>NC_142461.1:30490000-31115000 GCF_049115385.1 Moschus berezovskii
CCTTGCCAATAAAGCTACCTCTTTGTCCCTGCTACTTCCTTCCTTGGGCTTGAGCTTCCTTGTGTTTCTGTTTTTCTCAAGCCTTTGAACACGTGTGTGATCTTGGTGAGGTCATAATGACTAGAACTGAGGTCCAATCTCCGCAGGTAGGCTCCCACCAGCTGTGTGAACCTGGACAAATCACTCAGTTTATCTGAATCTCGATTTATTCCCCTGTAAGATGAGGTTAATGATGTCTAACTCACCTACCTGTGGTGAAGGTCTCAGGAGGATCTATAGTTTCTTAGAACAGAGAGAGTCTATGAATCTGCTGGAATGAGGGAGTCTGGTGAGTGAAGAAGAGAGAATCTACGGGGCTTCCCTCGTGGCTCAGTGGTAAAGAATCCACCTGCTAATGCAGGGGATGCATGTTTGATTCCTGGTCTGGGAAGATCCCACAACTGAGCCTGTGTGCCACAACTACCGAGCCCACGTGCCACAGCTACTGAAGCCTATGTGCCTAGATCCTGTGCTCTGAAGCAGGAGAAGCAAACACAGTAAGCCTGTGCCACATAAGGAATAGTAGCCCCCATTCACTGCAACTCGAGAAAGCCTGTGAGTGGCAAGGGAGATCCTGCGCAGCCGTAATATATAAATTTTTTTAAAAAAGAAAAGAAGCGAGAATCTACCAACTGTGGAGAAGCCCAGATTTCTGAGCTTGGTTTTAGTCACAGAGTAACTGAGTTCTTCCAATGTGTCGTGTGAATCTGCGGATTAGCAGATGTGGCTTGGGGGTACTTATGGTAGGTGCCTGTCCTGCAATGTGAACTTGAGTGCATGCTGATGATGGCATTTGGGGTGGGTGCAGGGGAATAGAGGAGGTATCTGAGAAGTTTCCCCAGTGTTGAGAACTCTCTGTGACTCAAGCATCTTGGGTTGTAGGAAGTTGGAGAGCCTGTTCACTGTGTGGGATGGTGTGAGAAAGCTCAGAAAGACTGAAGAATGGAGTCAAGTGGCCTTTGTCTTTGGTGGGTAAGGGTGGTGTTTTATGGCCTTTCAAAAGAAATTCAGGAAGGTGGGGGAGGCCGAGAGATGGAGTACTTTGAAGCTTCATCTGTAGAAGGTTTAATTTAGGCTGAAAGAGGATTTGGCTAATGGCAGAGAATTCAGCGAAGTATGGGGAGGGTCGGGTGAAAGGGAGGTGGATGGGATGATGGAATTCTACCAGCATTTGCTTATGAGAGCACGCCCACCTTGGAGAACATCTTCAAATGGCTTATTTGTTTAAGTTTTTCATTGCTTTGATGTTTCAGACAGCAGTCCTCAAAGCAGCCTACCAGACTGAACTTAGTCTTAGCAGACACTTAGCTCCAGACAATCTGTGTCTCCATGTCACAACCCCTCTGAGCCCTGGTGCCCAGGCAGATGGGCGATCTAATCTGAAGCACAGGAGAAGCTGCCCTTGGTGTGAGCACCACGGGGATCATCAGAGAGCAGTGTCCAGGCAGTGTCCAGGGTAGACTTCTGGTAAAACTCAGGCACCAGCTTTCTCACCCTCAGCAACATCTGGTGGCCCTGACTGTCTCAGAGTTTCCTGGAGAGAAGCTGCTGTGGAAGGAGACAAAATGACTGGTGTCTTGCATTGGCATCTGGTGCCCCTGCTTGATCTTCATGATTTCTAAGCAGCTCATCCTAAGCCTTGTGAACTTGAGATATGCTTTTCCAGGGAGAAGTTCGGGTGTTAATCATTTAGATTTAACTTGTCTGAAAGAGACTGACTTTAAACAAGATTGAAGTGTAGTTGGTTTACAGTGTTGTGTTAGTTTCAGATGTGCAGCCCAGTGATACAGAGCAGAGAAGTGTAGACGTCTTTGGTGGCTTCGTGGTGAAGAATCTGCCTGCAATGCAGGAGACATAGGAGACACGGGTTCAGTCCCTGGGTCAGGAAGATCCCCTGGAGGAAAGCATGGCAATCCACTTCAATATTCTTGCCTGGAGAATTCCATGACAGAGGAGTCTGGCAGGCTATAGGCCATAGGGTTGCAAAGAGTTGGACACAACTGAAGTGACTTAGCAAGCACACACACACACACACACACACACACATATTCTTTTCATATTCTTTTCCATTATAGTTTATTATGCGATGTTGAATATAGTTCCCTTAGTTATACAGTAGGATCTTGCTGTTTATTTATTTTATATATAGTAGTTTGTATCTGCTAAAATCTAACTCCTGATTTATCCCTTACCCCCTTTCCTTCTTTGTTAACCTTAAGTTTATTTTCTATGTCTATTTCTGCTTTGTAAATAAATTCATTTGTATCATTTTTTTTAGACTCCACATACAAGTGATACTTGATTTTTGTTTTTCTGTTTGAGTTACTTCACTTAACTTGATAATCTGAAGGTCCACCATGTTGCTACAAATGACCTTCTTTCATTCTTTTTTATGGCTTAGTAATATTCAATTATATATATATACATTCATACACACTTACGTGTATATATACATATACACACACATGCATATACACACATGCAAACCACATCTTCTTTATCCATTCATCTACTGATGGACATTTAGGTTACTTCCATGTCTTGGCTATTGTAAATAGTGCCATTATAAACACTGGGGTTCATGCATCTTTTTGGATGAGAATGTTCTCCAGATACATGCCCAGGAATGGAATTGCTAAATCATATGGTAGCTCTATTGTAGTTTTCAAAGGAGCCTCCATGCTGTTCTCCATAGTGGCTGCACCAATTTATATTCCCACCAACAGTGGAGGAGGGTCCCCTTTTCTCTATACCCTCTCCAGCCTTTAGTATTTGAAGAGACTAACTTCTTAACACTTCTCAGACGTCCTGTAAGCATTGCAGTGTATTCTTTCATGAAGGGAGATACCCTTCTCTTGTGCTCAGAACTTGAAATGGACTTGAATTATTGCCAACTCCTTACTATTCTCTTTCTTATCTGGTGCAACAAAGAGCTTGGCCATCTTTGGGCTCTTGTTTGAGACTTGATTCCAACTGTACCAGAGCTCAGTAGTGTTACCACAACCCTGCCAGATGCTTACAGTGTAAAGGGCATAAGATTGGAGCTACAGAAGGTGGATTCAAGTTCTGGCTTTGTCACAATGGTCTGGGCTTCAGTTTATTTCTCTGTGAATGGGGAAAATAATGAAATTTACCTCAAAACTTTGCTGTGAGAATTGAAAGAGATGATGCATGTGAAGCATATAAGAACCAAATCATAAGCATAGAAACACTTCAAAGATGGCATCATTTCTTTCACCTGGGTTTCAACATGTCTTTAGTATTTTGGGGCTGAGAGTTCTGGTTGTGTCATTCAGTTCAGTTCAGTTCAGTCGCTCAGTCGTGTCAGACTCTCCATGACCCCATGAATCATAGCACGCCAGGCCTCCCTGTCCATCACCAACTCCCGGAGTACACTCAAACTCATGTCCACAGAGTCGGTGATGCCATCCAGCCATCTCATTCTCTGTCATCCCCTTCTCCTCCCGCCCCCAACCTTTCCCAGCATCAGAGTCTTTTCCAGTGAGTCAACTCATCGCATGAGGTGGCCAAAGTATTGCAGTTTCAGCTTTAGCATCAGTCCTTCCAATGAACACCCAGGATCGATCTCCTTTAGAATGGACTGGTTGGATCTCAAGTTCTAATCAATGGAAGAGCTGGGGTCTGGTATTTGGGGAGGACACATTCCAGTTTCACAACCTCCTTAACTCTCCATCATGTTTCTTGGGTTGTCTTTTATTTTGTAGATCAAGCAAACACTCAAGTGTCCACTATCTGTAGGTTGACTATTACACATCACTTGGATTGGACACATCAACTTAAAAATGGAGTCATAAGCCTAATCATTGGCCCAAGGCCTCCTGGTACTTTGGGTGGCACTGAAAGTGTTCTTGGTCCCAGGTGCTAACTGGCAAAAGCACAGGAAACTATCTGAACCAAAGTCACTTTCCAACACCTCCTTTTCTCCCCTTGAGGGGACGTTTGGTCACGTTTCTGCTAATTCTTCCTTATTTACCTGAGTGGATGCTTGTTTTCTCCCTACTCTCTTCCTTCTACTGACAATGATTAATCTTATGTTGCAAATGTAACCAAAAGAAAAGGAATTCTCATAATACTCTTATCAAAGTGAATGAAAACAGTTATCCAGCAAACTTGGTCTAGTAAAGAAATAAGGAAAAGAATGACAATACTCATGATATTGAGAGCACGAGGGGACAGGCACTCCTGACTTGGTGGAAATGTAATTTGGTCCACCCTACTAGAAGGCAATTTGGTATATATATCAAAACTTGATAAACTGTTATATGATTTCACATCTAGGAATGTGTTCTGAAGAAATGACCAGGCAAAATCACGAAGTTGTATATGCAAGATGGGGAGCTTATTACAGTGTTAGTTTTAATGGAAAAAAATTGGAAACATAATGAATATTCAATAATAGGAATTTGTTGACTACATATGAAATATCCATATGATAGTGTATTACATAACCAATTAAAATGATGGTCTGAATTGGATGTTATTGATAAAATTGAGAAGAGAAAAGATTATAAGATATGTATTATAATTTTTATAAAAAGAAAGTACTAATAAATACATAGAGAAAAACTTGAATGGTACGCATGTTTCATGAGAGAGGAAACTGTGATTTAATTTAAAGGAAAATTTTCTGTTTAATTGAATTTTGATGTTTTCCTACAATGAATAGATACTGCTTTTTTAATAAAGAAATCACAGTATTTTAAATAGAATCAAGACAACTCCCAGAGACTTAGGACACTTCCATCAGGATCTCAAAGTCTCTATCTTTCTTTCTTTTTAGACTAGGTTTACTTTTCAGGATTCTACAATATAAAACACAAACAATTAGTCCTTCAGCAACATTATCTACTAATTTTACGCTGAATGACTAATTTGCTAATGATATTATTTTTCTGCTATTTTTCATTTATGGCATTTCCGCTTCATTTGGGCTGAAGGAGAGCCGAAGAGGGATTCTTAGTCCTGTTTTCATTTTTGCATGACTGTCCTTTCCAGCTGCAGCTTTGGAGAAGAAACAAACATTGAAACCCCATCAGGGAGGCAGCTGTATGCATCCCAGTCAGTCTGGCTGGAAGGAACCACTCCTGGAAACTGACCCAAGGGCAGAAGCTCATTTCCCGTCCTCCCAGCCCTGCCACCCTGTCTCCACTTTCCCTGGCTCCCTCTAAGTTCTGTTCCTGGAGGGCTTTTGGAACTGAGTCTGGGGCACCTGTAGCTTAGTTCTCTTTCCCACAGGGGCTTAATTTGTCCGTGAGAAAATCTGCATGGAATTCTGAACAATCAAGGAAGTCTTACAGGGTGGAGGCTAAAAGGCCTAAGGAGATGGGGCATTTGGTTTCTGGCTTGGGCAAGCATGTTCTGTAGAGCAGGCAGAGCTATCTTGTTAAAAACAGGAAGATACCTTGGTGCAGGAGTATTTGGGCTGGGGTGAGACTGAACCTATCACCCTGGCAGTCCTGGCCTCACACCAACCTGTGAATTCATTATCAGAGCACTTGTTAAATTCTGGGTTTCATTTAGGGCTTGGCTGTGGGCAGGTTTGGGCAGCAAGTTGAGAGGTTGGGATGAGAAATTTGAAGGATTAGGGCAAGTGAACAGGATAGCATAAGATAAAACTGGGGGTTGGGTGGTATGGACCGCTAAATTGTGAATGGTGGTGAGCAGTGGCCCTCTAAATTGCCAAAGAAGATTGGATTGACCCCACTGAAAGACTGCTTGCTGCTGGTAGTGTGTTCCCGACCTGCAGTCTCCTTCTGTGGGAGCGAGCATAAGACACCAGGAAGAAAATCACGAGACACTGCAATCAGTGTCCTGTGGAATTTTCTCTCCTGAAGGATTTCTTTTTCAGAAGGAAAGTTCTGGTCTTGGCAGGGCTGGTGTGATTGTAGCCTTGCAGAGGGGTAGAGGGATAAATAAGACACTTGGGGAGGGGACACTGGTTACCGCCTTGGCTAATGTGTTATTCCAACCCTCTCTCTGCTAGCAGAATTTACTACCAGTGGGTGGTAGGTATGAAGCAGGACTCTAGTCCCTGCCCCCTCAACCCTGCTGCCCTCAGGAAGCTCAAAGAACCAGAGTCGTATTCTCCTGCAACCCTGGAGTCTAGGTAATAGCCAGGAGAACTCTGTCTCAAGAGGCTTGACAGAGAGAAACAGAGACAGTGTAGAGCTTGTTCTTGTGGCAGTGACTCCCAGGATCCAGGATCTAGTGGTTGCTAAAGTGCAATGGTGGAGGTGTCCCAGGACAAGTGATGGTAGGAATGTCACCCTAAGCAGATGTTTTCTGGCGCATGAACTTGGCTGCTCTCCCTTCAGTTCAGTTCAGTCGCTCAGTCGTGTCCGACTCTCCATGACCCCATGAACACAGCACGCCAGGCCTCCCTGTCCATCACAAACTCCTGGAGCTCACTCAAACTCATGTCCACAGAGTCGGTGATGCCATCCAGCCATCTCATTCTCTGTCGTCCCCTTCTCCTCCCGCCCCCAACCTTTCCCAGCATCAGAGTCTTTTCCAGTGAGTCAACTCGTCGCATGAGGTGGCCAAAGTATTGCAGTTTCAGCTTTAGCATCAGTCCTTCCAATGAACACCCAGGATTGATCTCCCTTAGAATGGACTGGTTGGAACTCCTTGCAGTCCAAGGGACTCTTAAGATTCTTCTCCAACACCACAGTTCAAAATCATCAATTCTTCAGTGATCAGCTTTCTTCACAGTCCAACTCTCACATCCATACATGACCACGGGAAAAACCATATCCTTGACTAGATGGACCTTGGTTGGCAAAGTAATGTCTCTGCTTTTTAATATGCTATCTAGGTTGGCCATAACTTTCCTTCCAAGGAGTAAGCGTCTTTTAATTTCATGGCTGCAATCAGCATCTGCAGTGATTTTGGAGCCCAAAAAAATAAAGTCTGACACTGTCTCCACTGTTTTTCCATCTATTTCCCATGAAGTGATGGGACCAGATGCCATGATCTTAGTTTTCTGAATGTTGAGCTTCAAGCCAAACTTTTCACTCTCCTCTTTCACTTTCATCAAGAGGCTTTTGAGTTCCTCTTCACTTTCTGCCATAAGGGTGGTGTCATCTGCATATCTGAGGTTATTGATATTTCTCCCGGCAATCTTGATTCCAGCTTGTGCTTCTTCCAGCCCAGCATTCCTCATGATGTACTCTGCATAGAAGCTGAATAAGCAGGGTGTGATTATCCACCCTTCCTGTTGATCCTTGGAGTTGCCCAATACTGTTCCATTAACGCTTCTTTGGAGGACGAATGAAGCACAATGACCTTTAGCTCATTTCTTTATTTGTAACCAAGAACCCCCAACTGGTATATTAAAAAAAATAGTTGTATTTTCTTATTTTGTATTTATTTATTTTGGCTGTGCTGGGTCTTCGTTGCTGTGTGGGTTTTTTCTAGTTGCAGCGAGCAGGGGCTACTCTCCAGTTGCTGTGTGTGGGCTTCTCTCTTCTGTGATTTCTCCTGCTGTGGAGCTCAGGCTCTAGGCAAGTAGGCTTCAGTAGTTGTGGCATGTCGGCTCTAGAGTACTGGCGCACGGGCTTAGTTGTCCTGAGGCATGTGGGATCTTCCTGGACCAGGGATTGAACCTGTCTCTCCTGTGTTGGCAGGTTGATTCTTTACCACTGAGCCACCAGGGAAGCCCTGACTAGTATATTCTTGAAGATCTTAATCTTTTCAAGAATAGAAGCTTGCATTCCCAAATGAGACTGTATCCTAACACTTTTCTTCCTTCCAGGTGTCCCCCTGAGAAGATTGTCACTGGGTGCTCTGATTCTATCCTATGCCCCAGTTGTAAGTGGGCTTGGGAGAATATAGGTGCTTTGAGCTATGAGTTTTCTTGGTAATTGAGGGGGGGTCTGTGCAATAGAAATGGGCTAATCTTAACCTGTCACTACTGCTAACCAAACAAGGATTTATAGAAATCAGCCATGTGTCACTGAGTCCCAGATTCCACCCAGACTATAACAAAAAGATGATTCAGCCAAAGAGATACATCAGTACCACCTCCTTGAATATCATCATCTTGCATTTACGTGATCACAGGAAACTAGTTGATCTGATCACATGGACCACAGCCGAATGTGGTCCACTGGAGAAGGGAATGGCAAACCACTTCAGTATACTTGCCTTGAGAACCTCATGAACAGTATCAAAGGGCAAAATGATAGGATACTGAATGAGGAATTCCCCAGGTCGGTAGGTGCCTAGTATGCTACTGGAGATCAGTGGAGAAGTAACTCTAGAAGGAATAAAGGGATGGAGCAAAAGCAAAACCAATACCCAGTTGTGGATGTGACCGGTGATAGAAGCCAAGGTCTGGTGCTGTAAAGAGCAATATTGCATAGGAACCTGGAATGTTAGGTCCATGAATCAAGGCAAATTGGAAGTGGTCAAACAGGAGATGGCAAGGGTGAACATAGACATTCTAGGAATCAGTGAATTAAAATGGACTGGAATGGGTGAATTTAACTCAGATGACCATTATATCTACTACTGTGGGCAGGAATCCCTTAGAAGAAATGGAGTAGCCATCATGGTCAACAAAAGAGTCTGAAATGCAGTACTTGGATGCAATCTTAAAAACGACAGGATGATTTCTGTTCTTTTCCAAGGCAAACCATTCAATATTACAGTAATCCAGGCCTATGACCCAACCAGTAACGCTGAAGAAGCCAAAGTTGAACGGTTCTATGAAGACCTACAAGACCTTTTAGAACTAACATCCAAAAGAGATGTCCTTTTCATTATAGGGGACTGGAATGCAAAAGTAGGAAGTCAAGAAACACCTGGAGTAACAGGCAAATTTGGCCTTGGAGCACGGAATGAAGCAGGGCAAAGGCTAATAGAGTTTTGCCAAGAGAAGGCACTGGTCATAGCAAACACCCTCTTCCAACAACACAAGAGAAGACTCTACACATGGACATCACCGGATGGTCAACACCGAAATCAGATTGATTATATTCTTTGCAACCAAAGATGGAGAAGCTGTATACAGTTAGCAAAAACAAGACCAGGAGCTGATTGTGGCTCAGATCATGAACTCCTTATTGCCAAATTCAGACTGAAGTTGAAGAAAGTAGGGAAAACCACTAGACCATTCAGATATGACCTAAGTCAAATCCCTTATGATTATACAGTGGAAGTGAGAAATAGATTTAAGGGACTAGATCTGACTGATAGAGTGCCTGATGAACTCTGGACGGAGGTTCGTGACATTGTACAGGAGACAGTGATCAAGACCATCCCCATGGAAAAGAAATGCAAAAGAGCGAAATGGCTGTCTGAGGAGGCCTTACAAATAGCTGTGAAAAGAAGAGAAGCGAAAAGCAAAGGAGAAAAGGAAAGATATAAGCATCTGAATGCAGAGTTCCAAAGAATAGCAAGGAGAGATAAGAAAGCCTTCCTCAGTGATCAATGCAAAGAAATAGAGGAAAACAACAGAATAGGAAAAACAAGAGATCTCTTCAAGAAAATTAGAGATTCCAAGGGAACATTTCATGCAAAGATGGGCTTGATAAAGGACAGAAATGGTATGGACCGGACAGAAATGGTATGGACCTAACAGAAGCAGAAGATATTAAGAAGAGGTGGCAAGAATACACAGAAGAACTGTACAAAAAAGATCTTCACGACCAAGATAGTCATGATAACGTGATCACTGACCTAGAGCCAGACATCTTGGAATGTGAAGTCAAGTGGGCCTTAGAAAGCATCACTACGAACAAAGCTAGTGGAGGTGATGAAATACCAGTTGAGCTATTTTAAGTCTTGAAAGATGATGCTGTGAAAGTGCTGCACTCAATATGCCAGCAAATTTGGAAAACTCAGCAGTGGCCACAGGACTGGAAGAGGTCAGTCTTCATTCCAATTCCAAAGAAAGGCAATGCCAAAGAATGCTCAAACTACCGTCCAATTGCACTCATCTCCCACGCTAGTAAAGTCATGCTCAAAATTCTCTAAGCCAGGCTTCAGCAATATGTGAACCGTGAACTCCCAGATGTTTAAGCAGGTTTTAGAAAAGGCAGAGGCACCAGAGATCAAATCGCCAACATCTGCTGGATTATGGAGAAAGCAAGAGAGTTCCAGAAGAGCATCTATTTCTGCTTTATTGACTATGCCAAAGCCTTTGACTGTGTGGATCACAATAAACTGTGGAACATTCTGAAAGAGATGGGAATCCCAGACCACCTGACCTGCCTCTTGAGAAACCTGTATGCAGGTCAGGAAGCAACAGTCAGAACTAGACATGGAACAACAGACTGGTTCCAAATAGGAAAAGGAGTGCGTCAAAGCTGTATGTTGTCACCTTGCTTATTTAACTTATATGCAGAGTACATCATGAGGAACGCTGGGCTGGAAGAAGCACAAGCTGGAACCAAGATTTCCGGGAGAAATATCAATAACCTCAGATATGCAGATGACACTACCCTTATGGCAGAAAGTGAAGAGGAACTCAAAAGCCTCTTGATGAAAGTGAAAGAGGAGAGTGAAAAGGTTGGTTTGAAGCTCAACATTCAGAAAACAAAGATTATGGCATCTGGCCCCATCACTTCATGGGAAATAAATGGAAAAACAGTGGAAACAGTGTCAGACTTTATTTTTTGGGGCTCCAAAATCACTGCAGATGCTGATTGCAGCCATGAAATTAAAAGACGCTTACTCCTTGGAAGGAAAGTTATGACCAACCTTGATAATATATTAAAAAGCAGAGACATTACTTTGCCAACCAAGGTCCATCTAGTCAAGGCTATGGTTTTTCCCGTGGTCATGTATGGATGTGAGAGTTGGACTGTGAAGAAAGCTGATCGCCGAAGAATTGATGCTTTTGAACTGTAGTGTTGGAGAAGACTCTGGAGAGTCCCTTGTACCGCAAGGAGATCCAGTCAGTCCATTCTAAGGGAGATCGATCCTGGGTGTTCATTGGAGGGACTGATGCTGAAGCTGAAACTGCAATACTTTGGCCACCTCATGCGACGAGTTGACTCACTGGAAAAGACTCTGATGCTGGGAAAGGTTGGGGGCGGGAGGAGAAGGGGACGACAGAGAATGAGATGGCTGGATGGCATCACTGAGTCTGTGGACATGAGTTTGAGTGAACTCCGGGAGTTGGTGATGGACAGGGAGGCCTGGCGTGCTGTGATTCATGGGGTCGCGGAGAGTCGGACACGACTGAGCGACTGAAATGAACTGAACTGAACTGAACTGTTAGCTTTTCAGGCCTCTGTTTAGTCTATTCTTTTTTCAGATCTGGGAGGGTGGTAGGCACAGAACAGTAGTTATTGTTAATCTTCCCTAGCCTCTGTTGTCTCATCTATACAGTGAGTCTGAGTGTAAGAGGCCAGGACTTAAACCTGTGCTCTGTCCTTTATCTTATAGAACTTGAACATGGTCACTACAAAGGCATACATGTACTGTATCTGCTAAGATGGAAACTGGAGGAAAATTACACACACAAAATTAAATGGATGCAAATATTGGAAGCTAGCACCTTCAACTCTCCTGGCTCTGGGGAGGAGAGAACATCCATCATTGATTCCATGTCCATTTTCTTCTTACTCCTTCCATCCAGTCTGTTCACAAACCTGTTCTATACTGACCTGTGTCCTTTGATGTACTCCTCTCATTGTAGTTTGAGCTATAGAACATTTCTAGGCAGTTGGTTATTAAACAAAATACTTGAGCTTCATTTTTCTTCCCCCTGCCCCTGATGGAGGAGCTGATGAGCTTGGCTTTGGGAAAGAGGGACACAGAAGGCAATATGGAGAACAGAAAGGATCAGACAGGCCTAAAGTTGCTCAGTTGAGAGGCTGCGTTTGCTGCTAGCTCACACTGGGACTTCGGAAAGTGACTTAGGGTGTAGCTGGAGCTTTTGTGGTTCCAAGTGGCAGAATCTCAACTCCAATCGCCTTCATCACCAAATGTATTGGATCATGTTCCTGGGAATGATGAGGTGGAGCATGTGCCGGGCGTGTCTGATGTTTTAAAGAAACATTTTATTTATTTGGCTGTGCCAGGTCTCAGCTGCGGCACACAGGATCTTCAGTCTTCACTGTGGCATGTGGGATCTAGTTCCCTGACCAGGGACCAAACCTGGGTCTCCTGCCTTGGGAGCATGGAGTCTTAGCCACTGGACCACCAGGAAAGTTCCTGGGAGCGTCTGATCTGAGGGTCCACACTCTTATTAGCCTGCTCCTTTCAGTTTGTTTTTTGTTTGTTTGTGGTAGTTTGGTTTAAAAGGCATCTTCAGTGGCCTGAAAGCATGTCCATAAATGTGAGTCTTCTTTCAAGTGTCCCCTGCATTCTGCTGTGGTCTGTCCCCTCTCTTCCGTCTTGAGTCTATCAGGGACTCTCCAAGGAGCTGGGTCTTTGAGATCCTGATCCTAGAAGATGAGACAGATGGAGATGTCATTCCCTGAAATCCATCAAAACTCTTGCTACCCTCTTGCCTTTTCTTCTTTCCTATTTTGCACTCAAAGCATGCTGTTCCACCCAGGCCCTCTCTCGGCGATCTGATGGGAGAGTTGGATTTCTAACTTGGTGATTGGAAACAGAGATGCAGTGGAGAGTTGGGGAAGAGGGAGGTGGCTGGTTCAGGAAAAGCAGCCCTTTCTCCTGGGCCAGCCTGCTGGCTGGAGTGGTATCTGAGGCTGTGATCTGGACACATGTTTGTCTCCCTTCCAGATTCCTGCAGCAGGAACAAAGTGACCTGGACCTGTCTGTCTAAGCCCCCCACGCAGGCGGTTAGGTGGTTTTTGTCAAATTTTGTAACGTGAGAGCTTCTCTGGAGGCCGAGGCCTTCGTGCTTAGCTGCAAGTTGTTGAGATGCCGTTTCCAATCATTTCAGTGAGTGGATTGGCTTCCAGATTGACAGCCTTGGAAACCAGATTCCTCTGTTTGTTCCACCAACAGGTATTGCCTGTGGACAGCAAGTGGAGGCAGAACATGGTGTCCAAGGCCAACTCCTGATTTTCTACGCTTTGGGGTGAGTGTGGGAGGATGAGGGAATATTTGGAGAGCCCAGGAAAACGATGTCTATAACCCAGAATTAATAATGATTATGAAAACTCAGCCACCCACCTTAACTTCCCCGTGAAGATATTTCTAAAGTTAAGTAGCTGAAAAGTAACATTCAAATGACTTTATTTCTAACTGTCCATCATTCTGAGGCTGCCCCGCAAGGACAGAGTTGATGAGAAGTGAAGAATCTGTTTCTTCCCCCTCTCCAGGTGTTAGAGACAGGAGCCAGGTAATAGAGACAGGAGAGCCCAGCAATTATCCCTTTTCAGGGGTATACCTGAGAATCTGGTGACATTGGTGCTACAGTTTCAAATGGATTATCTTGTTTAATCCTTAGAGCAAGAAGATAGACAGCAACAGCAGAAGTATCTATGGCTTATTAAGTACCTATTACACACCAGATGCTTTATATATCAGTTCAGTTCAGTTCAGTTCAGTTTAGTCGCTCAGTCGTGTCCGACTCTGCGCGACCCCATGAATCACAGCACGCCAGGCCTAATCCCAAAACAGTCTTGTAAGGGAGCTGTCATTACCCTCATTTTACAGATGAAGGGTCCGAACACAGAGTCTAGAAGAAGTTATCACTTGTCCAGATTTGCATGACTCAGAAATGTTGAAACTGGGATCCAAGTGCGTATGCTTTCACTCCAATTCAAGAGTACTTTCCCCATGGTTCTCTGGGCAGGTTTATGTTCTCTACCTTCTCCCAGATCCAGGACGGGTCAGGGCTGGGAGGGAGACATCCACTGCTCATCCAGCTCTTGGCTCCTGCACTAACAGCTCTTGGCTGGAACCCATTGTCCTGGTCTACCGCATGGCTGGGAGAGGAAACGGATTAATTTGTCTCCCAAGCTTTGGAAAGGTGAAGCTGTTTGGGCAGAGGGATGCCAAGGGAGAAGCAGGGGTGGAGATGTGAAGTGAGAAACTGGCTGTGTTGGTTCAGAGAACTGTTTACAGGCATCTCTGAAGGGTGAAGGGCGTGTTCACTCTGTCTTTCCTATATTCTTGGAGATGATGGAGGGCTGGTCTAGGGAATTCTCTTTAAAAACAAAATTTACAGGTATTAAAAGTTTCTGATTTCTCTGGTGAAGACTGGTGAGCAGGGCGCAGTCAGATCCACCTACATCTCTGAATTGTAAGAGTGTTTTAGAACTGCTTGTGCGTGTGTGTTCAGTCACTTCAGTTGTGTCAGACTGTGTGTGACTCTATGGACTGTAGCCCACCAGGCTCCTCTGTCCATGGATTCTCCAGGCAAGAATACTCAGCTGCCCTTATAACCAACATCAGTGGTCCTGGGGCCCCCAGATGATCTGGGGGAAATTTCCCAAGGTCTTATATGATTGGGAGAAGTCAAAGAGCCCTGGGAAGAAATGGAAAACCATTATCCAGAAAGATGCCCTGTGCCTGGAAAAGGTTGCAGATCTAGAACCTGGGGCCAGCTTCGCCACGAGGAGACAAGCTCTTCAATGCTTGCTGATGCGGACCTTCCCCTGTCCAGCTATGCCTGCCACTTCCCCTCTCCTATCCCTGTGTTCTGCTGATGTCTAGAGCTACATCCCAGCCCCAGTCTTCCCACTGCTGAGATGGGGATCCTTCCCATCCACTGAGATGACCACAGTTCCCTTAAGTAGTAGTGATAGGGAGAGGAAGTTCAGGGACAGTCAAGACAAAAATAATGTTTCCCAGAGGGTAGACTCCATACCGGGCACTGTGCAAAGTGCTTGACCTACATTAACTCTAACTCTATGCAGAGAAGGTCCATTTTACCAAGATTCAGAGAGCGACTTGCTCAGGGTTATCTGGCTAGGAACAGTCATAATCCAGATTCTGGTTGGATAGACTCCAGAACCCACAGCAGAGAGCCCAGAGTAGCAGCAGTCTTTCTAGTCATGAATACAAATGTCACTGCTCAGTCAGCCCTGTGCTCAGGGTGATCTGCCGGACTCTGAGTGCTGGGTGCTGTCAGCCCCAGATGGAGAAGCTGAAGGATAGAGAGGCTGAGTGAAATATCTACAGTCCCAAACAGGTCAACAGAATGAAGCAAGATGTGGGTGGTCCATTAATTTATTCCCTTTTTGCAGAAACTACCAAGAGATCCAATTGATTGCATGAAAAATATCAACTCAAGGAAACATATCAGTCAAACTGATAAGGATGTCAAACATCAAGACACATGTTTGTCTAGTGAGCCGAGTGTAAGAAATGTGGGTGGGTGGTGTCTTCAAATAGTATCAGAGATTCCAGAGTTGGGAGAGATCTGAAAGGTCAGATGGTTTAGCCCCTATTGCATCCCTGACAAGCGATTGCCCAGCCCCTGCCCAAGACATTTGGTGACAGAGAACTCACATTTCCAGGGCCTGTGAATTCTGCTTTTGGGCATTCTGACTTCCAGGAGAGAAGAACATAGAGAAGAAAAAAGAGAGGGAGAGATGATTCAGTGAGGGACAAGCAGAGATACCCACACTATACTGGAACCCCGGAAGAGGGACAGCCCTGGGCCCACCCTTCCTTCCTACATAGGAACAACCTGTCATTTCAGTGTCACCACTGAGCAAAAGAACTCCTTTCCATCAGAGAATCTGGATGAAGGGATGGTGTCCATGCAAGTTTTCTATGGAGCTGTTGGCACGTTTTGAATAAATTATTTCTGCGTTTTGGCCCTAAAGTGAATTTAGTATCTCCTATGGCAGAAAGTGTGGAGAAGGCAATGGCAAGCCACTCCAGTACTCTTGCCTAGAAAATCCCATGGATGGAGGAGCCTGGTAGGCTGCAGTCCATGGGGTCGCTAAGAGTCGGACAGGACTGAACGACTTCACTTTCACTTTTCACTTTCACGCATTGGAGAAGGAAATGGCAACCCACTCCAGTGTTCTTGCCTGGAGAATCCCAGGGACGGGGGAGCCTGGTGGGCTGCCGTCTATGGGGTCGCACAGAGTTGGACATGACTGAAGCGACTTAGCAGCAGCAGCAGCAGCATGGCAGAAAGTGAAGAGGAACTAAAAAGCCTCTTGAAGAAAGTGAAAGAGGAGAGTGAAAACGTTGGCTTGAAGCTCAACATTCAGAAAACAAAGATCATGGCATCCGGTCCCATCACTTCATGGGAAATAGATGGGGAAACAGTGGAAACAGAGTCAGACTTTATTTTCTTGGGCTCCAAAGTCACTGCGGATGCTGATTGCAGCCATGAAATGAAAAGACACTTACTCCTTGGAAGCTAGATAGTATATTAAAAAGCAGAGACATTACTTTGCCAACAAAGGTCCGTCTAATCAAGGCTATGGTTTTTCCCATGGTCATATATAGATGTGAGAGTTGGACTGTGAAGAAAGCTGAGCGCCGAAGAATTGATGCTGTTGAACTGTGGAGCTGGAGAAGACTCTTGAGAGTCCCTTGGACTGCAAGGAGATCCAACCAGTCCATTCTAAAGGAGATCAATCCTGGGTATTCATTGGAAGGACTGATGCTAAAGCTGAAACTGCAATACTTTGGCCACCTCATGCGACGAGTTGACTCACTGGAAAAGACTCTGATGCTGGGAAGGATTGAGGGCAGGAGAAGAAGGGGACGACAGAGAATGAGATGGCTGGATGGCATCACCGACTCTGTGGACATGAGTTTGAGTGAACTCTGGGAGTTGGTGATGGACAGGGAGGCCTGGCGTGCTGTGATTCATGGGGTCGTAAAGAGTCGGACATGACTGAGCGACTGAACTGAACTGAACTGATGAGTATCAACCCAGGCGGGATCCAATGTGTGGCTTAGAGGGAGGAAAAGTCCTGGTTTGAATGGAAGAAACACCCCAGATACGTGGGGAAAAGACCAAAAAACAAAAACAGAGGCAAAATGTACCCAGCCCTCCTCAAAGCACATGGGAGTTGGCACTGTGTGCAGTTCTGGTGCTCAATCAAGGTTGAAATATAACCCAAACATTGGTGAGTCCAGGGGCCAACTCCCTACATTGCTGGAATGGTCTCACTGAGAATTAGAAATACATTTTATGGACCAGAATTCCTTTTAGTCTTTACCACCCAGTCTGCTTCTTCTGTCTTTATTGGACAAGATCCACCCATTTCTGAGCACAGCAATGTTCTCTGAGCAAAGATGGAGATTCCTTTTCCTCCGTCTTCAAACCCCTTTACTGTGATGGGCCCAGTGTTTATTTGGAAGTAGTATTTTGAGTCATCATGGGTGGAGGGTGGCACTCAAGAGTATGCTCAAGTAACAAAAGATGGCTTTGAAACTCTTGTGTGTAGGATGAGGAGGGGAATTTATGTTGTTCCTCAGAGAGCAGAGAGGAGAGAAAAGAGTAGAAAGAGGTGAGGGAGAAGTCAGCTTATGGAAGAGACCTGAAGGGCGATTCTGACTCCCAAACGGTTTAATGTAAGTTACTAAACCCACATTCTGTACTTGGGGATGAGCAGACTAGGGAATGGATGAGCATTGTGCCTAAACTTGAGGGGTAGAGGTCAGAGATTGAGGCAGGGATGCAGGAACTGCCAGTCCGAAACTGAGCCACATTTGTTTCTTTGTTTATTTCACCCCTTGGACTTGAATTCTTGTCTTCTGGGGACTTCGTCTTTGCATTTCCGATGCCTAGCACACTGCCTGAAACATAAAAGGCCCTCAATCAATGTTGTTTAAAGGAAAGAAGGGTGGAAAAACAGGAAGTAGAAATTTTGCAAATTATAAAGAGTAAAATATAATTAATATCATCTCAGAAACTTCAAACTCCCAATATTGATTTCTTGTAAAGTTTTCTGATTCATTCAAAGGAAACTGGGATCTGTTCAACTTTTCTTAAAACATTGTCTCTCTTACTTTGCCACTGTCTCTTCTTTAAGTCTAGCCCATGGGCACCTGCCGCTTGAAGCCTCTTTTAAGTCCCTAACTGGACATCATGGTACATGACCTAGAATCATGGAAAATTAGGATTGAAAAGGGACATTAGAAGTCACTTACAGATAATATTCTTTCTGGACCTTTAGTATGTCATTTGATACTTTCTATCTTCATTTGTTTGTTTTCTAAAATGTCTTTTACTTTAAAACGAGGTCTCTCTGGGCCCCTGCCAACATAGATGTGTGTTCCACACATGAATAAATCTAAGTTGAAAGCGTGAAACATGATTGGCGTAATGTTGGTGCTGAAAAGTGCTTTGCAAATATTTTTCAAGAAATAGATATTATTATTTCAAACCACAATGGCTTCCTGGTGAATGAAAGACTCTTTTGTTCAGTACAGCCCCTTGAGTTAGGATATGCAAAGTGGACTTGGAATTTGGTTTTGGAGCAGGAATTGGAAAAAGCCCAGCTGGCATCCCAGTAGTAAGGGTGAGGGCTTCCCGGGTGGCACTAGTGGTAAAGAACCTGCCTGCCAACGCAGGAGACATAAGAGATGCAGATTCCTTCCCTGGGTTGGGAAGATCTCCTGGAGGAGAGCATGGCAACCTACTCCATTATTCTTGCCTGGAAGATCCTCATGGACAGAGGAGCCTGGCAGGCTTCAGTCCATAGGGTCACAAAGAGTCAGACACCACTGAAGCGACTTAGCATGCATGCACTGAGAGCTTAAGAGCAAGGAGATCCCAGCAGATATCTGGGTTACACAAGATTATTTAATATCTTGGAAATCTATGTGCACACAAATAAGTGTTTCTTCCATATATCATCACCTTGAAAATCACATATTTTAAAACTGGAGATAGAGATAAAAGTCATTCATAAATAGTCAAACCTCAGCTGTAAACTACAAAATGTCAATTGAGTGCCTTTCATGTAGCTTTTGTCTTTCTCTGGTATAAATATGAATGACATCATTACTGCACAAGAGAACCAAAGGTCATCACTAATGTGAAGTTTGAATACTTAGCCAAAGAGATGGTATTAGTGATGCATTATCTCAACAGATTCCACAATAAAGTCTGATGAGAAGTTTTCACACATTATACACCCAAAGAAGAAGGTATGTATGTTCCTCAGACTATTTATTATGTTAAGCCAGGAGCATAGTAAAATCCAGGGCTGTGACACTTCTAAGGCCATAGGAGAGGATTACTGCCTTGATCAGTGGTGAGACAATCCCTACACAGATGACTTTATTTCTGAAAAGACCGTGTTGGAAGATGAAATTGCTCCAGGTCTTCTTTATGATCAGATATGCTATTTACTAGTTCATGATGCCAGAGAGAGCAGCTGTGTAGCCTATACATTCTGGGTATTTTCTCTGATACTCTGTCCATTTTTGTCCATAAAAATTTCCCCTGTCATACATGCTGTTGCTCCCCCATTGCCTCAGAGGTTAGTGAGAATGTTGAACCTAAATCTACTCTGTGCATCCATGGTGACATAAACAATGAAAGCTCCCAGGCTTGCATGAGGCCACTGTATCAGCAGGAATACAAGACAAGTGGCTTGTTCATCAGTCTGTCCATCTTATGGCAGGGCATCTGGTTCATAATGTCACTTTCAGCTTTCCCAGAAGCTGGAGAGAGTTATGTCTGTGCCCAAATTGGTAATAAATAAGATGGTAATGATGCCAGGGAGCAGGATAAGCCTGACAATAATGTAAATTAAAAAAAGGGCAAAGCTTGGCAATGTTCTGGGTCAGAGGACAAGCGTTAATATTCTTTAGGAAAATTAAATCTTTAGATTGTCACAGATTAGGCAGCCTTCCTCCGCCCTGTGCCTAGAGATGTAAAGATGTCACTGTCACACCAGTCAGACTATGTGGCTTGCATTTCTGGATGTGTTAGAATTTGCTATCCTCACGACAACCCCAACATCTGCATTCTTTAGAAATGGAGAAGCGCTAACTCCATCCTCTGATGCAGGAACAATGCATCCTGTCTCTCTCAGCCCACATCAATCATCAGCTTCTGCTGGAGGAACAAAGGTGGTTTCTGAGTGGTCGGTTAAGAGTTCATCTGGGTGCTTTGATGTAGCCCTTCAGCTCCATGCTGGTCATCACGGTGGTTTTACCCTGTTTGTATACTTGCTCCATAGCAATGTTGATGCATTTTTCTATGTCTTTCACCATCTATCTCACCTACATTCTCCGGCTGTAATGTTGTCTATGAAGGGACGATCACCTGTGACCGTAATAACCCTGTCCCCAGCACCCTGGTGTTTGGTAAGTGCATCAGACACAGTGCACTAAAAGGGATCAATCCTTGACAAGAGCCCACAAAGCAGAAGTTGGAGATGGGCAAGGTCATGACACCTGTCAAATGTGTAGGCTTCTGGAACTTGAAGGCTGGCATAGAGAAGACAGAAACCCAGAATGTGGCTCTCCCAGGCCCCCTAGCTCCGTGGGCACGGTGTGGAAGGCCTGAGCTATGCGCTTGACCAGAGGCTGCTCTAGGACCTCACTAGCGATGGTGTTACACTTCTTTAACGTCTTCTCAGGGTCCCCATCCTCATTGTGAGGCAGCATCTGTCACTGGGATCATTCATCTCACGTGCAGGGAGGGGCTGAAATTTGTTGGTAGAGTCAAAAGGGATTCCAGGCACGTTGTGGTTTAATTTCCTAATTTCTATCACACCCCTCAAAATGACCTCTGAGAATTTCCAAGGGCAGTTTCTAAGGCATTCCAACCACCACTTTCTTCATGGTGGTTACTCCTGTCCTGGTTTAAACTCAACTTGATTATATAGTGTTATTATCTTGAATAAGGAAGCCCAGATTCCAGAGCTTTAGGCAAGGAGTTGGTTTTTCTGTTCTCCATGTATGAGCTGCATAGATCTGATTGTCACATCACCCATGGGTTCTGCTGTGAGTCCAAGGGTCAGTCTTGTCTGAGCAAATGATAGAAGCAGAACTGAGGTCTTCACTGCTTACAGGTTCATCTCCAGGCAGTTCTTGGCCACCCATATTTCTTTCATTAATGGAGTGACAGTGAAAATCACCAGGAGATCCACAGGTGCATGGGCCACAGCGACACCAGTGAGGAAGGTGGTGTAGATGCTAAGACATACTTCATGGACTGCTGCTGTGCTGAGTCGTGTCCAACTCTTTGCGACCCCATGAACTGTAACCTACAAGACTCCTCTGTCCGTGGGATTTCCCAGGCAAGAATACTGGAGTGGGTTGCCATTTCCTACTCTAGGGGATCTCCCCAACCCATGGATTGAACCCACATCTCCCACGTCTCCTGCATTGGCAGGCAGATTCTTTACCACTGCGCCACCTGGTGTGATAATATTGGGCTCTGTGGGAGAGGGTAAGGGTGGGATGATCTGAGAGAAGAGCAATGAAACATGTTTATTATCATATGTGAGACAGATCGCCAGTCCAGGTTCGATGCATGAGACAGGGTGCTCAGGGCTGGTGCACTGGGATGACCCAGAGGGATGGGATGGGGAGGGAGGTGGGAGGGGGGTTCAGGATGGGGAACACATGTACACCAATAGCTAATTCATGTCAATGTATGGCAAAAACCACTACAATATTGTAAAGTAATTAGCCTCCAATTAAAATAAATAAATTAAAAAAAAAAGAAAAAGAAAAGGATGCTGGTGAAGTGGCCACATTTACCACAACACACATAAAATGCTCGGTCTTAGTGGCAATGAGTGTCTTTCCATTGCCAACTCCAGAAGCCAGTGACGCAATCTGTTCCATGATGGTGCCGTTGCCTGTGTTGGTGACTGTGCCAGTCGTTGTGCCTTTACAATAGCTTGTGGAAGAGAAGCCAGAGCTTTTTGTTTCAAGGGGATTGCCATGAGTAAAGTTACAGGAGCAGAACTGGAGCTCAGACATCCCAGTGAGAGAGAAGTTATCTACCCTGCCTCCCTGAGAAGTGAGCTACTTGATATCCATAGAATTTGGTCTCCACCCATAATCTCCACCATGTCCTCAACCATAAGCTGCTCTTCCGAGACTGTGCTTTCTTCCTTGCATCCCAGATGACAAAAATGGGGGTAATTTACTGAGGAATAATTTAGTGAATCTGAGCATGATGTTGGTGCATTTTGCCGATTAGAAATCAGCAAAGATCACATCAGCCAGAGCAAACACGGAACCAAATACACACTAAGGATACAGGCTTATCACCGAAATACTGAATTCCAAGCGCAACCCAGCACAGGGCAGCTCCTGTGTGCAGAAGGATGGAGAGCCTCCATACCAGCTACTGAGAAAGTTGACAGTCTCTGATGTTTCTTTGAGAGCCCTGAGGGTACTGGGGTTGTCCTAAGCCGAGATCTCTGCGGCTCTCATGCTAGAGCGATTAATATAACTTTTGGACCATAGTTCCCCTCCAGTTCCTTCTTGGTCAATTTCTGATCATCCAGGCAAATTCTTTCTTGGGCTTCTCTTTCTAGTGATTCTTTATGAGTTCCCGTAGTTGTACTTCAGGATCTTGTACTTCTCCTGGCCATCCCCATTGGGTGTTTTCTTCATGTCTTCAGTTCCACTGGGCTTCACAGAGTAAGTTTTGGTGTTATTTTACCCATGATGCCGATGACCTGGGTGCTCGTGGAATGAAGCTGGTCACAGAAGGGCACAGTTCCAAGGTGTGAGCCATACTAAGGGTCTGGAACTCAAGAGTCCAGCTGCAGGAGGTTGAAGTGGGAGAGCTGAAGGGCCAGTCTCAGAATGGACTCTGTGCTATTGAAGCCCAGCGGGTTCAGTGCCTGCTCATAATTTTCTGGCTTCTTTCTGTTCATTTTAAAATCTCCTCTCTCATGTTGAAAGCCTCGGGAGAGCAAAGCCTGTGTTAGTTTCATCACTGTATTCTTATCACATGGTAATTCAAAATAAGTATTTGTTAACTGACTAAGTGACCCCATAATTTGGGTTCGTGGCCATTGTTTGACAAAGTAATATAGTCCCTGACTGGAGCCAGAGCCTGAGTGGGCGTGCTTCATAAAGCGAGGAGCTTGAACCAGGTCAGCGGTTCTCAGCGGGAGCCTCTGGAGATCTTTGCAGGGAATAAAAGTACACAAGTCTGTTTGAGCCTCAGTTTCTACATCTGTAAAGTCAGGATGAAAACAGGGGAAAGGCAGTATTTACCTCTTAGGATTGTCAGAATTAAACGAGATAATGCAGATAGAGCATTTAGAACTATTCCTGGTACTTAGTGGGTCATCCCTGGTGGCTCAGACACTAAAGAATCTGCCTGCAGTGCAGGAGACCTGGATTTGATCCCTGGGTTGAGAAGATCCCCTGGAGAAGGGAATGGCTACCTACTCCAGTATTCTTGCCTGGAGAATTCCATGGGCAGAGGAGCCTGGCGGGCTACAGTCCATGGAGTTGCAAAGAGTCAGACACAACTGAGTGACTAACACTTTCACTTTTTCACTGGTACTTAATAAGCACTCAGATTTACTTATTAATATTAATATTATAATAAGTAATCATAACAAAAAGTTATGTCTTGTAGAGACTGTAGAGTCTGTAGCTCTGTTTCATTCTATTTGTCAGCTGTTAACTGTCTATGACACATGAGGAATTGTGGAAGAGGAAAAACATTTGTCCGATTTACCATAACTGAATCCAGAGAGGGTGGGCCACCAGCAGCAAAATCATTGTCCCTGCAGATAGGGTGCTCATTATAGCTCATGATGACATTTTGGTAGTTATTGACTTTGGAAGGTTCATACGGTAGTCTTTCAGCCATCTTCTTAAGAGAAATAAATATATACATCACCCTTTATGGAGCTCTTTGAAAGAAAGGGACATGTCTCCTTGATCTCAACATCCTACACATCTAACACAGTGCATGACACACAGGAGGCTCTAAGTACAATTTTGAATGAATGGATGAATCCTATTTATGGAAGGCATTGATATCAAACATTGGTTCAAAATAATCCAGAATCAGTGGTAATTTAGAAGTGATGGAAATGAACCCCAAAGTTTCGTTAGAGACTTTTCCATATATGGAAGCCATCTTTATGTGATGGTGTATCCATCCCATAACCAACAAACTTGTGCCTACCGAAACCCATTCCACATTTGGGTCTAGCAGCTGCCTCCACAGAGAAGAGAGTTAAACATCAGGCTTGTCTGAATTAAAAGTTATTCAATCTGGGCTCTGGAGGGATTCAGTCTGATGTAACCCTCATCAACTTCATCAACAATGCCATTATCAATTTTAAGAGCTGAATTGATGTGGCTTATCAAGAGACCTTAACTGCTATGACACCATGGCCTGGCCTGATGCCTTCAGCCAAAGCCTAGTGTTGGGTGGGTAGTTTGGCTCTCTCAACAGCTTGCTTGGCCCACTCCGGTGGTGTGTGTCAGGGCAGCAAGAATGCATTGTCTAAGCTGGGAATGTGGACTGTCTCTGAGGGCTGGAGGAAGAGGGCAGTGGAGGGAGGGACTTCTGATGCTGAGAACAAGAGAACAGGTTGTCCAGAAGGACATGTAAGCCGTCTTTGAATCTAGCCTCCTTGCTGTTACCTACAGTTACTCACAGTTAATGTATCATGAGTATTGTTCTATAGCAGGGAAAGAGTGGAGCCAAACCGGGGGCAAATGACAAGGCATTTTCCAGATCTAGTGCATAGGTGTAAACCTGACCTTGGAATAAAGTGGCTGGGGATGCCATGACTTTACAGATGGTCCCTGCTCTTAAACTTTGTGAAGAGATCTACTCATCCAAAGGATACTTTTGGAGCCTATCTTCTAAATGAGGCACATCCTGATTTGATGGTTGGAAGGACACTAGAAGGCCTGTCTTCTCCCCATCCTAAATTTTCCCCATCCAGGCAGAAAAATGGACCACTAATAACCACATTGGAAAAGACGCTGATGCTGGGAAAGATGGAAGGCAGGAGAAGTGGACAACAGAGGGTGAGATGGTTGGATGGCATCACTGACTTGATGGACATGAGTTTGAGCAAGCTCCGGAGTTGGTGATGGATGGGGAAGCCTGGCATGCTGCAGTCCATGGGGTCGCAAAGAGTCAGACACAACTGAGCGACTGAACTGAACTGAATAACCTCATTCCTTTCCCCTTGCTGATTGCTA
The DNA here is from genome assembly GCF_049115385.1 of Moschus berezovskii. NCBI lineage: Eukaryota > Metazoa > Chordata > Mammalia > Artiodactyla > Moschidae > Moschus > Moschus berezovskii. The sequence continues at coordinate 30,515,069 of NC_142461.1, forward strand.
ATTAATTTTAGCATATGGAACATTTTTAATAAGAATAGGTTCACCTCACTGCACTGGAATTTGGATTTCAAAGGCAGGATTTTAAGGCTTTGAAATGTTTTATAGAAAAGGCATTGCTCTATTACCAAATGCCTTTCCCACAGGGGACGACAGAGAATGAGATGGCTGGATGGCATCTCCTACTCGATGGACATGAGTTTGAGTGAACTCCGGGAGTTGGTGATGGACAGGGAGGCCTGGTGTGCTGTGATTCATGGGGTCGCAAAGAGTCGGTCACGACTGAGAGACTGAACTGGAGGAAACTGAACCACTCTTCTAAGTGAGTCATCCTACAGGTGACAAAGTGGCTGTGGTCTAAGCCTCTGGTGCAGTAATCTTGATAATATAAAGAATATGTATTTGCCCTCTTTGCTCAGCCGTCCCCACCTTTGAACATCCCTACAATATTCCAGGCTATGTGAGTGACTTTATGCAAATTATGATCATGCTTTTAGGCTAAATAAATGATCAGGTTGACAAGGCTATAACTTCTTGGATTTTTTCAGGCTTGTATATTGAAGTTGAAAGAGAATACCTGGGTCCAGAGAGTGAACTGATTTTCTCAAGGTCACCCAGCAAGGTAGTGCTAGAGCCAGTAATAGAACCCAGGTTTATAGACACCCACATTTTCAGTTTTTATATTTCATCTCACAATGGACAACTTGAGTGTCTGAGTGTGTGTGTGAGTGTGTGTGTGTGTGTGCGCTCACGCTCGTGTGTATTCCTGTCAAGAAGCTAAGATACTTCATTGGAACTGTGACTTCTTATTTTTCATTTGGAAGTTATAAAACATGAAGAAAGGAGACACTCTTCTCCAGCTGTGTGTTCTTTGTCAATGAGCTACTCAAAACGACATTTTGGGATGGAATACAGGAAAGGTCTGATACAACTTAGGCCTTCATCAAAAATAGCGAGTTCCAAGTCACTGAACTGAGGCAGCCTCAGGGCTGGAAGCCCCGGGCAGTCTGGATTTGCATGGTCACCTTGAATCCTGAGAATAAGGTGGAAACATGTCAAGTTGGAAGGGACAGGGAAGACGTAGGATCCAAATCAGAAGAGTTGGGAGGTAGGGGGCGGTCACTCCAATCCAGCGGTGCATGCCAATCCCAAGTTCTCATGCAGGCCCAGAATCTATAGAGTTCCAGCCTGGGATGAGTTTGAGATTTCTATTAAGCATAAGAAAACCAGATAGCCCATGGAATTTAGGCCAGAATACTTGGGACATATTTTGGGTCAGGGAATAATCTGTTAAACTCCACTCTAGGTAACTGGGGTGTGATGATTAAGCCCAGGATCTGAGTGTCTTGGACTTAATCTCTGTTTCTCCATCTTTCTGTCTGTCTGTCTCTCTCATGGGCTGGAAAATGTGGCTGGCATGTGCTGCTCCTCTGAAGGCCGCAGAGGTCTGTACATGAGGGTGTGCGGCACCAGGAATCTGGCTTCTCCAGGGACATTCCCTGCTTGCCTGGAAACCCTCTGGGCAACAACAAGGATTCAAGGCAATTGGTCCCTTTTACAAAACCTTTGGTGCAGCAAAATTCAGCATGATATATACAGACAGCTCTTGGAGGATGCTATAATAGGATTTGATCTGCATAGCTTCAGGCTTTGTCAAGGCAGTAGAATCCGATACCAGTTACATCCCCAGGATGCCAACTATCCAGATGGAAGAGAACAATCCATTTGTCAGCTTGGCCCACTGACATTCCAGAGAGCAGAAATTCCCCAACTTTCAGAATTTGTGAAATGGTAGTGACTGGATTCATTGTGCTTTCTTTCCTCAAAAACTGCTGTATGGCCATATTTTATTTTCTCAGCTAAATAGAGGGATTCATATTTAGATTTAGTACAAAAGAACTTGGAACCCCACAGATGTCACAAGAGAGAGCTGGGGAGTGGGTGCAATTGCAGCCACCTTTTCAGAGACCCTCCCACCCCCAGGCCACAGGCCACACCTTGAGTGTCACGTTTCAGAGAATACCTACTGGATAAATACATTAGGCTTTCCAGGTGGCGCTAGTGGTAAAGAATCCGCATCCGCCTGCCAATGCAGAAGACACAAGAGACACAGGTTCAATTCTTGGGTCAGGAAAGTCCCCTGGAGTAGGAAATGGCACCCAACTCCAGTATTCTTACCTAGAAAATTCCATGGACAGAGGAGCCTGGCGGGTTACAGTCCATGGGACTACAAAGACTCACACACGACTGAGCACACAAAAACATTAGGCAGTAACACCCTAGCCGGAGGGGAGAACAGAAACCTGGAGGTGTTGTAAATTTTCAAGAGCGTGGTGAATGTTTGGATCTCTAATCACGCAGTATCACTGTTCTATGCACCAGAGCACCATGGAAAACAGAACTGGATCACAAAAGGGAAAGTGCAAAGGCCTCTGCAGGGAGAGAGACAGGCCAGTCCTGCAGACAAACTAAAGAGAAAGCATGGAAACCACAGTGGGTAGGGGAGGATGGGTTGGTTTTCTTTTCCACTGTTCTTTTTCCATTCACAGAATTACTCAGTAATAGGATGAAAGGAGTACTGTGGATGTTATAGATTTGGGATTGTAGGGAAAATGTGATAGGACTCCTTGTAAATTTCATTTCAAGATGTGGGCAGATTATTTTGGGAGGGACTGCAGCCAGTTCCCTGCTGGAGAAATGGCCAGAGGCCAGGAGGAGTGGTGGTAGCAGCTGCAATGTTGGTTGCCAATACTGGTGCATGTGGTGGAGGGGACTGGCTGGATATTCGCAGAGTGAACCACTGCAGAGCAGAGCTTCACCCCTCTCCGACCTCCTCTCCAAGCCATGTATGGATTCCGGAACAGGAGGTGTTGGTGGACAGCAGCAAAGATCCAAGACAGAACTTTCCAAATTTAAAGATCCTCCCTTGGTGGGAAGAGACAGGAACTTAACAAAGTCCAGCCCGGAACTGAACAAACAAATACATCTGTGAGACAGGAATCCCAAATACAAATATCCAAGCTTTAGGGAGAAAGCTGGAAAAAATTAGCACTAATAGAGACCTGGGGCAGGAGGGGGAACTGTAAATTTGTTTCATACTTGCTCTTGACTTACCACTGGCTGACCCGAGTCGGAGGGATGAGGAATGGTGGGTGGGAGAAGGAGAAGTCAGTGCTATTTAGGCAGACAAAAAAACAGCTGTAGGTCATGGAGAAGGGCAGTAAGTGGTCTTCTTGTAGATGCTGATGAGACTAGAGTTATAAAGATCTTAGAGGCAAGAGTGCATGTCTCTAGAGTGATAGGTTCTGGAAGAGTTTCAAAAAGAAAAGGGTCTGAAAACCCAGCATGAGGTCAGTTTAGCATCATGACTGAGCTCTTTCTGCTTTGCTAAAGGAGAGCATTTTAGGATTTGCTGCTGGTCTTCACAGCATAAAAAGGGAGAACTGAAAAAACAAAACAAAACAAAAACTAGACAGCAAAAGAGAGACTAAAGTCACCAGAGATAAGGAAGTGAGAATTAGAAAGATTCTCATAGCCCATCATGTCTATACTCTTTCCATGTGCAGAAGGAGGGTGATATGGAGGGTGGGAGTTGGGGAAGGGTGTGCAGGGAGTCATTTTGGCCTCCAGGGTTCCTGTTTGGTTTTATAATAAATGAAATAAGGGAAGAGACTTGTGTTCAGTTCAACAGTGTCTTCACTGCTTATGGCATGAACTGGAGCAATGTCTCTTTTGGGGATGCAGACAAGATGAAAAGCAAGAACCTGGGTACATGATGAATAGGAGCAAACATCAGCATTCGGTACCTGGGTGGGTCACTGGAGCGATCCTGAGAGACCTTTCAAGAGTTTTACTTTTTCCTCCTAGTGTTCACAGGAAGCCACGGGTGGAAGGACAATTGGAGGAAGGGTGGCTGGGAGAAGGTGATGAAATTGCTGGGAGGGGCACGGTGAGTTGATCTCTACCATGAATTTCTTTTGGAGCCTTAACTCAGGGAATGCCTTCTTTGAGATCTTTTCCACTTCTTGGGAATGTGAGGTTTCTTTCACCTGCTGCTGCTGCTGCTAAGTCACTTCAGTCGTGTCCGACTCTGTGTGACCCCATAGACGGCAGCCCATCAGGCTCCCCCGTCCCTGGGATTCTCCAGGCAAGAACACTGGAGTGGGTTGCCATTTCCTTCTCCTTCTTTCACCTAGTTCTCATAAAAACTGTGGGGAGTTCTGCCTTCAGGGAGATCTGGAGGCTGGTTCAGTTTCATCTAAAGACCCTCATAACAATCCCAGCTGCCTTAGCTGGCTTGTGGGTCCTGACTCTGCTCCCGTACCAGGGTCGAGCGGGTTGCTGATTACTGCGGGATGTGGTTAAAAGCAGGGCTTCCCAGGTGGTGCTAGTGGTAAAGAACTTGCCTACCAATGCAGGAGACATCAGAGTTGCATGTTCTATCCCTGGGTTGGGAAAATCCCCTGGAGAAGGACATGGCAACCCACTCTAGTATTCTTGCCTGGAGAATCTCATGGATGGAGAAGCCTGGTGGGCCACAGTCCATAGGGTCACAAAGAATCAGATATGACTGAAGCGACTTAGCATGCACACATGTGGTTAAAAGTAAAGATCCTAAGAGCCCCCCTTTCAGACATCCTGATTCAGAAATTTGGCGATGGGCTGGCAATCAATATTTTTAAAAAGAGAGCTTTCCTGATGAATTTGATATGTGTTGTGGTTAGAAACCTCTGTGTTTCAAAACATTGTTCAGAGTTGGGTCCTTATCTTCCAGAAGTTTTTGATGTAAAACAGATAGCATGGGTCTTAACATGTGCAGTACTCTCAGAGCATTATAAATAATGGCAGTAAATGTTGAACAAATGTGTAAGATTTATGTACACATTGTGCAGAACTCAAAGATAAATATCTTGTGTTACTGGAATGTCATAATCAATCTAGACAATGACAAACTATGTCAGCATTTCATTGGAACATGCCTTCTTTTTAAGTCTATACAGGGTGACCTTCCTCCTTCCCAGCAATTTCTTGGTTTGCTCAATTTTTAAAGCAGTTTCCTTCAAAGTGATTTCTAGGGCACAGAGGTGGAAGCCCTGTGTAGTGTGTGAGGGTTTCTTAGGGGAGAAGCCAGACTTTAGAATTCTGTGAAGAATGGGATTTTCAGGTTGTTTCTGTGCCTACACTTGTGACATGGATTTCCAGATGTTTAACCGAAATGTCCTTACACCCAATATTTGTGGAAGAAATGCAAGTCAAATAGATGGGTTTGCCATGAATGTGCAGTGAAACTTTCAGGGTCCAGGGATGAAACTAAATAGACAGCATGGAGATGACAATGAGGAGGGCAACAAAGCTGGGGAAGGGGGACTCATCTGTCCCATTTCTTTCACCTGGAGAGGGGCTGGATTAATCCAAGAGGCAAAGAATGAGACTTGAGGAGCCTAGATCCGCTCTATGGATTCCTGCAGAGAAGATTGATTTTGTCACCTCCTCAAACAGGTTAGAAGGCAACAGAGTGGCTTCCGTGGAGCTGGAGGCAGTCTTTGCTGCACACCAATTATTTGCTTGATAAACAGAACAAACCCCTGGGGAGTGTTGAAAGAAAGGGGTGCGGCCAATGCCTTTGGCTGACAGCACATTCAGAAGAGCTAAGAAAACAAAGGTATAAACTCTAAAAAAATCTTTTAGGCTTCGTTTACTCAGGCAAAAAGGAGTCCAGACTCTAGCAATTAACTGAGTTTGATGAATAGATACAGCTGACCTGGCAAAATCAGACCAGCAACCCTTTGACAGTAGACTATGTGTTCTTTATTTTCCTACCCCAACCCACCCCTCCCCTAAACCACACACACACACACACACACACACACACACACACACACACACACAGAGGCATGCACGTGCCTGCAAAAACTCAATTTTACTGTCTCACTTGATTTATTTACCTTTCAGCTCAGCGAACTATATACATTGAATTTCAATGTTCCCCAATTATTCCATGCAGGAAAATTTCATCTTTTTGGAGAATCAGTGCTGTATATTTTGCTGCTACTTCTTTCTTTTCCTTTCCCCTCTTCCCTCTTTTTCTCTTCCTTTCTCTCTCCTTTTCTCCTTCCTTCCATAAGGTCTTCCTAGATAGTGCTGGGTCTGTGTTGAACCTCCATTCATTGCTTTATTCTTTGACTAAATTATCTTTATTAAGCACTTATTTCCCAGGTAGTTCAGTAGTAAAGAATCCACCTGCCAGTGCAGGAGATGTGGGTTCGATCCCTGGGTCAGGAAGATGCCCTGGAGAAGGGAATAGCTACCTACTCCAGTATTCTTGCCTGGAAAATTCCACCGATGGAGGAACCTGGTGGGCTATAGTCCACGGAGTCGCAAAAAGAGTCGGACACGATTAAGCAACTAACCAACAACTGTGTACCAGTGGCTGGGCTAAGCTCTGGTGATGCAGAGGTGGAAACTGTGCTCTCTTGTTCAGATTGGTCGTAGTCCAGCAGGGAACATTTCAGGTGTTGAGGATGTAAAACGTATGTACATGATTTGCTGAGTATAATTGAATCTCTAATGCTGAAATTTTCAGTTTTAGAAACTGGTAGGTTGGAAAGATATTTGAACATAGATTTAAAAACCATAAAAAATACTAAAATAAGGGAGTCCATCGCACATGGCTGAGGAGTTTTGCATGTCCTAGTGCGGCTGTGTAAAGCAGTCCTGTAAGTCACCCGGCTCTCGGAAGACCTGGTTTTCAAACAGGTTGGGAGAAGTCTCCTACATTCCAGTGGCCACTCAAGTGTGAGAAACCCAGAGTGAAGGCAAGTGAAGCCAGCTGGAGCGCTCGGCTGTAGCCGCATGTGAATCCAGCTCTGGTGAAAATTCTCTAGAACTCCGCTGCCCATGGCATAGCTTCCAAAGTCAGAAGAATTTTCCTCAGGTTGCCTAATTTCTCTGACCTGTGAGGATAAATTTCTCCTTTGTGGTTTAGAAAAGTAGAGTGAGGGAGAAAAAGGAAACAGGAGAAAATATCAGTTTAATAATCCCTCAACTGTTAAGAATGGGCAAAATATTCAGGGAAAATGAACATGATTCAGAGGAGGGACTGGGCATTTGGAAAATGTAGCTTTCCCTGCCTACAGTCCTTGCTTATTGCAGGGAAGCTCAGATGAGCTTCAGTGTGCGTTAAAGTGGATCTCTTTGCAGCAAATTTTTAAATTTGATCTGGGAATGGAATGTACCTTGTACATCTCCTTTTTCAAGGAACTGACATATTTCCAGCGTGTAATTCAGTTTACTTAAGATGAGGACAAAACAGATCATGGCATTTCCAGAAAACCTAGGATGGCAAAAATTCCCCTCTCCCTTCACAATGACACACACACACACACGTACGCACACACGCACAATCTCCTTTGGGTGGGTTATCTCCTACCAAGCTCCAACAATTTAGATTCCCATATACCACTGGGTTGTTACTGCATGAAGACGGGGTAGAGTCCAGAATTAGTTGATTGAATTCTTCTCTGAAAATATGGCAAACATTTAAAACACACGATTGCTTACACTTGAGGTACAGTGAATTCTGTCCTTCCTGGATATGAATGCTTATTTTGGGAATTCCCTGGTGGTCTAGTGGTTAGGACTCCATGCTTCCACTGCAGGGGGTGTGAGTTTGTTCCCTGCTCTGGGAACTTAAGATCCTGCAGGCTTTGTGGTGCAGCCAAAGGAATAATAGTAATAAAAAGAATGTGTATTTTGTGAAACTGGGAACTGAATTGTGTAGACCTTATGGTAAAGGACAAAGAAGCTCTGAGTTTACTACCAACAAATACTGGATTTGAGGTTTTGAGACCTCAGAAACACATTGGACATCATTGTGACTATAATGGTTGTGGTGGGGAAGGATGGGGGAAAGGATAGTTCAGGAATTTGGGATGGACAGGTATACAGTGCCATATTTGAAATGGATAACCAGTAAAGACCTATTGTATAGCACAGATAACTCTGCTCAATGTTATGTGGCAGCCTGGATGGGAGCAGAGTTGGGGGAGAATGGATGCATGTATATGTATGGCTGAGTCCCTTCCCTGTTCACCTGAAACTATCACAACATTGTTAATTGGCTATTTGCTGTTGTTCAGTCACTCAGTCATATCCAACTCTCTGTGACCACATGGACTGCAGCATGCCAGGCTTCCCTGTCCTTCACTGTCTCCTGGAGTTTGCTCAGACTCATGTCCATTGATTTGGTGATGCCATCCAACCATCTCATCCTCTGTCGTCCCCTTCTCCTCCTGTCTTCAATATTTTCCAACATCATCAGGGTCTTTTCTAATGAGTCAGTTCTTCAAATCAGGTGGCCTAAGTATTGGAGCTTCAGCTTTAGCATCAGTCCTTTCAATTACTACTTAGGGTTGATTTCCTTTAGGATTGACTGGTTTGATCTCCTTGCAATCAAAGGGACTCTTGAGAGTCTTCTCCAATACCACAGTTGGAAGGCATCAATTCTTTGGCACTCAGCCTTCTTTATGGTCCAACTGTCACATCCACAGATGATTACTGGAAAACCATAGCTTTGACTATATGGACGTTTATTGGCAAAGTAATGTCTCTGCTTTTTAATATGCTGTCTAGGTTTGTCATAGCTTTTCTTCTAAGCAGAAAGTATCTTTTAATTTCATGGCTGCAATCACCATCTGCAGTGTTTTTGGAGCCCAAGAAAATAAAGTCTGTCACTGTTTCCATTGTTTTCCCATCTATTTGCCATGAAGTGATGGGACCAGATGCCATGATCTTAGTTTTTTGAATGTGGAGTTTTAAGCCAGCTTTTTCACTCTCCTCTTTTACCTTCATCAAGAGGCTCTTCAGTTCCTTTTCGCTTTCTGCCGTAAGGGTGGTGTCATCTGCATAGCTGAGGTTACTGATATTTCTCCCAGCAGTCTTGATCAGCTATATTCCAGTACAAAATAAAAAGTTAAAAAATAAAGGTATTTGGGGAATTTAGCTCTCAAAATGTGGGAAAAGAAGTAATTTTAGAAGTGAACCTATAGACATATTGCAAGTTATAGGCATATAGTCTGAGAAATTCTATACAATTCCAGGTATGAATTGTTTCATGTTAAGGACTTTGGTGGTTTATTCTCTGTTTACTAGGAAACTCCTTCCCTTCTCTCAAAAGAGAAAATGGGCTTTTTATGATGGTCAGAGTATTCAAATTAGAAACAAGGAAAAATACTCTAACTCTGTTCTTAGGAAAGGGACAAAAGCACTGGATGACTCTCCTAGAAATCTATTCTTGCTTTTGGTTTTCCATGCAGGTTAAATTTGTCTGTGTTTTAATATCTGCTGAACTTATGTTGCATTGATGTGTCCAAAAAACTGGGCATCAACTTGAACCTGAAAATCTATTCCATCAACAATTGCATGCCCACACTGCGCTTGGTGCTGAATGCAAGGTGCTGGGGAAGACCCTTGAAAAACAAGGAGATCAAACCAATCAGTCCTAAAGAAAATCAACCCTGAATGTTCACTGGAAGGACTGAGGCTGAAGCTGAAACTCCAATACTTTGGCCACTTGATGCAAAGAACTGACTCCTTAGAAAAGACCCTGATGCTGGGCAAGATTGAAGGCAGGAGAAGGGGGTGACAGAGGATGAGCTGGTTGGATGGCATCACCGACTCCATGGACATGAGTTTGGGCATGCTCCGGGAGTTGGTGATGGACAGGGAAGCCTGGTATGCTGCAGTCCATGGGGTCACAAAGAGCTGGACATGACTTAGCAATTGAACAATAGGTCTCCTTAAGTTGAGTCAAATTGGTGACCTGCCAACGGAGGGCCCTCAGTTCCTCAACGGTGGAACTGCTCAGCCTAGTGTGCCCAACATATGACAGTGGGCTTGATGCAAGAAAATACAGGACCATCTTCAAAGGTGAAAGGGAGTCCAGAGAGTGTTTCATCCATAACATCATGATCATGTTCACTGTTAACATGTTTCATTTGATCTTCAACCTCTCAAAATGGTTGCATGCTTTCCATGAGAAGAGAAAATGAAGAGGCATCACCAATTCCAGGGATTTTGACTGAGCAAGTTGGTTTTGCCACTTTTCATAAAGCTAATGGGGTTCAGGTAGTCCCCTGGCAACCTAGTCAGTAATTGAACTAAGCTGGTCACCCCACTAAGAAGCCATAAAGACAAAGCAGAGAAGACACTCAAAAGAACAAAATCAACTTCTTCCCCAGCCTTTACTGTTGGGGGAGGGGGGCGTGGTATGTGTGTTTCCTTGGACTTTGCTGCTATGGCGGGACACGGTGTCAACAATGTATATGTGTGTGTGTGTGTGTGTGTAAGAGAAAGAGAGAGTATCAGTGCCAAGTTTTGTCTCTTAGAGATAACTCTTGTTCTTGATGTGAATCCCAAAAGAATGAGATTGGGGGTTATCTCTCTAATACTCCAGTTTCTCTTAACTATGGTCTTACCATTCTAGTACCTGCCTCTGCATTTTCAGAGTGTCACATATAATATAATGTATGTTACTGACTTTCTGGACACACAGGACATTGCTTTCTTTGAGTTTTCCAGAGTGGAAGTGCCCCTGGTAGATAAGTCTTCATTTTCCCAGCCCAGATGAAGCAGTGAGGCTGGGAACTGTGTGGGGAGGGACTGGAGGTGGAAGTGTTAGCAGGGACCCCACCAGCATTTCCATGGTCCTCTGCTACTCAAGCAGAGAGAGGGCTTGCTGCTGGGCAGGAGACCTGTGGAAACCCCAGTGTCTCTCTCCTTCTTCTCAGCTCCCACTGTGGGCTCAGCCACCCAATCTGAGAGGCACAGCTGGATATGAGGAAAAGTAGGTGACGCTTTGTAGACAAAGCATTTTTCAGTGACTGTGGTGGGTCCCCTAATCTCTCAGTAAGACTGAGGGAGCAAGAAAATGCCATCTAGTACTCAAGGGAACTTCCGGGTCATGACTATAGGATCTAATGACATGTGGCCAGTGATGATGTGTAAACTGAGGCCGAGGGAATGGAATTGGCTTACCCAAGGTCAGTCTGGTCTCTCGCCTTCCAGCCCAGGGCTTCTTTTCCTACAACGTGAGGCTGTGTGCTTGTGGAATGTCCTCTCTGGAGATTTGGAGGTGGAGTCATGTTGGCTTCTGGTCTCAGTCTTGACCTAGAGACTTTCACGCTACTTTGAAATACAGTTTATTTGGCTTTCTGTAAGATAAATTACAGCCAGATCCTTTTCTCGCTCTCTTTCAGTGCTCCAGCCATCTGCTCACCCACCCTGAAACTCAGAAAAGAAAAAAAGAAATCTGTGTGATCCATGGAAAATTTCATTGCAGACAAAACCAGCCCCAACTCCTCCCTGCTTTGTTCCACTAACAATCTTCAGGTTGGTTTTCTTTGGCTTGTCATCTCCAGGATTTTCCCAAGATTGAAATTACCCCAACTCTCAGCAGTCCTGCTGGGTTGCCATGCCTCAGTCAGAATGTGAAATTTGCTGCTCTTCCTTCAGTTCAGTTCAGTCACTCAGTCATGTCCTACCGTTTGCGACTCCATAGACTGCAGCACACCAGGTTTCCCTGTCCATCAGCAGCTCCTGGCTTGCTCAAACTCATGTCCACTGAGTTGGTGATGCCATCCAACCAACCAACAACTGTTTCTTAAAATCATTTTTTCCTAGGGTTTTGCTCTATTAGTTTGCCTTATCTTACATTCGATTTGTTTTTGGCTCTAATTGTTTTTTTTTTTTCTTTTCATATTAGAATTTGAACTGGCTAACAGACCTGTTGGTTTCCTCCATCACTAGCTTGATGTAAATTGGATTTGGGTCATAAATAATTGTGAACAATTGTTGAAATATGTCTCTGGCAGCCTCTCCTGTCTCATACTCTTTCCTTCCCTAGATTTGCCTGGGGCAAGCTATTTCTCTTGAAGGTATTTACCAGTATAACAATGTTATCTGACTAAACTATTTACATTTGTATAGTAAGAGCATTTCTAAGACAATTTAGGCATCCACGCCTCTCTTCAAAGTCCAAAATGTAGTACTTGGGTGCAATCTCAAAAATCACAGAAGGATCTCTATTCATTTCCAACCTTTTAACAACACAGTAATCCAAATCTATGCCCCAAACACTAATGCTGAAGATGCTGAAGTTGAACGGTTGTATGAAGACCTACAAGACCTTCTAGAACTAACACCAAGAAAGATGTCCTTCTCATCATAGGGGATTGGAATACAAAAGTAGAAAGTTAATGTACAGGCAAGTTTGGTCTTGGAGTACAAAACGAAGCAAGGCAAAGGCTAGAGTTTTGCCAAGAGAATGCACTGGTCATAGCAAACACCCTCTTCCAGCAACACAAAGAGACAACTCTGCACACGGACATCACATGATAGTTTATACCAAAACCAGATTAATTATATTTTCTGCAGCCGAACTTGGAGCAAAAACAAGCAAATACAGCAAAAAAAAAAAAAAAAAAAAAAGACATGGAGCAGACTGTGGCACAAATCATGAGCTCCTTATTGCAAAATTCAGGCTGAAATAGAAGAAAATAGGGAATTTAGCCCATTCAGGTATGATCTAAATCAAATCCCTTATGATTACACAGCAGCAGTGATGAACTAGTTTAAGGGATTAGATCTGGTAGACAGAGTGCCTGAAGAACTGTGGATGGATGTTTGTAACATTGTACAGGAGGTGGTGACCAAAACCATCCCCAAGAAAAAGAAATGCAAGAAGGAAAAGTGGTTGCCTGAGGAGGCCTTACAAATAGCTGAGAAAAGAAGAGAAGCAAAAGACAAAGGAGAAAGGGAAAGATATACTGAATTGAATGTGGAGTTCCAGAGAACAGAATGGAGAGACAAGAAAGCCTTATGTGAACAATGCAGAGAAATAGAGGAAAAAAATAGAATGGGAAAGACTAGAGATCTCTTCAAGAAAATGGAAGATACCAAAGGAATATCTCATGCAAATATGGGCACAATAAAGGACAGAAATGGCAAGGACCTAACAGAAGCAGAAGAAATTAATAAGAGGTGGCAAGAATGCACAGAAGAGCTATTCAATACAGGTCTTAATAACCTGGAAAACCATGATGATGTGGTCACTCATCTAGGGCCAGACATCCTGGAGTATGAAGTTAAGTGGGCCTTCAGTTCAGTTCAGTTCAGTTCAGTCGCTCAGTCATGTCCGACTCTCCGCGACCCCATGAATCACAGCACGCTAGGCCTCCCTGTCCATCACCAACTCCCGGAGTTCACTCAAACTCATGTCCACAGAGTCAGTGATGCCATCCAGCCATCTCATTCTCTGTCGTCCCCTTCTCCTCCTGCCCCCAACCTTTCCTAGCATCAGAGACTTTTCCAGTGAGTCAACTTGTCGCATGAGGTGGCCAAAGTATTGCAGTTTCAGTTTTAGCATCAGTCTTTCCAATGAGCACCCAGGATTGATCTCCTTTAGAATGGACTGGTTGTATCTCCTTGCGGTACAAGGGACTCTCAAGAGTCTTCTCCATCACCATTGTTCAAAAGCATCAATTCTTCGGCGATCAGCTTTCTTCACAGTCCAACTCTCACATCCATACATGACCACGGGAAAAACCATAGCCTTGATTAGACGGACTTTTGTTGGCAAAGCAATGTCTCTGCTTTTTAATATATCTAGGTTGGTCATAACTTTCCTTCCAAGGAGTAAGCGTCTTTTAATTTCATGGCTGCAATCAGCATCTGCAGTGATTTTGGAGCCCCCAAAAATAAAGTCTGACACTGTTTCCACTGTTTTTCCATCTATTTCCCATGAAGTGATGGGACCAGATGCCATGATCTTTGTTTTCTGAATGTTGAGCTTCAAGCCAACCTTTTCACTCTCCTCTTTCACTTTCATCAAGAGGCTTTTGAGTTCCTCTTCACTTTCTGCCATAAGGGTGGTGTCATCTGCATATCTGAGGTTATTGATATTTCTCCTGGCAATCTTGATTCCAGCTTGTGCTTCTTCCAGCCCAGCGTTCCTCATGATGTACTCTGCATATAAGTTAAATAAGCAAGGTGACAATATACAGCCTTGATGTACTCCTTTTCCTATTTGGAACCAATCTGTTGTTTCATGTACAGTTCTGACTGTTGCTTCCTGACCTGCATACAGGTTTCTCAAGAGGCAGGTCAGGTGGTCTGGGATTCCCATCTCTTTCAGAATGTTCCACAGTTTATTGTGATCCACACAGTCAAAGGCTTTGGCCTAGTCAATGAAGCAGAAATAGATGTTTTTCTGGAACTCTCTTGCTTTCTCCATAATCCAGCAGATGTTGGCAATTTGATCTCTGGTTCCTCTGCCTTTTCTAAAACCAGCTTGAACATCTGGGAGTTCACGGTTCACATACTGCTGAAGCCTGGCTTGGAGAATTTTGAGCATGACTTTACTAACGTGTGAGATGAGTGCAATTGTGTGGTAGTTTGAGCATTCTTTGGCATTGCCCTTCTTTGGGATTGGAATGAAGACTGACCTCTTCCAGGCTTGTGGCCACTGCTGAGTTTTCCATATCTGCTGGCATATTGAGTGCAGCACTTTCACAGCATCATCTTTCAAGACTTGGAATAGCTCAACTGGAATTCCATCATCTCCACTAGCTTTGTTCGTAGTGATGCTTTCTAAGGCCCACTTGACTTCACATTCCAAAATGTCTGGCTTAGGTCAGTGATCACGTTATTGTGACTATCTTGGTCGTGAAGATCCCTTTTGTACAGTTCTTCTGTGTATTCTTGCCACCTCTTCTTAATATCTTCTGCTTCTGTTAGGTCCATACCATTTCTGTCCTTTATCGAGCCCATCTTTGCATGAAATCTTCCCTTGGAATCTCTGATTTTCTTGAAGAGGTCTCTTGTTTTTCCTATTCTGTTGTTTTCCTCTATTTCTTTGCGTTGATCATTGAGGAAGGCTTTCTTATCTCTCCTTGCTATTCTTTGGAACTCTGAATTCAGATGCTTATATCTTTCCTTTTCTCCTTTGCTTTTCGCTTCTCTTCTTTTCACAGCTATTTGTAAGGCTCCTCAGACAGCCATTTTGCTTTTTTGCATTTCTTTTCCATGGGGATGGTCTTGGTCCCTGTCTCCTGTACAATGTCACGAACCTCCGTCCAGAGTTCATCAGGCACTCTATCTATCAGATCTAGTCCCTTAAATCTATTTCTCACTTCCACTGTATAATCATAAGGGATTTGACTTAGGTCATATGTGAATGGTCTAGTGGTTTTCCCTACTTTATTCAATTTAAGTCTGAATTTCGCAATAAGGAATTCATGATCTGAGCCACAATCAGCTCCTGGTCTTGTTTTTGCTAACTGTATACAGCTTCTCCATCTTTGGTTGCAAAGAATATAATCAATCTGATTTCGGTGTTGACCATCCGGTGATGTCCATGTGTAGAGTCTTCTCTTGTGTTGTTGGAAGAGCGTGTTTGCTATGACCAGTGCGTTCTCTTGACAAAACTCTATTAGCCTTTGCCCTGCTTCATTCCGTGCTCCAAGGCCAAATTTGCCTGTTACTCCAGGTGTTTCTTGACTTCCTACTTTTGCATTCCAGTCCCCTATAATGAAAAGGACATCTTTTTTGGGTGTTAGTTCTAAAGTGGGCCTTAGGAAGCACTACTACAAACAAAACTAGTACAGATGATTAAATTCCAGCTGCTGCTGCTGCTGCTGCTAAGTCACTTCAGTCGTGTCCGACTCTGTGTGACCCCATAGACAGAAACCCACCAGGCTCCCCCATCCCTGGGATTCTCCAGGCAAGAACACTGGTTGGAGAAGGAAATGGTTGCCATTTCCTTCTCCAATGTGTGAAAGTGAAAAGTGAAAGTGAAGTCCCTCAGTCGTGTCCGACCCATAGCGACCCCACGGACTGCAGCCTACCAGGCTCCTCCATCCATGGGATTTTCTAGGCAAGAGTACTGGAGTGGCTTGCCAGCTGAGCTATTTCAAATCCTAAAAGATGATGCTGTTAAAGTGTTGCACTCAATATGCCAGTAAATTTGGAAAACTCAGCAGTAGCCACAGGACTGGAAAAACTCGGTTTTCATTTCAATTCCAAAGAAAGAGAATGCCAAAGAATGCTCAAACTACTGTACAACTTACTCATTTCATGTATTAGCAAGGTAATGCTAAAAATCTTCCAAGCTAGGCTTTAGCGGTACATGAACTGAGAACTTCCAGATGTTAAAGCTGGATTTAGAAAAGGTGGAGGAACCAGAGATAAAATTTCTATGATCTGCTGGATCATAGGAAAAACAAGGGAATTCTAGAAAAGCATCTACTTTTGCGGCATTGACTATGCTAAAGTCTTTGACTGTATGAAAGTGAAAGTGAAGTCCCTCAGTCATGTCTGACTCTTTGCTACCCCATGGACTATAGCCCACCAGGCTCCTCTGTCCATGGGATTTTCCAGGCAAGAATACTGGAGTGAGTTAACATTTCCTTCTTCAGGGAATCTTCCCGACCCACGATAGATCCCAGGTCTCCCGCATTGCAGGCAGACACTTTACTGTCTGAGCCACCAGGGAAGCTTGACTATGTGGATCACAACAAACTGTGGAAAATTCTTAAAGAGATGAGAATACCAGATCACCTTACCTGCCTCCTGAGAAACCTGCACATGGTTCTAAGCAACAGTTACAACCAGACATGAAACAATGGACCAGTTCAAAATTGAGAAAGGAGTACATCAAGGCTGTATATTGTCCCCGTGCTTCTTTAACTTATATGCAGAGTACATCATGTGACATGTCAAGCTGGTGAAAAACAAGCTGGAATCAATATTGCCTGGAGAAATATCAACAACCTCAGATATGCAGAGGATACCGCTTTAATAGCAGAAAGTGAAGAGGAACTTAAAGAGTCTCTTGATGAGGCTGAAAGAGGAGAGTGAAAAATCTGTTTTAAAACTCAACATTCAAAAAACGAAGATCATGGCATAACTTCATGGCAAATATATGGGGAAAAGTGGAAACAGTGAATGATTTTATTTGCTTATTCTCCAAAATCACTGGGGACTCTGACTGCAGCCATGAAATTAAAAGATGCTTGCTCCTTGGAAGAAAAGCCTAGACTAAGTCAAACCTAGACAACATATTAAAAATCAGAGACATCACTTTGTCGACAAACATCCATATAGTCAAAACTATGGTTTTTCCAATAGTCATGTACAAATGTGGGAGTTGGATCGTAAAGTAGGCTGGGCACTGAAGAATTAATGCTTTCAATTGTGGTGCTGGAGAAAACTCTTGAGAGTCCCTTGGACCGCGAGGCTATCAAACCAGTCCATCCTAAAGGAAATCAACCCTGAATATTCACTGGAAGGACTGAGACTGAAGCTGAAGCTCCAATCCTTTGTCTGCCTGATGAGAAGAGCCTCCCTGGAAAAGACTCTGACTCTGGGAAAGACTGAGAGCAGGCGGAGAAGGGGGTGACAGAGGATGAGATGGTTGGATGGCATCCCTGACTCAATGGAAATGAGAGCAGATCCTAGGAGATGGTGAAGGACAGGGAAGCCTTGCATGCTGCAGTCCATGGGGTCGCAAAGAGTCAGACGTGACTTCGCCATTGAACAACAACAATCTCTCTTCAGTTGTGCCAGGAGCTGGTGGTCTGTAAACTTAGTTGATCATAGAATATTCAGAGATTTTTGTTTCAAATACAGGTTCCCAGGCCTCACCATGGGACAAAATAAGGCAATCTTGGATTGGAGCCTTGGGACTGATATTCTTAAACAATATTACCAGATAATTCCTATAATTAACTGCTTATCTCTGGTTGGAAGTCTCCTTCCAACCCTGAGATTCTGTGATGGTGTGATTTTATTCTTGTCACAGCCCTGTAAAGAATCATAATGATAACAACAACTGACATGTGAAACGCTTGCTAGATGTCAAGTTCAGAGCTAAGTATTTATATGAATTCCCTCAGGAGTGAGGACTTTCTTCATCCCTCTTCAATAACAGAGAAATTTAAGGCACATGTTGATCAGTGTCATTTAGTAGAGAACTGACTAGTGTCTTAAAATTTGTGCAACTACTAGAGGAGTAAAAAAAATTCTCCATATCCCCCACTTTGGGTTCCGGGATTCTTTGTGGAACATGGGATCAGTAAAAGTGGTCTCAGGTTGTTTGATCTGCAGTCCAGCTACTCCCTTAAGGACAGGGAACGTGTCTTCTTTTCCATCCTCTCCTCTCTTCTAACACACCCACGCATCCTGCCTGGCAAAGAGAAGGCCCTCAGCAGATGTTTGTTGAATTAGAATTATCTGTAACCCAGGTCTTTTGACATTTTGCCCAGGGCATTTCTGCTATCGAGACTTAATGAACTCCAGAACCTCATGGTATAAATTGAGAACAGAGTTTAATTTGTTATGTCACAGATATTTTGGATTTTAAAGACTCAAATAATGCAAATTACAGAGATATTTATCTCCAGTGACAGCATTTCAGGCACCTGGACAGGTAGACCATCTTTGGAAGGGTGTAGACCTGTATATATATGGCCACTTATTTTTCAGCAAAGACACCAACGTTGTTCAATGGGGAAAGGAAGGAAGATCTTTTCAGTGAGTGGTACTAGAACAACTAGATATTAATATGGAGGATAAAAGAGAAACTCTAGCCCCAAGTGTATAAGGTACATACAAGTTAATTTGAAATGAGTCATAGACTTAAATGCAGAAGTGAAAACATTAAAACCTTTAGTTGATAACATAAAAGAATACCTTTGTACCTGTGGGGTGAGGGGAAGCCAAATTATTTAGGCCACAAAGTCACAAACTACAAAAAAATGGTAAATTGGATCTCATCAAAACTTGAAATCAAATTTCTGTTCATCACAAGATAATATTAAGAAAGTAAAAAGACAAGTTATAGTATGGGTGAAACTATTTGCCAAAAGACTAGTATCCAGAATATACAAAACAAAGCACCCAATTAAAAGATGTGCACTTATTTGTAAAAAACCCAAACTATCCAATTAAGAAATGTGACTGGAGTGCTCAGCCCTCCACTGAAGACTGGTCTGCAGCTCCCACCACTCAGGCCGCTGAATGGGCAGGAGCCACCACTGAGTGGTCGTAAGCTGTTCTTCCAAACACTTGTAGAACTTCCACAAACTTCTACCAAAACGGAAATTTGGCTGATGGAAAATAAACTGTTTCTAAAAAAAAGAAAAGAAATGTGCACAAGATTGAACAGGATTTCCATAAACACAAATATTCAAGTGGTCAGTATGTCGCTCAGTATTATTAGACATCAGGGCCTTTTAATATAAACGAATAGAGGTACTACTGGATACATGTTAAAATGGCTAAGTTTAAAATGACTGGCAATATGATGTGTTGGTGAGAGTGTGGAACATCTGGAACTCTCATAGCTGCTGGTTGTAGGGCAAAAGCTGCAACTCATTTGGAAAACCAGACTTTTCTTATAGATAACAACATGCACCTACTCTCTGATCCAAGAATTCCAGTCCTAAGCATTTATCCAAGAGAGGTAGAAATATATGTTTAAGAAACATTAGCATGGGAATGTTCATTAGCAGGTTTATTAGTAAAAGTCACAAATTGTAAACAATCCAAATGTCTCTCAACAGGAGATCAGGTCAGCAAGTTATAGTATATTAATAACATGGAGTACTATTTAGTAAAATTCACTGATACAGACAACATACAGGATCCTCAGAAGTGACAGAAGTTAGTCACAAAGGCTCTACATTGGATGATTCTATTTATATGAAGCTTGAAAGCAGCCAAAATGAATCTCTGATGATAAACAGAAATGTAATTATCTCAGAAAAGGAGGAAAGATGCTATTGATGGGGCAGGGGTACATATATGCTGATCAGTTATCTGTTGTCAAGTAACAAATTATCCTCAATCTGGTTACTTAAAGCTGTTGCTTTATTGTGTTCCACAATTTTGTGGGTCAGGAATTCAGGCAGGGTTTGACTAAGTGATTCTTCTCTTCCGTGTGTTGTTGATGTGTAGGCTAACTTTGAGAGTCCAAGATGGCTGACTTTGCGAGTCCAGGGTGGCTTCCTTGCATATCTGACACCTTGGTTGGAAGGCTGGACTCAGCTGAACTGCTGACTGGAGTATCTGCATATGGCCTCTGCACCAGGGTGACTTCAGGCGGTCAGACTTCATGCTTGGGCTCAGGGTGTTGAGAATGAATGTTCAGAGAATAAGACAGAACCTGCATGGCCTTTGCTGGTGTAGCCTTGGTGGTCACACTATGTCACTCCTGTTGGATTCCGTATCAAGGAAGTCACAAGCGTGCCCAGATTCATAGAGAGAAACGTGGATCCCACCTCTCAGTGGCAGGCGGGTCAAAGAATTTGCAACCATGCTTTAAAACTGCCCTAGGAACTTTCTGGGGTTAATGGGAATATTTTATATTTTGATCTGAGTGGTGTGGTGGTTACCTGAGTGTGTACAAAATTATTGAGTTGTATACTTAAGATTTTCCCACTTTATGTAAATTACACTGCCATTTAAAAATATCTGCAGAGTTTTTTACATACACCACTCTCATTATCTTCATAACAATCTCATGAGTCAAAATTATTATCCCTTTTTACAGATATATGATTATGCTTATTAGCTTGGCTGATGCCAGACAGTATCAGGTTTCAAATCCAAATTTGTCTGATCCCAAAGTGTCTTATCTTTCCACTAATATCATGTTACAGGGAAAAATAGTTCATTCATTCGTTCATTTATTCTTCAATTAATGTCTACTAAGAACCTACTGTAGGAGAAGGCAATGGGGACCCACTCCAGTACTCTTGCCTGGAAAATCCCATGGACGGAGGAGCCTGGTAGGCTGCAGTCCCTGGGGTCGCGAAGAGTCGGACACGACTGAGCGACTTCACTTTCACTTTTCACTTGCATGCATTGGAGAAGGAAATGGCAACCCACTCCAGCGTTCTTGCCTGGAGAATCCCAGGGACGGGGGAGCCTGGTGGGCTGCTGTCTCTGGGGTCGCACAGAGTCGGACACGACTGAAGTGACTTAGCAGCAGCAGCAAGAACCTACTGTATGTTGGGTATCAGGGTAAGAACTAGGGATTAAAAGGGGGAATAGCATATCTTTGCCTTCAAAGGGCTCATGACCTGAAGGAGGAGACAGATCTGTATATAAATGTCAATCTATAATGTGATTTATATTATACTGAACCCATTTTCTGAACTCCCAATTCAAGAGCCCATGAAATTTTTGATACCCATGGACACAAAAGGATAGAATACTTGAAATCAGAACTTGTTCTAGAAAATATGTGGTCACAGTGAAAGTGAAAAGTGAAAGTGAAGTCGCTCAGTCGTGTCCGACTCTTTGCGACCACGTGGACTGTAGCCCACTAGGCTCCTCCGTCCATGGGATCCTCCAGGCAAGAATACTGGAGTGGGTTGCCATTTCCTTCTCCAGAGGAACTTCCTGACCCAGGTATCAGACCCAGGTCTCCCGCATTGCAGGCAGACGCTTTAACCTCTGAGCCACAGGGAATCCCCACAGTAGACTAGCATATTTACAAAATGCTAATGGGGCCCGGAAAAAGGAGACTTGGAGGGAGAACAACTTTTTCAGGACACCACCGTTTTACTTGCCTAGAACTAGATCCTGACTGTCTCTGCTTAGTTACATCCATAATCTTTTTACTTTATATTTCAGAAATGCTCTTTATCTTGTTAAATTCTTTCATGTAAATTTAATTTCCTTAGATGATTTTCTCTTAAAACACTTCTTTTTCTTTGGCTTTAGGGTTTGGATTTGATTTTACCCCTTACTTTCTTATTCTTTTTGCTTTTTTGGTCATTTTAAGCACATTTGAGATGGACTTGGTCCAGCCCTGAGCTGTCACACCTTCCTCTTCTGTGACCAGGCAGGGCCATCTGCTCTGAGACCTCAGTCTCTGTGATTGCCATTGTGGGATCCATCTTTCATGCCTTTTTCTTGTTTGGCATTCCAGGCTGCCGGAGTTAGCTAGCTTTGACTAACAGGTGTTGATGTGTTGATCTTTTGAAAACAGTTTTTTCTTCCTTGTCAGCTCCCTGATGTGTCTCACCATTGTCACCAGCCACCCTGAGATATGGGGGACTTGGCCAGAGATGATGGAGTGTTAGCTCTCTGGAAAGTGTCTGGGGCCCCATCAGTCGGCAGTTAGCTTGGAGGGCCTGCGGCGTCCAACTGGCCTGAGTTTACAGAGAGAGGGTGTTGGGCGGCTGCTGGGACTAGCGCACACGGTGGGTTATTTCTTCCAGGAGTGGGTAGGGGGCTGATTTTCTAGTTTTTCTGGTCACTTGGATGGATTTGCCTCATCTATTTTCTTCTGAAGCTCTCCCAGGACCTAAATAAAGATAACTGGGAGACAGCCATTGAGGTGTGAGCAGATGGGCTCATCCATGGACTGACCCATGATACTGGCAGCCTGATCTTGCTGTTTCACCACACTTATTGAGTCTTCACTAAATGCCAAGTGATCCCCCAAGTGCTTCAACAACATTGCTTCATTCAATTCTTTTTATTTAATTTTTCAAAAATATAAAAACTTTCAAATTATCCCAAACTAAAGGAGATCAATCTTGGGTGTTCATTGGAGGGACTGATGCTAAAGCTGAAACTGCAATATTTTGGCCACCTCATGCGACGAGTTGACTCACTGGAAAAGACTCTGATGCTGGGCGGGATTGGGGGTGGGAGGAGACGGGGACGACAGAGAATGAGATGGCTGGATGGCATCACCAACTCGATGGACATGAGTTTGAGTGAACTCCGGGAGCTGGTGATGGACAGGGAGGCCTGGTGTGCTGTGATTCATGGGGTCACAAAGAGTCGGACACAACTGAGTAACTGAACTGAACTGAAACACAAATTATAAAAAAATTAATTCCTCATCAGTAATAAGTTAAAATATTACAGTAATATGTTTTATTGTTTTTTCTTTCTTTAATAAACCTTTTATTTTGTGTTGGAGTACAGTTGATTAACGTGGCTTCCCTGGTAGCTCCGCTGGTAAAGAATCTGCCTGCAATGCAGAAAACCCCAGTTTGATTCCTGGGTGGGGAAGTTCCCCTGAAGAAGGGATAGGCTACCCACTCCAGTATTCTTGGGCTTCCCTGATGGCTTAGATGGTAAAGAATCTGCCTTCAATATGGGAGACCTGGGTTTGATCCCCGGGTCAAGAAGATTCCCTGGAGGAGGGCATGGCAACCCACTTCAGTATTCTTGCCTGGAGAACTCCCACAGACAGAGGAACCTGGTGGGCTGCAGGTCACGGGGTCGCAGAGTTGGACATGACTGAGTGACTAAGCACAGCACAGCACATAACTGATTAACAATGTTGTGATAATTTCAGGTGGACAGCAAAGACAGTCATACATATACATCTATCCACTCTCCCTCAAACTTCCCTCCCATCGAGGCTTCCACAAAACATTGAGCAGAGTTCCCTATGCCATACAGTACGTCCTTGTTGGTTATCCATTTTAAAAAGAGCAGTGTGTACATGTCCATCCCACATTCTGTAACTATCTCCCCATCCCCCCCCACTACTCTCCTCCCCCTCCCTGGAACCATAAGTTCATTCTCTAAGTCTGTGAGTCTGTTTCTGTTTTGTAAATAAGCTCATCTATGTCATGACTTTTTAGATTCCGCATATAAGAAATTAAAAAAAATTAAAAAAAAAAATTTGGCCTCACCTAGAGGCATGTGGGATCTTAGTTCCCTGACCAGGGATCAAACCCACAGCCTCTGCATTGGATTCATGGAGTCTTAACCACTGAGCACCAGGAAAGTCCCTGCTTCATTCAATTCTGATGACAACTCTGAGGAAGAAGCTAGGCTTTGGAGAGATTAAATAACTTTTTCACGGTCACATTGCAATTAAGTATGTGAGTCAGAACTGGAACCAGACAACGTATTCTCCTGACCTCTTGCTGTGCTTTCCTGACTCTCTGAGGATACAACAATTTAACCATCAGTTGGTAATACCTATCTATGTGCTAGACATGGGGCTGGGAGCATGGGAATACATGTGATAGATCCCTGCCTTTGAGAAGTTCTCAGTCTAGTGAATGAGACACAGACTTGTACATAAATAATTCTAATCAGGGCATCAGTTGGAGTTCAGAAGTTGATATGGAATCAGGAAGGGCATAGATCTTTGTGTTTGGGGATGGAGTGAAACCAGTGATCCTTCCTAAAAGGGGACAGGTTGGTGGGGGAATGTCTGGGCAGGGTCTGAAGGGTACACTGTGTGCAGAGACTCTGTCTTTATGGAGACAGAGAAAGCCAATAAGCCACTCTTAACCTCCAGATTCTCTTCCATGCCCCTTCTCAGGAAGAGATGCCCAGAATGTGCCTCCTTGGAGCCTATAAATTATACTTCCTTCTGTTCCTGGTACCCAGGACTCTGAATGTCCCTGGCCAAATGGCCCTGAGCCTTTCTGTTCTTGCAAGGATGGACTGAACACATCCTTGGTCCCCAGAGGTGGCCAAGGAGAGGGTATATGTATGGTCAGGGGGCTGTGGCCTGAACTTGAAAGAGCAGCCCACCGTGTCCATGTGTAGTCTATGTAGGTCTCTTTGTTGTTTAGGAATGAGTTGAAGGAGGGAAGAGGGGAGAGGTGAGTCACTGGCCAGAGTCCAGAGGCTGGAACCCAAATACTAATGAAGATTTCTAAATTCAGACCTGGCCTTTGAGATCATTATGAAGGTTTTTTTTTTTTTTTTAATTTTGAAAGAATTTTGCAGTCGTTATTAACGTAGTACAGAAAGTGAAGAGGAGCTCAAAAGCCTCTTGATGAAAGTGAAAGAGGAGAGTGAAAAGGTTGGCTTGAAGCTCAACATTCAGAAAACAAAGATCATGGCATCTGGTCCCATCACTTCATGGGAAATAGATGGGAAAACAGTGGAAACAGTGTCAGATTTTATTTGTTTGGGCTCCAAAATCACTGCAGATGCTGATTGCAGCCATGAAATTAAAAGACGCTTACTCCTTGGAAGGAAAGTTATGACCAACCTTGATAATATATTAAAAAGCAGAGACATTTCTTTGCCAACCAAGGTCCGTCTAGTCAAGGCTATGGTTTTTCCCGTGGTCATGTATAGATGTGAGAGTTGGACTGTGAAGAAAGCTGTTCGCCGAAGAATTGATGCTTTTGAACTGTGGTGCTGGAGAAGACTCTTGAGAGTCCCTTGTACCGCAAGGAGATCCAACCAGTCCATTCTAAGGGAGATAGATCCCGGGTATTCATTGGAAGGACTGATGCTAAAGCTGAAACTGCAATACTTTGGCCACCTCATGCGACGAGTTGACTCACTGGAAAAGACTCTGATGCTGGGAAAGGTTGGGGGCGGGAGGAGAAGGGGACGACAGAGAATGAGATGGCTGGATGGCATCACCAACTCTGTGGACATGAGTTTGAGTGAACTCCGGGAGTTGGTGATGAACAGGGAGGCCTGGTGTGCTGTGATTCATGGGGTCACAAAGAGTCGGACACGACTGAGTGACTGAACTGAACTGAACAGAGAGATCCTGTATATCTCAATCAGTTGCCCCTAATATTAATTATTATCTTATACAACCACAATACCATTGGCAAAATAAATCAACATTAGACAATACTGTTAACTAAATTACAGACGGAAAAATGGTAACTAATGCCTAAGCCAGAAGGTCCTCCAAAGCTAGAACCTGAGCCCTGGAATTTGGGATTTTCAGGCACCCAAGGGGTTGCATCTTGTCAGCATACTTACCATCCTGGGAAGCCAGAGGCCTGGGTATGGGAGCTTAGAGGATCACCCTAGAGGCCAAGCCTTAGCCTGGTGACAGTCTGATACCCTTCAGTGCTCTGATTCCACCATTTATGATCTGATGGGGCAGAAAACAGTGTCCTCTAGGTCTGAGATACACTTCATGGGAAGCTCCCAGGGGCTAAGAATCAGAGCTCTGAATATCAGATCCTGTTAGATTTTAGAATATTAGATGATATTAGATGATACAGATCTTTGAAGAAGCCAAACGCCACATGCAGATGTGCATACATGAAAATTCTCATCTTGGTCTTAATTCCCCGCTCTTCACCCTGCTCTCTACTTATTGAGGAGTGGAGAGCGCTAGGCTGGAGTCAGGAGGGCCTGGTTCTCTGCTCTGTGCTGAGTGATTTGGGGCAAATATTAATAACTTCACTGCTGCAGTTCCTGCTGGATACTTAAGAGGAAGCTCACCTCTGTGATCTTTAAGACTTCATTCTTCCTTCTCTGTATGTGATTCTTCCTCTGCTGTCTTCCCACAGCCCACATTCTTCTCATTTCCCTCCGTTCTTCCCTCTCATTTTCCTGCTTTTCTCGTCCTTTCCTCTCCCACCCTCTGTTCTTTTCCACATGCCTCCTTGTTTCTCTCACCCCATCCCTTTTTCTCTCCTCTTCCTCCACCCTTCTTTTCCTGTTTTCTTGCTTTTCTCTTTCTCTTCCTTATCTCCCCCCACGTCCTGTCCCTCCATCTAGGTGTGATCTGTGTTACCCAAGGGCCTCCATGGCCCACCAAATGCTTGTGGCAGTTTTTTTCAAGTGAAGGGGGAAAAAAAAGGAATTAAATCATAGTATTGGCAGCTGGCAATCTGCTTCAATCTCAGAAAAATGTCCCCGGCTTCACTGAATATATTGAAACATTGATGAAGAACAGATTTTCCCTGGCTGTGTGAATTCCCCTCCGTCTGAATTTGGCAGAGGGACTGCCTTGCTTGATATTATTATAGGCGTTTCGATGCATTCCCTGTTTAGCAAAGTTGGAATGCATTTTAACCAACCCCTGTATTGATGTAACACTATTTTTATTTGTAATGAGGGTGTATTAAAAAATATATATATATATATTTCCACTGATTTCTGGCTCTGGGGAGGCTGGGATCTCAGCCTGTCCAGGCAGGAAGGCCTGGGTTTTTCCACCCTCTCTCCACAGGGAGAGTGCTGGAATTCAGGCATTCTCGCTTGTCCCCACCCCCTCGTTAGATTTCACTGATTTTAATAAACATTTCCCTTTCTTTGGTTTTCTCAGTGACATAGAATCATATGCATCAATTGGATGGGGTCTTCCAGAGGTCATCTCTCTATGCCCTGCATACTTGGACAAAGGGTCTGAATTGGGCAGGCTCTGAGTGAGGGTGTGTGTGTGTGTGTGTGTGTATGTGTGTTTGTGTGTGTGAGATTCAGTCGTGTCCCACTCTCTGCAACCCCATGGACTATAGCTCACCAGGTTCCTCTATCCATGGAATTCTCCAGGCAAGAATACTGGAGTGGGTTGACATTCTCTTCTCCAGAGGATCTTCCTAGCCCAGGAATCAAACCCAGATCTCTTGCATTGCAGGCAGATTCTTTACCCTCTGAGCCACCAGGGAAACCCCAAGTGAGGGGTTAGGGAGGATCCAAAGAAAAGGAGCGTTAAGGACTTGCTTGATGGTACAGTGGATAGGAATCTGCCTGGCAATGCAGGGGACACGAGTTTGATTCCTGGTCCGGGAAGATCCCACATGCTGTGGAGCAACTAAGCCCATGTGCCACAACCACTGAGCCTGTGTGTGTAACTACTGAAACCTGTGCCTAGAGCCGGTGCTCTGCAACAAGAGAAGCCAGCAAAACGAGGAGACCAGACACTGAAAAAAGGAGTAGCTCCTGCTCACCCCGCTAGAGAATGCCCCCACACAGCAAGGAAGATCCAGTGCAGCCACTAAATAAATGAGAAAAAGGAAAGAGGAGTTAGACACGTGGAGAACTTGTACGGATACAGACACGCAGTTATTTGCCCCTGTGCAGAGGGACATGGAGTGAGTGGGCAATGAGAGAAAGGGCAGAGAGGCCGGCCTGCAAGGCTGGTGGAAGGAGCTGTGAACAGGGCGGGGATGGTTCGATAGTGAGGAGCACAGCGACCCTGGGAAGGCCAGGAGCAATGACTGCTCACAGGGGGCTTTTTGTTTTTAGGAAAACTTTTAGTGCTTTTTTCATCCTTTTATCAGCAGGCAACTGCCCCATCCAAGCACACGTGGATGCAGGCTCTTTGGATCGTAGAATTCCAGAGTTCACTGAGATCTTAGAAAAGATGATCTAGTACGGGGGTCCTAAGGCAGAACTTACAGGAGTTCTGAGAATGCCCTTAAATGAAAGTAAATGGCATTGGTGTCCCTTTTTTTTTTTTTCCCCTGGAGCATGGGAGCCAGGTATAGCTTTCATCACTCCTGAAAGAGACTGTGATCGAAATGTCCCCAAACCGCTGGTCCAGTGCAGTCTACATGTTGACCATCTGGGGGAACTGAGGACCAGCAAAGTGATGTGGCTTAACCAAGGCCTCTTTGAGGGTTTTCATAATTCCTTCCATCTACAGGTGATGAAATAGGCCTGGGGAACTGTCATGACTCAGCCAGCCAGCAGCAGAGTCAGGCGGATTGCTGGTGGCTGGGCTCTCAGCCCAGGCCTCCTATGTTCATCCACGTCTTTCCTACTATGTTGTTATTGCCTCCTTAGCCTTCTCATCCCTGTTGGGCAGCAGTGATGGCTGTCTGTCCCTGTTGGGCAGCAGTGATGGCTGTCTGTCCCTGTTGGGCAGCAGTGATGGCTGTCTGTCCCTGTTGGGCAGCAGTGATGGCTGTCTGTCCCAGACTTCACTCCTAATTTCAGAGAATTGACAGAAATACCTAGAAAGGTGTTTGAATGGAGCTGGTATTCACTGTGATCTTATTTAAACTCAGCATTCTAACACCCACTGCAGTGGCCCCAATGTCTTTGGTTTAGAAGAGCCTGATGAATAGAAACTCAGGCCTGACTTTATAGTGTGTGATGCAGCCCCACTCATCTCCACTTACTATCGCTAAAACTCATGCTCCATTTGCTCCAAAGCAAATTCACTTTCAGAATCAGGAGGAGACTTCCCTGGTGGTCCATTGGCCAAGACTCTGAGCTTCCAATGCAGGGAGTCGGGGTTTGATCCCTGGTCGGGGAACTAAATCCCACATGTCACAGCTAAGTGTTTGCATGCAGTAACTAAAGATCCCCCTTGCTGCAATGAAGATCAAAGATCCTGTGTGCCACAAATAAGACCTGGTATAGCCATATAAATAAATAAGTATCTAAAATAAGTCAGTTGTGGGAGGATAATACGAGGGTCAGAAGGGCTTGGCAACAATCCGGTTAAATCCTGGGAGCTTTGTCACTTTTCACCAGGGCCTCTGAACTCCAAGAGTTTTCTGTTCTTTGAATTCTCCATGCTCTTCCATGCTTTTGGTGCAAGCTTGAAATACCCTTCCTTATATTTTTGAGTGCTTCCGTCCTCAATCGTGTCCAACTCTTTGTGACCCCATGGACTCTTCAGAGCCCGCCTGGCTCCTCTGTGGGATTTCCCAGGCAAGAATACTGGAATGGGTTGCCATTCCCTTCTCCAGGAGATCTTCCCAACCCAAGGGATTGAAACTGGGTCTCCTGTGTATCCTGCACTGGCAGGCATATTCTTTACCACTGATCCTCCAGGGAAGCCTGACTTGCCCCCAGAACAGCCCCACTGAGAAGCTTTTTCTGACTCTTGTGGGCAGAGCTGGGTCTCCCTCTTTCTTGTTCATGGTCCTGTTAGAGAACTTATCATGGGGTTTGGTGAGTATCGGTGTAGGGGTTGATGTCCCAGCTGGATTGTGAGCTCCTGGAGAATGGGGACTGTACAGAAGACTACAGGGCAGTGACTGTCACTGAGGACCATTTTGTCCTCCAGTCCCTGAAAGGAAGGGAAGGAGTGCTAGTGGCTTCTAGTAGGCAGATTTCAGAGATGCTGCTAAATATCCTATAAATTCCAGGACAATAAAGAGTTTGGGGGCCCCAAGTATCGATAATACCACTGTTGAGGGACCTGCTGTAAAGAGTCAGTAACCTGTGGTCATATTCCTCTAATAGCCAGTGCAAATGTGTGAAGGGTTAATTCAGTCTGAGGAGAGGATTAAGTGTTTCCACCTCAGTGGACAGACAGAGGTGTGGCCTTGGACAACAAACACTTCAGAGAAAGTTTCGAAAACTTGGTTTGTGTTCTAAGAACGTTTTGTGATTGGCAGCCCTCAGAGAAGATGGCATTGAGGTTTCCTTCCAAATCTTGTATTCTAGAATTTAGTGCCCATTAAATATGTCTTTGAAGGGCAGGGATTGAGGCTGCTGGCTCTTTGTTGAGTGACCTCATTTAGGAAGACTGCATTTTTATGAAACTCTTCTCATGCTCTCAAAGGCACTAAAGTTCTTTAAATGAAGAGTTTTTAAAGTCCTGTTTGAGAACTTATTGCAAGATAAGAGACAGACTAGAGGTAGAATTTTAGGCATATTCCACCTAATCAGCCTTATTCTTGTTTATCTTGGAACAAACACATGGCTGAAGCATCCTTAAATAGTGTATAAGGCAAGATATTTTTCGTAGGTCCTCTGAGGCATGCTTGTTAAGAATGCTAAGGAAGAGATGGTGCCCACATGAGAGTCCATTCAGGAGGAGCTGGAGTTGGGGTGCCGGGAGGGAAGAGATGTGTAAGTTATTGGCAAGAAAGGGATGTAGAGGGAAGGAAGGTTAAAAAAAGAGAGTTGTTTGGTGCACCAAAAAGGGAAAGAGGCAAGAGAATGTTGTATGGGTGCCATAAGGAGACTGGCTTAACAACACGGTCTTGGATGAGTTGAGTTGTTGGGGAGAATACACAGACCTGGGAAAATGTTGCTATATCTTTAAGTTCCCAAACCTAGCTACTCATCACAGTCACCTGAGCACCTTTAAAAATATTCAGACTCCAAGGCCCCATCCCTGGAGGTTCTTATTTTATAGGTTCAAGGTAAGATCCAGGAATCTGCAGCTCACAAGAAATCTCCAGTGATTCTGATACTCATGAAGGTTTGGGCGTCAGCCCCCAAGATTAGGAAAACCTGAGGAGGTGCTGATGGCTGAGGAGTTGCAAGGATACTGATCACTTAGTCAAAGAAACTGACTAGATTTGGGACTACAACAGGTGTTGGGAAAGGTTAAGACATGAGGTTCTCTATCTTTCAGAGGCATGTAAAGGGATTCAGAAAAGGCACTGGTTACAAATGAAAAGAAATGACTGAGTAAATATTACATGAGGGCCTTGTAAGTGGCAAATAAGTGATTATTGTGGCTGGAGTGGTCAGAGCCTATCAGGACAGGGGTGGTAGATGTCAGCCCTTCTGGAATGATGGGTATGATTTCAATGGGAAGGGACTCAACCAAAGGAGGAGGAGGTTATGGGGTGAAGGTGTGATGTATCCAGAGTTTGGACAAATGCCTTGGTTTTGGAGTCAGGGAGGATGAGCACAGTTGGCATTTTTTTGGGAAACACAGCAGAGGGATGCTAGGCATTACTGGGGAATCTCGCATCTCCTCCCTGTCTCAGGGCTGTGCTGTTATTTTTGTCAAACAGAAATCTTCTCTAGACCAGAGTATGTGGCTGCAACTCCCCAGAGACCTGGTGGGTACATCTGCCACTGAGGAAAGTCCTTGGCCAGGAGAGTTTAGGAGCCCTGGAGAACACTGCTGATGTCCACACTGCAGCCATTCTTCTAAGGGAGTGATCACATGTGTCCACAATCTTTATAGCCCTGTCTATAAGTCTTTCTCTTCCCTTAAAAAAAAAACCACCACCACCACCAACAAAGTGAATTAGATGATTTCACACTTTAAGAATGGGCTTATAGAAAAAAGCTTGCATTTATTGAGCATTTATTTGATACCAGACTCATAGCCAAAAGGCTTCAGTCACATTATCTTATTTAATCTTGATATAACCTCTTGAAATAACACTGTATTAGGTTTCTCTAGAGAAGGAGAGCCAATAGGGTCTCTCTTATTTATCTATCTATCATCTAACGATATAGATTTACCATAAGGAATTGGCTTCTGCAGTTATGGAGGCTGAAAAAGAAAGTGAAAGTGAAAGTTGCTCAGTCATGTCTGACTCTTTGTGACCCCTTGGACTATACAGTCCATGGAATTCTCCAGGCCAGAATACTGGAGTGGGTAGCCTTTTCCTTCTCTAGTGGATCTTCCCAACCCAGGAATGGAACCAGGGTCTCCTGCATTGCAGGCAGGCAGATTCTTTACCAGCTGAGCTACCAGGGAAGTCTAAAATCTGCAGAGCTGGTACCCCAGCTCAAGTTCCAAGACCAGCAGGCTGCTATAGACTCAGAAAAAGTTGATGTCCCAATTCAAAGCCTATCAGGCAGAAGACTCCTCTCTTCTTGGAGGAGGATCAGGTTTTGTTCTACTTAGGTCTTCCTTCAACTGATTGGATGAGGCCCACCTACATAATGAAGGGCATTCTGCTTTAATCAATCTACTGATTTAAATGTTAGTCTGCTCTAAAAACACCCTCAAACAGACACTCTGAATAATAATAATGTTTTTAAGTACCTGGGCCCCCTGTGGCCCAGCCAAGCAGACACATAAAGTTAACCATCATAAGTACTATGAGGATCAGCGTCCTTATTTTGTAGAAGAGGCAGGGAGGCATAGATGAGAGAAATCATGTCCATAAGGTCACACAGCAGTAGATGACAGGGCTGAGTTTCAGATTAAGCAGCTGCTGCCTGACCTTCTTAAGCTCTGGCCTTACTATCTGTCTCATGGAAGGCAAACTAAAAAAATTTCTCTTGATGTGATTCAGTATATCAGAGTATGACATCTCATATTTCTGAATGTCTCTGCTACCACGTTGCTCATTGCCTGGAGTTCCTCTAGAAAGTGAAATCTTTTTCAGGTCACTACTAAACATTTTGTCTTGTCTTGCTTCTTTGTTTCCTGGGGCAGAAGGGTGTGTGTCTTCCATCAGCTTGTTAGTCAGGAAGCCTAATTCTGTCTGATTTATCTAGCAATACTGCATCCTCATGGGCCAAAGGATGGAGAGCTGGATAAGTAAATTCTGCGGGAGCAACCTTGCTCTTCTGTCCCTGAGTATCCCTGTGGGGGTATCTGACCAGTCCAAGAGCAGCAGGAAGACAGTGGACTTCTAGAGAAAGTAACAGGCTTCTGAAAGGAATCGTGTTTCATTAATATTTCTAGTAGTGAGGAACCCACCACCTCACAAAGTAATCCACTGTATTTTTAAGCAGAAGGGAAAATTTTGCTTGAATTGAAATCTGCTTTCCTTTACTCTGGAGTAACAGAATAAATCATCTCTTTCTTACATGAGCACTTTTCAAATATTTGAAAATAGGGATCGTATCCCCTTGAAACATTTCTTCTCCAGGCTAAGTGCTTCCAGTTCCTTCATTCTTTCTGTGATTCTGTTTACAGACCTATTTTTGCTTTGTCTTTCCCTCTCTGTGGTTGATGCCCTTCTTAAAAGAATCCTAAGAGTTCTAGTTCTGGTCAGACTAATGAATTTAGTAGAGTGGAAATATCACTTCCAATGTTTGGAAATATCATTGGGTATTTCCAATATCCATCCAATATTGGAAATATCATTTCAATATCACTTTGAATATTAGGTATTTTTCAATGTGTGTAGGTTGCATTAACTACCTTGATAACATTTATTATTTTATATTAAGCCTGAAATCAAATAGGGTCTCACCATATTATACTTCTACACTTGGTCTTTGGATTTGAAATTTAGAATTTTACAGTAATTCTTGTTGATATGTATCTTTGTTATTTAACCTATATTTCAGCCTGACTCTGCCATCTAACATTTCCCTGCTGATTTGTGGTGAGGGGAGAAAATGGAGGGACATCAAAGAGAAGGTCCTTTTAGTTGGCATCTCTGACCACTGCTGTTCTTCTGGTGGAAGAAGAACTTCAGAGAATTGGAGCTACCTGAGGAGTCAGGGAATCCATGAGGTTAGGATCCAGATTCTTTGCAGCCAAAGATGGAGAAGCTATATACAGTTAGCAAAAACAAGACCAGGAGCTGACTGTGGCTCAGATCATGAACTCCTTATTGCCAAATTCAGACTTAAATTGAAGAAAGTAGGGAAAACCACTAGACCATTCACATATGACCTAAATCAAATCCCTTATGATTATACAGTGGAAGTAAGAAATAGATTTAAGGGTCTAGATCTGATAGATAGAGTGCCTGATGAACTCTGGACGGAGGTTCGTGACATTGTACAGGAGACAGGGACCAAGACCATCCCCATAGAAAAGTAATGCAAAAAAGCAAAATGGCTGTCTGAGGAGGCCTTACAAATAGCTGTGAAAAGAAGAGAAGCGAAAAGTAAAGGAGGAAAGGAAAGATATAAGCATCTGAATGCAGAGTTCCAAAGAATAGCAAGGAGATAAGAAAGCCTTCCTCAACGATCAATGCAAAGAAATAGAGGAAAACAACAGAATAGGAAAAACAAGATATCTTTTCAAGAAAATTAGAGCTATCAAGGGAACATTTCATGCAAAGATGGGCTCGATAAAGGACAGAAATGGTATGCACCTAACAGAAACAGAAGATATTAAGAAGAGGTGGCAAGAATACACAGAAGAACTGTACAAAAAAGATCTTCACGACAAAGATAATCACGATGGCGTGATCACTCACCTGGAACCAGACATCTTGGAATGTGAAGTCAAGTGGGCCTTAGAGAGCATCACGACGAATAAAGCTAGTGGAGGTGATGGAATTCCAGTTGAGCTATTTCAAATCCTGAAAGATGATGCTGTGAAAGTGCTGCACTCAATATGCCAGCAAATTTGGAAAACTCAGCAGTGGCCACAGGCCTGGAAAAGGTCAGTCTTCATTCCAATCCCAAAGAAAGGCAATGCCAAAGAATGCTCAAACTACCGCACAATTGCACTCATCTCACACACTAGTAAAGTCATGCTCAAAATTCTCCAAGCCAGGCTTCAGCAATATGTGAATCGTGAACTTCCAGATGTTCAAGCAGGTTTTAGAAAAGGCAGAGGCATCAGAGATCAAATTGCCAACATCTGCTGGATTATGGAGAAAGCAAGAGAGTTCCAGAAGAGCATCTATTTCTGCTTCATTGACTATGCCAAGGCCTTTGACTGTGTGGATCACAATAAACTGTGGAAAATTCTGAAAGAGATGGGAATCCCAGACCACCTGACCTGCCCCTTGAGAAACCTGTATGCAGGTCAGGAAGCAACAGTTAGAACTGTACATGGAACAACAGACTGATTCCAAATAGGAAAAGGAGTACGTCAAGGTTGTATATTGTCACCCTGCTTATTTAACTTATATGCAGAGTACATCATGAGGAACGCTGGGCTGGAAGAAGCACAAGCTGGAATCAAGATTGCCAGGAGAAATATCAATAACCTCAGATATGCAGATAAAACACCACCCTTATGGCAGAAAGTGAAGAGGAACTCAAAGGCCTCTTGATGAAAGTGAAAGAGGAGAGTGAAAAGGTTGGCTTGAAGCCCAACATTCAGAAAACGAAGATCATGGCATTTGGTCCCATCACTTCATGGGAAATAGATGGGGAAACAGTGGAAACAGTGTCAGACTTTATTTTTGGGGGCTCCAAAATCACTGCGGATGCTGATTGCAGCCATGAAATGAAAAGACGCTTACTCCTTGGAAGGAAAGTTATGACCAACCTAGATAGCATATTAAAAAGCAGAGACATTACTTTGCCAAACAAAGTCCATCTAGTCAAGGCTATGGTTTTTCCCGTGGTCATGTATGGATGTGAGAGTTGGACTGTGAAGAAAGCTGATCGCCGAAGAATTGATGCTTCTGAACTGTGGTGCTGGAAAAGACCTTGAGAGTCCCTTGGACTGCAAGGAGATCCAACCAGTCCATTCTAAGGGAGATCAATCCTGGGTGTTCATTGGAAGGACTGATGCTAAAGCTGAAACTCCAATACTTTGGCCACCTCTTGCGACGAGTTGACTCACTGGAAAAGACGCTGATGCTGGGAGCGATTGGGGGTAGGAGGAGACGGGGACGACAGAGAATAAGATGGCTGGATGGCATCACCGACTCGATGGACGTGAGTTTGAGTGAACTCCGGGAGTTGGTGATGGATAGGGAGGCCTGGCGTGCTGTGGTTCGTGGGGTCGCTAAGAATTGGACACGACTGAGCGACTGAACT
This sequence comes from Moschus berezovskii, assembly GCF_049115385.1. Classification (NCBI taxonomy): domain Eukaryota; kingdom Metazoa; phylum Chordata; class Mammalia; order Artiodactyla; family Moschidae; genus Moschus; species Moschus berezovskii. The sequence continues at coordinate 30,551,165 of NC_142461.1, forward strand.
GAACTGAACTGAACTGAGGAGTCAGGGGATCCATGAGGTTAGGATCCAGACATAAATGCTGACAGCAAGTCCCTAAGAACACTGTGCTTCATTTTCATTTTCCATTTTCACTTGTCCCAGGGACCTGAGAACAAGGACGCACCCAGGGACTAAGATCCAGGTGGAAAGGCCTTGTTCTAAGGAGCCTATTGCTAGTCGAAGCTTTCATATGGACCTTTTAGGCTTCCTTGGGAGCTCTGTTTAATTACCTTTCTGAGTCTTGGTCCAGAAACAATGGAAGATGCAGTCTTCTCCCCCAGGAAGAAGTCTATGATGGTTTGGGGAAGGAGACTTGCATGGGTGAAGCCACAGTCAACTTGCTAGGAATGAAGACAAATTTGCGATAAGCAGCCTGGAGCTGACCACAGCCCACACAGGGGTCTACGGACAAGGAGGAGGATGAATCCACTAAGGAGTGTTCCAGAGGAAGTGGGACTGGAGCTAAATTGGGAAGGATTTGAAAGGAGAAGAAAGAAGGAAAGACTACAGAGTAGGGAAGGTCAGTTCAGTTCAGTTCAGTCGCTCAGTCATGTCCGACTCTCCGCGACCCCATGAATCACAGCACGCCAGGCCTCCCTGTCCATCACCAACTCCCGGAGTTCACTCAAACTCATGTCCACAGAGTCGGTGATGCCATCCAGCCATCTCATTCTCTGTCGTCCCCTTCTCCTCCCGCCCCCAACCTTTCCCAGCATCAGCGTCTTTTCCAGTGAGTCAACTCGTCACATGAGGTGGCCAAAGTATTGGAGTTTCAGCTTTAGCATCAGTCCTTCCAATGAACACCCAGGACTGATCTCCTTTAGAATGGACTGGTTGGATCTCCTTGCAGTCCAAGGGACTCTCAAGAGTCTTCTCCAGCACCACAGTTCAAAAGCATCAATTCTTCAGCGATCAGCTTTCTTCACAGTCCAACTCTCACATCCATACATGACCACAGGAAAAACCATAGCCTTGACTAGACGGACCTTGGTTGGCAAAGTAATGTCTCTGCTTTTTAATATACTATCTAGGTTGGTCATAACTTTCCTTCCAAGGAGTAAGCATCTTTTAATTTCATGGCTGCAATCAGCATCTGCAGTGATTTTGGAGCCCAAAAAATTAAAGTCTGACACTGTTTCCACTGTTTCCCCATCTATTTCCCATGAAGTGATGGGACCAGATGCCGTGATCTTTGTTTTCTGAATGTTGAGCTTGCGTGAACAAAATGGGTGTAGTGACAATAATTCTGTAGGAACTCGGGAAGAAAAACAGACTTGTTCTTCCCCAGGCGATGGAAAAGCTCACCAATGGGAAGTGCCTTGTGACAAAGACTTTTCAAAGACCCCATCCTTGGATTTGGCCCAGTTTTGCCATTTCTCTTACCACCAGCTCAATCCAGGCTCTCTTCCTCTTATTTCCAACTTTTTTTTAACCCTCTCTTTGCTGCTCTTCTTGCCTCTAATGTCCTAAACTCTCACCCAAGATACATACTAACTTTTCCCCGAACATTGGGGGTGAGAAAGATATTAATACAAACAGATGCATTTATGTGGTCCCAACTTCAAATATTCTGCCCAGCTCTCCCTATTTGCTGATCTCCTCCATAGCCTTTGCCTCTCCGTTTTTCACTCAGAATATACAATAATAATATTATTAATAATGAATAGTAGCCGCTGACATCCACAGTGAGACAGATGTGAGGTTTTAAATATGCCATGAATTTTAAATGTCACCTGATAAGGTAGATGCTATGATCATCCCTGTTTTAAAAATGAGAAAATTGAGGTGCATAAAGGTTAAGTAAATTGCCCGAAGACATCCAGACAGTAAGTGGCAGCCCTGGGGAAGCACAGGCCATTTGACTCCAGGTTCTGCCCTGTTTTCTACACGCCACTTCTTCACTCTAGAGATACAGGGTTGCAGTGTTTCAGGACAAGGAATGGAAAGAAAGGCAGTTGTTATTGACATTTAGTATGTGCTACTCCTTGCATGAGGCGCTGTACATGTGTCATCTCAATTTATCCTTACCCCACTTCAAAGACATATTATTTCTCCTATTTTACAAAAGCAGGAGATGCATGGGAATGAAGTAGCTGGTTGTGGGCACACAGCTGGTCCCATGGGTGGTTGTTATTGTTCAGTCGCTCAGTCGTATCCAACTCTTTGCGACCCCATGGACAGAAGCACGTCAGGCTTCCCTGGTCCAACGGGTAATCAGATTAAGACTGAATTCCGTCTTTCCTCCAGAGGCCAAGTATTTCCGTTGCATATGTGAACTAGATCCCAAGTGGCTGGGATAAAGGGGGGTGAGGATGTGCCACATGTGAGCAGCAAGAGCCTAAGAAAACTTTCCTAAACATGAAAAAGCACAGCAGTCCATGTGACACAGCTGGCTCAGCTGGAAGATAGCATTTGGGCAGTCTTTGTGGCCAACGTGCTGTTGATTCATGCATTTGAGAACAAAGGGTCTGGGCTGATCTTCTGTGTTCATGTGCAAAGAGTCTGAGCGAGTAGCAGGCACCAGCTACGGAATGCCTCACAAAGTGCCTGTCCCTTTCACACAGTACAGCAAGGGACCATCCACTCAAAATGACCTCTTTAGCTTAACCACCCAGCCAGGAGGTAAATGCCACCTGCAGAGTTATCTTTGGATGACCTTGGGGGGAGGAACCCAACTTCTGCTGTTTTGGAAAATCTGGATGCTCTGTTCCCTTATCTGCTTCCCTTCAGGATGAGATTGGAATAGGCAGGAGAAGGGGAGAGAGAGATAGAAAGGCAGAGAGAGAGGGAGGTGCTTCTCACTGGGACACACAGCTTCTGAGGTTCAGGACCAGTGTTTCTGCAACTTCCCTGTGGGTCAGAATCATCCAGGAGGGAGTGCAAAAACTGAGCTGTTCAATGACTTTGTAAAGTTAAATCTTATTTAAACTGAGTCCGTGGGACCCACTTCCAGAGTTTCTGAATCACTAGGGCTCAGATCACCATGCATTTGCCTTTCTACCTAGTCCTTAAGTAGTGTGATGCTGCTGATTCAGGGAGCACATGTGACCTCCTCAGGATGGACAGCCACCTCTTCTCTCTTTTTAACCTCCACACTTCCGCTGAACACATTGGGTGCCTCAGTTGGAGTCCTGGCAAGAACCATCTCAGAGGGATCAAACAAGACTCTGACAAAGGGGCTGCTTCCAGGGGTGTGGGCAGGATGTTAAAGGGGCACACAGGGAAGCAGAGGTGCTTGGAGACCCCACAGCAGGAGCGGTGACCACCTTGGGGCTTCAAAAATCCACCTTCAGTGGATTCAGAAGGCAGGGGACAGTGTTTCCAGGGCTTGGTGAGGGCTGTCTGGGAGAGCTAGGGCCGGGGAGGGACATGCCAGAAATGCAGCAGGAGAGACCTTGGCACCTTTGCTCTCTAGCTGCCTTCTGGACTGCCCCGTTGACTGGCTCCTGCTGGGTGCCAGGAAGCAGTGCATTCGTGCTAAGTCACTTCAGTCATGTCTGACTCTTTGCAATCTCATGGACTGTAGCTGGCCAGCCTCCTCTGGATTTCCCAGGCAAGAATAGTGGAGTGGATTCCCAAGTCCTCCTCCAGGGGATCTTTCTCATCCAGGGATCTAATTCCTATCTCTTATGTCTCCTGCATTGGCAGGTGGGCTCTTTACCACTAGTGCCACCTGGGAAGTCCCTGCCAGGAAGCAGTGGGTAGAGTCATTTCCAGGGGCCCCAGGGCACAGAATAGATCAGAACATGGATTTGGGGTGAGTGGAAGGCAAATGGAGAATGACCAACACACTGGACGAGATCCCACTCCTCTTCCTCATGATGCCCCATCTCTTGTCTATCTTTGCTTCTTTTAGGAGGTTACTTGATGCCCACTGGCCCAAGAAAACAGAAGCACAGCATCTTGCCTGTAGCTGTCTCCAGCTCCCAATCAGTAACTTGGGGGCCTGGACTCTGCCTCAGCAGTGCCTCGGGGACCACTGGACTACTAGATAGGCTGTAGGCAGAGCTGTGTCTCCCTCCCAGTGCTCACCCTCCTAACAAACCACTCCCTCCAATCCCAGTTTCAGATAGGAGGGCAGTATTTCCACTGGCCTGCTCTGGCTTGCACATGGTTAGGGCGGATTGGAAAAAGGCTCGCTGCTTCTGCACAGTCTTCACAGGGCTCTGATAGGAGTTGGGGGGATAGCGGGGGGTGTTTGGTGGGCGGGGGGCGGAGGGGGGTGGATGGTGAGGAAGAGAGTTTCAAGTTATTTCCAAACCAAACTGTAAGGAACACACAGTGCTTGGCGGTGGCTCAGAAAGACCTCTCTTTCCATCTATGGAACAATGAAGATGAGAACTCAATCCTTTGGAAAGAAAAGAGAGAGGGGGAAAACAAGAGGCAGAGGAGAGCTGTTTAGAGGCGAGAACTGCCAGACCGAGGGCCGTGTTGCAGCTAGCCCCTGCAGGCCTGTGTTTGTGTCTCAATTTCCCTTTCTGTGGCTGTCAGGATAATTTTCTGAGCTACACAGCAAGATCTATGTGTCAGATAACCCCTCTGTGGTAAGATAACCTGAGATCATATTTAGGGAAACTGTTTGGGCTCGTCGGCCGTTTTATACCTTGACACAGAAGCTGGTGGGTGGCAGACCAGCTTAGAGGCTCTCACACCCTCAGGACAAGGAGGCTCGGGTTTCTCTGGGAACAGGCAAGGGACTCCGGAAGGGCCTCCTGGGCAAAAGGTGGCCTGGTGAAGTGGTGTAGTCCCTCCAAGTATGGATTAAAAGAGTCTCTTCTCAGCTAAGCTTCTAGTTCCTTTTCTCCTTGAGATAAAAACAAAAGAAACTGAGCCCGAAATCTATCAAGGAGTCCCAAGCCTTGAAAAGGGGGCTGTTTGTGAATTAGGACCGGAAAGCTCTGGCTGGAGATGGAGAAATGGGTTCCCCGCGGATGGACGGACTTCCCTCCGTGGGTCTCCATTCTCTTAGTGCCCTGGGTGGACACCTCATCCTCCCCCACCTTACTCCATGAACACAAATGCTATCCTTGAATTCACCCCTTGCCCATTTTGAGGCCTGTCCCCTGAACAAACAGAATCTTTGTTCTATCTCCTTCCACTCAGATGACACAGTAACGATTGGGATGCAGACAAGCTTCTGCCATGTGTTTAAGATATTGGTGTGTTTGGAAGAGGACAGAAAGCTTGTTTGGCTAGAACCTGTTGAAGAGGAGATGCTGGGGTGGGAGGAAGCTGAGCAACCTGATGGGGAGGGAGGGACAGACTTCTTTCCCCGATAAGAGTGAGTGCAGGGCCTCACCCCAATGAGTGTAACATTTCCCTGTAATAGCCATTCTACAACCCCCATGGCATCCCAGAGGTGAAAGGAACCTAAATGTGTCATCTGATCATCTGACCTGGGACACCTGGGGGCTGCTGGATAGCAGTTCATGCAACCTGAGGTTCAGCCCACCTTCTGCCACTGTCCAACCTAGGGGAGCTGCTAAATTCCAAGAAGGGGTCTGGCTGGGTGAACTTGGAGATCCTGATGTTCCGGCCTTTGTAGTCTGTGATGCTATAGCCTCTGAATGTTTCTTGTTTTCAGAGATCTTTCTAGGAGTCACAGTTGTGTTTTAAAGAGGAAAATAGAGAATTGAGAATCCATCTTTGGGAAATACATCTTCCTGACATCACTTTGGTAATTACAGAGGCTGGGCGCAGGCCACTGCACACCGTGATTTTTAGAGAAGCTCAGCTGTTAGTGAGTTGGGGCGCTTTCCTGGCCCTTGAGCCTGGGGTACTGTGGCTAACATTTCTATCCAGACACCACATCTTTTCCTGGCAGCTTCCACGTCCATAGTCTCAGGCATGGGTCTGACCCAGAGCTAGGGGTTATCTCTACTCTTCCAAGATGGCTACAGTTCAGTTCAGTTCAGTTCGGTCGCTGAGTCATGTCTGACTCTTTGCAACCCCATGGTCTGCAGCATGTCAGGCCTCCCTGTCCATCACCAACTCCTGGAGTTCACTCAAACTCATGTCCATTGAGTTGATGTTGTTTATTCCTTCTACTCAGATCCAGGTCAGATGTTCAGATCAGAGCAGCGGTAGAGGAATACGGCAGGCATGGGCTGGGTCAAGGTTGGTAGCAGAGACTCAGAGGATAGTAGGGCCCTGAAGCCCTGCCCTTGAAGGCTTGCATATCCAGGGCCCAACCTCTATGACTTGGGCTACTCACTTCATTTCCCCAAACTGTTTCATCATCTGAGAAATGTGTACCCCCACTTAGCCTTTGGGGGTAGCTAGCAGAAAGCTTGCTTGCTAAGTCACTTCAGTCGTGTCCAACTCTGTGTGACCCCATAGACGGCAGCCCACCAGGCTCCCCCGTCCCTGGGATTCTCCAGGCAAGAACACTGGAGTGGGTTGCCATTTCCTTCTCCAATGCATGAAAGTGAAAAGTGAAAGTGAAGTCGCTCAGTCGTGTCCGACCCTCAGCGACCCCATGGACTGCAGCCTTCCAGGCTCCTCCTACCATGGGATTTTCCAGGCAAGAGTACTGGAGTGGGGTGCCATTGAAAACATTTATGTAAGGCATTTCTCTCATATCCCAGCTCAAGTTAGATAGTCAATGCAGGAATTTCTTTTCTTTGTAAATTGCCTTTTAAATCTCTGGGAATAAAGGGAAAGGAGAGAGAGCGACATTTTGGAGGGAAGCAAGGCAAGGCTTGCTTTGGAAGTGACTGTGACACACACCGGAAGGTGACTCAGAGGTATGTACTTTGTGTCCTTCGGGAAAGAGAGCAGGTGTGACCACCACAGACAGAAAATAACTTTGGGTAACCATAAGCACACGGAGCTCGGGGAACGGGAGGCTGGTGGCAAAGATGATCTTTCCTAAGGAGTGGTCTTTTAGTCGATAGCTTGCCAGTGGTACCTCTTCACTTGCCCTTCCTGCTGCTCTTCCCCATGCGCTGGTCTTCTCTCCGCCTTTCTCGGCTCCCCTCTTGGCTTCTTCCAACCAGAGGAGCCCTCTGGTCCTCCGTAGAAGCGGGCTCTGCTCCTTCAGGTTTCTCAGAGCACAGCCCTGATCACATCCAGACCTTTTCTTTGCTAATACTGCTGCAGAAAATTATCTCAGAGAATTATTATACCAAAGGAATCTCTTCCCAGATAGGTCAGGAGGGACAGTTGAGGGAGTGAGGGGCCCACCGATGATATTCTATATATTGAAAGATGCTCAATAACCTTTTATGAATCTCTATGGACTCATATCATGAAGTGCTGGAGGTCTGAAGGCCAGATATCAAGACTATTCTGATAACCAAGAAAGAGACTCCTTTATAAGCAGATAGCCTATCAGGATCAGGGGGATGGGGAGAGAAGCCCTCAGGGCATTTTCCTTTATTTTTAAATTTTAGTTATTTATGTATGCATTTTTCCCTTCAGGGCTCCACACCTCACTTAAGACAGGGCAAGGGCAGTGGGAGTCCAGTGAGAGGGCGGCTAGACCACTCAGGTGGGAAGCATCCTCACGCCTACCCCCCCCAGCCCCCAAGCCCCCGTGTTCCTGGACCTCTGCACACGTGGACCCAGACCCAGATTCACAGCAGGGGTCCTTGCTCACCCGTGTTCTGCAGAGACCGGCCTTTGTTCTGGTGCCCACTCCCAGCTTTCTCTGAGGACAAAGAGGAAGTCCAGTGACAAATGTCCTCTTGCAAAGTAATTAAGCTCACGGCATGGGGGCCAGTGCTCACGGGGGAGGGTTGAAGTCCACCATGGGTCTGCCCCGAGGGACCTGCTGGTTCTCACGTCCTTCCATCCCCTCGTGGAGGTAGCGCTCCCACATGTGACGGTCCAAGTGATGATGCTGTGGGCACAGGGGCCTCAGGATATGTCCGGACTCTGCTGGCACTGTGCCCTGGTCATTGTGGGGGCTGAAGGCTCAGCCACACGTGGCCATGGAGGGCGCTTGAGGGAGGGCTTTGTTCACTCAGAACTTATGAATCAGCTCATAAAAGAGAAGGTTGGATTGCCAAGGGCACGTACTGGGGGAGGAGGAAAAGAGAGGCACTGGCTAGGCTTTATGTAGTGGACAGGGGCCAAAAGTTCTCTTTCTTTACTGAAGGAAGCAACAGGGACTGCGATAAAAGGAATTTAAGTTAGAAGTGAGTGCTAGGATGTTTCAGCACCAGAAACAAAGAGGAATGGGCTGGCTTTCTTTCCTGTGGGTATTTTTCTGAAGGGAAGAGGATATGTATTTGAGACTCTTAGCTGGAGGCAGGGAAAGGAACTCCCTCGCTGTGCATGATACTTACCAGAAGTGACAGATCTGAGATGGCCCAGCGAGCAGGGCCGTGGCAGCTTCTAGGATCTCTGTGATGAGCTACCAGTATTTCAGAGATGTTTTCTACAGAGGGCAAAACCTGATCCCACAGAGAGGTTAGCAGAAGGAAGGCTTTCGCCGACTAGGAGGAGGAACATTTTCACCATCAAAGCCTGTCTAACAGTGGAGGAAACTGTTTTATTAAGGCAGTAAACTTAACAAAAAAAACAAACAAAAACTTTTAGGGAGTATGTAAATCAAAGGTTCAAATCTGGAATCCTTTGGAGGGAATTGCTGCATTGGAAGGGTGGAATTGATGCTCTTTCAGGCTCCCTTCAGTGCTCAGATACTGTTTCTTATTCTTCTGTTTTTCTCTAAAAGTTAACAGATTTAGAGCTGCAATTCCTTTCGGTGGAAAGAAGGCTCCATCAGGCCAGAGTTTGTTCACTAATTTAGTAACATTTCCTCAGAAGATCTATGCACCAGGCCTGGAGATATAAAAATGAAAAAGACACAGTGACTCTGTATTTGGGGAGTTTGTTGTGTCTTAAGAAGGCAGACATGGACACAGATTGATTGCAAGTTTGTATGGTGAGGGCTGAACAGAAGTACCAAGAAAGAGCTGTGGACATGCAGAGGAGGGTATAAAAAGTTGTTCTCCCTGGGGAAAGTGGGGAAGAGGCAACATTCCAGCTGGCAGCTAGCTCCCAATCCAATTCCATTCCAATCCACTTCAGGTAGACTTACCGAGCCTTGTGTAGGGCAAAGGGATTGGATACATCAGGCATTCTTGAAAGAGCTTTACAGATGCAAGCTCATCTTTGTGCTCTTGGAGCTGTGTGCCTTGGGATGGAGAATACGTGGATGAACAAAACCTGGTCCTTAAGGAGTTTTCAGTCTTCCAGCTGCATCCCTTTTCCAGGATGTGTGTCCCTGGTTGTAGTGTAGAAGCTGGATTGGAGAGTGTCATTGAATAGGGTGGCCACTTGGAAGAAGTGTCAGAGGGTGAAGGCAGAGAATTCATTTTAATGGTTGACCTGTCTTTTCTTGAGGTAGAAGTGATATCTGATATGCAGCTGTCCAAAGCAATGGCATTCTGGACACAGAGGACAAAACACACTCTGTTGGGTCCTCATTTTTCCAGTTTGCAAGCCTGGGTGCGGTTCATTGAATGCCAGCAGGAGGCAGGATGTGTTTTATGGTTTGTTTCTTGCTTGGGTGTGGGAAAACAGGGAGGGCAAGGCTGCTGGGAGAAGGGAGACAGAGGTCATCTCTTTGGTCCATTCTATGTTATTGGTACCATTAAGATGACCGAAGAACTGCAGGCAGCTCCAGGGTCCAGTCATGAGACAAAACACTGGTGTGATTTCTAATAGAGGTCATTTAACCCAAAGAATTATTTATCTGCGTTGGACTGTTGAGATATCAGACCAAGAAAGTTGCCAAAAGAAGTCAAGTTGACTTCTGAATTAATGTAACACCAGCGGTTGAAACAAACATCAACTAAAAAATGTATCATCTCTTAAATATAATTCTTTCTAGCTCTCACAGGCCCAATATGGGCATTTCTGTCACTGGGTAACTCTCTTCTAGGCAATAGTCGGGACCAAGTTCCTTCCATCTATGACTCTGTAACTTCCGTACCCGACTTCCAAGTTGGCATCCTGATCTGTGTCAAGTCAGCAAAAGAAGAAAGATCATGTGTCCACATTCCATTAGCTAGAACTCAGGTAGACATATCTCACTGCAAGTCTGAGGACTGTAGCCCAGCTGTGCGCCCAGGAAGAAGAGAAAAAGAGGCAATAAAGAGCCAATTTCAGCCATATGTTCAGCAGGTCCTAAATAGGTTAGCCTTTCAGCAGTCCTTTCCTGTGAATACTGGCTGAGCTTAGTTTACTCCACAGGTGTGTACAAGGAAATCGAGCCAGAGAAGGTGAGAAAGAGGGAAGAAATGTCCTAAGGAATCATAATTTGTTTTTCACTTCAGTCAAACAAAGCCTTGTGTTCCCAGGGGTACTTTTCTTTTCAAGAAGGAAAAACAGCAACAGAACTCACAGAGAATGTAGATTGCAAATGTGTTTCTCCCATTTTTGCTTGTCCTTTGACTTTGTTGATGGTGTCTTTTGCAACAAATGTTTTATATTTTAATATTGTAAAGTTTATTAATTTTTTGTTATGTATTTCCCCTTCCCTATTCCAAAGTCATAAACACATTCTGCCATATTTTCTTCCACTACTTTCATGTGCAGATTGTTAAGGGTTTTATATCCATCTGGATTTCATTTTTGTGAATGACATGGAATAGAAATCTGATTTCATTTATTTATTTTTAACCAGATGACTGGCTAATTGTCTATCCTTTTCCAGTTATTTGAGATGATGCTTTTATCATAATTCCTTCATGTACATGATATATTAGTTTCATATTGCTCTTATAACAAATTACGCAGATTTAGTGGCTGAAAGCAACACAAATTTATTGTCTTACAGTTCTAGAGATCAGTCTGCAATGGTTTTATGGGAATGACAGGGCTGCATTTTTGGAGGAGGCTCTAGGGGCGAATCTGTTTCCTTGCTCTTCCCAGCTGCCCACATTCCTTGGTTCATGGCCCCTTTCTATTTTAGAGTCAGTAATGGCCAATAAGGTCTTTCTCACATTACATCACTCTGAAGTTGACTCTCATGACCCCCCTCTTTCACTTAGAAGAACACTTGTGATTACACTGGGCCTACCTAGATAATGCAGGATAATCTCCTCAACTCGTTCAAGGTTGGCTGATTAATTCCATCTGCAACTTTAATTCCTGGATGTATTATAGGCTGATTCCTATCTCTCCATAATTTATGTATTGGAGCTCTAAACCCTATTACCTTGAAAGGTGACTGTGTCTGGAAAAAGTGCCTTTGCAGAAGTAATTAAGGTTAAACGAAGTCATATGAATGGACCCTAATACAATCTGATCAGTGTCCTTATAAGAAAAGGAAATTTGGACATACAAAGAGACACCAGGGATGCATGAGTGCAGAGGAGCAGACAAAGTGAAGAGGCATTAATAGTTTGGCCATCTGTCCACAGAGGAGAGAGGCCTGAAAACCAGCTCTGCTGGCACCTTGATCTTGACCTTTTAGCCTCTAGAACTATAAGAAGGTAAGTTTCTGTTGTCTAAGCCACCCAGTCTGGAGTGCTTTGTTATGGCAGCCCCTGCAAACTAATATAACATCTAATGCACCATATTCACAGACTCCATCCAGGGGTTAAAATATGGGTGGGGACTTCTTTGGAAGACCATTATCCTGCCTACCATGAATTAGTTGATTTGTAGTTGTTCTATCCTGTTGCATTGGTCTGTTCATCTATTCCTGAGTTAATGCCACATTCAAACATTTCTCAGTTCAGTTCAGTTCAGTCGCTCAGTCGTGTCCGACTCTTTGCGACCCCATGAATCACAGCATGCCAGGCCTCCCTGTCCATCACCAACATTTCTAGGGTATTATAATTATTTTACTTGATGGCATGAATTTCCTTTTGTGTTCTTCTTTGTCTTCATTTAGGCAATGTCTTGATTACTTTTGTGCAGTTGATTTCATATCAATTTTTGGGGCTTCCCTGGTGGCTATAAAGAAAGCTGAGTGCAGAAGAATTGATGCTTTTAAACTGTGGTGTTAGAGAAGACTCTTGAGAATCCCTTGGACTGCAAGGAGATACAACCAGTCCATCCTAAAGGAGATCAGTCCGGAGTGTTCATTGGAAGGACTGATGTTGAAGCTGAAACTCCAATACTTGGCCACCTGATGCGAAGAGCTGACTCCTTAGAAAAGACCCTGATGCTGAGAAAGATTAAAGGCAGGAGAAGAAGGGGACGACAGAGGATGAGATGGTTGGATGGCATCACCGACTCAGTGGACATGAGTTTGGGTAGACTCCAGGAGTTGGTGATGGACAAGGAGGCCTGGTGTGCTGTGGTTCATGGGGTCGCAAAGAGTCGGACACGACTATGCGACTGAACTGAACTGGTGGCTCAGTCAGTAAAGAATCTGCCTGCATTACAGGAGATCTGGGTTTGATCCCTGGGTTGGAAAGATCCCTTGGAGAAGGGCACGGCAACCCACTCTAGTATTCTTGCCTGGAGAATCCAAAGGGCAGAGGAACCTGGTGGGCTTCAGGCCATGTGGTCGAAAGAGTTGGACATGACTTTGTGACTAAGTCTCCACCCTCATTTTAGAATCATCTTGTCAAATTTCCTGAAGATTGTTTGTATTAAATTTACAGATTTATCTGGGACTTTAATCTGTTTTAAAAACAAATAAACACAGCATTTTTGCATTTAATCGAATATTCTCTATGCTTTTCTTCATAATGTGTTTTCACATCTCCTGCTGGTAGGTTTTTCGGACGTGCTTTATAATTGTCATTGATACTAGAAGTAAGTTGAGTCTTCCTCTTTATAGAAGGAATACAGACCCAGGGAAGGATGGGACTTATCTAGGCCCAGGCTCTGGTGGAACACAGTCTTATAATTCCAAACACTCCTGTTCCTCCTTGGCCACATGATGTCTCCAGGCCAGCTTCCATTAGATCCAGGGTGCAGTGATCTGCTTTCAGTTCAACCGCTCAGTTTTGTCTGACTCTGCAACACCACAGACTGCAGTACACTAGGCTTCCCTGTCCATCACCAACTCCCAGAACTTGCTCAAACTCAAGTCCATTGAGTAGATGATGCCATTCAACCACCTCATCCTTATCTCATCCAACCGTCTCAACCATGTCATCCCCTTCTCCTCCTGCCTTCAATCTTTCCCAGCATCAGGGTCTTTTCCAATGAGTCAATTCTTTGTATCAGGTGGCCAAAGTATTGGAGCTTCAGCTTTAGCATCAGTCTTTCCAATGAATATTCAAGACTGATTTCCTTTAGGATTGACTAGTTTGATCTCCTTGCTGTCCTAGGGACTCTCAAGAGTCTTCTCCAACACCACAGTTCAAAAGTATCAATTCTTTGGCACTCAGCCTTCCTCATGGTCCAACTCTCACATCTATACATGACTACTGGAAAAACCAAAGCTTTGACTACACAGACCTTTGTCGGTCAAGTAATGTCTCTGCTTTTTAATATTTTGTCTAGGTTGATCATAGCTTTTCTTTCAAGGAGCAAGTGTCTTTTAATTTCATGGCTGCAGTCACCATCTGCAGTGATTTTGGAGCCCAAGAAAATAAAGTCTGTCACTCTTTCTACTGTTTTCCCATCTATTTGCCATGAAGTGATGGGACTGGATGCCATGATCTTAGTTTTCTGAATTTTGAGCTTTAAGCCAACTTTTTCACTCTCCTTTTTCACTTTCATCAAGAGGCTCTTTAGTTCTTCTTCACTTTCTGCCATAAGGGTGGTGTCGTCTGCATATCTGAGGTTATTGATATGGCAATCTTGATTCCAGCTTGTGCTTCATCCAGCCCAGTGTTTCACATGATGTAATCTGCATATCAGTTAAATCAACAAGGTGACAATATACAGTCTTGACATACTCCTTTCTCAGTTTGGAACCAGTCCATTGTTCCATGTACAGTTCAAACTGTTGCTTCCTGATCTGTGAACAGATTTCTCAGGAGGCAGGTGAGGTGGTCTGGTATTCCCATCTCTTAAAGAGTTTTCCACAGTTTGTTGTGATCTACACAACAGGGTAGGCTTCAGCGTAATCAATGAAACAGAAGTAGATGTTCTTCTGGAATTCTCTTGCTTTTTCTATGTGATCCAGTGGATATTGGCAATTTGATCTCTGGCTCCTCTGCCTTTTCTAAATCCAGCTTGAACTTCTGGAAGTTCTCAGCTCACGTACTATTGAAGCTTAGTTTTGAGAATTTTGAGCATTACTTTGCTAGCGTGTGAGATGAGTGCAGTTGTATGGTAGTTTGAACATTCTTTGGCATTGCATTTCTTTGGCAGTTTCTTAGAATGGAAACTGACTTTTTCCAGTCCTGTGGCCACTGCTGAGTTTTCCAAATTTGCTGGCATACTGAGTGCAGCACTTTCACAGCATCATCTTTTAGCATTTGAAATAGCTCAACTGGAATTCCATCACCTCCATTAGCTTTGTTCATAGTGATGCTTCCTAAGGCCCACTTGACTTCAGACTCCAGGATGCCTGGTTCTGGGTGAGTGATCACACCATTGTGGTTATCTGGGTCATTAGGATCTTTTTTGTATAGTTCTTCTGTGTATTCTTGCCACCTCTTCTTAATATCTCTGCTTCTGTTAGGTCCGTACCATTTCTGTCCTTTATTGTGCCCATCTTTGCATATCTTTGGTATCTCTAATTTTCTTGAAGAATCTTTCCTATTCTATTGTTTTCCTCTTTTTCTTTGCATTGATCACTTAGGAAGGCTTTTTAAATCTCTCCTTGCTATTCTTTGGAACTCTGCATTCAGATGAATATATCTTTCCTTTTCTCTTTTGCCTTTCACTTCTCTTCTTTTCTCAGCTATTTGTAAGGACTCCTCAGACAACCATTTTGCCTTTTTGCATTTCTTTTTCTTGGGGGTGGTTTGGATCACTGCCTCCAGTGCAATGTTACAAACCTCTGTCTATAGTTTTTGAGGCACTCTGTCTATCAGATCTAATCCCTTGAGCCTATTGTCACTTCTACTGTATAATCATAAGGGATTTGATTTAGGTCATACCTGAATGGTGTAGTGGTTTTCCGTACTTTCTTTAAGTGTGAATTTTGCAATAAGGAGTTCTTGATCTGAGCCACAGTCAACTCCTGGTCTTGTTTTTGCTGACTGTATAGAGCTTCTCCATCTTCAGCTGCAAAGAATATAGTCAATCTGATTTTGGTATCAGAGAAGACTATGGTACCCTACTCCAGTACACTTACCTGGAAAATCCCATGGATGGAGGAGCCAGGTGGGCTGCAGTCCATGGGGTCGTTAAGAGTCAGACACGACTCAGCGATTTCACTTTCACTTTTCACTTTCATGCATTGGAGAAAGAAATGGCAACCCTCTCCAGTATTCTTGCCTGGAGAATCCCAGGGATGGGGGAGCCTGATGGGCTGCCATCTATGGGGTCACACAGAGTAAGTGACTTTGCAGCAGCAGCAGCTGATTTTGGTGTTGACCATCTGGTGATGTCCATGTGTAGAGTCTTCTCTTGTGTTGTTGGAAGAGGGTGTTTGTTATGACCAGTGTGTTCTCTTGACTAAACTCTGTTAGCCTTTGCCCTGCTTAATTTTGTATTCAAAGGCCAAACTTGCCTGTTACTCCAGGTATCTCTTGACTTCCTAATTTTGCATTCCAGTCCCCTATGGTGAAAAGGACATCTTTTTTATGGTGTTAGTTCTAGAAGTTCTTGTAGGTCTTCATAGAACCATTCAACTTCAGCTTCTTTGACACTTGTGGTTGGGGCATAGACTTGGATCACTGTGATATTGAATGGTTTGCCTTGGAAACAACCAGAAATCATTCTGTAGTTTTTGAGATTGCACCCAAGTACTGCATTTTGGACTCTTTTGTTGACTAAGAGGGTTGTTCGTTTCTTCTAAGGGATTCTTGCCCACAGTAGTAGATATAATGGTCATCTGAGTTAAATTCACCCACTCTGGTCCATTTTAGTCACTGATTCCTAGAATGTCGATGCTCACTCTTCTTACATGTGCTCTGCTTTAGCCCAGTGCTCACGCAGGCCCTAGAACAGTGCTGGATCATGGCTGGGAACAGGTTTCCTTCATGCTCAGGATACTTGAGAGGTCATAGGAGAGTCTCTTCTATTTCATAGACAGAAACATCATAAGGTAGTTTGAGAAGGAAGCAAGGGAGCATCTGTAGAATCACTTACTTTTCACCCTGGCCTCTTAAGCAACTGTCACCAGGGAAGGAGTGTGTGCTCATAAAAAGCAGTAACAAATAGAGTTCTTGTTCACAATTTACAAGAAATAAAACCAAACTTGTGCTCAATAGGGAGCAGTAAATAGGCCCCAAAGCTCTTCATTAGGATGACTAAAATGATTAAGAATGGTAAAAGAGAGACGTTAGGTTAATTTGACCTTGGAAGAGAACGTGTGCTATGGGCCAGAGATACCAAGGGTCAGGGAATGTAGAGGGGAGTGATGAAAGACTGTGTTTCTCAGGTTGCTGAAACCACCTCCCTACACGGCACTAGCTGCAGAAGCAGCAGCAGGCAGCAAGAGTGAGCTTGATCTTGGCTGTTGACCCAGATGCCCTGGGGCACATTTCAGGAGCTGCCCAGTTTGGACTCCCCCAGGCTTAGGCAGAGGTCATGACCCATTGGTTATACTTGAGGATATTGCATTTGCAAATACTTTGGGGGACTGTCCAGATATCTTTCAGCAGCTGCATTTTCTAGATTGCTAATATCTAAGAATTAAAGAATATAGCTTATTCTCAAACAAATAGGGGCTTCTGAGATCCCAACTCTGTTCCATATGAAGATCTTAATTTTATAAACTAGAAAGTGGAGGCTTGAGGAAATGACTTGAATCATTGTTGCTAATTACCCTTAGAAGTCTTATTGCTTAGGGAGAAGGCAATGGCAACCCATTCCAATACTCTTGCCTGGAAAATCCCATGGACGGAGGAGCCTGATAGGCTGTAGTCCATGGGGTTGCTAACAGTCGACATGACCGAGCAACTTCACTCTCACTTTTCACTTTCCTGCATTGGAGAAGGAAATGGCAACCCACTCCAGTGTTCTTGCCTGGAGAATCCCAGGGACAGGGGAGCCTCCTATGCTGCCGTCTATGGGGTCGCACAGGGTCGGACACGACTGAAGCGATTTAGCAGCAGCAGCAGCAGCAGCAGCAGGACAGTTCATTTAGGGAGTGGCTTTCCCCCTGGTGATAGGATAGATTATGAGCCATAAAAACTATAGAGACCAAGATGTCAATAGTGGTAAAGGTGTGTGCAGGCAGGAAGGGGAACTTTGGAGGAAAGGAGGATAAGATTCTTCAATTTTCTCAGAGGCAGAAGACTGCTACTCTCTCATGGGCACAGAGAAAATGTTCTAACAGGAAACTGAGTATTGGTCCGTTTGTCCATCCATCCATTCATTCATTTGTCCACCTATCCATCTATCCATGCATCTATACATCCATCCAATACACTTACGCATGCACTGCATGAATAGTGTTTGAATGGGATGGAGTTGTAAAATGCCTTGTTGAGAAATTTGGAGTTAATCCTAGAATCAGTGAAGAGCCATTGAAGATACTGGATGAGGGAGTGGCTAGAAGTGAGAAGGGATTTAAGGAGAGGAATGGCAATGGAAAGAGAAATCTAAGGGGAAAAATCAGGGCTCACAGGTGACTTTGAATTCATCTCTTTTCTGGTTGGGGTCCTGAGCTAGGTTCTGGTCCTGACTGAAAAGGGGTCAGACAAAAATGAGAAGGATGTAAAAATTGCCTAGAAGCCTGAGAACAAGATATCTGATGTGATGTGTTCAGTGGACTCGTCTGGAAAATAACAAAGTTCAACAAATATTTGCTGGGTACACTCTCAATATTCCCTGTTGCTTTCTTCCACCCTGTAGCCCAAGGGGCCCCATGCTTTCTGGCGGGACTATTAGAAGGAAAAGGTCTGGGTCTTGGGGCTATAGTTTTTGTACATTTCCAGCCATTCCAGCAAAGTTAGCAACCTGGCACATGGAATGACTTTGGGAGTTGAAGAGAGTACGTTGTATATGAAGAGACAGGGAGCAGATTGGGGAACAAGACTCAAGGGTAACATTGGTGGGTGGTGGGTGGGAAAAGAGACTCTTCTCCTCCATCTTTAGCTAAACAGCTGCCTGTGCAATATCTGTGTTGGGGGCCCTGCAGAGTACATTGCCAGTGTGCTTGCCTCCCAAAGGATTACAGCAAGGGATCGGGGGAGGAGCAAGAGATTTAGAGTCACACAGATCTGCTTACCAGCTGTGTGACCTGGGCCCTGCTTGTCTCAAGCTCTCTGAGCCTCAGTTTCTTCAACTGGAAAATGAGGGTCATAATATCACCTGACTCATGGGGTGCTTTTGAGGACTAAATACAATAATGTATGTCAGATGACTGCAGAATGTCGATCACTATTTAAAGATTAAACATGATTAATATTATGAAGATTAAATGTGAATAATAATGAGAAGGTTTCCAATGTAATTGCTGTTGTCTTTAAATGCAAGCACAATAACCCCCTTTCTGGAGGGGCAAACATCCAGCAGGGAAAACACCAACTCAGCCCCTCACTATATACAGATGAAGGCTGTGTTCTCAGACACAAAGTGACCAGTGAGTGTATGGATGAAGCACTTTGCCTTTTTGGGAATGTGTACAGGTTTTTTTTTTTTCACATTTCTTGACCCTATATTGGTTTTTGAAATATGATTTATTGTGTTATTGTATCTAGTTGACTTTCTCATGTTTGTGTGTGTGTGTTTATGTTTTGCTTTGTTTCATTTTGTGAATCAAATCTAGAAAACAAAACATTACTTCCAAATGATTGGAGTCAGAGGAAGTAGAAGAGGAAACATGGCCCCAGGTTGAACCTAACGAGATTAGGGGCAGAACTCCATTGCTTTCTGGAAATGTGGCCACCTTCCACTTTATCTTTGTCTGGAAAGAAAGCCTTGCAGGTTGTTGGTTTCAGGTACTGGCCTTCTTCTTCTCTGCCCTGGGGATAGCCTCCCACTTGCTGACATCCATCTAGAGCTATAGCGAGGGCTGGGAGTGTGTCTCTTTGTCCAGAGACAGGGAACACTGGCTGGGAGGAGGGTCAGCAGGGAGAAGCAGTTTTCCTGGCACCGGGTCCTGCTCCTGGGGGAATGAGGATGTGAAAATTTTCTGTTTAGTTTTACTTGTTCCTGTTCAGCAACTGATAATCTCCTCTTCTGTTGAAGGCATGGATTCAGTTAATGCTGGGGTTTTAGGCCTGTTAAATTGTGAAAATGCAAAATGACAACCCCTTTGCTGGTTAAGGATATTTATTTCAAGTCCTAAATCAATTTCAGTCCCGCCTCTCTTTCTCTCACCACTTTTCTCCTTCTAGTGCACCCCTCCCCTCTGGAACTTGGGAAAATCCAATTTCCTTCCTGCCTTAATCTCTCTCCAGCGTTTGCACTGGCTCTGCGCTGCCCGCACCTGCTCCTTCCAGCTGTGAGATTCCTTTTGGTAAAATACTTTGTGTCCTGCCAAGTCGTCGATGGACAAGACCCCCATGGCCGCTTCCTGGCTCCCTTAATGAACACAGTTGTTCAGTCCCACTGGGTCCCCAGGAGCTCCCTGTTTCAATCTGTTAGCCAGCGGTGGTTTCCACATTTAGAATGAGACCCCTGCCCTGGGCCCCCAAGCGCCTGCTCTTGACTGAGGAAAGAATTTGAAAGCTAGTCCTCCCCGTGCTGGTACTAAGTGCTTTGAGCTTTACAGCCCCTACTCCTGTATCACAGGAATGTCAGGCTAAGCAGAGAGACTCCAGATCTGCTGTCTCCTCTGCCTTAGGGCTAAACTATCATTATTAACGATAGCAATCACCACCCAGAACTCAGGTCATAAATAATAAGTGTCTTTCACCAGTCACGAGAATGGCTGCAAACATTCGTCATCTGCACACCTCTTCAGTAGCCGTGGGAATGGACAGCAGAACCATTATGGCCACTTTCTATGTCTATGTCGGTGCTAACAACTTAGTTTTGTTTGGAAAGAAAAGTTTAGAGCAGCATGAACTTCATGTGACAGAGACAGAGATTCAACAAACAACTCTCTGTTTATAAAAAATAAGTTAAATGTATTTCTTTATAGAAATATTTCTCTGAATCTTTAATATGCTAATGTGCAGTGGGAACTTCCAAGAGTGGTTAAGTTGTGTTTTCCCAAAGTTTATTTGACCTTAACATTTCCTCCCCTTGGCATATATTTATATATAGCATGTCACATCTTATAGGACACTATTTGGTGGTGTGCGGGAAATATTTAACAACTGGCTCTCCAGGAAGAGGTAAAAGCCCCCATTAGTAGTGTTTGCTGGTTCCCATGGTGTAAATATTCCCGTCATGACTGATTTCAAGTTGTCAGCATGAAGTCATGAATGTGGTGTTGGCTTCTTCACTCGCATGCTTTGGGACATATGTGACTTGGGTCCTTGAGTCCCAGTTTCTCCTCGCCTCCCCTCCTTTCTCTTCTTCCTAGATGATTGGATCCATTCTCATGGATTTAAATGCCATCATCATTCTCATGACTCCCAAAAACATAATTCAAAATCAGACCTCTTCTCTGAGCCCCACAGTTCTGTTGATGTAACCAACAGCAGACTTGGTATCTCTGTTTGGATGTCTTACAAGTTTCCTGACTTTAAATTGTGCAGAAAGGAACTTGATGTACCTTCTGCCCTGTTTCTCCCTCAGTCTCCCTTATCTCAAAGAATTCCCTTTGATCTTGTTGCCTGATTCTCAAATCTAGGAATCATTGTTTTAAAACTTTTTGAAGAGCTGATTTATTTTTTAATTGAAAGATAATTGCTTGACAGAATTGTGTTGGTTTCTGCCAAACATCACCATGAATCAGCCACAGGTGTACATATGTCTCTTGAACCCCTCCCACCTCCCTCCCCACCCCACCCCTCTAGGTTGTTACAGAGCCCCAGTAAGAATCATTCTTGAGTCAACTTTTTTCCCCTTAAGTCTTGAATAAATGAGTTTTTTCTATTTCTCCCTTTTATCTTGAGGGTCATTATCTTGTATTACTCTCAAGCTCTGAAACAGTCTACTGGGTCCATATTCTTCTGCTTTGACTTACTAAGGAGAAAAATCTAGAAGATGGAATTCAGCTTAATTACTCTTTGATTTTCTTTTGACTCTTTTCCAGACCTGTAGACCACCAAGTTCTCCAAAGTGTCTTCTCTGCCTAACAGATCCCCAAATGGGCTTCTCTTTGTTCAACAGGTCCAAGTTAGCCTCGGATCTCTCCCCATTTCCCTTATACTCAGTCACTGTCCCAGTGGCCTTTGCCATTTCATGCCAACCTCCATTCCGAAACAGATGGGAAGTCCAATGGGATCAAGCACCTTGTGCTGTGGTGTGCTTAGTCTTGTCTGACTCTTTGATACCCCATGGACTGTAGCCTGCCAGGCTCCTCTGTCCTTGGGGATTCTCCAGGCAAGAATACTGAAGTGGGTTGCCATGCCCTTCTCTAGGGGATCTTCCCAACCCAGGGATCAAACTCAGGTCTCCCACAGAGCAGGTGGATTCTTTACCTTCTGAGCCACCAGGGAAGCCCCTATGGGGCCTTATGCTCATTTAATTTGGTAGCCCTCTTTAAGAAAAAGAATGCAAAATTTTATACAAAAGTGAACATTCAGTTAGAAATGAGAAATCACAACAAGTTGCAACTTAAAGAATGCATGCAAAATACTATGAACGTTTCAGATTCCAAAAATATCATTAATTACTTAATTAATAGACCATCTCTATAAGGCTTCTTTTTAATTGTGACTGTGTATTCTTTTATTGTTTTTTCATATGTCAACAATTTGATAATATTTTCTACAGCAAGAATAATTATAGAAAGATAATTTAGGTTTTTTTTACCATGTTTATAATGCACTTTAAAAATTATTGAACACTTTTTTTTTAACAGTTTTTACAACTTGTCATTACCAATGTCATGTAATTTTGGGGGTTTTAAATACTAAATTTGGGAGCATCTCAATCACTTTTTTTTATATCATCTATGAGCAGGGAGATTTAAAGCATTTCAACTTTCCTTTTTTAAGATTTAAAAAAATTTAATTATGGTAAAATACATATAACATAAAATTTACCATCTTAACCATTTTTAAGCTTGTGGTTTAGTGTACTAAAATTTATATCCCTGAAACTACAATTCCCCTTCACCACTCCCCTTAGCCATCATTCTACTTTCAATTTTTATGAATTTGACTACCCTATACCGCATTTTAGTGAAATCATACAGTATTTGTCTTTTAGTGACTGGCTTATTTCACTCAGCATAATGTCCCCAAGGTTCATTTTTGTTGGAGCACGTGTCAGAAACCTCTTCCTTTTTAAGGCTGAATTGTGTGTGTCAACCGCATGTTGCTTACCCATTCATGCATCGATGGACAGTGTTTTGTGTCCACCCTTTGGCTATTGTGAATAATGCTGCTATGAACACAGGTGTACAATCATCTCTTTGAAACCATGCTCATGCTTTGAGTTCTTTTGAGTATGTACCTGGAAGTGGAATTGCTAGATATTAATAATAAATTAATTTTGCATTTTTCGGAGGAAACTCCATACTATTTTACATCATTTTGCATATCAATAGTACACAAAGTTTCCAAATTTTCCACATCCTTGACAAAAATACTTGTTATTTTTTTTTTTTTGTAATAACCATCCTATAGAGTGTGAGATGATACCTCATTGTGATTTTGATTTGTATTTTCCTAACATGCTAGTAGTAATGCTCAAAATTCTCCAAGCCAGGCTTCAGCAATATGTGAACCATGAACTTCCAGATGTTCAAGCAGGTTTTAGAAAAGGCAGAGGAACCAGAGATCAAATTGCCAACATCTGCTGGATCATGGAGAAAGCAAGAGAGTTCCAGAAAAACATCTATTTCTGTTTCATTGACAAGGCCAAAGCCTTTGACTGTGTGGATCACAATAAACTGTGGAACATTCTGAAAGAGTTGGAAATACCAGACCACCTGACCTGCCTCTTGAGAAACCTGTATGCAGGTCAGGAAGCAACAGTTAGAACTGGGCATGGAACAACAGACTGGTTCCAAACAGGAAAAGGAGTACGTCAAGGTTGTATATTGTCACCCTGCTTATTTAACTTTTATGCAGAGTACATCATGTGAAACGTTGGCCTGGAAGAAGCACAAGCTGGAATCAAGATTGCCGGGAGAAATCTCAATAACCTCAGATATGCAGATGACAGCACCCTTATGGCAGAAAGTGAAGAGGAACTCAAAAGCCTCTTGATGAGAGTGAAAGAGGAGAGTGAAAGAGGAGAGTGAAAAGGTTGGCTTGAAGCTCAACATTCAGAAAACAAAGATCATGGCATCTGGTTCCATCACTTCATGGCAAATAGATGGGGAAACAGTGGAAACAGTGTCAGACTTTTTTTTGGGCTCCAAAATCACTGCAGATGCTGATTGCAGCCATGAAATTAAAAGACACTTATTCCTTGGAAGGAAAGTTATGACCAACCTAGATAGTATATTAAAAAGCAGAGACATTACTTTGCCAACAAAGGTCTGTCTAGTCAAGGCTATGGTTTTTCCCGTGGTCATGTATGGATGTGAGAGTTGGACTGTGAAGAAAGCTGATCGCCGAAGAATTGATGCTTCTGAACTGTGGTGTTGGAGAAGACTCTTGAGAGTCCCTTGGACTGCAAGGAGATCCAACCAGCTCATTCTAAAGGAGATCAATCCTGGGTGTTCATCGGAAGGACTGATGCTAAAGCTGAAACTCCAATACTTTGGCCACCTCATGTGACGAGTTGACTCACTGGAAAAGACTCTGATGCTGGGAAGGATTGGGGGCAGGAGGAGAAGGGGATGACAGAGAATGAGATGGCTGGATGACATCACTGACTCTATGGACATGAGTTTGAGTGAAGTCCGGGAGTTGGTGATGGACAGGGAGGCCTGGTGTGCTGTGATTCATGGGGTCACAAAGAGTCGGACACGACTGAGCGACTGAACTGAACTGAACTGAACTGAATGATTATTAATGATTTTCTTGTGCTTATTGGCCATATGTATTATTTCTTATTATCTTTTTTGAACAAATGTCTAGTCAAGTCCTTTTCTCATTTTTCAATTGAATTTTTTGTTGCTTATTACCGATCAAGCTTTCTTGGGCAGTGACTTATTTTAAGTGCCCCTGAATTGATTGCACTTGTTAACCAATTTGCCTTTCATGGTGTTGTTATAGCAGCATATTGTGATTTTTGTTATTTTTTAGTGGCGCTACAATCAGTAAGAAGTTAAACTTTTCCCCATTATGTTTGCATAGTTTTCTTGTCTTTTAAAATTGAGCTACCTAACCATCCAAGGGGCTTCCCTGGTGGCCCTCAGTTGTAAAGAATTTACCTGCAATGCCGGAGATGTGGGTGGGTTCCAATTCTGGGTCAGGGAGATCCCCTGGAGAAGGAAATGACAACCCAGTCTAGTATTCTTGCCTGGAGAATCCCAAGGGCAGAGGAGCCTGGCAGGCTATAGTCCAAGGAGTCGCAAAAAAGACGGACGTGATTTAGTGACTAAACAACCACCACAATAACCATCTAAGAGTCTGTTCATCACTCCTATTTAAAATGTATGTCTGTTAATGAATTACTGCTTTTGGAATGATCAAAATTTTTTTCGTTATCATCATGTGTTGATATCTGAGTTCTCTCTTCTGGTTTCACATAGAAAACTATGAAAACTAATTTAGATGTATAATATGTTTGTAATTACATACATAGAGTCTTCAAGTGCACCTCTGGTGAAAGAACATTTCCATTATGCCCAGGGACCAATGGGAACTGAACTTCCATGTACGATTCAATGCTTCCTACGATGATGTAATTTTCTACAGCCTTGATTCTGGCTCCTTATTTCAAACCTTAATTCTTCTACATTATGCTGTTGCTGCTGTCACCAAGTCGCTTCAGTCGTGTCTGACTCTGTGTGACCCCATAGACGGCAGCCCATCAGGCTCCCCCGTCCCTGGGATTCTCCAGGCAAGAACACTGGAGTGGGTTGCCATTTCCTTCTCCAATGCAGGAAAGGAAAAGTGAAGGTGAAGTCGCTCAGTCATGTCTAACTCTTAGCAACCCCATGGATTGCAGCCCACCAGGCTCCTCCGTCCATGGGATTTTCCAGGCAAGAGTACTGGAGTGTGGTGCCATTGCCTTCTCCATTATGCAGATACTTCCAATTCTAGTGCCATAGGATACACTTGCAGGATAGCATCTGTGGCTTAGCACCTTTATGCCATGATACTGGGTGAATCAGTGGAGTGAGTGGAGGAAGTGTTTCCAGGAGCCATTTCTGCAATGGGGCAGCTGGAACTATAAATAGGAGGACTATGAACCACATAAAATTATCCCACTGAACCAAAACTAAATGCACCCTAAATTCAATTTTCTTTTATCTAAATCCCCCCAAATACCAACACCACTTGTTATTAGAGGATGTGTGACTGAGGAAAGAGTCAGAATGGAAAAAGACTGGTCTTAACCGATTATGGCTAAAATATCCTTCTTTTGCAAATTTTGAAAAAAATAGAAAAAAAAAAGCTAGTACACCCTTTCTAGTATTTAGTAATTCTAATTTCTTCTTTAAATATAATGTTTCTAAGTATCAGTAATTGAAACTAATTTTTGTATATAGTTCTTATTAAACAAGACAAATGCTGCATAAAAAAAAAACTAGTCCACCACGTAAAACATCTCCAACACTCTTTCCATGGCCTTGAAACTGGCCTATGAAAGTGAGGGGCCCTGAACTTTAAACTTCTTTAGCTTCAGGGTAAATCTGGCCCGGGAGTAGGGTGCATAAATAAAGCCCTTGTCTTTTTTGAGGTGGGTGAGATGAGGCAGGTGAAGAAGTGC
Source organism: Moschus berezovskii (assembly GCF_049115385.1). Classification (NCBI taxonomy): domain Eukaryota; kingdom Metazoa; phylum Chordata; class Mammalia; order Artiodactyla; family Moschidae; genus Moschus; species Moschus berezovskii. The sequence goes on from NC_142461.1 coordinate 30,577,061, forward strand.
AATGATCTGATTGATTTGTATCTTGAACACTCAGGCTCCCAGTTCAGGGTTCAGCACATTTTCTAATCTTCCGGCCCTTCTTCTGCAATCACACCCCACATGCTCTGTGTTCCTGGAATGGCCCAGCTTGGCTGGGGACTGTGGATTTCCTGGTAAGATGTCAGCAAGCTGTGATATTTTTATTTTACTATCTCACCATTCTTCACCTACAACAAATGTCCCTTTAATTGCTCCAGCATGAACCCCAGCTGACATTCCCCATTCCTAAGGGTCTCTCAGTCCCAACCTCATAGTAAACTCAAGACATCGAAACGAGGCTGCCAGACGTGGCAGCTGGAATCCAGACATCACAACTGATTTGAGCAATTAGCTGAGCTCCCATCCTGGGCTGGCCTCATTAGGGGTGTCCAGATGTCCATTGCTGGGGCTGCCTTCCACCCCTGGGGGTGGGCTGTCTCCCCAGGTGAGGCCAAACTAGTGTTTGTGGGAGGCATCCATCAGGACTCAGAGAGCCCTAGCTCATTTTCAGGGCTGCTAATTGAAGTGGACCAGTGGGAACTGCAGAGGTGCAGCCTGTTGTGATCTGGTCTCTCAGGCTCTCTGGTTTCCCTTGCATAATCGCCATTTGCACAAAGCTCTCCCCATATGGGGGCAAGTCCAGCTGCCACAGCTCAATGGATCATGAAGGGTGTCCAGGCACATTCACGCTGTTCGTCTGCTGGGCTCCCAGCATGACTAAATGGGAACATCTGGAAAAGGGCAGGGCTGGGGCGATGGGGAGCAGGGTGGGAGAGGATTAAACCTGCTCCCTCTTTATGGGAAGATTTTCTCTGGTAATAACGTGGACCGCCTCTTTCCCATGTTGTGGGAGGTGGGGAAAAGAGAATTTCATCCCAGAAACTTAGGGACAGCCCAGTCAAAGATAACCAGCTGTTATAAGGGCTTCTAGAACACTCCACTAGGGAGCTGGTTCACAGTGTAGTCTGTGGGAGTTGTGCCCCCTGGAGTTTTGGGGTGCCCTACAGGTGTGGCCATAAAGTACTAGCCCTGTAGGCTAGACACAGAAGGATGGGACCATGGGCTTGCCTTAGCTTGGCTGTTCCAATAGCAGACCCAGAGACGAGTTGTTTATTTGGAAGGTGATACCAGGAAGTACCAGTGTGGGGGGTGGGTAAATGACCTGGGAAAGGGAGGGAAGAGAGCTGTGGAGTGAGTAGGTAGGTTTAGGGTTTCGGTTTACTGGAGACTGAGTCTCACTAGGGATATGGGATTCCCAGTGCTAAAACTGGGAAAATCCCAAGAAAGCCAGAACAAATGGCAGCCCTAGTTGGTTTAGTGTAAGGTCACTGCTGCAGGCAACTTGGCTCTGTCCGTTTCACGGGGATCACCTGGATGGCTGTGTAGACCTTGCCTTAGAAATGTCCCACTGAGGAGCAAAGAAGCTGGAGTGTTTATCCATCAGCTCCTGTCCGCTGATATGGTTGAAGGCTGCTCCCTAAGGTGTTAATTCTGTGAGGTCTCTGGCCTACATGACCAGAGACAAGCATGCTCCTATGGCCAGATGAAGGAAAGGAAAGGAACCCAGACATGGATACAGTACATATTCTGCCTTCAAACAGCCTAGGGTAAGGGCATCTCAGAAGGGAAGACATCCTCCTGGGAGGTGCCTTCTCCCTGGGATCCTGGTGGATTGGGCTCTGTGGTGGGGAGAAAAATTCCATCCCCCCACCCCCAGACCCAGTCTTGTGAAAGATGACAAAGGGAATTAAGGCTGCTGAAGGAATTAAGTTGTTAATCAGATGACCATGAAATAGGGCAATTAATCTGGATTATCCAGTGGGTCCAATGTAATCATAAGGGTCCTTAAAAGTGGAAGAGAGAGTGGGACTTCCTTGGTGGTCCAGTGATTAAGAATCTGCCTGCCAGTGCAGGGGACACAAGTTTGATCTCTAGTTTGGAAAGATCCCACACACTGGAAGCATGGGCCAACTAGATCCCTGTACCACAACTAGAGAGTAGCCACCCCCACCCAACCCTCTGCAACTAGAGAAAGCCCACATGCAGCAACAAAGACCCAGCACAGCCATAAATAAATAATAAACAAATTAATTTAAAAAAAAGTGAAAGAGAGAAAGGGAGTTGTGCCTGTGGAAGAAAAATTAAAGAGATGCAATGTTGTTGGCTTTGAAGACAGAGAAAGGGAGCCACATGGGATCGTTTCTAGAAGCTGGAAAAGGTAAGGAAAAAGATTCTCCCCTAGAGCCTCCAGAAAACAACACAGACCTGTTGACACCTTGATTTCAGTCTGGGAAGCCTGTGTTGGACTTCTAATCTCTGGGGCTGAAGATAATAAATTTGTGTTGATTTAAGCTACTATGTGTGTGGGGATTTGTTGCAGCAGCAATTTAGTACACTAGCACAGACTTTGGCTTTGCAAAACAAGCATTGTTTTGCTCTATTTTACTCATTTGTAAACATCTTACTCCAAGTCAGGAGTTCTAGGGCTGAAAATCTGAAATCCAATGAACCAAGCCAATTCAGTCCCTGACTTCTTGACGCTGAGAGTCTTACAGGAGAAACTGAGAATGCAGAAAGGCACTTGCCATGGGCTACATAGAAAGTTTTTTAGGAGCAGAGTTCTTCACCTGCCTGGGAATAATTATGGGTGGGTGTGTGCTAAGTCTCTTCAGTCATGTCCAACTCTGCGACCTTATGTACTGAAGTCCGCCAGGCTCCTCTGTCCATGGGATTCTCCAGGCAATAACACTTGAGTGGGGTGCCATGCCCTCCTCCAGGGGATCTTCCTGACCCAGGGATTGCACCCATGTTTCTTACATCTCCTGCATTGGCAGGTGGGTTCTTTACCACTAGTGCCACCTGGAAATAACTATGGTTTTCTGGAATTGGAGCCCCACCTTCAAGGTCTGAGCTTGGGTTCATGCAGGAGAATGACTTCAAAGGGTCACTCAATAGGGCCCTGGAAATATCTGTTAAACTGAGTTCTGTTGAACTTGGGGAAGTAGGCTCTTAATTTACATTACAATACTCCCCTACACCCTGAGTAAGCCCCTGGTCTATTTCATCTGGGAAGACTTTGTTCATGGAGGTGCTGTGAGTACCCCAAGACCTCTCTGGAGGAGGAGTCAGCATTGTTGTCAGGTTTATCTCTGACAAGCCTGGTTCTTTCTGTCCACATCAGCCACACAATTCCCAAGACCCTTTCTCGTGGTCACTGATATTTCTTCAGTGGCACTTGTGGTCTGAATGATTTGTTGAGCCCATGCATCATCTGTCCCAGTGCCTCCTCTGCCCCAACACAATATTTGCATGTCCACCAGAGAAACTGGCATATCATGCTGTGGTTTCTGTTGTTTTATCAAACTGTCCTGTTGGGCTGTGAGCAACCCAAAGGTCTAACTGTGTGTATTATTCAATTTTATGGACTGACAGTTCTTAACAAAGTGCTGGGGGCCTGTTTACAAATAAATGAATGAATAAGCCTTTGTCTGTCTTGCTCTCTAAGTTTGTGTTTTCTTTCGTGGTAATACAAAGGAGTTGTTAATACTCAGAGTTGACTCCTTTATGGAACACAGAGCCGTTGAATTGATTCCTTAGAAAGGAGCAGAGAAGATGGCTAATGGTGGCAGTGGTGGTGGTGGTTGTATAGCAGGTAAGGAGAAGAACAGCATGGGCCCAAGTGCTTCGGGACTAAGGACCAGACTGGTGTGATTGGGGCCCAAAGTGCATGGAGATGCTTAATGAGAATTCAATTTAGGTTTGTAGACGGGGTACAGATCATGGCTGGCTTTCAAAGAAGTACCAGATTTAGAATTAATTCTTTGGGCAATAGGAAGTCAAGGAAGGCTTCAGAGGTTATGAGAAAGTGGGTTTTGTTGGCAGTAGAAGTTTTAGGGATTTAGTGTAGACATTTTGCAAAGTTTTCCCCAAACCCTAGTGGGCCTCAATCACCAATCTTTTAGACATTTAAAAATAACCATACGTGATCTTCCCAGGGATCTTTTAGGCATGGTGCTGGTTTGAGGCACTACGAAAGAGTCTATGGACTTTCTCAGTTGTCTCCAACACTAAGAAACTCTGACCTGTGACTTGTCCTCTTAGGAGTCAGCCTGTTCCATCCTGGGAGAGGCTCTGGGGCCGGGTGTCTCTTTTGGAATTAGCTGGAAGTCTTCAGGCCTTCTGAGGATATTAATGATCAGTCCCATGTAGTCTGTTGGGTAAAGGAGCAATGAATTGCACCTGAAGTGTGTGCAGTACAGGACAACGTGGCTCAGATGTGTGACCTCTGTGCTTTTGTGACATTACCCAGGAGGAATTCACAAATTTTCTAGGAAGCTTCCAGGAAGTATGCCAAGAAACTGTTGTACAGTTTTGCATTTTCTCTCCCTGCATCACCACAGTGTGCCTGGTGCAGGTGGAGCAGGATGCTCCATGAAGAAGAGTCATCTTGATCCTGGGATCCTGGGTCACAGTCCCACATCTGAATTGTTCTCCACTTAGTGTCCTGGCCTGCGGGCAGGCTTGGGACCTGGACTTCACATCATCTTCCAGCTCTGGACAGCTTCCCTTCCCCTCAGAACAAAGAGGGCACAGGTGTTTTTACTGCACAGGGCTTGTTTAGAGAGGATGACCTGCTGGTTTGGGGGCAGAGTAGAGCCTGGGAGAGCTCAGATGGGCCAAGGGGAACTGGGGGGCATTAGAGAAAAATGATGAAGACTGAGATCATCCTTTCCTACTCACCAGGAAAAGATGAGGCTCAGAGTCTATGACTGTGTGGATGACCCTCTAGCATCCCCCAATTTGTCCCACCTGCCTAATCCTTTTCTTTCTTGGACCATCTTGATAAACAAGCATTTGCTAGAGCAGAGGTGAAAAAGGAGAGTGAAAAAGCTGGCTTAAAACTCAACATTCAGAAAACTAAGATCATGGCATACGGTCCCATCACTTTATGGCAAATAGATGGGAAACAATGGAAGAAGGGATAGATTTTATTTTCTTGGGCTCCAAAGTCACTTCAGACAGTGACTGCAGCCATGGAATAAAAGATGTTTGCTCCTTGGAAGAAAATCTATGACAAATCTAGACAGTGTATTAAAAAGCAGAGACATTACTTTGCTGACAAAGGTCTGTCTAGTCAAAGCTATGGTTTTTCCAGCAATCATGTATGGATGTGAGAGTTGGACTATAAAAAAAGCTGAGCGCCGAAGAACTGATGCTTTCGAAATGTGGTGTTAGAGAAGACTCTTGAGAGTCCCCTAGACAGCAAGAGATCAAACCAGTCAATCCTAAAGGAAATCAGTCCTGATGCTGAAGCTGAAGCTTCAATAATTTGGTCACCTAATGAGAAGAGCCGATTCATTGGAAAAAACCTTGATGCTGGGAAAGATTGAAGGCAGGAGGAGAAGGGGATGACAGAGGATGAGATGGTTGGATGGCATCACTGATTCAATGGACATGAGTTTGAACAAGCTCCAGAAGATGGTGAAGGACAGGGAAGCCTGGCATGCTGCTGTCCATGGGGTTGCGAAGAGTCAGACATGACTGAATGACTGAACTGAAATGAACTGGAGTGGTTAAGGTGAAACTTATTCTTTTAGACTTTTCCTGGACCCAGGATAGGAAGGGGTGGGCAAAATGTCTGCAATGATTGGTGGCCATTCATCATAAGAATGTTTCCATTAGCTTGCAGAATCATATGTGCTGGGTTAAAACATTATATCCTGTTTGATCTGTCTGAGTGTACCTAGGTTTCAGCTGGTGAAATATTCTGCAAGATGTTGGTCAGTCCTGCTTGTTTGCTGTCAAACCTTAGATCGTGGGGTCTCTGAGTCATAGAACCAGAAGTCAGGTTAGATAGAAATGATTTTTCTTCCCTTGGTCAGACACGTGGAGTGTGTGAGGCCCTGAGCCCTTGGGCTTTCACAGGTGTCATTGAGGGAGGCTCAGTTTCCACATGAGGCTGGGAACTCTGCTGACAGCATGCTGCTTTGGCGGGAAGCATTTTTTTTTTTTTTTGGGCTGTATTTTTCCAAAAGCTGGAGATGAGCAGATCATTTGAATGCTAGTCCTGCCGGAGGACAGGAAATAAGAACTGACTTTGGGAACGACCCTCTGGGAATACTCCTTTTGCTGAGCGCTATCACTTACCTGGCTCTGGAGCTCCCTCCATGCTCCGCTTGCTCAAAAACACCGCGTGCTGTGCCAAGTCTGTGCATACGGGCTTGGGAAGCTGTCAGAACAGGGTTTCCAGATGGCAGGAATGAGGGACTACTTGGGACCCTGCAGAACTTCCCCACTCTTTGGGATTTGGGTCATCCTCATGGTGCTGTCTGTCTTCTCCATGCCCAATGTGACTAAGCAAGAATTTATATTAGAATATGGGGCCCCTCAAGGGGCTCAGTGGTAAAGATTCAGCCTGCCAATTGCAGGAAGCTCAGATTCGATCCCTGGGTTGGGAAGATCCCCTGGAGGAGGAAATGGCTAGTCATTCCAGTATTCTTGCTGGGAAAATTTCACTGTAGCCTGGCAGGCTACAGTCCATGAGGTTGCAAATAGACTAGGAAAACTGGACATGACTGAGCACACATGTACCTACCTGTGAAAATACAAGGGCCACAAAACAGTGGCCCTTCCCTCTCTTTGGGTTCGAGTCTTGGGTGCCCAGGAGTGGGGTCTGGCCTGGTTTCCACCTGAACCTAGAGGCCCTCGAGTGTTGAAAGGTGGGATGATCTGCTTAGCTAGATCAGAGAGAGATTTAGCTCAAAGTTCCTCTTATTTCTCCTCCCCCTTCTTGGTTCTGTGTTCCAACAGTTACTCCGGGAAAATCAATCTGTTCAATCAGATTTAGTTATCTGGCTGTTACAAGAGAATCTAGAATGCAGATTGTCTTTCAAATTTCCTCCTAAGGGTGTCAGCATCTTTTCTCCATCTTAGTACTGAACGCCCCTGCCTCTAGAGAAGTGGGACCCAAAGGAGATGGAAAAAACTGTCCTACTCTCTAATTTTCACTCTATTGCTGATATTGCCATCTCCCCAAACCTGGGCGACACGCTTTAGTGTCTAAGAGCCCAATGAGAGGAATTTGTTCAAAACAGCCTGCCTGCGCTGCCCTGGATTTTGCTCTGTGACGATTAGTGCAGGGTTGTTCTCTCGCTCAGTCACAAAAACACACTGTGGTCTTGGGTGAATAAGGGGGCTTCTTTGGGCCTCTGTCTCTTCTGCGCTAAATGAAGGAGCTGGTTGAGGTGGTCTCTATAGACCCTCCTCTTTGTGAATTCCAGCTCCATGTTCTCTCCTGGCCCCACCTTGCAGCCTTGGCCCCGCAGCGCGCAGGCTTGCTAACACGTGGATTTATGTGGAGCACTGGCTTTCCCCAGCAGCTCATTTCCGCTGCTTATTACCAGAGGGACGGGAGTCATTTGCCTTGCTTTGCTTACTGAGCCTTCACGCTCGAGATTTTATGTAGTGATGGCAGCTTTAACCCCCAGGACTAACAGCAGCAAAATTTCTGGTTGCACTTTATTAATCCTAGAACTGAAAAGTGACCTTAGGGAGCACTGTTGGGGGGAGGAGAACAGAATACCTTGAACAGTTAATAACTGCTGATCTCAACTGGGTTGAGTAAGGGTGGGAGTAAGGTGAACTGTGCCTCAGTTTCTTCTTCCACCTGGGGTTTGCATAGTCAGGTGGTTATTAGCAGGGCATTAGTGGGGAAGTATCTATAACATGTGGACAGGAAGTGGATGGATCATGAATAAAAATTCTGTGGATGGGAAAGAATAGTAAGAAGGAAGGAGTCGAATTACTTCTTGACGGTTAACCTCAGTCTTTCTCAGTTCTATTTTGTTTTTGTCTGTATTTGTTTAGTTACTACATCCCATCTGACTCTTCTGTGACCCTCTTTTGTAGCTTGTCAGGCTCTTCTGTCCTTGGGATTCTCCAGAATACTGGAGTGGGTTGCCATTTCCTTCTCCAGGGGATCTTCCCCCACCTAGGGATCAAACCCATGTCTCCTGCATTGGCAGGCAGATTCTTTACCAGTGAGCCACCAGGAAAGTCCTTCTTAGTTCTATAGGTCTCTAGATAGTAGACTTTTAATATTTTCCCAAGGGAAGTAGAATAAGGATGATTATATGCAATGATGGTATTTTTAACAGGGACCCAAAGATTCTGTAATTTAAAGTCTGAAGAGTAGGGAGAATTTCTTCCCCAAAGCTGGTATGTTTAGAATTTCTACCATATCGGTAAGCACAGGAACTGAGTATTTTGTGTAGCATCAATCCTATGAGATGCCCGGGGAGAAAAGAGTGTGTGCTAGTAAACTCCAAAACAGTTTCAAACTGCTCTCTTGGAGAGTACTGTTGTACAGTACTATTGTAAAAATCTCAGAAATCCTACAGTGTAAGGGGAAGTACTTAATTTTGCTTAATCTTTAAGCACCCATGTGCATTTGAGAACAAACTCATTTAGTTTTTAATATCCCGCACAACTAGTGTTCTATGGATCAGACTTTGGGAAATGTTACCCTAGGGTGAACTCTGCCATTGCAAGCTATTCGTCTGGGTCTTCTTTGCTACACAGATGCGGACCTTGTTCAGGGTCTCTGGGAATGGGATTTTACGTCTTTCTAGATCCTGGGAAAGAAAAGTATATGGATTTATACCTTATTTTTGAGAAATCCACCAAGGGCATCCTAAAACTCCAAGTTCAAGGTATAAAACCAAAAATAAAGGAAGTGGGGAGAAAAAAGTATTATAATTCATTGGTGTAACAGCTGGAGAGGTATATCACACCACTTCCATTCCTTCCTCACAATTTGAAGAAGGAGGAAATAGAACAGCTAGGCATTGGGAGGCATACTGCCTAAATTAATTCCTCCAGCTGGGGGTGGCGGGGAGAAACTATAAGGGCTGTTCCAGGCTAGATTCCTTGCAATATAGAGCCTGAGGCAAGCATGCTAACATTTTTTTGGAGAGTGCAATCCAAGGGCAGCGAGAGTAAGGGATAAAGACCCTCCACAGGGAAGAAGGGAACGAGAATGCAAAGGGGTGCATAAGGAGTTGGCCACAGCCTTACAAAACGACAAGCAGGGAGTTGTCTGGGCACATGGGACGTCTTTGGAGAGAATGTAAGGAATAGCCTTTGGAGACTCTGGAGAGCAGAGAAGAAGGAAGACTTTGTTGGCTAGATCCTTTCCATCATTTACCTCTCATCATTCCGAGTTTATTCCTTTAGGTAGCTGTTGGGAAAAGCAGCATCTCCGTGAATCCAGCTGTGTCAGACCTGTGTGCTAGAGGTGCCAAGTCTCCACCAGCACCAGCACAGTCGCCCCAGAGCAGACATGCTAGAGGTCTGGGGGCAGGTGGAGCCAAATAAATCTGGGGAGAAAGTAAACTGAATCTGATTGTTGTTGTGTTTTAGTCGCTAAGTCATGTCTGACTCTTTTGTGACCAAATGGACTGCAGCTAACCAGGCTCCTCTGTCCATGGAATTCTCCAGGCAAGAATACTGGTGTGGGTTGCCATGCCCTCCTCCAGGGCATCTTCCTGACCCAGGGCTCGAACCCATGTCTCTTGCATTGGCAGGCAAATTCTTTACCACTGAGTCACCAGGGAAGCCCATATTGAGAAATAGAAATGGATATAATCCCTCTGGAGGGAGAACACAGTAAATTACTTTTTCCAGTGTCAGACCTTGGGACGCAGGCATGATGATATAAGATGGACAAGACAGTGTAGTACTGTCTTGCCAACCTGTACAGAATGTCAACTTATCAACCATCCAATCTGGCATTTTGGCAGAGCCCACATCTGTATGATGGAGGGTAGACATGAATCATTTTAGACTCTCTCACCAAGCAGTACCCTCTAGTCCGGCACAGGAGATGGGCAGCTGTGTGTGAGAGGAGTTGGTTTTCCAGTCCTAGCATTCAGACTATGACAAGTTTATTTTGGTTCAACCTTGGATCATCTATTCCCAGAGACCCATGCCTCCTTTGTGCAGAAACCCTCTTTCTCTTTGTGGTCTCCAGTCTGACACTTGGCAGGCCTGCCCCAGCTGGGAGGCCATCTAGAGTTACATCTTCACAGGGACTCACAAAGCTTGTTTTCCCCAAGCTTCTCAAGTGTTTTGCAAAAGAAAAACAAAAAGAGAGAGAGAAAAAGGAAAACAACCCCTCCTCTTTTACCGCATAACTTGGGCCAGAACTCAGTGACTTTGAGTCTCTGACCTGCAGGGACAGGACACTCCTTCTAGAAGGTTCAGTAGTTAGTGGAGTACTTTAGAACCATGGGACAAAGCGACGCTGAGTGGGGATCAGAGGCCTGCACATGGGCATGAAGTCTCAGGGTTGCAGCAAGTTGGATCCTGAGCTCCTCTCCAGTTGCTATTGCCATTTCCACATTTTAAGCTGCTAGCCAGCTCAGGGTGGTTATGGAACTAGCCTAAAGTCACACAGCAACATGCAAAGCATTGGATTCAAACTTAGGGATGCCTAAATCCACAGTCTCTTTGAATTTTTTTTTTTTTATCCTATAGGCTAATTTCCTCTCTTCAAGATTCTTAAACTCAGAGAGGAGGCTCTTTGAGGTCTGAAATTTCTTGCAGGTTGATAGTAAATACTGTTTCTAGGCAAGAACATTACTCAGTTAAGGTATGCTTAGAATATGGGAAATGTCAAGGTTTTCCCTATTGCTATCTTCTCCTTGTCTGCCACAGAGACTGACTTTCCTAGCAACATAGAGAAAATCCTCAGGGTAGTGCTGCCTCTGATTAGGGCAGCTACTGATCTGCGCGTGGGCATGACATCCATTTACTGTGACTGTGCGCTGCAGAGTTCACTGAGGCCATGCCCCAGCTTCTGAGCATGATGGTTCCTGAAGGAAAACCAGGTGGCAGGAGAAAGAAATGTTCTTGCTTGTTCTTGTTCTGGTTAGTAATTGTGTGATTCATCTAAGTAGAACACGTGAAGAAAATGGCTTTCATTTTTACTTCTCTTTGAAGGACCTCCCAGATGATTTATATCACTGCTTGACAGACAGTTCAGGTCATTTTTAGCTTGGTTATTCATACATCCAAAAGAAATAGGCTCCAAGAATCAAAGTTCTCTAAAGAAGGCCCTTGTTGTTGTTCAGTCTCCCAGTTGTGTCCGGCTCTTTGCGACCCCGTGCGCTACAGCACGGCAGGCCTCTCTGTCCCTCACCATCTCCCGAAGTTTGCCCAAGTTCATGTCCATTGCCTTGGTGATGCCATCCAGATCTCTCATCCTCTGACACCCTCTTCTCCTTCTGCCCTTGTACTAAAAGGACAAGAAGGCCCTTACCATCCTAAATATGCAACACAGGCTAGAAAGGTCATGTGTGTCCCCTGGCTTTTTTAAGGTATTGTTTTATTTCAGAGGCAGAGGGGCCTTATTTTTTCTTTTACAAAGTCAAATATAATTTTTCCTTTTGGAAAATGAAAAAAGTATGTATTTTTTTCAATAAAATGTTGACTCTTTTTCCAGCATCAGAACTTGGGACCCAGGCATGATGATACAGGATGGACAAAACAGTCTAAGAAGTCAGGAAGCCAACCTGTCAACCATTCTACATCTTGGCAGAGGCCACATTTGTACAATTGAGGGTAGACATGAGCCGTTTTAGACTCTCTGTCCAAGCACCAATCTCTAGCATGATCTTTTTCAGTGATTTTCAGCTATATTTCATGAAGACCTAGGTCCTCATGAAGGAGTTTCAGGGATGCCGCAAGTGTTCATTGGAGTCACATTTCATTCTGCAAAAAAGCGTTTTGAAAGCTCTAATTAAAGCAATAGATATTATATACTCCATTTTAATGCAGTCAAGAACTCCAAAAAGCCAATTTGTGTTGCCAGGTGTTGGAGTAATGTTAACTGCTGTAAAAGTTTACAGGATAGATCAAGTACATTAGAAGAACAAAGCCTAAACTTGGTATTTCTGAATGCTGGGAGCTGTCATTCAAGCAGACATGTTGGAACCCAGGTTCCTTCCATCTTGTGGTCCGCCATCTCTTACCCAGGACGTCCAGGTTTTTGTGTTCCTCTGTATTGAACCAGCAGAAGGGCAAAGAACATGAAAGATTGGGTGTCAGAGATTTTAGGGGAGTCTGTGTGCATCTTCCACTCACATAGTATTGGCTGGAAATTTGTCATGTGGCCACATCTGTGAGGAATTCTGGGAAATACAGTCTACCAACTTACCAGTCTCTGCCTTATCAGGTCACTCTTTTAAGTACATCCTGGAAATCACAACTGTTTATATGAGGAGGAACCATTTTTAAACTATCTGTGAATCTGGATTTTGAGACTGTGTGACTCACTGGAAAAGACTCTGATGCTGGGAAATGTTGGGGGCGGGAGGAGAAGGGGACGACCGAGAATGAGATGGCTGGATGGCATCACCAACTCTGTGGACGTGAGTTTGAGTGAACTCCGGGAGTTGGTGATGGACAGGGAGGCCTGGCGTGCTGTGATTCATGGGGTCACAAAGAGTCGGACATGACTGAGCGACTGAACTGAACTGAATGAGATTAAACATAGGTGTTTATTCATACCTCTGGATATGATGTTTTTGTACTCATCTAACTATCCTCATCAGTCTATAGTTTGTATAAATATCAAGTAAACATGCATTTGAATTAGGAAATATTTTATGTTAACGAAATGCTACTTTGATCTGCTCTACACAATGTGAAGTTCTACTGGTAAAAAAACTTGAAAAAAATACCAGTCAGGTGCAATTTCCTGATTTTTATAGGAAATAGCCAGGGAGAATAGGATACTTGTCCAAGGTCATGCATTGATCAAGAAACAGCTGGTATTTGAACTCAGACTTCCTGGCTCTCAGACCAGTGCCTTTTCTTCTATTTCAACTTGCTTCAGGGCCTCATGACCCTCATAACTTGGATGTTTTTCAGCCCATTTTCATTTTCTTCATCTGCTAGTGAGAGAACAGCTGAAACTTGAGGGCTGTTAATTCTGTCATTAAGATTTAATGTCTGGCATTTTTGGTCCAGCTGTTTCATGAATCAACATTCAGGAAGCATTTATTGAACATCTATTATATGCCACACGTTGTGCTGGGAGCCAAGTTCAACAGACACCTTTCCGTAAGAGGCTTACAGTCTAGCAGAGGGGCCAGATGGTACATAATGGAACAAAAGTGTAAATGTATGCATTTCCAAACTGATGCTTTGAAGGAGGGAAACAACAGAATGCGATGGGAACTGGGAAAGTGAGCTCTTTCAGATGAGGTGTTGGGGGGCCAGTGGGCTCCTTGGCCTGAGCCTGGACACATTCCCAGGTTTTCCATGTCCATGAGTCAGGATCCTGGAAGGAACGGCTTCCTTGCCTTCCCTTCCTTCCCTTCTCATTACAGAGAGATTCTTGGCGTGGGAATGTGGGTTCTCCTTCAAAGCCTGCAGAATGTGCACAGATGTTAAAATAAGTAAAGATAATTAAAAGATGAAAGTGAGTCAAGATTCCTCCAAGAACTAAAGAAGAAAAGGGATTTCCCTGATGGCTGCTGAAGTAGCTAAGTAAATATAAAAGACAAATAGTTTTTCCATTCTTTAAAGGGGTAGGTTGAGAAAAATTTTTTATTAAGTATTCATTGGCATGCTTGTGGCCTCTTCCTTCTTTCTGAGTTTTCACATTTGCAACCTGTTCCAGAACCTTCCTATGCAGGTGAAGATGAAGACAGAGGAAGCAAGACCATGTAGGGATGGGGACTGAAGTGGATATAGATCATGGAATAGTGAACACAGAAGTATGTATGGTGTATGTGTTAGGTGCGTGTGGTAAGTACTGATGAAGTGTGTGCATATGGGGGTGTGTGTTTGTGAGGGGTGTGTGGTGTGTGTGTGTGATATATGTGTGCGTGCATGCTTAGTCACTTCCGTTATGTCCGACTCTTTGCGACCCCATGGACTTTAGCCCGCCAGGCTTCTCTATCCATGGGATTTTCCCTGCAAGAATACTGGAGTGGGTTGCCGTGCCCTTTTCCAGGGGATCTTCCCAACCCAGGGATCGAACCCACATCTCCTGTATCTTCTGCATTGCAGGCAAATTCTTTACTGCTGAGTCACCAGGGAATCCCTGAGGTATGCGTGTAGGGGATGTGTATTGGGTTGAGCAGGGCTTCACATGTGGATCAGTGGTGAAGAATCTGCCTGCCAATGTGGGAGTCGCAGGAGACATGGGTTCAATCTCTGTGTGGCTAATTATAGAAAAGGAGCAGAGACTAAGACGTAACTCAGTGTGACCCCTGGAGCCTTGTGGCTGCAGATCATGTGCTATCAGGTAAAGACTGGGTGAAAAAGTGCAATTAGTTTTAAACATTTCAAGTTGAAATTGTGACCCTGGTGAGAACCATATATGTATCCATGTATTATGGGTACAATGATATTTTTATTTATTTTAATGAGATTTCCTCTGTTTTTAAAAAGTTTTTCTCTCAAAACATTTAAGCTTGTACAAAGAAAATCTGAGTACATTCATTTTGGGTGAAGACTAGAAATTTAACAGAATATCTAGAGCCTTTGAAGAATCTATGTTATCTCTCTTTCCCCTACCCATCCTCTTGGCCTCAAGTACCATTTTCTTGTGGCTGATTCCTAAATCCTTTTGTTGGTACCCTCAGTTGGGTATCCATCATCACCTCTGTCCTATAGTAATCTCAAGGTCAACATCGTTCCTTCCTCTTAGGCTGGGTTCTGCAGAAAGTAGAGCCTGAAACAGACACTTATGTGTTGTGTTAGGGTTCTTCATTGAGATAGAAAAAGATTTATTTTAAGGAATTAATTGATGCCATTATGCAGATTGAAAAGTTCAAAATCATCAGAGTGGGCTGTCGAACCCAGGAAGGGCTAATGTTGCTGTTCAAATCTGAGGGCTGTCTGCTGGCACAGTTCCCTCTTGCTTGGGAGAGGGGAATCTTTTATTTTACTCCATATTGTCCTTCAATTGATTGTATGAAGCCCACCCACACAATAGAGGGTGATATCTTTATACAAAGTCCACTGATTTAATGTTAATTGCATCCCAAAACTGGAGAAGGCAATGGCACCCCACTCCGGTACTCTTGCCTAGAAAATCCCATGGATGGAGGAGCCTGGTAGGCTTCAGTCCATGGGGTCACTAAGAGTTGGACACGACTGAGCGACGTCACTTTCACTTTTCACTTGCATGCATTGGAGAAGGAAATGGCAACCCACTCCAGTGTTCTTGCCTGGAGAATCCCAGGGACAGGGGAGCCTGGTGGGCTGCCGCCTATGGGGTTGCACAGAGTCGGACACGACTGAAGCGACTTAGCAGCAGCAGCAGCATCCCAAAACATCCCTACAGATGCATCCAGAAAAATATTTGACTATATATCTGGGCATTGTAGCCCAACCAAATTTTGATATGTAAAATTAACTGTCACAAGTGTGAATAGTTTATGTGGGAAAATGGGTCCAAAGATGAATGAGGGAAAGGAAAATGAAACAAGGAGGGGGATCTAGTCCAGAGAGGAATCACCCAGCTGGCTACCGAGATCCAGCCTCTGGGACCTTTCGAAAACAGAAAGCATTTTTCATCGTCTCCCATCCTCTAACTGGGTGCCCACTGGGTGTTCATTCTCTCATGAAGTCTTGTGAGCCCCCAAAGGTTGCCTTAGGCATGGAAGCCATTGGAGGCTAGAGAAGCCCAAGGCAAGGAGTCTCACTGAAGGGGCACAAGCTGGAGGTGGGGTGTCTTCAGGTTACATCTGCTCAGAACTGGCAGCTGAAGACTAGGCTTCCATCAGAGGTGAGGCTGAGATCCTGCTCAAGAGGTGACGGTGTTTTTCTCCCGAACAGCTTTCTTCCCCTGACACCCTTGTTTTGAGAACCGACATTACATCATCCAGCTGCCAAGCCTTGGAGTAATTCTAGAGTCCTCCATTTTGCTTACCACTCATCCGATTAAAGCCAGTTCTTTCTTTTCCCCACCCCCTCTTTTATATGTCTTATATACACATTCTTCTTTTTAGACCTCTGTGTTGTCACTGCTGCCCATTAAATCATCACCAACTCTTCTCAGGATTCTTGAAATAATTTTCCAGCTGGTCTCCCTGCCTCCAACCTTGGACATCTCCCAGAGGGATCTCTCTGCAATGCATGCCTGACTGTGGAATGTCCCTCGCTTAAAATTCCTCAACAGCTCTGAAGTTTGAAGGCTACATTTCTTCCAGCTCCTCAGATTGGCATAACCCTTTATAACCTGACCTCCATCAACCTTTCATTTCATCTCTTGCAACATTGTTGCTTAGAGGCTCTGCTCCTCTAGGAAAGAACCCTTGGAGGTCCCTCAGGGTGATATGCTCTGTCATGCTCTGATGCCTTTAGTTACGTGGCAACCTCTGCCTGGAATGTTCTCCTTCCTCCCTAGGTCTCCAGCCCCAGCCTCAGTTTACCTAATGGACATGTTCTCCTCTTTTAAGACTTGGCTCATACATCACCTTTATGATGAAATATCCCTGCACCTTCTAGAAGTAGAGTTGACCATCTTTGATACCCTTCCTGCATCTTTACAGATGCCTTCCACTAGGTCCACATGATACTGAATTGCACTTGCAGGCTGGATGGCATCACTGACTTGATGGACATGAGTTTGAGTGAACTCCGGGAATTGGTGATGGACAGGGAGGCCTGGTGTGCTGCGATTCATGGGGTCGCAAGGAGTTGGACACGACTGAGTGACTGAACTGAACTGATTAACATGTCTGTCTTTCTCAAACAAACTGTAAGTGCCTTGCTAGCAAGGATCCTATTCTGGCCATCTCTTTGCATCCACGCCATGTAATGTTCAGTTCAGTTCAGTCGCTCAGTTGTGTCCGACTCTCCGTGACCCCATGAATCACAGCACGCCAGGCCTCCCGGTCCATCACCAACTCCCGGAGTTCACTCAAACTCATGTCCACAGAGTCGGTGATGCCATCCAGCCATCTCATTCTCGGTCGTCCCCTTCTCCTCCCGCCCCCAACCTTTCCCAGCATCAGACTGGCACAAAACAGATGCTCAGTTAGATGGCTGCAGGTGAGCTAATGGAGCTCAGTAGGGATTATGCGTAGACAGATGGTGGAAGGGCATCCCACCCGAGACACAGAGGCAGAAGGCTGGGGAATTATCACATTACATTCTCTGGCAAAAGTGTAAGAACAGGTGAGGGCCTTGTTCACTGAATTATGTTAGGGGCAGACCTGGCTCAATGAAGTTGGGGGATATATTTGTGCCTGGAGAGCCTCCCTCCCTTAGAGCCTGAATCTGAAGAAGCTGAATGTAGCTTAAGTAGAAGCTGAGTTCTTAAGGTCTCGCTGGTTGTGTTGGCCTGTCTCCCAAGGAGCCAGTGCTTCTAGGTTCTGAGAATTTGTTCCCTAATCTCTGCTTATAGGACTCCAAGCAGCTGGAGTCTGCATGAAAGGGGCCTTTGTCTGATATGGGGATGGATTTGGGGGCTAACCTCTCCTTGGATGCATTTTAATTCACTTTAATGACTCTGCCTCCTGTCAGGCTTTTCTTCAGTGGCGGGGGGTGGTGGAGGGGGTGGTGGTTTGTTAAAGTGATTAGAAGGAGTGAACATGAGCCTCGCAATCCAGCCTTCCTCGGAGGGTGCTGATCTGGGGAAAACAATATTCTGCAAAATGTGTTAGGATGCTCTGGGAGTGAGTGGGGAGGGAGTGGAGTAGAGAGCAGGGAAATTATATCTCTAATAAATGCACATACACGTAAATACTCTGCATGTCTTGACACCATATACGTCCAGTCTACCAGCCCCTGCAACTTCCCCAGCACACCCTCCTCCTGCCGGCAGTGGTGGGAGTCTGAAGCAGAGAAGACAGAATGATGTCATCCCTAGGACACTGTCCTTCCTCCCGCTCCCTCTTCTCGGAGAGTTTTGTATAAACACAGCTGTTTGCGAGGAATGCTGGCTTGGGAAAACATAAAGCATCCGCATTAACGACCTTTCTTCCCCACCACCCACCCCTTTCTACTGAATGTGAGAGACTGGAATGCTTTCAGCCTGGCAGCCCCATTGTCCTCGTGTCTGCAATACCAGGGCTTTCGGCTTTCTGGCTGGGGCCTGGGGTGCCTGGGCTCAGGGACCATTCGTGCAAAGCCCTGCAGGCCAGACAGGAGCTCCGGTGGCAGGTGACACCTGAGATGATCTGTGGAAGATTCTGGAAGGGCACAGAGAGAGTAGGGGGGTGGCCTTCTTAGGCCAGGGAGGCAGGGTGGAGGTTGGTGGGAAGGAAGGAGTCTGTGTAGATGTAGGCTCTCATTGATCTGTGTGCTTTGCCCATACAGCTGCCAGCCTCTGGGGAACTGAGGAGAACAAAAAATAGTGATGATGGACTTTTACCCCTGGCTTCACGGCCAAACTATTGAGGAGGGGTAACTCCATGCTTATGACAGCAACCCATCCCCTTTCCAGTGCATTCACAGTCCCAATTTGGGACTGAAAGCCTTTTATCCTTTTAGGGAGTATAGGAGGGAGCTGCTAAAGGGAGAAATGAAGCCTGAATTCATGTAGTCTAGCTTCTGTTGGAATCCAGTGGTGCAGCAGCCCATGGCAGCTCACTGGTGGTGATTTTCCATTTCCAGATGGCGACCTCTGGGCCTCAGGGGTTTTTCTTTTGGCTACTGAACTTGGCATCTTGATTGAGAACATGCTGGCTTGCTGGCCCTCTGCCCCGTTCCAATCTACTCTCTCAGTGCCCCCTTCTCCCGTGTGGGTTTGTGGTCACAATTGCAAAGGCAGGAGGAGAAGTATGGAGTGCTCCCTGAGACTCCCTGTCCAAGGGCTAGATCCCCTGGAACACGATCCGGAACAGATGTCATTGTGGAATAATGGGATTCAGTGCTGGAGAGACGGGGGTGAGTGGTCAGCCAGTGGTCTTAGTTGGGTCCTTTCTTGGGTTTCCATGGGGAGAGAAGGCAAGCCTTTACCTCCTTTTCTGTGTTAAGTAGAAATCTCAGAGACCACACTCTTGGAGACACTGCAGCAACCTTCGGCGCCTCTGTTGCCTTCAATTTGCCAAGGCAAATGTTGATCCACACCCTTACATTTCCTGGGTCCCTGCTATGTGTCAGGTGGGGTGCTAGATGCTTTGCATCTGTTGCAGTTTTATCCTTGCAAAACCACAATGTTATTAAACAGTGTTATTTTATAATGAGCAATAAAGAAACTAAGATAAAGGTAATTAAAGTAGCAGTATCCAATGATAGTGATGGAGCCAGTGTTCACATCCTTCAAATTTCAATGTCCATGCATTC
The DNA here is from genome assembly GCF_049115385.1 of Moschus berezovskii. Taxonomy (NCBI): domain Eukaryota; kingdom Metazoa; phylum Chordata; class Mammalia; order Artiodactyla; family Moschidae; genus Moschus; species Moschus berezovskii. Next base: position 30,596,390 of record NC_142461.1, read on the forward strand.
CAGGAATTCAGAAGGAGATATAAGGGGTAGGAATGACCAGAACCAATCTGGTCATTAGTTGAGATGCAATTGCCTATGTGAGGTGATTTGAGGAATAAAATTAACACCCCTTACCTCCCTAAATATTCCCCTTACAATCTGAAACTTTGCATTATAAAGCCATTCCTTTGAGCTAAGCAAAACTGTTTTTGAATGGAAATATTTCTGGGAGGGGAAGTCATTTAGCCATTAAAATGTGCTATTAAAAACAAACAAGACTCTCATTTTCTTTTGAAATGTTTTACTTTAAATTGTGTTCCCTTGTAAAGTAATCCTTTAGCAGAAAGTAGTTTCTATCAGCATAAATGTCTGGGAGGACACCTCTTAAGGGGGTTGAAAAGTGTTAATCTTTGACATTTACTATTATAAGCACATTTTAAATAATTCCTAGAAACTGATAAAAATCTGTTTGAAGAAAAGGATTTCTCTCTCTTTTTTTAAGTAGTAGAATATTTCACCATTTTGATCTGAAAAAAAAGATAGACATGGGTGTTAGCTTTCTGAGATACACCTACAGAACTGAAATCTCTTGGGAGCCTGTTTAAGGAAGGAAAAAGAAGGAATGTGAAAGATAGTTTGAAAGCTTCAAGTATTATAAAGTGAGATGTATTTGTTCAAACACTTGGAAAAACCCTAGAGTTAAATGAATGGAAGCTATTATTATTCCTCCTAGATATTGCATCGACAACAAAGAAGCGAGAGGAATAATGTCCCAAAGCAGTATTTCCCAAAACTTTTCATCAGATGACTACACCTTATGTTGTCAATTTAGTGCTACATGAATGCAGAGTTTTCTGATTAAATGCATTTGGAAAACACCAGGTTAGACAAAGTTAAACATGTTTCTTTATGATAGGAGTTATCAGAGATTTTAATATATAATTTTGCATGAGGAGAATTACCTCTATATTGTACTGTACAATATAGAGGGTTTCTTAAACTCATTTGACCAATACATATATTTTGGGGGTGCTGGTGGTGAAGGGGGTAACATTTAATAAGACCAGCATTCCGTGGAACACAGTTTGAGAAACGCAGCTTAAAACAATAGTCAATATACAATATGATCTGGCAGTTCAGATGATCTGAACGTAAATCCTAGTTTCACCTCTTGAAAGAGATGCAATCTTGGGCAAGTTACTTAACTTCTCTACCTTCGGTTTCTTCCATCTGTAAAATGGGAGGAGTAACATTACCTGTTTAAGGATAAATGACACAGTTGAACACATTTTAGGAAAGCTACATGAAAGGCCAATAAAAACATGAAAAGATGTTCATCAACAGTCATCAGGGAAATAGATACAAATTAAAAACAGAATAAGTTATTATGACATACCCGTAAGAATGATAAAATTTGAAAGACCTTAAAAATTTTAAATATCAAGTGTTGTCAAACATCCAGAACTGGAACCTTCACATATTGCTAGTCGGAGTATAAAATAAAAATAGTGTAACCACTTTGGAAAAGAGTTTGGCAGTTTCTTAAAAAGTTAAATCCATGGCGCTAGTGTGCATTGGAGAAGGAAATGGCAACCCACTCCAGTGTTCTTGCCTGGATAATCCCAGGGACGGCGGGGCCTGGTGGCTGCAGTCTATGGGGTCGCACAGAGTCGGATACGACTGAAGCGACTTAGCAGCAGCAGCAGCAACATTACCTGTTTAGTCTGCCATAAGGATTAAATCGAGTACCTGCTGTATAATAGTTCAGTTCAGTTCAGTTGCTCAGTCGTGTCCGACTCTTTGCAACCCCATGAATCACAGCATGCCAGGCCTCCCTGTCCACCACCAACTCCCGGAGTTCACTCAAACTCATGTCCATCGAGTCGGTGATGCCATCCAGCCATCTCATTCTCTGTCGTCCCCTTCTCCTCCTGCCCCCAATCCTTCCCAGCATCAGAGTCTTTTCCAGTGAGTCAACTCATCGCATGAGGTGGCCAAAGTATTGCAGTTTCAGCTTTAGCATCAGTCCTTCCAATGAACACCCAGGATCAATCTCTTTAGAATGGACTGGTTGGCTCTCCTTGCAGTCCAAGGGACTCTCAAGAGTCTTCTCCAGCACCACAGTTCAAAAGCATCAATTCTTCGGCGATCAGCTTTCTTCACATCCATACATGACCACAGGAAAAACCATAGCCTTGACTAGACGGACCTTGGTTTGCAAAGTAATGTCTCTGCTTTTTAATATACTATCTAGGTTGGTCATAACTTTCCTTCCAAGGAGTGTCTTTTAATTTCATGGCTGCAATCAGCATCCGCAGTGATTTTGGAGCCCAAAAAATAAAGTCTGACACTGTTTCCACTGTTTTCCCATCTATTTCCCATGAAGTGATGGGACCAGATGCCATGATCTTTGTTTTCTGAATGTTGAGCTTCAAGCCAGACTTTTCACTCTCCTCTTTCACTCACATCAAGAGGCTTTTTAGTTCCTCATCACTTTCTGCCATAAGGGTGGTGTCATCTGCATATCTGAGGTTATTGAGATTTGTCCCAGCAATCTTGATTCCAGCTTGTGCTTCTTCCAGGCCAGCGTTTCACATGATGTACTCTGCATATAAGTTAAATAAGCAGGGTGACAATATACAGCCTTGACGTACTCCTTTTCCTATTTGGAACCAGTCTGTTGTTCCATGTCCAGTTCTGACTGTTGCTTCCTGACCTGCATACAGGTTTCTCAAGAGGCAGGTCAGGTGGTCTGGTATTTCCATCTCTTTCAGAATTTTCCATAGTTTATTGTGATCCACACAGTCAAAGACTTTGGCATAGTCAATGAAGCAGAAATAGATGTTTTTCTGGAACTCTCTTGCTTTCTCCATGATCCAGCGGATGTTGTATAATAAGGGCTCAATAAATGTTAACTACTGTTAGTATTGAGTTTCCCAAGGGCTCTAGTGGTAAAGAACCTGCCTGCCAATGCAGGAGACATAAAAGATATGGGTTCGATCCCTGGATCACGACGATCCCCTGGAGGAGGGCATGGAAGTCCCCTCCAGTACTCTTGCCTGGAGAATCCCATGGATAGAGGAGTCTGGCAGGCTGCAGTTCATAGGGTCGCAAAGAGTCAGATACTATTGAAGTGACTTAGTATGCATGCATGCTCTATTGGTATTATTACTGACATTCTGTCTAGATTGCTGTGCTTACACTGAGCTCCAGATAAAAAGGAAAACATCAGCATGTGTTTCTCTATCTATGTTCATGTCTTTTCCTCCACTTAGAATGCCTTGTCCACCCCCAGCTATGTCTGCACAAACAACAGTAAGATATATCTCAATGCTACTTGTGCCATGAGAACTTTCTGGCTTCTCCCAGGTTTCTCTTCTCTAAATTCCCATGTTTTCTCCTGTAGATTTCTTAGACTTATAACAGTTGGCTTTGCTTTTTTGTGTAATTTAACCTTGGAAAGATGTCTTATTTACCTTTGATTTCCTGACACCTGGTAGGGTACCTTCATTGCTGGGATCTCCCTTAGAGGTTGGCTGAATTGTTAAATTGCAGAGTCCACTACTCAGACACAAACACCCTCTAGTGAGATCATCCCTTAAGGCCTTACCTGTATATGAATCACCAAACTTTTTATTTTTTGGCAAGGGCTGCTGAAAATGGGCCTTTGGCTAGGCCAGATGTAGGAGTAGGGGGAGAATCCAGGAAGAAAGAAAAGAATTAAGTGTGTACTATGATTGTATATCTTAGTAATTTTGTTCCTCAGGAACATTCCAACAGGAAATGGTCTTTCTAATTCTCCCTATCTATGTCCACCATGTGTCTGGATTTTTGCTTCTTTGGTTTTTCTAGTAGTCATGCATGAATGTGAGAGTTGGACCATAAAGAAGGCTGAATGCCAAAGAATTGATGATTTTGAACTGTGGTGCTAGAGAAGACTCTTGAGAATCCCTTGCACTGCAAAGGAGATCAAACCAGTCAATCCTAGAGGAAATCAACCCTGTATATTCATTGGAAGGACCGAAATGCTGAGGTTGAAGCTCCAATACTTTGACTGATGAGAAGAGTCAACTCATTGGAAAAGACCCTGCTGATGGAAAAGATTGAGGGCAGGAGGAGAAGGAGGTGACAGAGGATGAGATGGTTGGATGGTATCATTGAGTAAATGGACATGAGTTTGAGCAAGCTCAGAGATAGTGAAGGACAGGGAGGCCTGGCATGCTGCAGTCCATGGGATAACAAAGAGTTGGACATGATTGAGTGACTTAAAAACAAATTGTATGGTTAGAAGAAAATCGGAGACAACTGCCTACTTTTTATACTAGCAATTTTAGAAACATGGCTGCAAGTTTCTGTCCCCTCTGAGATGTAGTGTAGCTGCTGTCAGCTCTCAGATTTGTCAGCCCTTTGCACCTACCATGTACGACTGTTAGCAGTTTTGTCACCTTGGGTAAGTCTGTCACCTTGCTCTGGGCTTTGTGGGACCCATCCTGGTATCCCCTGACCCTTGACCCAGAGCCTGGCACGTAGCAGGTACTCAGCATGTGGTAACTGGGGAAGTGAGAAGGATGCCTTTAAACAGAGGCTTGGAAATAGTCTCCCAACTCCTCTGTGTCTCAAACATGAACCCCCTTTCCCTGACCCTGACTTGAACTTTAGTCTGCTGAGCTGAACAGAGGGAAAAGTGTAGAATGGGAGGAGGTGCAGACTTTCTTTTAGCCTCATGGACCGTCACCCCCTCTGGCCCATGCATTCCAAGGCCGATCAGGAGCCAGGTGGAAGCTGGCTGATGTGCACCCTAATCCCTGACAGGGAGTAGAAAGGCCTGCTCGAGAGTCTACACAGCCTACAGCATGTGTGTGGGGCCTGCTGTGAACCCCGGCTGAACTGCCAAGGTCCTTTCTTAATACCTGCACAGATGCTCCAGGGGTGGGAGGCCTGGGGGAGGAGTGCCTGTGTGAAAGGCCAGACCCAGAGTGCTGGCAGAGGCTGTTCTCTGCAGGAGGAATACTTCTGGAGGACTGGGTTGTGTTTCCCAGCTGGGGAGACTTGTGGAAAGAGTTTCTGAAGTCCCTGAGAATGCCGAGACTGGAGACAACACATGGAGGGAAGACCAGGGTGGGAAGGCGGCCACTTTGTATGCTCTCTGGAGGTAGAGAAGGGGAGCAAGAGAGAGACAGAGAAGGAGACACACACACAGAGAAACATCGGGAAGCATTTCCACAGTATTCAAATATGAAAACGAGTCAGAAATGATTATACTTCATTTCTCCCATTTGCTCACCTCTTCTGATTCTGGGTAGGCTCTGGGAAACAGGTAGAGCTCCATAGGTGGAGCTGAGGACACTGAGGCCAGAAGGAAGTTTCTCGGCTCACATCTTAAATTCCAGGAGTCTCATGAATTCCTTTCTATGAGATGTTATAACCAAGAATATGTGGTCTGAAGTGACTTCTATGATTCTCTTTTCCAACCTCCTTGTGTTTCAGATAAGGCCTCTCAATTCTGACATATCTTGTCCCAAGGGAATGGAAAAGTATTTGGGGATGGAATCCTTGCCTGGGGGGTGAGGTTGGCCAAAGAAAAGAGATCGCCTCACTCATCCGTGGTGAAAGAGGGGGTTTGTATAAGCCCTTCAGTCTCCATCATGCCGTCTGTTGGCCCTCTCCTTACAAGGTTGTCTTTTGTGTTCACTTAGCCCAGAGGCCCGACTGAGATGCTTAGAGATGGGAGAGGGAAGCAGGAGCTGCATCAGTGCAATCTGATGTGCTCCTCCCACTTAGGGGGATCCTATTCTCAGAATCTGGCCTGGTCTGTACCTGGCAGAAGTTCTCAGGGACGTATTAGGAGTGACTTGCTGAGTTCCAGCACCATCTTGGGATGGAATGTATGGAGTTTGAAAGGCCAAAGGGACTGACAGAGGATATGCCCTAAGTATTGGAGCCCAAGGCCATTCTGCAAGGTGTCCCCAGGGAGTGGGCTGAGGCAGAAGGGTGATAGGTGATGGTTCTAGCACCACAACTTTCCATCCCAAACATATGATTCCCTCCACATATGATCTTACTGTTGGTTGAGAGGATCAGGGGAACAAAGAGAATGAGGAGAAAAGAGATGGTTGAAGTTTTGGAAATGGCCCATGACGTATCACGTGAACTCTAAAGGTCAATTTGATGAGTATCTTCGACCCTGTTTTACAGGTGAAAACTGAGTGCTAGAGACTGTAATAAGTGATGCACTAGGTCAAATTTCAGCTCCTGGGGTTTGTTTCAAAGATAGAAAGGACTGTGGGGTTACATGGAACATGGTCTCTGAAGCAGCATGGTGCATGGGGCCCTGTGTTCCCATGACCGTGAAGAATGGTACTGGAGCACCTCTTAACCTCATTTAGGATACACCATGATTTCCAAGGATTGCCTTCTTCTATATGAGTTTTCTCTTCCCTGATAGCACAGTTGGTAAAGAATCTGCCTGCAATGCAGGAGACCCCAATTCAATTCCTGGGTCAGGAAGATCTGCTGGAGAAGGAATAGGCTACCCACTCCAGTATTCTTGGGCTTCCCTGGTGGCTCAGCTGGTAAAGAATCCACCTGCAATGTGGGAGACCTGGTTTCGATCCCTGGGTTGGGAAGATCCCCTGGAGAAAGGAAAGGCTACCCACTCCAGTATTCTGGCCTGGAGAATTCCGACTGAATAGTCCTAAGGGTCACAAAGAGTCAGACATGACTGAGCAACTTTCACATATGAGTTTTAATTGCCCGCATCTATTGGTTAGAATATTTTCAACTGCAAGGAACAGAAAGTCTCATACTTGTTTAAGAAGTAAGGACATTTAAAATTTCACATAAAGAACGTCTCAAGGGAGGAGGAACCATAGACAAAACATGCTCATCTTGATCCATTTCTATGTGACGTGTTCAGCTCACTTCCCTCTCAAGTGTTGGTCTTGACTCAGGCCATTTTCCTTCACAGTTTCAAGATGGCTACCAGGGTGACACGCTTTCTTATTGCACATGCAATCCTACAGGGAAAGCATGGAACAAAATCCTTCTTCAGAATGCAATAAAAGCTTTTCCCCTCTATTTGATTGGTCAGCTTAAGTCATGTGCCCATTTCTGAACAAATCATAATTGTTAGGGTGATGCCATGTGCTGACTGGCTTAAATTGACTTGCGTTCTTGAATCAAATACTGTGATTGCCATGATTGGGTTGGTGTATTCAGAACCCATATCTGAAGGCAGGTAGGATGAGTTGAGGGAGGATGGCTGCTTCAACAAAACTGGAGTCTCCTAGGAAGGAGAAAGGAGTGAGAGATGCTGGATAGGTATCTAGAAGAGTTCACTATGCCTAAGAGAGCTTCCAATACCTGGGTGCTTACTGGGTAGATTCACGCTGTTCCATCTCAGAGGTCATTCCTACACTGAGCTTATATGTGGTTGCCTTTAACTGCTCCCCTTTTTCTGGACAGTAAAAGTGGTAGAGTTGATTTTGATCTACATTTGAAGCATAAGCTATAGCAATTTTTGCAGGAAATGATTGCATGAAACCATTTTCCTCCAAAGTGAGTCATATGATTGGTGGGCTCCTAAAAGCTTTACAATGGACCTGGGTTGAAAAGGTTAAGTCCCTTGACCAAGGTCATACGCTGCTGAGTGTCAGAGCCTGCATTAGAAACAGATCTTGTGGCTAATACTCCAGTGCTCTTTACATAATACTGGGGAGATATCATTGTGGTAGAAGTGACATTAATCCTTTGGTAGCAAGGGTATGCGAAGAATGCACATTTTGACCTTCGGCAAGTTCCTTAACTTCTCTAGGCCTCAGTTTATTCACGATATAATAAAGGGACCTTATTAGATGATATTGAAAGTACCTTCCAATTCTAAGAATCTGTGAATAGCTTTAGCTCATGGTTCTCGTCCAAAAACCTGACAACACTTGTTCTATTAGATCATTTAACTGTAGATTATTTGTTTAAATAGTTTCCCAGGAGAGACCCAGCACATCCTACATAATAAGCCAGTTATTAAATCATAAACAATATGGACAGGATTCATCATCATTACACTTCCCAACTGAACATCCCTGGGGTCTTCTAGTTACTTGGACATTCTGGCTAATGGAGTGTTGTCAGGGATTCCCTATGTGGGTGACCATTTTTCCAAGAATTAGAAAGCAACAGACTGTAACAAATACTAGAGCTCTCCTGGAAAAGTGTGCTTTTTTTTTTGCTCTTGTTGAAATAGAACTGTGAAAAATCAAAGAGCTTTGTGTTCTTTCAATTTCCTTCTTATCTTGGTGTTCATGCTTACGACCTTACACTCTGTTATCATCAGCCTCTGAGCATGGACCACTAATCCTTACTTAACTAGATGAGGTTTAGAGTGTTATGTTTCCTGGAATATTTGCAGGAAATCTTAAAGCCTCTAGACCCAAAGGAATATATAGCTAAGGGGAGAATTTGTGGTCCTATGATAGTCCAGAATAAGAGCTATTACAAGGACAAGAAAGTCTTCTTAGAGAATCTCAAAGCATAGAACTTACTTTGTATCCCAACAAGGATAACAGAATCCCAAAGTTTCAGGCTTCCTTCAGAATATTAGTTGGTGCTATAAGGAAGGTGTGCAGGAGACAAAGAGGAAACATTACTCGAATTCCAGAGAATTTACATTCAGTGCTGTTAATTCCCTTCACAACAGCTCTATGATATTCTGATGAAGAGAAGAGAAATGACTTGCTTATCAAAGGTACAGTTTCTCCAGTAGTCATGTAAGGATGTCAGAGTTGTACCATAAAGAAGACTGAGCACTGAAGAACTGACACTTTCCAGTTGTGGTTCTGGAAAAGACTCTTGGGAGTCCCTTGGATTGCAAGAAGATCAAACCAGTCAATTGTAAAGGAAATCAACCCTGAATATTCATTGAAGCTGAAGCTCCAGTACTTTGGCCACCTGATGTGAAGAACTGACTCGTTGGAAAAGACTGATGCTGGGAAAGATTGAAGGCAAAAGGAGAAGAAGGCAGCAGAAAGTGGGATGGTTAAATAGTATCACTGACTCAATGGACATGAATTTAAGGAAACTCTGGGAGATAGTGAAGGACCGGGGAGCCTGCAGTCCATGGGGCTGCAAATAGTCAGACAAGGTTTAGCAACTGAACAACAACAAAAGAAAAAAAAAAGCAAAACAATAGCTAGAGTATGGTTTTATTTGTATCAGGATAGTCCAGGGCCATTCTTGAGTAACATGTAAACATCAAATCTGCCAAGTTTTATTTCTTGCTCACGTCACAGTGCAGTGTAGGTCTGGTGACTCTCTGGTATGGCTCTCTTCTAAGCAGGGACCTGGCACCCATGCTGCCTCCATTCTATAATCCCATAATCTTAGAATACTTTTAGCCATGGAGATGGAAAACGGGCAACATGAAGAAACCATTCCCAATCATAACTGCCTTGGACCAGAAGTGACACGTGACTTCTGCTCACTTTCCCACTGGCTGTAATTCAGTCATATGTTCCTAACCTATTTGTGAGGGAAACTGGGAACTATTTTATCACTGTATGGCTCAGAATTAAGTAAAGATGTGGTGAATACATATTATGATATAATTTCTGATACATTATATAAGAAAGAAAATATTAATAAAACTATGTATGTGTATGTGCATGCATTTATATAAATACAAAGAAAAAATTCTGGAAGGACAGTTACCTTCAGGGAAGGAAATGGGGTTGAAATAATAAGATAGCATATGACTAAAGGGGTTTTAGAGATTTATTCTTTTTTTTTTGTATTAAGTTAAAAATTTGTATAATGATGTATTTGTGAATTACCTGTATTATTAATATTAAACTAAAGCTCTCCTCCACATTCATGTAACTTGGTTTCACAGCAAGAGAAAATCGCCAAACTCCAAAATTCATGCTGTTTCATTCTTTAAGTCTATTCACTATGTCCTCCCACAGTTTCTGTGTTTTAGGAGGATTTTTCTCTAGTTTTCTGGGGGCTAGTGTTGGTGACTCAGATAATTTAGTGACTGCCTTTGGGAAGGAAGAGGGAAGGGCTCATTTTCTCGCACAGAGAAGCTGGAACGGATCTTGGGAACAGTATCAGCCCTCTTTGCTTCCAGCCCAGGGATGGAAAGCTCAGAGGAAAAACCACTTAAGCTCTGGCTGGATCCAGGCACTCAAACGATGACACTGAGAATCTGCCTCTCTCTGACATTTTGCTCTATTCTGCCCTGGCTTCCTCCTCTGGGAATTTCCTCTCTATGGTGACGGAGTGGATGAAGTTCTTAGCTTGGGTAATGGCAGCTGAATGCCCCAGTCTTTTTGCAACAGTTTCACCCAGAAGCTCTTGTCCTGAGTCCCTTTGGCCTGTTTTGGTTCATGTGCTATCACCAAGACTTTGATTGGCTAGGTCAGAGTCATGGAGGTGAGGAGGATAGCAGAGTTGGGCGAAGGGCCCAAACACAGGACTAAACGTGTAGGGAGGGATGGTTCATCAAGTGGCCTTTACAGATTGAAAAAATGAAAGAGTTAGTCACTCGGTCATGTCTCTTTGCAACCCCAGGGACTGTAGCCCCACAGGTTCCTCTGTCCTTGGGATTTCCCAGGCAAGATTACCAGAGTGGATTGCCATTCCCTCCTCCAGGGTATCTTCCCGACCCAGGGATCGAACCTGCGTTTCCTGCACTGCAGGCAGATTCTTTATCATCTGAGCCACCAGGAAAGCCCTTACAAATTGAGACAGGACTATTTATCCCACTGTGACAGCCAGTGAGGAGGACAGTTCTTACCAGGAAGGCCTTTCAGAACTTGTGGCATAATCCTAGGTCTCATGTGAGACTAGCTTGCTGCTCCCCCTTCTAAGGAGGGGCCCCAGAAAAGGTGAAGGTCTCTCAGTGTACATGGCAAGGTAGGTTAGGAGTGGCTGGAAGGCAGGGGGAGTTCTGCTAGGATGGTGATATCTGTGTTGAATTGAGTTTAGGCTGCTTAGATGAAAACGCTGGCTCGGTCTGAGTCATTTTTGCACTTCCATCTCAGGAAGGTGGAGGAGGGCCCAGCAGGAGCCAGGATCTGTAAATAAAGCCGCCATCCGGTGAAACTTGCCCTCGCGGCATTTTGATGCGAGAGCATGGTGCCATGGGCATGCTGGCCTCCGGGTCACCACGGGGCTCCGGATTTGCCAGTCCCTGCTGTCCGCTTTACCATAGCATATGTTGACCCACGCAGGCTGATAATGCACCCCAGCGGGTCTCCAAGAATCCTATAGAGGCTGTCCTTCTTCTGAGCCCTCCTGGTAGTTGGCTGCCTGTCCCTGCCCTCTTTTCCCAGTGCAAGGACCCTGGGATGTCATCTAAGATCCAGCTTTGCTCTGAGGACACATGGAGACCTTCTTAGAGAGGTCCAAGACCACCCTGGCCCTCAGGCCTCTTCTAGAAGGGATGGTGAAAATCAGACAGCCCTTAATTTCCGGGGAGAAACTCAGTGACTCTTACCTCCTCCCAGTGAGAAGGTAAGCTCTATCGGACACTGGGATCCTGAGTCAACACCCATGGGTGGTCACTGGGTGTGAGTCACAGTGCCAAGGGGGGTGTTCACTTTATGAAGGTCACATGGTTACTGAGTTCATTTGTTATTTTTGGCTGATGGAGGTGACCAGAACTCAGAACTTTGTTCTGTCTTGGTGGTTATTTCCCTCTGTGACTCCATCTCCTTGATGATTTTCTCTGAATGAAGTGACAGGATGAAAACCAGACAAGGGCAGGAGGGAAGAAGAGCATGGGGCTCTTGAAGAACATGGGCATGAGGCTGTGCCCATGTTTTAGGCTAACTGTGTTCATCTCTTTGTGCTTCTTTACTGTCATAGTGTTAGAATGCCGGATGCCCGGGGTACGTTAGGGTTCCCCTTGCCTTCATTGCTTGTTGCACTTTCTCCAGCAGAGCTGCTGAGTGGAGTCACAGAGAAGGGGTGTCCCAGGTCACAAGTCAAGGCTCCAGCCACGGAGCTGAAGGGGGATGGAGGTCGTGCTCATGCACACATTTCATTCTATAAAACTCCAAAGGGCACTTCTCAGGCTCCTTGGAGGCAGTTTTGGTTCAGTCCACGGAGGGATGTTTAGCATCCAGATGAAGCAAGCTGTGTTGTGAACACACTGCCAGTGGAGGTGGTAGAGCAGACGGGACATCATGGAGGAGGCAGCTCCTGGGGTGGAAGCGAGCTCTAAAGGCTCATGGAATTCCATGAGTCTGTGACTCAGCAGATTGAGATTCCCTCAGGCTCATGGCGGCTCCCTTGCTGTCCTTTCTCTGGGTCTGCTCGGGCTCAGATGCCTGGGCTGGTGTCCAGGAAGTGCAGGCACCAGTCCAGACCAGGAGGTGCCTTGTGGAATGCGTGAACCTGTGGGGACTTCCTCCTGGGTCCTGAGCAACAACTGCCTGGATTAGTCTCCAGGATGGGGAGCACACCAGCGCCCTCCTCCTCCAGAGCCATTTGTGTCACTGCCCCCACTGCCCGCCTCCCCAGATCCACAGAGCTATTTATTTTATTTTTACCCTCAAAGAAGACAGTGGTGAAGAGGAGGCTTTGACAGTCTGATGAGGGTTCTGAAGAGAGCATGCTTTCAAGTGGTAAAGCCAGAGAAGGGCATTTTTCATCTATTTTCTGTCCTCTGCCCCATTTTGGAGTGAACACTGGGCAGGGAGAGCATGAAAGTGAGTGGCGAGGGGTAGGCAGGTTCTGGCTTGGTGTGTGTCTGGCTATCTCACCCCCTATCTAGAGTAGAGCCGAGAATGGACACGGAGACAAGGCCACTAGATAAGAGAGACTGCATGCAATTGAACTCCTTGGGGCTGTACCTGGGCTGTGCCGACCCCACACTCCAGGAGGGGCTGGTGCCATCGGATGCTTGGCTGTTGGGGACAGCAGTGTACTTGGAGAGCCATGAACCTCATGATCTGATTTGTTACAGAAGAGCACTGAGGTCTGGAGAGACCCATCAGGCTGGTGGCGGTGACCAGGCAGGCCTCTGAGTTTCCTGCCATCTTGTGCTTCTTCTGCCATGACAAGCTGGCAAGACGCTTCAGCTCTTACCTGGAGGGGGAGAAGAGGCTCCAACATGACTGAGCCACAAGAGACACCCCAAATCATCTGTTCCTCCCCCTATTGTCCAGATGAGGAAATTGAGACGTGGAGAAATCAAATGCTTATAAGATGCTCAGGAAGTGACTCACTAACACACTACAGCGTCAAAGGCAGGCTGGAGTCACCTGGCCTACCCCTAGGTTGTCTCCCTTATATAAGCTTAGAAGAGTCAATTCAAAGAACGCTAAAACAGCTAACCTTGCCCAGTTCTTTTCATTTAAGTGTTTTTCACAACCTTGATCTCATTCCATTCTCCCCTCAGCTCTCCCAGTGAGTGAAGGCTTCCAACAGCAGGAAGTAAGGGCTGCTGTTCTTGAAGGACCCCTGTCCCTGCAGTATAGGCCCTGGGTGTGTTGGTTCACCTGGTGAACGGGGCTAGCGCCTCCTCATAGCCTGGGGGTCAACATGCCGGATGTACTGGTGCCTCATTTTTGCCTCCTTTTGGGGAGAATGTGGCCATTTGTTCATCTTCTGTGTCACTCGGCAAGTTACTGGCAGAGTTTTCTATCCATCTCCCTGACTATCAGCTTCCCAGCCATGGAGTAGACAGGCGACCCTGAGGGACACAGACCAATTTGCCATTGGTCTGTTCCTCCCCCTATTGTCCAGATGAGACCAATGGCAAATTCCTGGGGCTTCTGATGAAGCCCAGAAAGATCATTTTCTGCTGAGTCAGGAGGTTTCTGCTGCCAGGTGGCTGTAGGCCCCTTGGGATGTGTGCTGTGACCTTTGACAGGTGTCAGGTGGGGCAGGGTGAAGGGCACAGGCTGACACTGTTGTCATACTTTGTAGTCCATCACTGCGAGTGCATGCTCAGTTGCTCTGTCTGTGAGACCCTGTGGACTGCAGCCCGCCAGGCTCCTCTGTCCATGGAATTTTCCAAGCAAGAATATAGGAGGATGTTGCCATTGTCCACTCCAGGGGATTTTCCCGACCCAAGGATTGAAGCTGTGTCTCTTGAGTCTCCTGCATTGGCAGGTGGGTTCTTTACCACTGAGTCACCTGGGAAGCCTGAATGTGATTGTAAAAGGACAATTGGGACACCAGTCTCCACAGGAGGGCTCAGGGCTGGGAAAAGTTCTGGGCAGGAGTGTTGCCAACTCCTCTCTTGCCTGTGGCCCTGGCATGGTGTCTGGCACAGCTTGGCTTTCACAGTGCCCTGTGTTGATCCCTAACCTCCTCTTGCAGGTGACTGGGGCCCACTGTCCCTCTCTGCTGGGCACCACCCATTGTCTGCCATCCTCATGAGCCTAATGCACCCGCTGCTCAGGTGTGCACTCAAGACCTCGCGTAAATCACCCCGGACATATGGAAATTGATCCCACACTCCAGGAAGGCAATTCCCGGTCCTCCCTGGGCACCTGTTCTCTCTCCTCTCCCACCTCACTGTCCGGAAATTCTTTGCTGCTGCTCACATCCCACAGGCTGAAGATATTTCCCCTCTCTAACCCCTCAGCTGGGCAGCATTGAGGGGGAAAGGAGAGCGGGAGAGGCCCCAGCCCTGGCAGTGTGCCTCCTGCCACCTGGGTCTGTTCGTCCTCCCTGCAGGAGGCTCACAGTGGTTTCCACTTCAAGTGCTTCTCCACCCACAGTTTCATTTGGTCTTTACTGCTGTGATAAACGCTGAGCAGGAATTCCTAAGGCGGAGATGACGCTTTGGTGAAGGAACTGATGTTCCCAGAGGTTAAGGGACCGAAATGAGAGAGCCAAGGTCACAAAGCCAGTGAGCAGCAGGGTCGGGTCCTAGACTCTTAACTCCTCTTTGATGATACTTACTGCTGAGTCTTTCTTTTCTCACTTTCCTGGGCAGCCTTTCAACTTTTCCTCAGGTCTTTTCCAGGCCTGTGCTTTTGTGGTGATTTTTAGTTTTCTGCCATGTTCCAACTCCCTCCCTTCCCTGAATTTCATGTTGCTGAGTAATACTCACACATCAGTCCATCTCAGCCAGAGTGTAGACACACACTCATACACACCACACCACATACCCACATACACATGCTATGGTCCCCTCCCCGACACCCACACCCACCCAGTCAACACTCATTGGAGAGCTAATCGACACGAGGAAGAGATGGACAAAGAGAAAGACTCATAAGCAGAGAAACAAAGAGGAATAGAGAACAAAAGAGAGGTAGGTGAGAGGAGAGGAAAAGAAGACGGGATAATGAAGGAAGAACAAAGAAAGATTAGAGCTTTGGAGTTAGAAGCCCAGAATTCCAGCTTCATCACTTCCTGGCTGAGCCACTTGGGAAAGTCACTTAACTTCTTGGAGCCTCATTTTCTTACCATAAAATGGTCATTGTTTACTTAATTAATATTAATTACATGTCACCTTCTAGGTGCCTCAGATACATCAAAAAACAGAATAATTAAAAAAAGCCTGCCTGCTTGTGAGTGGAGATGGAAAATAAAATAAATAGAAGATTTGGCATATTAGTACATCAGTGTTTATAGGGTGTTAGTCTGGGTCTTCTAGAAGCAAACACCAAAGTCAGAACTGAACCTGCAGGGAGTTTTTTAGAGGAAATGCCTGGGTAAGGGGAAGTTGGGAGGCTGCCAGAGAAAGCTTGGCAAAACCACAGGACCATTGTGCCAGTGTAGGGGCCAGGGGTGAAGCCTCCTGGTTTGATCAGGTTTGACTCAAACCAAAGCCGGACATCAGGAGTCCTGCTGCCGCCCTGACACACTTGGTCATTGGCTGGGGACCACCTGTGGAAGGTGTGGTCTCAGCACTAATGCAGCGATGGATTTTGAATCAGACACCTGAGGCCCTTGGCCAGCTGCTTCCCTAGAGTTGGATATCTTCAGGGGGCATTCTCATGGCTGCTGCACAGGAGAAAAGAAAATGTGAAAAAATGGGGCAGCTTAAGGAAGAAGAGGAGCGCTGGGATGTGGAAAGATTATAGTGTTCACAGGGTGGTCAGGACAGGCTTCACTGAGAAGGTGATGTTTGAGCAAACACTTGGGATGTATGCGGGAGTCATTCAGATGCTATCACCACCTTCATGTTGGTATCATCCAGCCACTGGTCATGCGTGGGAAAGCACTTTGTAAACAGTGTAGACTTGGCCAACAGCAAGCAAACAAACAACCTGGCCATTTGTCTTCACATCTCAGACTGACGTGTCCCCTAGAGAGGAGATACTGGCCTCTGTCCCAGACCGTGCTGTACTCCTCTTTTGGGAAGGAGCAGGCTGGAGGACCCAGCTCCCACTGGGAAAGCAGGGTAACAGAGTATTCTGTTTGCAGGACATGCCACTCCCAGGAGTCCAGAGCTCTCTGAAGACACAAAACAAATAGCCCTAAGATCCCCAGAGAATGGAGTCTTATTTTCAGCCTAACAATAGGAAATAAAATCCTCTTTTCTCAGACAACTTGATGAATATGTTATTATCCCTGACAACTGCAGTTAAGGATAACTCCTGATAAGATTACATTTTTGTCTCCGTGGCATCCTGGAGGACAGAGTATCATTAGCAATTTCAGGGCAAGAAGGAAAGAGCTGAAGTCACTGAAGCTCTGCTCTGTGCTAGGCTCTGTGCTGGAGTCATTTATTTGCTTTTCATGAGTCTTTGAGTATTCAGTTCACATTACAAAACTAGGAAACTGAGGCCCACAGGAATCCACAGTTGGTAAGTAGTGGACTGGGAATTAAAACCTAAGACTATGTATTTCCAAAGGCCATGCTTTTTACTCCCCGCTATACTACTTTCCCTAATGGTCCATCCTATTTAGCCATTTATCCTCGTGTGTGCTAGTTAGGTCTCTCAGTTGTGTCTGGCTCTTTGTGACCCCAGGCTCCTCTGTCCATGGGGATTCTCGAGGCAAGAATACTGGAGTGTGTTGCCATTTTCTACTACAGGGGATCTTCCTGACCCAAGGATTGAACCTGCATCTCTTGTGTCTCCTGCATTAGCTGGCAGGTTCTTTACTACTGTGCCACCTTGGAAGCTACTATTGAGTTGTATTGTATTTACTTGTCTGAGGGCCTGTCTTCCCTCCTCTCTCATTTCTTATCCACACACTGCATGCCCCTAAGAAAAGAGTGGGCCATATTGGTTTCTGCTTGGCCCACACACGTATAACGGGCCATCCATTGATGGCCAAGCCCCGCTCAACCAATTGTCTCTATCTTTCCACTGAGAGAGGGATGACCATATACTTTGGTATTCTTTGAAGCTAGTTTCTTAAATAGGAGTCTTTATCAGAATTATCCAAGAGAAGTTGTTAAAAATACAGATTCCCAGGTTTTTCTATTGAAAATTCTGATTTGGGAAGTTCAAAGTAGGCCTATTGGGTCTCCGTTGCTATGTGTGAGATTTCTCTAGCTGTGACAAGCTGGGGCTACTCTTCATTGAGATGTGCGGGCTCCTTGTTGCGGTGGCTTCTCTTGTTGTGGAGCACAGGCTCTAGGTGTGCGGGCTTCAGTAGTTGCAGCAAGTGGGCTCAGTTGCTCCTCAGCAGGTGGGTTCTTTCTAGACCAGAGATTGAACCCGTGCCCCTGCATTGGCAGGCAGATTCTTAACAACTCGACCACCAAGGGAGCCCAAGAATATGCATTTTAATAAGCACTACTACTGTGCAAGAACATACAGCGATTGTAGGTCACCACTGGGTTGGGTAGAGTTCCATTTGGTGGCATTCCTAGGGGAATGCATGCTATTTGTCCTCTTATCCTCTGAAAAAAGGTCAATGAGCAGGTGACTCTGCTGATCCCTAGAAAATGCCCAGTGACCTCTCCCTAGCTCCAATCATAGGGCAAGGACCTGGATCAAATCAGAAGGAAATCTGGAGATCTGCAGGGGGCTCATGCAGTTCCTTTCTTTGGTCAAGTTCCTGCAGCCTATTCAGAAATCCCCTGTAATCCCTCAGAGAAAGGTAAGCAAACTTGCCAAGAAACTGGCCCTGTCCCAGACATGTACTCTGTTAGCTGGTAGAAACCAGAGAGATTTTTCATCCCATTCTCCTGACTGGCAAATGGACAGCTGGTGCTAGAGTGGAACTGATGGTTTGTGGTCACACGACTAGTATTTGTGGAGCCAGTATCCTGATTCCCATGTCAGTCCTCACTCTCCACTTCTCTTGAAGCCCATTGATGAGTGTTGCCTGCCTGTCTGGTGTCCAGCAGCCCAAATCTCTCTGAAGATGTGTAGGGAAGATGGTGGGCTTGAGTACTGAAGAACTCTGTGAGTTGACACCCCCAATTCCCAAATCCTAAGTGTGCAGCTGGAGTAATGTCCATGGTACATCCCCCTCTCTCTCAACGTTTGCTTCTGTTAATGGATTAAAACTCACCCTGAGTTTATTGTTTTCAAAAGTTTTGTGGTATATGAGGTGATTGTGGATGGCAGCATATATTTTAATAGTTAACAGGTATTGCTCAGTATACGACAGGCTCTAGGGGCTCTGGATGCATTAACTTTTAAAATTCTCACAACTACCTCATGAGGTAAGTACTCCCAGTGTCTGTATTTATGATGAGAAAACCAATGCCCAGAAAGGTTAAAACTTTCCCAAGGCTGTGGAGCAGGTGTGTGATGGAGGCGGGTTTCCAGTCCAGGCTCTCTGAGTCCAGGGCCTGCATACTCATCTGCTGTTCACTGCTCCAGTTCTATTTTTATTTCATTATGTCTTAGAAAATAATAAATACAATTTGAATGCTAGTTGGGAGACCTGAACTACAACCCCAACTTACTTTTGGAATTCAGATAAGACAAGGATATGTTTTAAAAGAAGAAGAACTTGAAAAAACTTTAAAGAGCCAGTCCTGTACTTTCCAGATGAGGAAACTGAGGCTGCAAGAGCCAAAATCATAGCTCCATATGCTGTTGTGGTGAGTTAATGCCTGACCTGGAACTGGGATCCAGCCTCCCAATGCCAGTTCCATGTCAATTCCATTTCCCGTGAATGCTTATTTATGTAGATTTGATGGAAGTCAAGTCTGTGAAAATTTAAGTTGTTTAAACTTTATACCAATAGTTTAAGTGTGGAGCCAGGTGCACACCATGGCTTGTTTTCATGAGAAATTTTAAAATAAATTTTCCAAATCTGTTTGGCTAATAACACGGTTTAACATCTGATGGGATTCTGCTTAAACCATCATGAAAATGTCTCAGCCCCATCACAGCTGATTTCTTAAGCATGGTGCTGTTAAGTGTTACTGTTAAGTGTTACCAGCCTTTTAGTCTCCTGCCCATCATCCCTCCTTTCTAAAGCTCTTCTCTCCAAAGAGGCTGCTCCCATTTGCCTCTGTCCTCTCCTCCCTCCCCAGTCCAAGGACACTCACACTCTGAAGCACACTCTGCCAGGCTGCCTCTAATAGATCCTTTTATTCTGAAGTCATCCCCTATTCCTTAAGACCGCCCATCTCAAATTCTTATCAGAACCTCCAGTAAAGTAATCTCACATCCTCATCCTCCACCCCAAATGGCAGAGCTAGTTGCTTTATTATTATTTGCGTTTTGGCGGTTCTGTATGCTCTGGAATTGCCATGATCGCCTTTCCTTTGTCGTGCTTCAGTTTCCTCATCTGTAAGATGATAATTGTATTTGATGGCCAAATTGACCGGACAGCCTCTTATTGACCCGATAGTGTCAACACTGTAAAATCATTTCCCCTTGCCCCTCATTTGGTTTTCTCTCCTCCCCTGACTTGGCTGTCACAGGCATGCCATGCAATTTCCCATTCCCCAGGAAGTCCTCAAATAAAACTTATTTTTCAGTGAGGGTGGGAGGAGCTGTCCATTATTCTCTTTTCAAAATAATGACAGGAGTAGAAAAAAAAAAAAACACCCTCCAACAAAAACAAACAAAAACAGAAGCAAATCAAAACAGGAAAATCCACCCTTGCTGGAGGAGGTGAGGGAAAAAGGTCAGTACCCACCACATTCCGAGGAGTCTTCAGCCCTGACTTTGTGGTTTTATATGTTATTAGAGATTTTACAACAGATACATGAAGAAGAGAAGCTGGATGGTGCTGACAAGTAGGGCTCTGGTGGGAAGTTACTCTTGCCCAACAAAGGCTCTGTCTAAAAATACCAGCCGGGACCTTGCCGTTTCCATAAACAGATGGACACCCCGGGCCTGGCGGAGGGGCAGAGGCAGTGGGAGGAAATTGTATCTGACAATGATAACAATCTGGCATCTTCCAGAGCTTCACATCCTGGACAAGTCCAGCTGGCTGTCCAGATCCCCCGCTTGTGCAAATGAGGTGGCTGGAAATAGAATTCTCCTGGCTCCCACAATGGCCACCCCTTCTGGGGGCCCACAGAGTCTCTCTTCTGCCTCCTCCATCCCCCCAGTGGTGTGTGCGAACAGGAGGCAGATGAAATGTAGAAGCTGCAGGTGGGCAGAGGAGAAAGTGGGACCCTGGAGGATTCCATGGCTGTTCTCGGTCCAAGTTGTGGGCCTCAGCAGATGACATGGGTTCTGTGTCTGTTCGTGGGACTTTCAGGAAGTCTTGCTTCACTTCCTTGGACCTAACCTTCCAGATCTTTAAGAAGGCTGGGTATAAGAAGAATAAATCCAGAAGCAGTGTTTCAGTTCTGAGAGATACACATTAATAATCAAATAGTAGAGTCAAGTAGAGAGGGGATCAGAGATGTGAATGCTCTATGAAGACCCATCTAGAGAGAAGATGGGATTTGCTTTATGTAGTTCCTCAGGGCAGACAGAGAATCAGGAAGTGAAAATAAAAATGTATGCCATTAAGGTCCCGAGGGAGAATGTTTTCATTGTCAGAGTTGCCTGGATTGAGTGGGGAGTCCCTCATTGCAGACATAGCTACAGAGATCAAGAGACCATCTCCAGGTGTGTAAGCATTAGATGGCAGAATAGGTCAGGTGACCTTGCCTCTAAGTTTCCCTACTGAACTCTGATTATGGGAACTGAACTTATTTTCCTCCTTCATGAAAGTTACCTCTAGAATGATTGAGGAAATATGAAGAAACTTAGCAGATTAAGAGAGTAAACATATTGGCAAGAGGTCATTGAATACTGGTTTTTGGTAGATAAGAAATGAACTCACATGACTTATAAACATGGCTATTTGGGTACAGATAGGATAATGATGAGCTTCCCTGATGACTCAGTGGATAAAGACTTCACCTTCATTGCAGGAGACACAGGAAATGTGGGTTCAATCTTTAGGTTGGAAAGATCCCCTGGGGGAGGAAAATGGCAACCCACTATAGTATTTTTGCCTGAAAAATCTCATGGACAGAGGAAGCTGACAGGCTACAGTCTAAAGGGTCGCAAAGAGGCAGACATAACTGAGTGACTAAGCACACATACACACAGGATAATGAAGGTGGTGGCTCACTCTTGGCGGTTCAAGGTGTTAACTGCCTCTCTCTGGGATCTCTTCAAGCAAAATAGAGATGGGGTAGTAGTTAAAGATAGAGACTTTGAAGTAAGACTTCTTGCCTTGAACTCTGCCCCACTCATGCAGTAGCTATGCATTCCTAAGCAAATTACCTAATTTCTCTGAGCCATTGTTTCTTCATCTAAAATGGGAGTAATGAAAGTTTCTACTTTATAAATTTATTGTGAAGATTAGGTGACATAGTTCATATAAAGTTGGGCTGAATAACATCTCTTTGCACCTCCAGATTCATGAGCTCTCCTTCTCCACTCTGGAGGCTAAGGACCATACAGTGAGTTCTCATTTCCTCTGGTTTCCCATTGGCCTGGCTAAGAGGGACTCCCATCAGAAGATCAGAGTGAAAGGAAAGTGAACTGGGTATTTATTGCCCCAATATTCTCTCTGAGGGTCCATGAGGGGCCAACTCTGACTGAAGGTCACAACTCCTGTCAGATGGTCCTTTCCACACATTCTCTGTGGGGTCTGATAACTGCTAACTCCCAGTGACCCTTCAAATTTAGGGGTAATAATCACCGACTCGATGGACATGAGTTTGAGTGAACTCCGGGAGTTGGTGATGGACAGGGAGGCCTGGCGTGCTGTGATTCATGGGGTCACAGAGTCGGACACGACTGAGCGACTGAACTGAACTGAACTGAGTGGTGCTTACACTCAGCCCGCATCTTCATCGATAGTGTTTTTACTAAACCCGTCTCAAATGATCCCAGTTTGATTGTGCCTTTTGTTTCCCATTGGGAACTGGACTGATATACTGTGACTCCCACGCAGTGAACATTCCATTTATTAATTCAGCAAATACTAACAGATGCCCAGTGTGTTCCAGGGACTGTTCTACTTACTGGAAGTTTGATGGAAAACAAATTAGAGATTTCTGTTCTCCTAGAAGGCAATGGCAAGCCACTCCAGTACTATTGCCTAGAAAATTCCATGGATGGAGGAGCCTGGTAGGCTGCAGTCCGTGGGGTCGCTAAGGGTCAGACACGACTGAGCGACTTCACTTTCACTTTTCACTTTCCACTTTCACACATTGGAGAAGGAAATGGCAACCCACTCCAGTGTTCTTGCCTGGAGAATCCCAGGGACGGGGGAGCCTGGTGGGCTTCCGTCTATGGGGTCACACAGAGTCAGACACGACTGAAGTGACTTAGCAGCAGCAGCAGCAGCAGAGTATTCATTCTAGTGGTGACTTGGTTGATATTTACTGAGCACTTACTATATGGCAGGTACTGTTCAAAGTGCTTTATGTGCATTAACTTACATGGTCTTTACACCTACTCTGTGAGGCAGAGACTATGAGGGTGTGTTCACATGGCAGATTGGCCATAGAGGAGATGCTGCAACTGCTAGAGATGCTTCTCTAGGAAGCAGAGAGAGAAAGAAGGAGCATGACCTGGAGTCTCACTTCTACCTTCTGTCTAATCTCAAACTGCTTCATACTGAGATAAGTTCACTGGAAGCTAGTGAACATAGAACAGCCTGCAAAAGTCAACCTATGTGACCCAGTCAGATCGGGAATGGTGGGGAAAGGATCTGAGGGCCAATGGGGCCAAGAGTGGCCCAGGGATCATGTGTGGGGTGAGCTGCCAGCAGGACTGGAGAACTGTGTGTGTCCAATTTCAAGGCAGGGGCTGAGAGTTGAGATCCTCTACTGAGCAGCATGGGGTACCAGGGTCTGAACACCAAAGCTGAGCTTTGGGAGCCTCAGAAAAAGACCTCTGTGTCCCTGTTATGAATGAAGGGTCCTGCCTTTAAATGAATCTTAGTTGAGGTTGCATCCTTAGCCTATTTCTTCAGCACCATCTTGGGAGCTCCTCCAAATGTGATGGGGATGGACTAAAATGTGAAATGTGGCAACATTTTGCACTCAACTTGTAGAATAAAAGTGATCCCTACAAGAGTTACCAAAGTTTCTCACACCCTGTCTTCACAGCCCAATCTTCTGGCCTGATTGAACCCATGTTTCTTCATGAGGGAAGCAGAGATCTCCAGCCAAATAATGGGTGACCTTGGGGAATTTACTTCACCTGGGAAGTCTATAAATTTTGTGCTGCTATTCAACATAGTGCAAAGAAGACAATAGGGGAATAAAACTGCACTGGTTTTCATTCCAATGACCAAGGAGACCTTCACTTCTGCCCATTTACAAGGAGGTGCCTTGGTAACCAGTTTCCCTGAGGCTTGTCCTTAGGGAATGTCTTTGTGTTGGAAGTTCATTTCTACTCCTTACAGAGATGGACAACTCATAGGATTAGAGGATTTAAATTCAATTTTATTAAAATCATTATTTGTTGAATATTCATTAGGTGCCAGATAGCATGGGGGACTCCCTGATGGGTACAAGCTGACAAATGGAAGGTTCACTGGATGGCCATCAGAGAACATCTAAGGAAAGTCTCAACTCTTCCTTGGCAAAAGAGTAGTTAGCTTCCTGAAGGCACTGTATGGATCCACAGTTGTTTGCTTGCCTCTTTGCAGTGGACTTAGAGATGCCTCCCTCACCCACAAAATTTCACAGATGCCTTAATCTTTCTGAGTTCTGTGGGGAAAAGCTAGGTTAGATACATGCATGGGGTGCCTCGCTATCAGAGACTCAGAAAGACATTTGCTTGTGCTGTGGTGTCTCCTTAATGAAAAGGGAAGCTGTTTACCAGCAGTGACTTTAGATGCAGCATGGAGGCAGGGTTTGCACAAGATGACCTCCAGAGCCTCTCAGCCTTCAGAACCTTTGGTCCTTTGAGATCATGTGTTCACCGTTCCCTTCCTAATCTGGCTTGTCAGTTTCCAGACTACTGCTTCTTCTGTTAATTTATATGGTGGCTGAATGGAAGAGAGAAGGAGGAGGTGTTCCTTTCCTGTTCTCACAGAGCTGTGCTCCATGGAGACACATCTGCACTTACTGGAGGGCAAAGTCTGCCAAAATCCCTATCCCCAGCAATGTTTCTAGCAGCTTCCCCATGGGAGTCTAATCTGTGTGCTTAGAAGTCTGACAAAGCAGCAATGGTAGCAAAAGAAGAGAGAAGCAGAGGGAGTTAAGAGGACCTGAGTGAAGTGGATCTTCTGCCCGCCCTTCTCTCGTCATATTTGTTCTGTCCCCTACAGGGATATTTTCAGAAACTTGCAAGTTTAGCACCTGCTTGTGGAGAAAGGAGGTTATGTACATAGTGGCCAAATGAGTTGTGTGAAGGATTTTATGGGAAAGACCATCATAATCTGAGCGAGTAGCATGATGGCAGTAAGTCAGGATCTAAACGTTTTACTAAGGACCATTGGCATTGTACATCCCTTCCTATAAGCTTCTATGACCACCGTGGTTCCTAGACCTCATTTGGTTTTGCATTCAACCCATCTGTTGAATTAAACTCTGATGGAAAACGGATGTCAGGCATCTCTTCATGCACTTAATTGCTAATGCTGGCTTCCTATCCCACCTCTGCCACCTAATTGCTAGTTGAGTGACTTTGGACAACTTAACCTCTTGGAGATTCAATTTTATTAGTTACAAGATACACTTACCAAACGTATCTTCCAAACGTTATTTTCATGAAGATTAGTTAAGAAAACATATGTAGAGTGATCAACACAATCCTATCCTGTAGTAGTTTACTTAATAAAATTTGATCTTCTATCAGTCATACTCCCAGAAAGAAAAATATGGTATGTTAGGTTAGGCCCTTCTAGAAACTGATCCAGAAGCCAGGTTTTGAGTGAAAGTAGTTTTATTTATTTATTTTTTGTGAGGCGGAAGGTGATCCCAGGTGAGATCATCTGGGGAAAGAAAGATACAGAAGGGGAGGAAGCCAATATTGAGTGTGTTGATGAGCAGATTATCATTATGGTAAGTGGAGCTTAACCCTACTGGGAATGTCTGGGGAATGGTGTAGAACACATTTCAGAGTTGTCTTGAAGGTCTAGGAAGCTGGGCCATTTACTTATTAACCAATAGTCATTTATCATTTGCTGAAGATTGCTCTTGGGGCGTATGAACCACTGTGCAGGCCAAGCATAGTCTTGTGGCAGAGAGAGCATATAGATCTTGCTGCAAGAAGACACCAGTGGAAATAGTGTGTGCCTAGTATATGTGAGCAGAGAACCAGCAGTATCTGCTACAGATGATATATTCAAAAAGAGGAGCCCAAGTGAGTTTAATGACAAGTCTATTGACATTGCTGCAGATAGGTTAAGCGAAACCAGTAAGGGATGCTGAAAGCACTGGCGCTACAGTGTAAGAAGTGGCTAATCCACAAGGTAAGGCATACCTTGGAGATATTGTGCGTTTGGTTCCAGACCAAAAGATAAGGCAAATATCATTATAGAGTCACATGAATTTTTGAGTTCCTAGTGCATAGGTTTTTCCAGTGGTCATGTATGGATGTGAGAGTTGGACTGTGAAGAAGGCTGATGGCCGAAGAATTGATGCTTTTGAACTGTGGTGCTGGAGAAGACTCTTGAGAGTCCCTTGGACTGCAAGGAGATCCAACCAGTCCATTCTAAAGGAGATTGATCCTGGGCGTTCATTGGAAGGACTGATGCTAAAGCTGAAACTCCAATACTTTGGCCACCTCATGCGACAAGTTGACTCACTGGAAAAGACTCTGATGCTGGGAAGGATTGGGGGCGGGAGGAGAAGGGGACGACAGAGAATGAGATGGCTGGATGGCATCACTGACTCGATGGACATGAGTTTGTGTGAAGTCCGGGTGTTGGTGATGGACAGGGAGGCCTGGCGTGCTGTGATTCATTGGGTCACAAAGAGTCGGTCACGACTGAGCAACTGAACTGAACTGAGTGCATATAAAAGTTATGATTACACTATGCTGTAGTCTACTAAGTGTGCAGTGAGTTTGAGTGAACTCCGGGAGTTGGTGATGGATAGGGAGGCCTGGCGTGCTGTGATTCATGGGGTCGCGGAGAGTCGGACACGACTGAGTGACTGAACTGAACTGAAGAAAACCAGTGTTCAAGTTTAATTAAAAATTACTTTGTTGCTAAGAAATGCTATCATTTGAGCCTTCAGTGAGTTGTAAGTTTCTTGCTGGTGTGGGAGTTCTTGCCTTGACACTGATGGCTGCTGACTGATCAGGGTGGTGATTGCTAGAAGTTGGAGTGGCTGTGGCAGTTTCTTAAAATAAGACAACAGTGCAGTTTGCCACATCCATTGACTCTTCCTTTTATGAACGATTTCTCTGTAGCATGCAATGCTGTTTGATAGCATTTTATGCACAGTAGAAACTTTTTCATAATTGGAGTTAACCCTCACAAACTCTATGCTATGCTACGCTTAGTTGCTCAGTCATGTCTGACTTTTTGTGACTCCGTGGACTTTAGCCCTCCAGGTTCCTCTGTTGATGGGATTCTCCAGGCAAGAACACAAGTGGGTTTCCATGCCCTCCTCCATGGAATCTTCCCAACCCAGGGATCAAACTCAGGTCTCCCACATTGCAGGCATATTCTTTACCATCTGAGCCACCAAGGAAGCCCTCACAAACCCTACCACTGCTTTATTAACTAAGTTACTTCCTCCACTGCAGTCTTGAATCCCTTAAGGTCATCAGTGAGGGTTGAAATCAACTTATTCCAAATTCCTGTTAATATTGATATTTTGACCTCTTCCCATGAATCATGACGGCTTCCCTTGTGGCTCAGTTGGTAAAGAACCCACTACATTGTGGGAGACCTGGGTTTGATCCCTGGGTTGGGAAGATCCCTTGGAGAAGGGAAAGGCTGCCCACTCCAGTATTCTGGCCTGGAGAATTCCATAGACTGTATAGTCCATTGGGTTGCAAAGAGTTGACTTCACTTCATGAATCATGAGCGTTCTTAATGGCCTTTAGTGGTGAATCCTTTCCTTTCAATTTACTTTGCTCAGCTCCACCAGAGGAATCATTATCTATGGCAGCTATAGCTTTATGTATTAATATTTCATTTTTTTAACTGTGCCATATGGCTCACAGGCTCTTAGTTCCCTGACCAGGGGTCAAACCCAGGCCCTGATAGTGAAACCACCAAGTCTTAACCACTGGACAGCCAGGGAATTCCTTGAAATTTATTTCCTAAAGGCTAAGACTTGAAAGTCAAGATTACTCCTTGATCCATGGGATACATAAGGGATATTGTGTTAGCAGGCCTGAAGAGTTGTACATCTCCATCAAAGCTCTTGGATGACCAAGTGCATTGTCAATGAACCATAGTATTTTGAAAGGAATTTTTTTCCAAGCAGTAGCTTTCAACAGTGGGCTTAAAATATTTTGTAAACATGTTGCAAACAGATGTGCTGTTATCCAGGCTTTGTTGTCCCATTGATAGAGTACAGATAGAGTAGATTTAACATAATTCTTAAGGGTCATAAGATTTTGCAAACGGTAAATTTGCACTGGATTCAAATAAAAATTGCCAGCACATTAGCCTTTAACAAGAGAGTCAGTCTGTCCTTTGAAGCTTTGAAACCAGGCATTGACTTCTCCTCTCTAGCTGTGAAAGTCCTAGGTGGCATCTTCCAGTAATATAAGGCTGTTTCATCTACATTGAAATCTGTGGTTTAGTGTGGCCACTTTCATTAATTATCTTCTGGATAATTTGCTGCAGCTTCTGTATCCCCTTGTGCTGTTTCACCTTGTGTTTTTATGTTATAGAGCTAGCTTTTTTCCTTAAACCTCATGAGCCAAACTCTGCTATCTTCAAGCTATTCTTTTGCAGCTTCCTCACCTCTCAGCTTTTGTAGAATTGAAGAGAGTTAGAACCTTGCTCCGGATTAGGCTTTGGCTTAAGGGGATGTTGTGGCTGGTTTGTTCTATACACACCACTAAAATTTTCTCCATGTCATCAATAAGGGTATTTCACTTTCTTGTTATTCATGTGTTCACTGGAGAAGCAATTTTAATTTCCTTTAGGAATTTTTCTTTTATCTTCACAACTTGGCTAATTGTTTGGTGCAAGGGGCCTCACTTTTGGCCTGTCTTGGCTTTTGACATACTTTCCTCACTAAGCTTAATAATTTCTAGCTTTTGATTTAAAGTGAGAGATGTATGACTCTAATGACTTCCCAGGTGGTGGGGTGGTAAATTATCCGCCTGCCAATGTAAGAGACACAAGAGACGTAGGTTTGATCCCTGGTTTGGGAAGATCTTCTAGAGTAGGAAATGGCAACCCACTCCAGTATTTTTGCCAGAAAATTCTATGGACAGAGAAGCCTGGTGGGCAACAGTTGATGTGGCTGATAAGAGTCAGTGGACATAACTGAGCACGTGTGCTCCTTTCACTGAAACACTTACAGGCCACGATAGGGATATTAATTGGCTTAATTTCCATATTGTTCAGTCTCAGGGAATAGAGAGGGAGGAATATGCGAGAATGTTAGTTGGTGGAGCAATCAGGACAGGCAGCGTTTATCAGTTAAGTTTTCTGTTTTAGTTGGGGGCAGTCAGTAATTACAGTTACATCAGAGATTGCTGACCAAATATAATAATGACAAAGATAGTTTGAAATATTGATAAACCTATCAAAATTTGACACGTAAATTAAGAAAATGGTGTTGCAAAAATGGCCCTACTAGACTTGCTCGATGCAGGGTTGCTACAAACCTTCAATTTGTAAAAACTGTGATTATCTTCAAAGAGCAAGAAAGTAAAGCATAAAGCAATGAGGTCTGCCTGTACTGGAAGAGAGTGTAATTGCTTGGACCTGGTGAGATGGTGGCTGTGAGAGAAGGCCTCCAAAGGGCAGCTCTGTCTCTAGGTAAGAAAATGCAGCCACTGCCAACCCCCTGGACAGGAAGGAACCTGGGGGACAAATATCTAGGCTTACACTGCCTGTCCTCCAGTCTCCTACTGTCAACTCCCAATGGTTGAGCTCAAGGAAGCCAGAGGGACTGGGGTTCTTGCAATCTTGAGACATCATCCTCTAGAGCACAGAGGTACAGGTGGAGATTGGATCTAGAGAACTAGAAGAGAAGAAGCCAGGATAGACACCATTTTTTCCTCCCTTGCTTGATTTCAGGAATCATGTCTTTACATTCCACAAAGAGATTTTAAGTCTACAGTAGATACAACTTTGTCTCATTCTATGATCTTTCTCTTTCTAGCCTAGTACCTTGCACATATCAGAAACTTAAATAGTAGCTGACTGAATGGGAGTAAGGGGAGCCAAGGGCTGTTGGAGAGAAGTGAGCGACTTCTGGGTTGTCAGTGGTCTTTGATGCCTGAATGAGGGAGTGGGTGTGAAGTAGTCCTGGGAGAACCAGTCAAGTCTGAGTCCAGTGAGGTCGCCCAAGGAGTCACGAGTATCACATGGGGGTGGTGCTATATGGCACCTGCATCCCTATCACCGTCAAGAGGACTGTTTGCTCTCAGTCCTGTGGTTGGTGGGGGGTTGAGGCCTCTGTAGTGCTCTCCTAAGGGAGAGTCAGGACTTCCCTCCCCCGGGCCATTATACCACCTCACATTCCGGCTGTGGCTCTGCCTCTCCTGTGTTTAATTTCAGTTCACTTATTCCAGCTATTACTATCTTGGTGATTATTTATGGAGTGCTGACAGAAGGCTTAGCAACACTGCTGATAAGAGGTGCTGCAATACGTGCCTTCCAGCTGCTGGGACTGCTCCCACCTCCTACTTTTGTTCTGGAAGATTCTGAAAGACTGCTCGTTCCCCTGCCTGGTTGTGGATAGGAGTTAGCAGGGCAGTATTTCCCAGGAGGACAAGCATGTGCCATTGATAACACAATCAGTTTTGGAGCTGTAAAAATAGATGCTGGGGCTCTATCCCACATCTACTGAGTCAGAATCTGAGTGTACCTTGGGGCTCTGTTGTTTAACATGTTCCCCAGGAGGTTCTTAGTTCCGCGGAGAAGTCTTGCTATGAGAAACCCATCGATTGGAAAGGAAACTGAGTAAACAGGTAGGGTATAAACATGGTATCTGTCTCCTGGAACTGACAGGCAAGTCACAGAGAGAAACTAGCAAGAAAGGTCTTATGAAGAAGCGCTTTTTACCTTTGTTTTATTAAAACACAGACAAATGGAGTATATTATAAATGAGAAAGCTGTGTGCTTGATTTCCTCAGTTTTAGATTTCAAACCATTTAAAGCAAAGGGCTACATGTGAGAGAGGTCTTAGTAATGACATCTTGTAAATAATCTTTATAAAGTAATAAAGTAATCATATTACTGAGAATAGCAATCATAGTTTATTGAGTCCTATTTGCTGGACATTATTTTAAGTGCCTTCCACACATAGAACTCATTTAATGTTCTGTACAACCCCTAGAAGTCTGTGCTAATAGTATCCCATTTTGCAGATGAGGAAGCTGAGGCACAGAGAGTTTAAGTAAATTGCTCAAGGTAACACAGCAGGCAAGTAGAGCTGAGATTCAGTGCTAGATGTTCTGCCCTCCTGAGCATACTCTATGCTGACTTCTAATGTGATAAAATGAGACTGTTTAATAAAAATACTTTGTACTATTACACCCACTGTTCACTGAAGAAAGTTGGAATTTCCTCTGTGTGCTAGGCAAATTTATATTACTACGGATATACAGGAACTCATAGCCTGGGGTCAGAATACATCCAACTTGATTGTATTTATTTCTTTGTGTTTAAACACAGCTTTTGGGATTCTATACAAGATGCTAAAGTTGCTTAGGCAAGTGGGGGAGGTGTCATCACAGAGGTGACATGGCAATAGATTCTTTTTAAAACATTTATTTTTAATTGAAGGATAATTGCAATATTGTGTTGGTTTCTGCCATATATCAACATGGATCAGCCGTAGGTATACATATACCCCTCCCTCTTAAGCCTCCCTTCCATCTCCCACCTCATCCCACTCCTCTAGGTTCCTGGTTTGAGTTCCCTGAGTCATACAGCAAATTCCCTATGGCTATCTATTTTACATGTGTTAGTATACATTGTTTCCATGATTCTTGAAAACCATGTAGAAGTGCTTTGGGCAGAGGAAAGGGAGAAGTGAACCCAGGGGAAGAAAGGACATATGCAAAAAACCACAACAGAACAGGAAAAAAAAAAGCAGCGATATTTTGCATGAACTGTGGCTGTCAGGTGGGTTGCAACAGAGGGTCTGTGGTGTTCAGGAGAAGGAAGTGAAATTAGTAAGATGGGCTTGGGACCAAATTGTGCCAACCTTGAAAACCAATGAGGACACCTGAGCTTCTACTATAGGTTTTTGGAAACCATGGGAGAGAGAGCATAGTCATAAGATGATGGTAGCAGTGAAAAAGAGTTGGGATTAGAGGAAGAAGAGAAAGGAGGCCGGGAGATTAGCCTTCAGTTCATTCAGTTCAGTCGCTCAGTCGTGTCCGACTCTCCGCGACCCCTTAGTTGGTGGAGAAACACCTAGGTAAGAGTAATGGGGACCTGAATTCACTACAGTAGAAGTAGGGATGGAGAAGAAATGAAATTGAAAGATATCTGGGAAGAAGGGTCAGTAGTTTTCAAAAAATGATTGGTACTAGAGCTGAGGGGCTTTCCTAGTGGCTCAGTTGGTAAAGAATCCACCTGCAATGCGGGAGACCTGGGTTTGATCCCTGGGTTGGGAAGATCCCCTGGAGGAGGGCATGTCAACCCACTCCAGTATTTTTTCCTGCAGAGTCCCCATGGTCAGAGGAGCCTGGTGGGCTACAGTCCATGGGGTCGTAAAGAGTTGGGCACCACCGAACGATGATGGAGAAAGAAAAATACAGTCTGACTCTTGGGTTTTAGGCTTGGGAGACTGAAAAGACAGTAATGCTTACACTCAGGTGGAGGATATAGAAGTGGAGGTAGTTTTGGGAGAAGAATAAAGACAGGTTGTGCCATGTTGCCTTCAAATGACCAAGAACTTTGAGCAGAAAACAGAAGAGAGATCAAGGATGGTGATGTAGAAACATGATTTACTTTTTATGGTGGAAAATATATTGCCATCTGATAGTTCTATTTGAAATTTTTGGGTCCTCTCTCCTTATCCCCAAGTGTAGAAGTTCCTAAAAACAAAAACCGCTCTGCTTTACTAGCTGATAGAGAACATATGCACCAGGTAAAAACATCACTCAAATCAGATTTTTAGAAATGTAACTTTATTTATTTTTTTGAACTTGAACTCAGTCACCATTTTGCTGTTGTTGAAACTTTTTACCATTCTCCTCAATGCAAATTAGTTACTTCTGGTTTAATATTTGGTATATTCCAGGTTAATCTTTTTGAGGCAGAATTTGTTTTTCCATTATTTTAAAAAAATCTTCCCTTGCCCATTTCTTTGCTGGTGGCATTTGAGCATAGATACTGTTATAAGGGCTTCCCTGGTGGCTCAGCTGGTAAAGAATCTGCCTGCAATGTGGGAGACCTGGGTTCGATCCCTGGGTTGGGAAGATCCCCAGGAGAAGGGAAAGGCTACCCACTCCAGTATCCTGGCCTGGAGAATTCCATGGACTGTATAGTCCATGGGGTTGCAAAGGGTTGGACGCGACTTAGCGACTTTCATTTTCACTTTTACTTTCGTTTTTCAGGCTTATATAGTGGGCATCCCCAGTGGTTCAGCTGTAAAGAATCTGCCTGCAATGCAGGAGATGCAGGTTCTATTCCTGGGTCAGGCAGATCCCCTGGAGGAGGGCATGGCAATCCACTCCAGTGTTCTTGCCCAGTGGATCCCATGGACAGGAGCCTGGTGGGCTACAATCCATAGTGTCACAAAGTTGGACTTAATATGCATGCTGCTGCTGCTGCTGCCGCTGTGTCACTTCAGTCGTGTCCGACTCTGTGTGACCCCATAGACAGAAGCCCACCAGGGTCCCCTGTCCCTGGGATTCTCCAGGCAAGAACACTGGAGTGGGTTGCCATTGCCTTCTCCAATGCATGAAAGTGAAAAGTGAAAGTGAAGTCGCTCAGTCGTGTCCGACCCTCAGCGACCCCATGGACTGCAGCCTTCCAGGTTCCTCTGTCCATGGGATTTTCCAGGCAAGAGTACTGGAGTGGGGTGCCATTGCCTTCTCCAATATGCACACAAGCTTATTTAGTATCTCAGAGGTACTGGGTGAGTATCTAAGCCATGTCTAGGAAACTTATTCACTTACCTCCTAGTGAGGAATAATAATTTTGAAATGTTAATTTGTATGTGTTTTAATCTGTGTTTCTACCTTTTCTAGTTTCAAAGAGGTAAATTTTGTGAAGTAGAGTTTATACCATGGATCACAGACTATAGAGACAGACTGGGCTTCAAACCCCAGTTCTGCCACTGCCCACCTGTGTGCCTTTGAATAAAGAGTTATACGTATGTATTTTATATGTATAAAATAAATATGATTTAGTTTTCTGTACAGTAGAAACAAACACAACATTGTAAAGCAACTATACTCCAATAAAAATTAATTTTTAAAAAGTTAGCCTCTTTGTGCTTCACCTTCCTTGTCTGTAAAATGGGATGACCCTAGGACTCACTTCATGTTATTTTGTGAGAATTAAATGAGTGAACATATATGATGTGCTTAAAACAGTGCTTAGCACATAAAAAGTCTATGCTAAGCTTTATGTTTTATTAATTCCTTTCCTTGCAGAATGGATCATAGAAGTCACACTGAAATCAAAGTCTCTATCTTTCATAAATGGATAAAGCCACCAGGAGATTTTCTCAGTGGAAGTGGGAGGGGAAAAGGAGGGAGGCAAATGTCTTATGGCAGGCAGAGGGTAGACAGCCACAGGTAAGCTGGGATCCCTCCTGGGTGCTGGTGGTGTTCTGAGAAGAGGCTGTCTTGGAGGGAATGGTGGTGTGGGGACCTAGGGAGGCTGGAGTCAGGGCACAGTGGACTTTGGATCTATAGGGACTATCCAGGCTGGAACAAGGGACATCCCAGCAGGTATCAGCTGAATCCATTATCTGCAATCATATGGGCCTCTTCAAAGTTGGTGCAATTCTGGGGAGAAAACTCTTATGAGAATGGAAGCTGATTTTTTCCCCCCACCTGGTAGGTTAGAGACTTGGAATATGATACAAATAGACTGAAAAAAAAAAAAAAAAAGAAAACTAAGGCTACTTCTTGCCCATGTGAGAGTTGGTGGGCTCTTTGAACCCATAGCCATTTTCAGGTCAGAATATAAAATGGTGGCGCACGCTGATATGGTCTGTATGACCCTTGGTTTTTAACGAAAGAAAAATGCTCTTTCCCCTTCCTCCTTATACCTCCCCTAGGAGAGCTGGAAGCGAGAGTCCTTGGTGTCTGAGTTTAACCAGGCCCTCCGCAGAGCAGCCTCAGGCAGGAAGATTTAGCCCCGTTCCCCTCCACTTCCCTCCGACCTCTCCCTGAGACTGACTGCCCTTCTGCGTTTCACTTCCTGTCCCGGTCTTAAATGCTCCCCTGTGCAGCTGTTCCACAGCTGGTGGCCCTCCAGTCACCTCCTGCTCCCCCCATCACTTCCCCATTGAAGGGGGCTTGGGGAGCATCGGAAGGTGCTACATCAATGTAAGACATTTCCTCCCCTGTCCCCTCAGCTGTGCAGCTCAGCTGTGTGTCCTCTGGCACCTACAAAATCAAACAGCTGCCTTCCAGATGTTTGCACCTACAGGCTGCAAAGCTGACTGCAGCAAGTCCCTGAGCTCGGAGACAGATATTTAGTAGAGGGCAACATTTAATGGAATTCTTGGCCCCCTGAAAAGACTTGGAAGGGTCATCTTTTCTGTTTCTCTGCCTTCAGGAAGGATGAAGCTTAATTGAGTTCTCTATGCTTTAAAGACATTGAATGGAAGACTCCATGACTTCCCTTGGGCTCATTGTCAGGGGTTTTTCTTTATGAGCAAACATATTTCTTTCTAATTTTAAGGGAGGTAGGTTAATACCAAGCAAAACTTATATGTAATAATGAGTCTTCTTTTTCCCCAACATCATTACTGGGAAGAGAGGAAGTGTGGAGTGAGTACTGTCTTTGGATTCACATAAGCCTGTGCTCAAATCTAGGCTTAGCCATGTACCAACTGCGATGTAAATTTGCCCATAAGTTTCCATTTGTCTTCTTTAAAATGTGGACAGTAGCATCTGTCCCGGAGAAGGCGATGGCACCCCACTCCAGTACTCTTGCCTGGAAAATCCCATAGATGGAAGAGCCTGGTAGGTTGTAGTCCATGGGGTCGCGAAGAGTCGTACACGACTGAGTGGCTTTACTTTCACTTTTCACTTTCCTGCATTGGAGAAGGAAACGGCAACCCACTCCAGTGTTCTTGCCTGGAGAATCCCAGGGACGG
This sequence comes from Moschus berezovskii, assembly GCF_049115385.1. Taxonomy (NCBI): domain Eukaryota; kingdom Metazoa; phylum Chordata; class Mammalia; order Artiodactyla; family Moschidae; genus Moschus; species Moschus berezovskii. The sequence continues at coordinate 30,632,103 of NC_142461.1, forward strand.
GGGAGCCTGGTGGGCTGCCGTCTATGGGGTCGCACAGAGTTGGACACGACTGAAGCGACTTAGCAGCAGCAGCAGCAGCAGCATCTGTCCAGACAAGGTTTGAGACTTAAACGGATAATGTGTGCTAGCATTGTTAATCCTCAGGCAAGCCATAGATATTGTTATTACTACTATTATTGATATTCTATTTCTTAAGTTAGGCAAAAACACTTCTGTTTAGAATGAACCACCCTCAGCCTACCTATGCTGAGAGCTTGTTGATCTAACAGTGGTGCTGTGCTCAGTTGTGTTTGACTCTTTGCGACTCCATGGACGATAGTCTGCCAGGCTCCTCTGTCCATGGGATTTTCCCAGCAAGAATTGGAGCTGGTTGCCATTTCCTCCTCCAGGGGATCTTCCCGTACCAGGGATCGAAACTGCATCTGCTCAATCAAGTGTTGTGTAAAGCAAAGCAAACCTACTAACACTTTTCCTTTAGGTCAAGCTTTCTTAAGGTATGCTATGATCCCCCTGTATCAGAATCACCTGTGGGCACTTGTTAAAACTGCAGAATCCTGATGGGATGAACAGAGAGAGTAGGACTGAGACATATACATTACTGTATATAAAATAGATAGGCAGTGGGAATTTGCTGTATGACACAGGGAGCTCAAACCCAGTGCTCTGTGACTACCTACAGAAGTGGGATGCGATGAGAGGTGGGAGGCAGGATCAAGAGGGAGGTGACATATGTATACCTATGGCTGAGTCATGTTGATGTATGGCAGAAACCAGCACAGTGTTGTAAAACAATTGTCCTCCAATTAAAAATAAATAAATAGATTGCACCAGGAAAAAAAAAAAACCCTGCAGAATCCTGTGCCCTAGCACATCTATTGATTCAGCATCTGTTAGGTAGGCCAGGGAATCAGTATTTTGTCAAGCACACACATAATTCTTTTCACCTTAAAGTTTGAGAGCTACTTCTTAGTATGGTCAGTGGCTCATAAGTCAAAGAAAGCACATTGCTTGATGTTTCCTCATTCACAAAGCAGAAGCTTGGTCACATGTCTCTTTGCTCTTCCCAACAGCTGGCCATCAGCTGATGCTACTTTCCTAGAATCACAGGGGCACAGAATATTAGCATCTGAAACAGCCTCAAAGGTCACAACATCCAGTATCTCATCAGATACAAGAATTCCTTTATAGAAACTTAGAGAGTTGATTGTAGGGTCTCCAGAGGCGTGGGGAAAGTGATATAAAAGAACAGGTGCCCAGGAGCAGAGAAACAGGAAGCATGGATGGGCCAAGTCCTGGACCAGCTGGTAGTATTTATGAGATGCTGGTTGTATGCAGATCCCAGCACTGGCTGTGGTGGGAAGGCACAGAGGAAGGACTAGACAGGGTTTGTAGTGTCTCCACTATGCTCAGCATCTGGACGGAAACTGAAAAATCTAGCCAATCATTCCAATGTTTCTAACTGACCAGATGTTGGATGTCAGATTTCTGAGAAATTCAGGGTCCCTTTGGAGGATGCAGTGGGGAGCAAGGAAAATGACAGGAAGAAAAGGAGAAAAAACTCCAACAAGATATAGGCTAGTGTTCATTATTAACATAATGAATCCATTTATGGCATCTACTGGGTGTAAAATCTTAGCTGTACAAAGAGTAATCAGATGGAAACACTTCCCCCAAGGGGCAGCATAATATGTGAGAAGGGTAGACACTGGAGCCAGATTCAGACTGGGTTTCACTACTTCGTAGCTCTGGGAACTTGGGAAGTGCCTTAAACTTACTCAGATTTCTCAACTGTGAATGGCACAAGTAATACCAGCCTTCTGGTTGTGATAGGACCCTAGATTAATGTGTGAGCAGTATCTGGCAGAGTGCTTGTACACAGAAGTACTCAACCACTGTTACAATTCTCTTCTGGAAGAGGGAACGTCAGCCCTACCTAACCACTCAGGTGCAGTGGCACCATTCATATCCAGTTAAGGTTGGTTTTGCTGTTCCAAGGGCAGGGAGTACTTGACTCTTGAAGATCAGAATCCAGGTGAATAACTGCCATGTTTTAATCAACCAATAAACAACTCAGACAGCCCAGAAGTGACTGTATTCTTTGTTAGTTCCATGAAATTTTCCATAGAATTTATTTAGAGTCCTTATCAAATAATCTTGAGTCGTGCCACATGGAGATAAACAGAAAAATGACCTCATTCTTCTGAAGGACAAATCCATGTTAGGCAAATGTTTTGGCTACTTTGTCTTATTATTTTTAGTTAGAAAAATATGGGAAAAATTAAAATAATTTTTTTCCCATTTAAAATCATTATATAAGAGTGTTCTGGTTTTGGGTAGGATGGAGTAAGCACACTCTAGTCTGTGTCTCCCATTGAATGCAAAGCCTGGACAATATGTATACCAATGGCTGATTCATGCTGATATATGGCAGAAACCAACACAATATTGTATATCAATTATCTTCCAACTAAAAATAAATAATTTTAATTTAAAAAATAAATAAAATTAAGAAATTAAAAAAAAAACTGCACAGGGCAGCTATTTGAGACAAAGTAGGTCTCATAGAAAAATTAATTGCTGGGGATAAAAAGGCACATCACATTCATTATCACATAATGAAAAAAAGGATCAGTTCATAAAGAAGGCATACCAATCCCAAGTGTTTTGCCTCTAACAACAGAGCTCCAAAATATATGAAGGAACAAACTGACAGAACTAAAAAAAGAAATAGACAGGTCTACCTATATAGCTGGAGACTTCACAAGTCGTCTCTCCATAATTGATGGAGTAGTAGACAGAAAATCAGCAGGTATATAGAAGAACTGAACAACATCATCAACCAACTGGACATAATTGCCATTTACACACACTCCACCTGGTAACAACAGAATACACATTCTTTTCAAAAACACATGAAACATTCATCAAGATAGACCATATCCTGGATCATAAAACAAATCTTCAGTTCAGTTCAGTTCAGTCGCTCAGTTGTGTCCGACTCTCTGCGACCCCATCAATCACAGCATGCCAGGCCTCCCTGTCCACCACCAACTCCCGGAGTTCACTCAAACGCACGTCCATTGAGTCGGTGATGCCATCTAGCCATCTCATTCTCTGTCGTCCCCTTCTCCTCCTGCCCCCAATCCTTCCCAGCATCAGAGTCTTTTCCAATGAGTCAGCTTGTCGCATGAGGTGGCCAAAGTATTGGAGTTTCAGCTTTAGCATTAGTCCTTCCAATGAACACCCAGGATTGATCTCCTTTAGAATGGACTGGTTGAATCTCCTTGCAGTCCAAGGGACTCTCAAGAGTCTTCTCCAGCACCACAGTTCAAAAGCATCAATTCTTTGGCGATCAGCTTTGTGGGCTCCAAACAAATCTTAATGGATTTAAAAGAACTGAAATCATACAAAGTATGTCCTCTGATCACAATGGAATTAACTAGATAACAGAAAAATTTCCAAAAACAGGAGGAAAAGGAAAACCTTTGTGACTTTGGGTTCGGTGATGGTTTCTTAGATATGATAGCAAAGTATGGTCCATAAAAGAACAAACTGATAAGTTATACTTCATCAAAATGTGAAACCTTGGCTCTTTGAAAGACACTATTCAGAAAATAAAAATTTAAGCTACAGACTGGGAGAAAATATTTGCAAATCACTTCTCTGATAAAGGACTTATATACAGAATATAAAGATCTCAAAACTTAATAATAATGAAATTAAAAATGGGCAATTAACTTGGACAATTGACCAAAAAAGATACACAGATGAAAAATAAGCATATGAAAATATGCTGAAGTGGCAACCCACTCCAGTGATCTTGCCTGGAGAATCTCATGGACAGAGGAACGTGGTGGGCTATAGTCCATGGGGTTGCAAGAGTTGGACACGACTTAGTGACTAAACCACCAACCACCACCATTAGTTGTTAGAGAAATGCAAAACCATAATGAGATATCCCTGCCCTCCTATAGAATGGATAAAATTAATAAAGACCAAGGATGGTCAGGGATCCAGCATGGCTCTAGGTGGAAAAGGGCAGGGAGTCTGTAGGGTTATATGGTGTGTGTGTGGTCAGGTCATGGTGAGCCCAAGATTCCAGGTCTTATAGCCTCTAAGTTACTTCTCAGTGTTTGCTAGAGAAGGGTCAGAATGAATGAAGGAAATGAAATATTACATTTCCCTCAGGACCAACAGGTATTCATTTTGAGATGATCACTTTCTCCTCTTAGAAGTTTCCTAGACTCTTGTGAAGGAGGAGGTACAAGTTTACAAGGCTCCTTATTCAGAAGATGAAGGGCTTGTGGTAAGATGTTGCCTAAGCAACAGGAGGGAGGTTGGAATTTCTCTTAAAAAAGAATTCCCAATGTGAAAAGAAATGTCCTTTCTTATGCAGGGACAAAAATCTTTGGTCATACCACATGGCTTATTCCCTTAAGCACTTACCCTTTCCTCCTTCTTTCTGGCCTAGTCCCACCCATCCCTGATCTGTCTCTTATAGGCATCCAGTTCTTCTTTGGCTGTGTAGACCACTCCTGTACCTTCTTCCAAGTTTTGGAGGCTTATCTCTAGATTCCAAATCCTGGTAGCTGTTGGAATTTGGAAATTATTTTCCTCTTGTGTCTTTATTTCTCTAATGCTGCATCCAGAATTTCTGAGTACAGATGCAAGCACTTGTGAAATACTCAGTAATTATTCCCTAAGTTGGTGTAGAGGAGTTCTGGAAAAAATCTGCACACAGAGTTCAAAGTCTGAAGTTATGAAGGAAAGAGTTAAGAAATACCTACACAAGGCATTTATTTATTCAAGAAATGTTTGTGGAATACATATCACCTTCCTGGTACTGTTTAACTTTAGCAATGAACTATAAAGGAGGTTCCATTATGGCTTGGGAAAAGAGACAAAAAAACCCAAATCAATAACTACATGTGTATGCGCGCTAAGTCGTTTCAGTCATGTCTGACTCTTTGCGATCCTATGGACTCTAGCCCACCAGACTCCTCTGTCCATGGGATTCTCCAAGAAAGAATCCTGGAGTAGGTTGCTGTGCCCTCCTCCAGGGCATCTTTCCAACCCAGGGATCGAACCCGTGGCATCTCTTACGTCTCCTGCATTGGCAGGTGGATCCTTTACCACTAACACCACCTGGGAAGCCCCATCAATAATTATATGGTATGTCGAATGATAAAATGGATTATGAAGATAATCAGAGCAGTGAAAGAGAAGCAAAGAGTGACAAGTTCAAGGAGATGAGAAGAGGTTGCCATTTTACAGGGGTAGTCAGGAAGTGCATCTCTGGTTGGGTAACATTTGAAAAGAGACCCGAAGGAGGCAAGGAGGTGAACTGAGCAGAAATCTGGGAGATGAGCATTCCAGGGAAATGGAAAAGGAGATGCTTAGAGTATTTGAGTCACAGCCAGGAGCTGAGTGTGCCTGGAGCAGGCAGGGTCCAAGCAGGAAACAGAACTTGTCTTAGATGGCTTAGTACAGAGATGCTATTGAAGGTGCTGCTTCAGAAGTTGAGGACAGGATTCCCTTCCTTAAAGGGAAGGACAAGGAATGTTGAGCTCCCAACAGAGGAGCATCTGTGGGGCAGCTGCTTCCATCCCCAGAGCTGAGGACAAGGCATGGGGCATGGTGTCCTTGGAGCCCTGTAATAAGTGGGTGGGGAAATAAGGCTTCTTGGCAAGAGCTGTGGGAGAATATGGGTGCAGTCAGGTCCCCAGAAGCAGGCTGAAGCAGGGAGGTGGTAGGGCAAGAGTATTCCTGATCGTTTGATCTACTACCAGTGTCCTCAGTGTGGCTAAACACAGTCACATATCCACTGTAAATGCTGTCTTTAGGGCCCAGCCTCTGAGGGCACAGAGCAGGGCAGAAAGGCAGAAGATAGCTCCGGGTGGGGATAGGGGTAGGGCAGAGATTGTCTAACACTGAGAACAAGAAAAAGAGTGACTACAAGGTAAAAGAAAAAGACAAAAATAAGAACAAGTAACTTTTAGCTCAAAGGCATCCAGTGAAGCTGCCAAACCAGACCATACTGCTGAAAGCAAGTCTTCTTTGGTGTTTCCTTGAACCATCTGGGCATGTGGCCTCTTCAGGGGATGCTGATTGGCCTGTTTTGCAATGGTGAGCTGACCATCGCTATGGTCTACAAAACAGTTTCCTGTCCCAGTTGGCTCTGTACAATGAGTAGAAGATTAAGTTCTGGTATGCCATTTTAAATTAATTTATTATTCTGTTCCTTTTTTTTTTTTTCAGTTGGAAGATAACTGCTTTACAATGTTGTGTTAGTTCCTGTTGTACAATGACATGAATCACCTTCGTGTAGACATATATCCTCTGCCTCTTGACCCTCCCTCCTATCCTGCCTCCCCAATCCCACCCCTCTCGGTCATCACAGAGCACCAAGCTGAGCTCCCTGTGCTATATGGCAGCTTCCCTCTGGCTGTCTAGTTTACACATGTCACTCTACTCTTCCAATTCATCTCACCCTCCCCTTCCCCCCACCACATGCCCACATGTCTATTCTCTATGTCTGCATCTCTATTCCTGCATTTCAGTTCTTATTTTCTCACTTAAGAATTTGACATAGTTTTTCTTCTGCCCAGGTTGCTTTCCTGCCCAAAGCTCTTTGAGAAGAATATCATTCTGTTCAGTTCAAGAGATAGCCTGGGACCGATTCTCAAATTTAGACAAGCTTGATCATGAGGACAGGAGCTTTTAAAAATAATGAGGATTTAGAAATAATAGGCGGTTCTGCTCCCAGCCAGAAGCGCATGGGAGGGATGCCGTGTAGAAGTCCCCACCCACCCAGAAAGCTGCTGCTACTGCTGCTGCTGCTAAGTCACTTCAGTCGTGTCCGACTCTGTGTGACCCCATGGACAGAAGCCCACCAGACTCGCTCTTCCCTGGGATTCTCCAGGCAAGAACACTGGAGTGGGTTGCCATTTCCTTCTCCAATGTGTGAAAGTGAAAAGTGAAAGTCAAGTCGCTCAGTCGTGTCCGACCCCTAGCGACCCCACAGACTGAAGCCTACCAGGCTCCTCCATCCATGGGATTTTCTAGGCAAGAGTACTGGAGTGGTTTGCCATTGCCTTCTCCGGACCCAGAAAGCTAGTGGCACCAATTCCCAACCAAGATCTCACCCAACTCTCTCTCCAAATGCAGCTTTTCCTCCAAAGGTGGTACTGCAGATTAAGGAGAGACTTCCTGGGGCAGCTGATGATTGGGCCATCCGGAGAGTCACTCTGGCAGGTCTCCCGGGATCCTCTGACTCCAGAACTCACCCTGGGAGTGCCAGCATCTCCTGCAGATCTCAGGCATTCTCCCCTTGCTCTTGGTCTGGTGCCTAGGAGGCTGAATTGGTCGTGGAGGGAAGGAAGTTTCAGTGGCTCATCAGGTTTGCACTCTTGGGTTGTAGAGGAGGGACTGAAGCTACAGTAGGAAAGGAGAGAGGGCAGGAAAAGCAAATATGGAATAGAATACACTCTTCAAGGCTTCTGCCTCAAGAAAGCAAGCAAATGATAGCCTTCTGGTAAGGGAAAGTGAGTCGCGGTTATCATGGATAGCTCAAAGGGAAATTTGGATCCTGTGTAAGAAGTTTGGCACTCAACACAGTAATATGCATGGAGGCTACTATTCCTTTTCTAATTTGTGAGCTCAGTCATGTCTGACTCTTCGCAATCTCATGGACTGTAGCCTGCCAGGCTCTGACCATGGAATTCTCCAGGCAAGAATACTGGAGTGGGTAGCCTTTCCCTTCTCCAGGGGATCTTCCTGATCCAAGGATCGAACCAGAGTCTCCGGCACTGCAGGCAGATTCTTTACCATCTGAGCCACCAGGAAAGCCAGGGATGTTGGACTAGTGGACGTGTGGAAAGATGTACTCTTCATTTATTCTTGCAACTTACTACACGAGGAAGCAGAGGCACAGGAATGTAGGATGCTGTTGGCCCACCTATAAGAAATCCCACATTCAGAATGTGAGTTGGTTTAGCCACAACGGAAAACAGCGTAGAGGTTCCTTAGAAAGCTGAAAATGGAATTACCAAATGATCCAGAAACCCCACTCCTGAGCATATACCTGAACAAAACTTCATTTCAAGAAGATACATGCACCACTGAATTCATAGCAGTACAATAGCCAAAGCATGGAAACAACCTAAATGTCCGTTGACAGATGAAAGGTTAAAGAAGATGTGGTATAGGTATACAATGGAATACTGCTGCTGCTGCTGCTGCTAAGTCACTTCAGTCGTGTCTGACTCTGTGCGACCCTACAGATGGCAGCCCACCAGGTACTGCCGTCCCTGATACTCTCCAGGCAAGAACACTGGATGGGTTGCCATTTCCTTCTCCAATGCATGAAAGTGAAAAGTGAAAGTGAAGTCGCTCAGTCGTGTCCGACTCTTCACGACCCCATGGACTGCAGCCCACCAGGCTTCTCCGTCCATGGGATTTTCCAGGCAAGAGTACTGGAGCGGGGTGCCATTGCCTTCTCCGAATGGAATACTACTCAGCCATAAAAAGAATGGGATAATGCCATTTGCAGCAGAGATGCAATTAGAGATTATCATATTAAGTGGAGTAAGTCAGAAAGAGAAAGGCATACACCATATGACAGGGGAAGGGGTTGCAGAGGGGAGGATTGGGAGTTTGGGATTAGCAGATGTAAACTATTATATATAGGATAGATAAACAAAAGGTCCTACTGTATAGCACAGGGAACTATATTCAATACCCTGTGATAACCCATGATGAGAAAATATAAAAAAGAATGTCTGTTTGTGTAAAACTGAATCACTTTGCTGTACAGTAGAGATTGGCACGGTATAGTAAATCAACTATACTTCAATAAAAAAATTAAATTAAAGAAAATAACATGGAACTCTACTCAACGTTATGTGGCAGCCTGGATGGGAGAGGGGTTTGCAGGAGAATGGATACATGTACATGTATGGCTGAGTTCCTTTGCTGTTCATCTGAAACTATCACAACATTGTTAATAGGCTATTGTTGTTTAGTGGCTAAGTTGTGTCCAACTGTTTGTGACCCCATGGACTGGAGCCTGCTAGGTTGCTCTGTCCATGGGATTTCCCAGGCAAGAATACTGGAGTGGGTGGCCATTCTCCAAGGGACCTTCCTGACCCAGGTATCCAACTTGAGTCTCCTGAACTGGCAGGTGGATTTTTTGGATTTTTTACCATTGAGCCACCAGGGAAGCGTGTTAATAGTCTATACCTCAATACAAAATAAAAAGTTAAAAAAATTAAAAATAGGTGGGCTATAACTAATTTACTTTACAAAAGAAAAATCTTTTGCATAGCACTCCATATGGCCTGAAGAAGGAAATGGCAACGCAGTCCAGTGTTTTTGCCTGGAGAATCCCAGGGACGGTGGAGCCTAGTAGGCTGCCGTCTATGGGGTCGCACAGAGTCGGACACGAGTGAAGCGACTTAGCAGCAGCAGCAGCAGCAGCCATATGGCCTAATACTGTTGTAACACATTTTTGTCATTTATTAAAGAGAGACAAAAGAAGAAAAACAGAAATCCTACATTCAGTCATGGGTCCCTGGGTTGGGAAGGAAATGGCAACCTTCTCCCCTGGAGGAGGAAATGACAACTCACTTCAGTATCTTGCCTGGAGAATCCCATGGACAGAGGATCCTGGTGGGCTACAGTCCATGGGGTCACAAAGAGTCAGATACGACTGAGTGACTTCACTTTCTTTCTCTTAAATGATGGTTTAGGGCTCTCAAAATGAATTTTAGAGCTATCCAATGAAGAAAAGGGAGTGCTGAGTCAGTCTGTTCTTGAAGAAAAAATTTGTCTTTCAACTTTATCCAGTACAAGGTTTGCAGTTCTCAGTGGAAATTTTTAAATTTCAGATTGCTTATCTGTAAAATGGGGTCAATATTATTACCGCACTGGATGGCTGTTGGGAATAGAGAGAAAATGGAAAGAGAGGGTCCTCAACCAGAATTTACAAAATAAGAATGCATAGTCACCAGGTCCCGTGTCAAGATCTGTCTAGGGAGGAGGAGATGGGAAAATATCAAGAAGGAAATAAGCAAGATTCTTGGAATAAACATGCCTAAATTTTAATTTTTTTCTTTTCCAAAACAGTGAATTAGAGGTCAAGACTAAAGTGAAAGGGAATAATAATGACTGGAAAGGATGATAAAGGAAGATCTACTAGAAAAAAATCAGACACCAAATTCACTGCTGTTAAGGGGGGAAGCGTGATAAGCAAGTTAGCTGTGGCTTTTACAGCTCCCCACTCACTCTGATCAAGAAAGAATCTTTATGTCAAATTTGTGCCTTTATATTGAGTTGGCCAAAAAGTTATTTTGGGTTTTGCCATAATATTGTATGGATAAACCCAAATGAACTTCTTGGTCAACCCAATATTTATGACTATGTTTTTCACAACCGGCTGTGGAGAAGCTGCTTGGATTTGCCAAATGTGATACAGGATGCATTGTTGTTGTTGTTTAGTTGCTCAGTCGTGTCCGACTCTTCGCGACCACATGGAATGCAGCCTGCCAGTTTCCTCTGTTCATGGGATTCTCCAGGCAAAAATATGGGAGTGAGTTGTCATTTTCTCCTTCTGGGGATCTTCCTGACCCAGTAAGTGAACGTGTGTCTCTTGTTTGGCAGATGGATTCTTTACCACTGAGCTAACTGGGAAGCCCTATAGGTTGCACACCTACATGCATATTTATTCCTAACATATTTCCACGTTAGGAAGTTGCTAGTAAGTAAAAAATGGAGAAGCTCGTAAGAGTTCTCAAGTAGGGGGTCTCTGTATTTGTTTTTTTTAGATTAAAATTTTGTTATTTTAAAATTCTTTGGAATTTTTCATACATATGCAAAGTGGAAAGAATAGTACAAAGAGCCTTCATATACTAGTTCCAACAATGATCAAGTCATGGCCTTTCTGGTTTCTTCAGTGTCACTTTGCCTCCCTATTTTATGTGAAACAATTTCAGACATATAACTTCAGCTCTAAATACCTTGCATGTAACTGAATATGGGCTTCCCTGGTAGTTCAGATGGTAAAGAATCTGCTTGCAATGCAGGAGACTCCAGTTCAATTCCTGGGTTGGGAAGATGCACTCTAGAAGGGATAGGCTACCCACTCCAGTATTCTTGCCTGGAGAATTTCATGGACAGAGGAGCCTGGTGGGCTATAGTCTATGGGGTTGCAAAGAGTTAGGCATGGATAAGGACTCTTAAAAGATTCTCAGTACCATTATTAAATAAAAAATTAAAATTAAGACCTTAATGTCATCAAATATATGGCCAATGTTCAAAGTTTTAATTTAACAAGTTCATCTTCATTGTTTAATCAAGAAATTTATATCAACTCAGTATAACTAACTAGACATCAAATTTTTACTGGCTTTTGTATACACTCATTTTTCTTGTATGTCTTTATGGGTAATTCTATGACATTTTAGGGCTTCCCTGATAGCTCAGTTGGTAAAGAATCTGCCTGCAATGCAGGAGACTCCAGTTCAACTCCTGGGTCAGGAAGATGCGCTGAAGAAGGGATAGGCTACCCACTCCAGTATTCTTGGACTTCACTTGTGGCTCAGTTGATAAAGAATCCTCCTGCAATGCGGGAGACCTGGGTTTGATCCCTGGGCTGGGAAGGTCCCTTAGGGAAGGGAAAGGCTACCCATTCCAATATTCTGGCCTGGAGAATTCCATGGACTGTATAGTTCATGGGGTCGCAAAGAGCTGGACATGATTGAGCGACTTTCACTTTCACTATGACATTTTATCCTACTAACAGTGTATATTGTCAAGATACAGAACTCCTGTCACCATGAAGCAATTCTCTCATGCTATTCGTGTCCCTTGAAAGTCACACCCACCTTTGCCTTCTCTAACTTCTGAAAACCACTGATCTGTCTTATATCTTCACAGTTTTGATTTAAAAAAAATATCATATAAATAGAACCATAACTTTTTGATTTCTCTGTATTTTCATTGCTTTTAAAGAAATTTTTCATGTGAGCAGAGACTATGGAAATAATCGTCTAAGAAAAAAATTGCCTACCTGCCAATTTTAAATAAATGGATGTGTATCCATTCAACACATATTTATTGAGGCTCTGCAGATGGTGACTGCAGCCATGAAATTAAAAGACGCTTACTCCTTGGAAGGAAAGTTATGACCAACCTAGATAGCATATTAAAAAGCAGAGACATTACTTTTCTAACAAAAGTCCATCTAGTCAAGGCTATGGTTTTTCCAGTGGTCATGTATGGATGTGAGAGTTGGACTGTGAATAAAGCTGAGTGCTGAAGAATTGATGATTTTGAACTGTGGTGTTGGAGAAGACTCTTGAGAGTCCCTTGGACTGCAAGGAGATCCTACGAGTCTATCCTAAAGGAGATCAGTCCTGGGTGTTCATTGGAGGGACTGATGCTGAAGCTGAAATTCCAATACTTTGGTCATCTCATGTGAAGAGTTGACTCATTGAAAAAGACTCTGATGCTGGGAGGGATTGGGGGCAGGAGGAGAAGGGGACAACAGAGGATGAGATGGCTAGATGGCATCACTAACTTGATGGACGTGAGTTTGGGTAAACTCTGGAATGGTAAACTCCTCCCTGTCCGGTGATGGACAGGGAGGCCTGGCGTGCTGCGATTCATGGGGTCTCAAAGAGTCGGACGTGACTGAGCAACTGAACTGAACTGATGATGTGCTTATAACTCAGTGACAGATTAAAAACAAACTGCTTCCTTGCAATAGTGTGTCATATGTGTTATTTGGTATGGTTGTCAAAGCAGTGTCTGCAGATCATACAAGCATTCATTCTCTCATGAAGAAAGGTTTTGCTGGGGTCAGAAAATCTTTGTGTTTCCTTTTGGTATTATATCCAGGACTCTCTACCTCCACACAAAGGATCAGTCTTAGCCTAGGCTTTTGAACCCATTTTTCCTTGAAACAGAAATGATGTCAAGAGATCTGAGCCAGAACCCTGGTATTTGGAAGACTGTCGCTTATTCTGTTCACTTTGCTTGAACTCTGTGCCCTGGTTCTGATAATCAGTCTGTGTTGAGTCCAAGCTGGAACTCGCTTTGTCTACCATTCTTGATAAGAGATTTCTAGCACCTGGTCACAGTTTTAGTCATTTTCTTTGTGTCCAAGTGCCTCTAGGGCTATATTCATGCTTTTCTGTACCAGTTTAGAGTCCCGATTCTGATTCCAGCCTTGAGGGATGTAGAGACTGCACAGTCCCCTTGTCAGGCTGCCTGCTGGTCTGTAGGTCTTAATCTTCCCTGCTCCTAAATTCCTGGTCCCTATTACCCAGCCTGCCAATTGTCCCTTAACCTGCTTCCCTCATACCTCCCTGAACGACCACATGTCTCAAAGCTGGTTCCTCTGCAAACCAAATTCTTCTTGCCATTTTGGATACCACTTATACATCTTTGGCTAGCTCTCTTCCTATCCATGGAAGGATCTAGTTTACAGATCTTGACCCTCTGACCGGCCCTGTACCACATGACTGGGTCATAATCTGCTGTGTCCCAAGATAAGGCATGATTCTTTTTTCTTTACAAATGTCTGTCTATGAGCTGAAATGACAACAGAAGGGAAATCCAGGCTAGATCAATTCCTTCCTGAATAGCAGTGATGTGATGCAGGAAAAGAGGCACTTTTCATTGGAGGAATGAAAAGTATATTGAAAGTCAAAAGCCCCAGATTATAGTCTTAACCTGTCACCAAGTAGCTGGTGATTTTGGAATGACACTCCCTTTCTGGAGCTTAGAAGTATTTATCTGTAGAATAAGGGAGTACTTTTTAGATCTACATCTGTTTATAGATCTAGCCTAGGTCTATAGTCATTATGTCTCCTCAGGCTCCTCTTGGCTTTAACAGTTTCTCAGACTTTCCTCGTTTTTGGTGAACTGAATAATGTTGAAGTATGCTAGTCAGAAATTTTGTAGAATGTCCCTCAGTTTGAGTTTGGCTTCCACACTTGTCATAGTTGGAATGGGATTATGGGTTTTTGAGGGGAAGATTATGGAAGTGAATTATCAGTCTCAACATATCATATCAAGAGGACATGCCATCAGCTTATTGCTGATGTTGTTGACCTTGACCATCTGGTTTAAGTAGTGTTAGCCAGGCTTTTCCACTGTAAAGTTACTTTTTTATTTTCCCCTTTCCATACTATAATCTTTCTAAGCTAGCCACTAAGTATACCCCATAGTTAAGGGGCAGGGAATTCATTCCAGTCCTTGAGAGAGTAGTATTTACATAAATTATTTAGTATTCTTTTGTATGAGAAATTTATCTACACTCATATATATATATATATAAATGTATCGAGTGAAAGTCGCTCAGTCATGTCAGACTCTTTGTGACCTCACGGACAGTAGCCTACCAGGCTCCTCTGTCCATGGGATTTTCCAGGCAAGAATACTGAAGTGGGTAGCTGTTCCCTTCTCCAGGGAATCTTCCCTACTCAGGGATCGAACCCAGGTCTGCCGCACTGTGGACAGATATTTTTTACCATCTGAGCCACCAGGGAAGCCCAAGAGTACTGCAGTGGGTAGCCTATCTCTTCTCTAGGGGAGCTTCCTGACTCAAGAAGTGAATCAGGGTCTCCTGCATTGCAGGCAGATTCTTAACCATCTGAGCCACCAGGGAAGCCGTATATATATATATGTATATATGCCCATGCACACACATAACTATACCCATTAGTATCTATATTAAGTCAAACATGAGTTCATACTGGTGTCTCTGACTAGTCTAGTAGTACTTGGTTCATTCTAGATTTAATCCCTTCCTTATATTTAACCTCTCACTCCAACAGTGAGAAATTTGGCTCCTACTATCTGAAATCCATTTTATTTGTTCAGTCTGGTACACACGTATGGCAGTTTCAGAATTGTTAATTCGTACCACCATGAACAACTTTACCAACCATGGTATAGTCCAGGGCTTATGTATAGTTCTCTTTTTAAATTTAAAAAAAATTGTTTATCTTTAAAAAATTTTTGGCTGTGCTGGGTCTTCAGTGCAGTGTGGGCACTA
This sequence comes from Moschus berezovskii, assembly GCF_049115385.1. NCBI lineage: Eukaryota > Metazoa > Chordata > Mammalia > Artiodactyla > Moschidae > Moschus > Moschus berezovskii. The sequence goes on from NC_142461.1 coordinate 30,647,164, forward strand.
GAATGCAGGCTCTCTAGTTGAAGCACGTGGGCTTAGCTGCTCCACGGTGTGTAGGATCTTAGTTCCCTGACCAGGAATGGAACCCAGTATTAGAAGGTGGAGTCTTAACCACTGAACCACCAGGGTAGTCCCTAGTTCTCTTATACATATTTTAATGTCAGATTATTTTTTCAAAGAATTTTTCCAGTCAGTGGTAGGCATCTAAATGCTCCTTCTCGAAAATATCGTGAATGTACTCAATGCTACTGAATCATACACTTAAAAATGAGTAAAAAAAGTCAATTTTATGTTATGTATATTTTATCCAACAAAAAACATTGCTTCATTTTCCTCTAGGTAGCCCAATAAATTGTTTCCAAACCTAGGCTGATAATTGAAATCAAGATCTTTACAGTACAAGTCAATAATCTGTATTTTTAACAAGTGTCCCAGGTGACTGGCAGCCACTGTATTAATGGACTTTTACTTTTCCTGAATTTCCCCTGAGATCCAGGCCTCCAGCTGCATTTCCAGCCTCATGGCAGATGCAGGGGTCCTCTGGGACCTGTCAGCAGTGTCATTTGTCCTGCTGAATGATGATGAGGGGTGTGGCCTTCTCCACAGGATGGCTGGAGGACCTCAACCTAGGCTGGCTCATCACCAGCCCAGCTCTCCTGCAGTCCTGACTTGGCTGCTGCAGTTTTGAGCTGCCTGGGCATCTCCCACAAGGGTTGTGCTGAGTTGCAAAACATTCAGAACTCTGCCTCCCCCACCTTTGGTGTGATCTAAGCATGTCAGAGTTGCCACATGAAAGAGAACAGCTTGTTTCTCAGAACAGTTTGCCAATCGGATAACCAAGTGTCACCTCCCAGTCCATAATAAAACCCACATTAAAACCTTTATTACATTTCCCAGTCTGTACAGCAGGCTTGCCTTGGACCAAGGACTGCTAGAGGTTCCAAAGTGGGTCACCAGCCCCTTCCTCATGGCTGTCTGCTCTGACCCCTTGGAGGGCAGCAGCCTGGCACTGGGCGGGGCTTTGATTCCAGAGCCTGACCTGGCCTGTGTAATTAGGTGCTCTGGCTAGACCCTATCTAATGTTTGAGTCAGCCAGGGGAGGGTGTGGTCACCAGGTGCTGGGAAGTCTTATGTCCACTGGGAAAGCACATAGAGACCCATGCAACCATCTGGGTAATTTTAGGCCAAATCATTTTCACCTGCACAATCCAAACCTGAAGTAAGGGAACTTTGTTTTTGCCTGTATGAATTGATGAACTATCTTTCTTTTATAGGCCACTTCATGTGTTTTAGAGTTGAGCAGATAAAGAAAAAGCTGTAATCTAAAGAGGTGACCCTTCACAGATGAGATGATGTTGGGGCAGCTGGGGACAAACTTGTGTGTTCTCACCTGTCAAAGTTCAAGATAGCCACCGTAGAACTCTTAGGAGAGAACTCAGGGTCAGAAGACAGGTTGGCCCTTCATTTGGCACAAAGATCTTGGGAAAGTCTTTGATTTTCTCTTTCTTTGAAAAAAAATGGAGTTCAAAATATCGATGCAAAATGAGATTGGGTAGACTGGATTAGATAGATAGTATCAATCCACTTTCTCTAATGTGCTCTGTGCTTGCCCCTGGTCCTTCTCTTTCCTGTGCAATCACACTGAGTGGTCTTCATTCACTCCTTGTGGCACAAAGCACTCTCATGCTCTTCCCTTTCCATGATCTTTATAACAATCTCCCTCTCTAAAAATATGCCTCCAAGTTAATCTCCTTCTAAATTTTACCCTATTAGTTACTTCTTCCCCAAATTCACTCATATACCTCTTACCAACTTCATTCAGATTTTCCTGCACCACCCCCAAGAATGCCCTGTGCCTTTTGCTTTCCCCCAGAACAGCTTGTTTCACAGCCATGTCCCACTTTGACCATACCCTGACCATTTCAGCTCTCAATGAGTCTCTCCTCTCTGAATACAGCCCTTACACCACACTGTTATTTGCTGCTGTTCACATGTCTTAGCATAGTCTCACCATCAAAACTGTATGGTCCAGCTGCCCAGAGCAGTGTGAGATCTATAGCACTTGCTCAATAAGAAAGGTTGTTGATTGGGTTGCAATGCCATTGCTATAAGGTTCTTCTTCTAGACTTCGGGGTACAGGTTCTTTATCCAATGTCATCTCTGCTTTTCAGCTCTGGTTGGTAATTACATACCATTTTGTAGACAATGGACATTCTTCAGGTAGGTATCCTAGCTAATTCCTCTCGTCTCGTCCAGCACCTCAGCTCATCTCCCCCTTCCTCTTTTTGCCTATTTTGGCCTTTTTCTGCTGTGAGTTCAGATGTCTGGGAGCTGAGTTTCCACATAGTTCCTAGGGTTCAGTGTAGTAGAGACATCAGGATATACTAACTTGGGCATCCTAGAAAATTCTCAGTGGTGTCTGAGCAGAAGGGTTTGAGAGATGTTGATTGGTGAGTAAATCAGGTAGATTGTCACTATAATTGTGCATAGATGTAATGTGTGACATCCTAGAAATGAGTAAAAGCAGTGTTTGAAATCCTGCAAATGAATGGGGTAGACTATTGAAAGATATGAGCCAAGCCCAATGCTTTCCCTCTTCTCTGAGATGTGACATCTGGAACCTTCCTCTACTCTCAGCAGGAGAGTAAGTGGGCCCCAGAGTCAAATTTATGATTTTCCAATCCTTTCTCTGCCACTTAGCAGCTGTGGGATTAGGGGATATTTTCTTGACTCTAGGTAACCCTCAGTTTCTTCTGATGGATGATAGTTATATTTATCTCAAGGGGTTAACTAAGCTTAACTCTGTTATTGTGCATAGGAAATGCTCAGTAACTGCAAACTATTATCACTATTACTGAGTAACTGGGGCCATTTCTTGCTTTGCAAATGAGCCTGTGTCCTTAAAAGTATTTTGTTATCCTTTCTTATAATTCTGATCATCTCTCAATTTTTTTCCTTTCCCCCATGGCCAAGTTTTTCAAAAAGCATACCTCAATGTGAGATGATACCTCATTGTAGTTTTGATGTGCATTTCTCTAGTAATGAGTGATATTGAACATCTTTTCATGTGTTAATTAGCCATCTATATGTCTTCTTTGGAGAAATATTTGTTTAGGTCTTCTTCCTACTTTTTGATTGAGTTGTTTGCTTTTTTGTATTGAGTTGCGTGAACTGTTTGTATATTTTGGAGACTAATTCTTTGTCAGATGTTTCATTTGCTGTTATTTCCTCCCATTCTGAGGGTTGTCTTTTTACCTCGCTTATAGTTTCCTTTTTTGTGCAAAAGCTTTTAGGTTTAATTAGGTCCCATTTGTTTATTTTTGCTTTTATTTCCATTACTCTAGGAGGTGAGTCGTAGAGGATTTTGCCGTGATTTATGTCAGAGAGTGTTCTGCCTATGTTTTCCTCTCAGAGTTCTATAGTTTCTGGTCTTACATTTAGGTCTTTAATCCATTTTGAGTTTGCTTTTGTGTATGGTGTTCAGAGGTGTTCTGATTTCATTCTTTTACATGTAGTTGACCAGTTGTCCCAGCACTACTTGTTGAAGAGACCGTCTTTTCTCCATTGTATATCATTGTCATATAGATAAGGTGACCATTAGTGTATGGATTTATCTCCAGGCTTTCGATCTTGTTCCGCTGGTCTATATATCTGTTTTTGTGCCAGGACCATACTGTCTTGATGACTGTAGCTTTGTAGTATAGGACTTCATGAAGTCAGGAAGATTGATTCCTCCAGTTTCATTCTTCTTTCTCAAGACTTCTTTGGCTATTTGGGGTCTTTTGTGTTTCCATACAAATTGTGAAATTATTTGTTCTAGTTCTGTGACAAATATTGTGGGTAGTTCAATAGGGATAGCATTGAGTCTATAGATTGCTTTGGATAGTATAGTCATTTTCACTATAATGACTCTTGCAATCCAATAACATGGTATATCTCTTCATCTTTTTGTGTCATCTTTCATTTTTTTCGTCTTACAGGTTTCTGCATACAGGGCTTCTTTCTCTTAAGGTAAATTTATTCCTAAGCATTTATTTTTTTTTTTTTTGTTACAATGGCAAATGGGATTGTTTCCTTAATTTCTCTTTCTGATTTTTCATTGTTAGCGTATAGAAATGCAAGGGATTTCTGTGTATTAATTTTATATCCTGTAGCTTTACTAAATTCATTGATTCAATTCAGTTCAGTTCAGGTGCTCAGTAGTGTATGACTCTTTGCAAACCCATGGACTGCAGCATGCCAGGCTTCTCTGTATTTCACCAACTCATGGGGCTTACTCAAACTCATGACCATCGATTCAATGATGCCATTCAACCATCTTATCCTCTGTTGTTTCCTTCTCCTCCCGCCTTCAATCTTCCCCAGCATTAGGGTCTTTTCCAATTAGTCAGTTCTTCACATCAGGTGGCCAAAGTATTGGAGTTTCAACTTCAGCATCAGTCCTTCCAATGAATATTCAGGACTGATTGCCTTTAGGATTGACTGGTTGAATCTCCTTGTAGTCCAGGGGATTCTCAAGTCTTCTCCAACACCACAGTTCAAAAGTACAAATTCTTTTGTGCTCAGCTTTCTTTATAGTCCATCTCTCACATCCCTACATGACGACTGGAAAAACCATAGCTTGACTAGATGGACCTTTGTCGGGAAAGTAATGTCTCTGCTTTTCAATATGCTGTCTAGTTTGATCATAGCTTTTCTTCCAAGGAGCAAGTGTCTTTTAATCTCATGGCTGCAGTCACCGTCTGCAGTGATTTTGGAGCCCTCCAAAATAAAGTCTCTCATTGTTTCCGTTTTTTCCCCATCAATTTGCCTTGAAGTGATGGGACCGGATGCCATGATCTTAGTTTTTTGAATATTGAATTTTAAGCCAACTTTTTCACTCTCCTCTTTCACTTTCATCAAGAGGCTCTTTAGTTCTTCTTCACTTTCTGCCGTAAGGGTGGTGTTACCTGCATATCTAAGGTTATTGATATTTCTCCCGGCAATCTTGATTCCAGCTTGCGCTTCATACAGCCAGCCATTTTGCATGATGTACTCTACATATAAGTTAAATGAGCCGGGTGACAATATACATCCTTGATGTACTCTTTTCCCAATTTGGAACCAGTCTGTTGTTCCATGTCCAGTTCTAATTGTTACTTCCTGACCTGCATACAGGTTTCTCAAGAGGCAGGTCAGGTGGTCTGGTATTCCCATCTCTTTCAGAATTTTTCACAGTTTGTTGTGATTCACACAGTCAAAGGCTTTGGCGTAGTCAATAAAGCAGAAGTAGTTGTTTTCCTGGAACTCCCTTGCTTTTTCTGTGATGCAGTGGATGTTGACAATTTGGTCTCTGGTTCCTCTGCCTTTTCTAAAACCAGCTTGAAAGTCTGGAAGTTCACAGTTCATGTGCTGGAGAATTTTGAGCATTACTTTGCTAGTGTGTGAGATGAGTGCAATTGTGTGGTAGTTTGATCATTCTTTGGCATTGCCTTTCTTTGGGATTGGAATGAAAACTGATCTTTTCCAGTCCTGTGGCCACTGCTGAGTTTTCCAAATTTGCTGGCATATTGAGTGCAGCACTTTCACAGCATCATCTTTTAGGATTTGAAATAGTCCAACTGGAATTCCATCACCTCCACTAACTTTGTTCATAGTGATGCTTCCTAAGGCCCACTTGACTTCTCTTTTTTTTGTGTATGGGTTAGAATTACTTGTATATATTTTTTAATATAAATTTATTTATTTTAATTGGAGGCTAATTACTTTACAATATTGTAGTGGTTTTGCCATACATTGACATGAATCTGTCACGGGTGTATATGTGTTCCCCATCCTGAACCCCCCTCCCACCTCCCTCCCCATCCCATCCCTCTGGTTCATCCCAGTGCACCAGCCCCGAGCATCCTGTCTCATGCCTTGAACCTGGACTGGCGATTCATTTCACATTTGATAATATACATGTTTCAGTGCCATTCTCCCAAATTATTCCACCCTCGCCCTTTCCCACAGAGTCCAAAAGACTGTTCTATACACCTGTGTCTCTTTTGCTGTCTCACATATAGGGTTTTCATTACCATCTTTCTAGATTCCATATATATGCGTTAGCATACTGTATTGGTGTTTTTCTTTCTGGCTTACTTCATGCTTTATAATAGGCTCTAGTTTCATCCACCTCATTAGAACTGATTCAAATATATTCTTTTTAATGGCTGAGTAATATTCCATTGTGTATAAGTACCATAGCTTTCTTATCCATTCGTCTGCTGATGGATATCTCGGTTGCTTCCATGTTCTGGCTATTATAAACAGTGCTGTGATGAACATTAGGGTACACATGTCTCTTTCAATTCTGGTTTCCTTGGTGTGTATGACCAGCAGTGGGATTGCTGGGCTGTATGGCAGTTCTATTTCCAGTTTTTAAAGGAATCTCCACACTGTTCTCCATAGTGGTTGTACTAGTTTGCATTCCCACCAACAGTGTAAGAGGGTTCCCTTTTCTCCAAACCCTCTCTAGCATTTATTGCATGTAGGCTTTTGAATAGCAGCCATTCTGACTGGCGTGAAATGGTACCTCATTGTGTTTTTGATTTACATTTCTCTGATAATGAGTGATGTTGAGCATCTTTTCATGTGTTTGTTAGCCATCTTTATGTCTTCTTTGGAGAAATGTCTGTTTAGTTTTTTTGGCCCATTTTTTGATTGGGTCATTTATTTTTCTGGAATTGAGCTTCGGGAGTTGCTTGTATATTTTTCAGACTAATTCTTTGTCAGTTTCTTCATTTGTTATTATTTTCTCCCATTCTGAAGTCTGTCTTTTCACCTTGTTTATAGTTTCCTTTGTTGTGCAAAAGCTTTTAAGTTTAATTAGATCCCATTTGCTTATTTTTGCTTTTATTCCCAATACTCTGGGAGCTGGGTCATAGAGGATCCTGCTGTGATTTATGTCAGAGAGTGTTTTGCCTATGTTTTCCTTTAGGAATTTTATAGTTTCTGGTCTTACATTTAGATCTTTAATCCATTTTGAGTTTACTTTTGTGTATGATATTAGAAAGTGTCCTAGTTTCATTCTTTTACAGTTGACTCACTGGAAAAGACTCTGATGCTGGGCAGGATTGGGGGCAGGAGGAGAAGGGGACGACAGAGAATGAGATGGCTGGATGGTATCACCGACTCGATGGACATGAGTTTGGGTGAACTTCGGGAGTTGGTGATGGACAGGGAGGCCTGGCGTGCTGTGATTCATAGGGTCACAAAGAGTTGGACACGACTGAGTGACTGAACTGAACTGAACTGAACTGAACCAGTTTTCCCAGCACCACTTGTTAAGAGATTGTCTTTTCGCCATTGTATTTTCTTGCCTCCTTTGTTGAAGAAAAGGTGTCCATAGGTGCGTGGATTTATCTCTGGGCTTTCTATTTTGTTCCATTGATCTATATTTCTGTCTTTGTGCCAGTACCATACTGTCTTGATGGCTGTAGCTTTGTAGTAGAGCCTGAAGTCAGGCAGGTTGATTCCTCCAGTTCCATTCTTCTTTCTCAAGATTGCTTTGGCTATTCGAGGTTGTTTGTATTTCCACACTAATTGTGATTTTTTTTCTTCTAGTTCTGTGAAAAATATCGTTGGTAGCTTGATAAGGATTGCATTGAATTTATAGATTGCTTTGTTTAGTATACTCATTGTCACTATATTGATTCTTCCAGTCCATGAACATGGTATATTTCTCCATCTATTTGTGTCCTCTTTGATTTCTTTCATCAGTGTTTTATAGTTTTCTATATATAGGTCTTTTGTTTCTTTAGGTAGATATATTCCTAAGTATTTAATTCTTTTCGTTGCAATGGTGAATGTAATTGTTACCTTAACTTCTCTTTCTGTTTTCTTATTGTTAGTGTATAGGAATGTAAGGATTTCTGTGTGTTGATTTTATATCCTTAAACTTTAATATATTCATTGATTAGCTCTAGTAATTATTTGGTGGAGTCTTTAGGGTTTTCTATCTAGAGGATCATGTCATCTGCAAACAGTGAGAGTTTTACTTCTTCTTTTCCAATCTGGATTCCTTTTATTTCTTTTTCTGCTCTGATTGCTGTGGCCAAAACTTCCAAAACTATGTTGAACAGTAGTGGTGAGAGTGGGAACACTTGTCTTGTTCCTGACTTTAGGGGAAATGCTTTCAATTTTTCACCATTGAGGATAATGTTTGCTGTGGGTTTGTCATATATAGCTTTTATTATGTTGAGGTATGTTCCTTCTATTCTTGCTTTCTGGAGGGGTTTTCTTTTTTTATCATAAATGAATGTTGAATTTTGACAACAAGCTTTTTGACAAAAAAGTTTTTTCTGCATCTATTGAGATAATCATATGGTTTTTATCTTTCAATTTGTTAATGTGGTGTATTACATTGATTGATTTGTGGATATTGAAGAATCCTTGCATCCCTTGGATAAAGCCCACTTGGTTGTGATGTATGATCTTTTTAATATGTTGTGGGATTCTGTTTGCTAGAATTTTGTTAAGGATTTTTGCATCTATGTTCATCAGTGATATTGGCCTGTAGTTTTCTTTTTTTTGTGGCATGTTTGTCTGGTTTTGGTATTAGGGTGATGATGGCCTCATAGAATGAGTTTGTAAGTTAACCTTCCTCTGCAATTTTCTGGAAGAGTTTGAGTAGGATAGGTGTTAGCTTTTCTCTAAATTTGTGGTAGAATTCAGCTGTGAAACCATCTGGTCTTGGGCTTTTGTTTGCTCGAAGATTTCTGATTACAGTTTCAATTTCCGTGCTTGTGATGGATCTATTAAGATTTTCTATTTCTTCCTTGTTCAGTTTTGTAAAGTTGTACTTTTCTAAGAATTTGTCCATTTCTTCCAAGTTGTCCATTTTATTGGCATATAGTTGCTGATAGTAGTCTCTTATGATCCTTTGTATTTCTGTGTTGTCTGGTGTGATTTTTCCCTTTTCATTTCTAATTTTGTTGATTCACTTGACTTCTCATTCCAGGATGTCTGGCTTTAGGTGGGTGATCACACCATCATTGTTATCTGGGTCATGAAGATATTTTTTGTATAGTTCTTCTGTGTATTCTTGCCACCTCTGCTTAATATCTTCTGCTTCTGTTAGGTCCATACCATTTCTATCCTTTATTGTGGCTGTCTTTGTTTGAAATGTTCCCTTGGTATCTCTAATTTTCTTGAAGGGATCTCTAGTCTTTTCCATTCTACTCTTTTCCTCTATGTCTTTGCATTGATCACTGAGGAAGGCTTTGTTATCTCTCCTTGTTCTTCTTTGGAATTCTGTATTCAAATGGGTATAACTTTCCTCTTCTCCTTTTGCCTTAGCGTCCCTTCTTTTCACAGCTATTTGTAAGGCCTCCTCAGATAACCATTTTGCCTTTCTTTTCCTTGGGCATGGTCTTGATCACTGCCTCCTGTACAATGTCACGAGCCTCCCTCCATAGTTCTTCAGGGACTCTGTCTATCAGATCTAATCCCTTGAATCTATTTGTCACTTCCACTGTATAATCCTAAGGGATTTGACTTAGGTCATACCTGAATGGTCTAGTGGTTTTTCCTACTTCAGTTTAAGTCTCAATTTTGCAATAAGGAGTTCATGATTTGAGCCACAGTCAGCTCCTGATCTTGTTTTTGTTTTTCATTGATTAGCTAATATTCATAAATTAGCTCTAGTAATTTCTGGTGGAATCTTTAGGGTTTTCTATGTAGAGAATCATGTCATTGGAATGAGAGTTTCACTTTTTCTTTTCCAATCTGGATTCCTTTTATTTCTTTATCCTCTCTGATTGCTGTGACTAGGACTTCCAAAACTATGTTGAATAATAGTGGTGATATGGGCACACTTGTCTTGTTCCTGATTTTAAAGGAAATGCTTTCAGTTTTTCACCATTGAGGATAATCTTTGCTACGGGTTTGTTGTATATGGCCTTTATTATGTTGAGGTGTATTCTTTCTATCCTTCTTCTTTCTGGAGATTTCCTACCATAAATGGGTGTTGAATTTTGTCAAAGGCTTTCTCTCCATCTATTGAGATGATCATATTGTTTTTATCTTTCAGTTTGTTAATATGATGTATCACACTGATTGATCTGTGTATAATGAAGAATCCTTGCATCCCTGGAATAAAGCCCACTTGATCATGATGTCTGATCTTTGTAATGTGTTGTTGGATTCTGTTCACTAGAATTTTGTTGGGGATTTTTGCATCTATGTTCAACAGTGATACTGGCCTGTAATTTTGTGTGTGTGTGTGTGTGTGGCATCTTTATCACACCTGTTTTTGGTATCAGGGTGATAGTCGCCTCATAGAATGAGTTTGGAAGTTTTCCTTCCTCTGCAATTTTTCTGGAAGAGTTTGAGCAGGATAAGTATTAACTATTCTCTAAACTTTTAGTAGAATTCACCTGTGAAGGCATCTGGTTCTGGGTTCTCCTCAGACAACCTTGTTTGCTGGAAGATTTTTGATTACAGTTTCAATTTCTGTACTTGTGATTGGTCTGTTCAGATATTCTATTCCTTCCTGGTTTGGGCTTCCCTGGTGACTCAGATGGTAAAGATCTGCCTGCAATGCAGTATACCTGGGTTCGATGCTTGGGTTGGGAAGATCCCCTGAAGGAGGAAATGGCCACCCACACCAGTATTCTGGCCTGGAGAATTCCATGGACAGAGGAGTCTGGCAGCCCTACAGTCCATGGGGTCACAAAGAGTTGGACGTGACTGAGTGACTTTCACTTCACTTAGTTTTGGAAGGTTATACTTTTCTAAGAATTTGTCCATTTCTTCCAAGTTGTCCATTTTATCAGCATATAGTTGCTCATAATAGTCTCACGATCCTTTGTATTTCCGTGTTGTCTGGTGAAACTTCTCCTTTTTTGTATTGCCCAAATATGTACCTTCATAACTTGGTTTACCTTTTCATCATTCTTGGAGGTTTCATGTTTTAACATATTTAATCATGCTCCAGTTTCAGATTCAAAAGATGACTTTGAGGTCTCTTTCTCTTTATAGAGTTTGACATTGTTGAAGGTCCTCTCTTTCTTGATGCTCTTCACTTCCTTGTCATTCCATGTTCTACCTAATGCCTTAATCATCTCTTAATTCTCCTTCTTTGATTCTTCTTTGGCTCCTCCTCCTTTGGTCAAATTCCTTTAGTTAGCTTCTGGCACTTTCCAGCCCTCAGCACTTCTTGACCACTTGTCTCTCCATAAGCATTTCACCCCAAGGGCTTCAGGTAATTTCAGTACACAGATAGGCCCATGGTATCTATCTCTGTATAGCATCAATTGCATGTCAAACAGGAAACATAATATAGTTCATGGAGGTGGTTCTGGCCACCATTCCACTCCATCGACAGGTAATGGGAAATGGGCGCCTAGTGTTTCCCTTCTAACAGATCCCAAGCACACACCTACTACTTCTTTTGGTGCCCTGATGGCACTTGTCTCTGTAAGAATCACTAGCCCTACTGGACATATGACACAAGTGGATCTCAGTCCCCCTAGGAGACTGGGACATTTTGTCTCTGTTCAACATTGATCTTAAGTGCTAACCTCAGAATCTGACCCCCAGATAAATGGCATTGCACTGCTCTCCAACACAGATTTCTGCCTTGCCTCTTGATTAGTAACTTTTCCTGGGCTCTAGACCCTTACATCAAACTGCAGATTCCACTTGTGTAAAAATAGTTTTGTCTCCATTTCACTCTCCTAGTTTTATGCCTTCTGTGCTCTTTATTGGCACATTCTGGAAAGACTTAAAATAAGCTTTGATCTTTTTAAACTCACTGCTTCTTTACTTTTTAGGATGCTGTTGATTTCTCTTCTGGACTCTGATAAGAGTGTTCTAAGAAGTCTACTCTCTCTTCTACCCTCTCCAGCTTTGCCACTGATCTTGGCCCATAAGCTCTGTTTAAAGAAAAGGACCAGTTCTATTGCACCTTTGTTCAAAACCACTTTTTTGACTATACACTGAATACAGAGTGAAGTCCCAAACCATCAACTTATTCCTTGAACAGAATGCCACTTTTCTGTTGCCAAAGCTTTGTTCATGATGTTCCCTCATTAAAGATGAATGTTCCTTCCCCGAATGCTAAAATTCATCTTAGTGTGAGGACACTAATTCAGATGGCACTTCATCTGTAAAGCCTTCTTTGATCCCTTTGATGCAGAATTAATGACTATCACTTGGGTTCTTGTTGCATTTTGCTTGTAATTTTGTGATGACACTTAGTACAGTCTCCAGTGGCTCCCTTCTAAGAGTCCGTCTTCCCCACTAGGTGGAGAGCAGGGCATGATGTCACAGTGCATTTGTCATCTTTGAGTCCTCTTTCTATCTCTTCCAAAACAGCTCAATGATTTTCACATGGAGATTCTCCACAAAGATTTGCTGTTGGAGTGAATTTATTTTGGGTGTTATTGGATTAAAATATTTTCAAATGTCCAGTGTGTTTCCTTTGAGAAAGAACTCTAAGATCCTCATCCTGTTTTAAGGTAGAGAACCTTAAAGGCTTTGAGGAGAGAAGACCCTGACTCTCTTTGATTATGGTGTGCTTCACTCCCTCCCCAGGCTCACATTTCCCTTTGGAGTCATTTGCCTAGGAGTAACTGGATGCACAGCCCACACTCTCTGAACCCAAGCTACTAAGTGAAAGTTGCTCAATTGTGTCTGACTCTTTGTGACCCCATGGACTACACAGTCCATGGAATTCTCCAGGCCAGAATACTAGAGTGGGTAGCCTTTCCCTTCTCCAGGGGGTCTTCCCAACCCAGGGGTCGAACCCTGGTCTCCCGCATTGCAGGCAGATTCTTTACCAGCTGAGCCACAAGAGAATCCACAAGAGAAGCCACAAGCTACTAAGGGATCTGGATAAATACTAGCTAATAGCCAGCACAGAGAAATTGTGTGAAATGCCCAGTGTCACACAGTAATCTACCAGGGAGGTATGGACTAGCTCTACAGTTCTCTCTGAGAACATACATACATGTTATGTATGTTTCCAGATCACAAATATCCTCTCCTCTGATATCATTTTTTTCTGCTCTGTTTGACCCCTGCTGTGCTTTGGGGAATACATAAGAGGTAAGAATGAAACCCCTGGTGGCTCAGATGGTAAAGAAATGCCTGCAATACAGGAGACCCAGTTTGATCCTTGGGTCGGGAAGATCCCCTGGAGAAGGGAATGGCTACCCATGTCAGTATTCTTGCCTGGAGAATTCCATGGACAGAGGAGCCTTGCGGGCTACAGTCCATGGGGTCACAAAGAATCGAACATGACTGAGGGACTAACACTTTCACTTTCTTTCGAGAAGAACGAAACCCAAATTCTTAAGAAATCTGCTTGATACAAATGATGATTTTCTCAGACTACCTCTGTTTAGCTTTTTATAGCTCCACTCCTTCTCAGTATTTCCTTCTTGGTTTTACCTTGTGGCCCTCATCCTCTGCCTACCACTCAAACATTGGTGTTCCCAGGACTCAATTGTCAAGCTCTTTTGCACTCCCATGGCTTGAGTTTGCATCTGTTGGCTAAGGACTCCCACACCTCTGACCCTGGTCCAGACATAATTCCTGATTTCCCAGATCCACAAAATCCCCTCAGTTCTGTCATTTCTTGAGTCTTAGCTCCACTAAGGTGAGCTGAGCCAAAGGATCCTTATTTCCATTTTATAGGTAAATAATGCTGAGATCCAGACTCAAAGACAGGTTTGAAGTCCCACAGTGTGCCTGCTACCTGGTGATACCCGGACTTGGCCCCTTGCTCTGTGTGTAGGGCTGTGGGTTTGTAGACATGACACAGGACTCTCACTCTCTCAGGGCCAGGCACGGAATTCCTCTTCAGACCCAGCAGGCTGCATCTTAGAGTGGCTGTCCCCTCTGATCAGATGGAAGACTCTCCACACCTATTCCCTTCTCTTTGGTCCTATATAAATTGCTTTCTCCTTGACATTTCTGTTGCCATGTGGAATCTATTTATTCATGAGAAACTCAGCTGGACTGTTTCATCTGTTTTCTTGCTTTCTACTCCAGGATTACCCACTGAGTGTGCAGGCAGGAGGGAGCTGAAGGACCTGTACAGTTGTTGTCATTGTATTTGGTGGTAGTGGTGGGGTGCATGTATGTGTGTGAGAAAGAGAGGGAGGGAGAGACAATGAAAAGGTTGAGGGTTGCTTACTGTTTCTACCTGGACCTTGATCACTCTACGGCTTTTTTATATGTGGGAGCTAGAGGGGTGGGTAGTTGCCTCAGCTTCCAGGCATCTCAGGACTCATTCCAAAAGTCCCCTTGTTCCCTTGCCCCATCCTCCATTCATTCCCTCTTCCACTAGGAGGAGGTCTGAGTTGCTTGCTCTCTCGGGTCAGCTTCTCTGAAGTGGAAGCACTTCATCCCCGTCTGTTCCCAGCTCCTATTGGGCCAGGTTTTGGAGCCAAACCTTAACAGGGGAATCTCTGCCTTCCTTGAGCCTCTCCCCTATTCCTCAGAGCTCTCTTGGAACAGATACCCTGTCCTGGCACTGCCTTAGTTCTCTGAAATAATTTCTGTCCTCAGCTTGGGTGAACCAATAGCATATTCCTGTCTGAAGCTCAGTTTCCTTTAGCTGTTTCCTTCAGCTTCTCCTTTCCCTCCTCCAGGGCCTGTGAGTACTGATGCTGTGTGAGTCTTGGTTGTACATGGGGAGGAACTCAGAAGATCACACAAGAGGCAGAACTCGGACATTCTGACCCCAGTGTGGTGCTTTTTTTTTTTTGCCCCCCCACAACCCCCCTGCCAGAACAAGGAGAGAAGGATGAAATGATAGGAAGTAAATGTAAGAGAACCATATTTTTGGTGCTTTTAGTCCTTTCCTAGAAGATTGAAATCAGAGGTTCCCATCCAGAAGTTCCAACACCTTTCATGGATTTGCTGACACATGTGTGGTCAGTGCCTACATACTATGGAAGCTTCTGGAAGGAAGAGAGCCCAGGAGAAAAATGGTCTCTCTCTTGGGTTCTTCTCACTTATCCAGGGCCATTGCCTGTGTGGGCCAGCTGGCATCCCCTACCTAAGATCCTGCAGTGGGTAGATCAAGCATAGAAGGTATACCATCTACACCGAGATAACTCATTATTTTGCTGAGGAGATGGAAACCATAAAGTGGCTAAAGTATACAAGCCAGCATTAACAACCAGTTGAAGAGCCAGCTGTCTCAAAGATATACTCCTAAGAGGGTGAGGTAGCCTTTGGGGGCCAAGCTTCCTTTGAAAAGAATCTATCTGCCCTCATGCCAACCACTGCCTTTGATGAATCTCCTCTCTATCCAGTGGTGTACTTTGTCAGGAAGCAAAACATTTGGGGGAGAAAGTAAGGAGGGATGGATGAGAAGAGAAGAAAAGAGATGGGAAGAGAGGGGATGGATGCTTGATGGGAGGAAGGCTCAGCCCAAAGGAAAAGGGACTGAACTTGGGGTAGACGGGGTGCCAGAAACAGCTGGTGCAACAGAAGTGAGGGGCTCTGCACTACTCAAGGGATGGGACTGTTTCTGAAACCATTCAAGCTCTATAGCAAAAGACCACAGGATTGACCTTGATGGGAAAGAAGCCCCAAAGAGAGGGGATATATGTACATGTATAACTGATTCACTTTGCTGCACAGTTGAAACTAATACCACATTATAAAGCAGCTACACGCCAATAAGATAATGTAAAAAAATCCACTAAATCATTGACAAAATATTAATACTAATCCAAATACCACAGGCTGAGTAGGTTATCAACAACAGAAATTTCTTTTTTCCCGATTCTGAAGGCTGGAAGTCCAAGATCATGGTATCCATATGACTAAGTGAGGACCTTCTTCATATATGGATGTGAGTGTTGGACCATAAAGAAGGCTAAGTGCTGAAGAATTAATGCTTTCAAACTGTGGTGCTGGAGAAGGCTCTTGAGAGTCTGTTGGATAGCAAGGTGATCAAACCAGTCAATCCTAAAGGAAATCAATCCTGAATATTCATTGGAAGGACTTATGCTGAAAC
This sequence comes from Moschus berezovskii, assembly GCF_049115385.1. Lineage (NCBI taxonomy): Eukaryota > Metazoa > Chordata > Mammalia > Artiodactyla > Moschidae > Moschus > Moschus berezovskii. Next base: position 30,663,161 of record NC_142461.1, read on the forward strand.
TGAAGCTCCAGTATCTTGGCCACCTGATGCAGACTGTACTTATTAGAAAATACCCTGATGCTAGGAAAGGCTGAGGGCAGGAGAAGGGGAATGACAGGATGAGATGGTTGAATGGCATGACCAACTCAATGGACATGAGTTTGAGCAAACTCCAGAATATAGTGAAGGACAGGGAAGCCTGATGTGCTGCAGTTCATGGGATCACAAAGAGTCAGACACAACTGAGCAACTGAACAACTTTTCTAGGTCACAGTCTTCTCACTTATTTTTACCTGGTGAAAGAGGTGAGGGAGCTCTCTGGGGTCTCTTTTACAAGGCCACTTATTTCATTCGTGACCTGATCACCTCCCAAAGCCCTACCTCCTAATACCATTACCTTGGGCATTAAGTTTTCAATGAATGAATTTTGGGCGTGACACAAACATTCGCACCATAGAAAATGGGAATTGCCTTTCCTTATAATAAATTTACTCTAGTAATAACATTCTTGTATGTCCAAGAAAATCCATCCAAGCCCCAACTTGCAGGAAGAGTGAAAAAAAAATCCATTTTTGTGCCTCCCTTGCTTTTTTTGTATTTTATCTTATGTCAGGAAATAATGAATAGGCCTCTGGTCAGTAGTCTTTCAAGACTTATTCTGAAGATGCCCATTGGACAGGTCTCCACAGCCACCTAAATTCAGTTTTCTGGCTGCCAGTTCAGCCATAGGACCTTGCACCAGCTCCTAGGTGTCAATTTCCAATGCTTAGTCAGTACCTAACTGTGCAGGAGCCCTATCAGTTTCTTTCAGGATGTAGTCTTTGAAGAAAGGCACAGCTTCCTTCATGCTCTCCTGGAACTTGTCACTCCCTTATCCTTCCATTGTGAGACTCCAACTCCTTCCTCTCTGAAAATGGGCCACTGTCTTCTTCCCCTGGACAGCAGCCTCTACCCGCACCACGCAACCCCTGGACAAACAGTCCGGAAATGTTTCAGTTAACCTAGACAATAACACTAACTAAGCTAAGGCCTTGAACCCATGAATTCCATTTCCCCCACTCAAGGTTCTAGCAAGCATTGGTTCAAAGGGACTTTGGCAGTTCTTTCAAAGATGTTGAGTGCCCTCCATAATAATACTCATCTTTGTGGCTACTGAGCTCCAGATGACTGGCTGAGTATTTTTGCATTCATCAAATGAACTTCATCATTCTTACTGATGGACTTGATATTGAACCAATGTTAAAAAATCTAAACAAAATGCAGAACTGATCTTCTGTTTTAACTATTGGGTTTTTTCACAAAATTCTAGTCAAAGAAAATCCAAACATGTTTGGAAGTCACTGGAGAAGGCAGCCAGATTGCTCCTAACTGGGGCAGCTTAGGGTTCAAAGCAGCTGTCTATATGCCAACTTCATGGACAACTGGGAAACCCCTGTCCCTTCTTGCCCCTGACCAATCTTCCCTCAGCCTCTTTGCATCACGGCAAGGCAGAAATAAAGGGATGATGAAGCCAGCAGGAATTCAGGGTCAGTGAGATAATGTCTGCGGAAGAGCCTCTTCAGGGAACTCTGCTCTGCAAAGAAAAGGGGCACGCTTGTTATTCCTGGGCCTCCTGGAGCAGCCCAGGTAATTCAGCCCTTTCATCTTAATGGGCAGCTGATGCCGTGTCTAACTCCTTTCTCCTAGAGTTAAGGTTTTTCTTTAAAGAAATAATTAGCAGGTACTTTAAAACCTTTCTAATGACTCATTCTTCTTTGAAATACTAACCTGAGGTTGTCTCCTTCAGAGAATAAAATAATGATGACAGCAATTTATTTCGTAGCTAAAGCCAGGCCAATCAGCACATGCCCTATGCCTAGAATTTTAAAAAGATCTCTAGCCTCTTTTACCTCCAATGTGTCCTGAAAGTCCATTACCAGGGCTTGTCCTTCGAATGCCCTTTGTTTGTGTTTCTGTAGTACAGGAGGGGTCAGAAGACAGGGATCAGAGGTGGAGACTCTGCAGGCAGAATCTTGGAAGTCTAGTATATTTTGAACTTCTGCCCCTCCGGCAGACAGGAGGAAATCTGTGTAGGTCTCAAGAGTCCAATATCCATCCAAAAAGAAGATGGAAGAGGTTTTTCTTTATCATGGAATTTCACAGAGTGTTTCATCTGTCTTTATGAAGTCTCAAGGATGGTAGGAAGGCTGCATGGCTGACTGAAGACACAATGTTCTTTGTACTTGTAAATACAAAACCTTATTGATTTTCTTTTTAAGAACCCATTCTTTTCTTCCTCCCTTTACCAACTTTGATTTTCATTGCAGCTTCTGTAATGTGTGAAAGGCAAAGGTCATCATCATCCAAGACCCAGAATGAGAGTAAGAGAGGACTCCTTAAAGATTGTTCTTTTTGTTGTCAGTCGCTCAATTGTGTCCGACTCTTTGTGACCCCATGAACAGCAGCACTCCAGGCTTCCCTGTCCTTCACTGTCTCAGTTTGCTCAAATTATGTTCACTGAGTCAACGATGCCATCCAACCATCTCATTCTCTGACATCCCTTTCTCCTCCTGTCCTAAATCTTTCCCAGCATCAAGGTCTTTTCTAATGAATTGGCTCTTTGCATCAGGTGGCCAAAGTATTGGAGCCTCAACTTTAGCATCAGTCCTTCCAACGAATATTCAGAGTTGATTTCCTTTAGGATTGACTGGTTGATATCCTTGCTGTCCAAGGAACTCTCGAGTGTTCTTCAGCACTACACTTTGAAAGCATCAATCCTTCAGCGCTCAGCCTTCTTTATAGTCCAACTCTCACATCTATACATAACTACTGGAAAAACCATAGTTTTGACAAATTCCCCCATTTTATATATGGGAAAATTGAGGTCCAGAGAGAAGATACAGTTACTTTGAAACATGATTAGATGAATTTTGGCAGAACTGAGATTAAACCCAAGAATCTGATTTCTTTGCCTTTCCCATTGTGTAGCTTCAGATATTAAAATTTTACTGTTTTTATGGGAACATGGGTTAGGTTTGAGAGTTACAGAGCCTATGATCTTGTAAAAGTATTTCAATTTCAGGTTAAGTTAAATCCTACTGTAATTTGGGTCCCCAGTCTCTAGTTCCATCCTTAATGGGAATGAAAAGTGGTTGTCAGCAACATTTTGGTTAGTTTATAACCCCAGGACATGTTAATCACAATGGTTCCTTTCCCCAAGCTTCCTCTTTTTCTTCCAATGCAGAACAAGCAGGACACAGAAATCTTGGGAAAGCTGAATTTTCAGTCTTTGGCAAAGTGCTTCCATGGCCAGAATTCTGAACTATTTCGTGAGTTGGAGATTAGACCAAGGTGGTCAGCTGTTTAGCCAAGAGAACTGAGTCTTTCCTTTTTTTTTTTTGAGAACAGAGTCTTGATAACACAGGAGTGGAGTTTTACTCCATGACATTTGTAAACAAAGTTAACCTCATGTTACCTTGACATTTATCTAACAGTATTATTTATCTACGTTCTGGCCTAGGATACACTAAATTTGAACAAATTACTTAAACTTGCTCATACACAGAGAAGCCTCAACTTTCTCAAATATGGAATGGAAGTTAAAATAATACCTACCTCCTAGGTTGTTAAGAGGAACAAATAAGATATGGCATGCACAGCATAGCAAATAATTCACAACAATAATTTTTTTTGCTGTTATTTCTTGATATTGCTGTCGGTTTCTTCTTTTGAAGGATTAATCCATGATCCATCTTGTGGGGTGGATGGGTTGTGAATTAGGGGTCGTATGTGGGGGGCTATGATTTTATGCTCTGTGCCTTTCTTTTTAATATCTGTTAACTAGCTTTCTAGGGCTTTTCCCTGGGGCTTTCATCTGTGTTGTTTTATGCAAAGGACAGCCAGATTTATCTTCTCTCAGCTAGACAAGGACACTAGGCCAATCTTTCTCTCTTCATGGCCAAGCCAGAAGAAATCCAATTGGAGGGGGACAGCTCACCATCTTCCACACTTGTAAATGAGAACTTTCTTCCCTCACCCCAGGCTAAGTTATTTGGAGGTTATAAAAAAGATCCCTGTCCACTTCAAAGGGCTTTTTATCAGCTCATCCATACAGGATCCTGTTCAACTCTTCTCATTTTCAAAGGCAGAACAAAACCCCCTTGGCTGAACTTCCAGTTAGGCTCTTACCTTCCTTAAAATATCTTTAACTTCAATTAAACTGATCCCTCTTGGCTCCTTTTAGTAAATAGGATGTCTTCACAAAGAGTTCTCTGACAGTCTCTCTCTGCCCCACCTCCACCACCAATCCAGTCCCCGATATGTCTTTCTGTTCTGCAGGTGAACTTGTGTAGAGTTGAGCAATGTGACTCAGCTGGGACCTGATGCTTCTGAACCTTTAAAATCTACTCTTGTTTCAGAACATAGTCCACCCTAATCCCCTTCTGAACTTTTTGGAGGGGGAAGTAAATTAAGCATTGACTTGGCAGTTAACAGGCAGGGGTTTTAGGTCTGCATTCTGTCACATACATCCAACTCTAGGTTTCATTTTTCACTAAGTACAGTGGGGAAGGTAAGTGTAAGTATCGTGATGGTCTACTACTTCCATGCAAGCCTGTTTCTAAGTCTATCTGTCCAGTAGGGTGTATCCCTTGATGGAAGGTTCTTCCATCTCTCTATACGAGTTTCTTGTATGTATGGATGTGAGAGTTGGACTATAAAGAAGGCTGAGCACTGAAGAATTGATGCTTTTGAACTGTGGTGTTGGAGAAGACTCTTGAAAGTCCCTTAGACTGAAAGGAGATCCAACCAGTCCATCCTAAAGGATATCAGTCCCAAATATTCATTGGAAGAACTGATGCTGAAGCTGAAATTCCAATACTTTGGCCACCTGATTGGAAGAACTGACTCACTGAAAAAGACCCTGATGCTGGGAAAGATTGAAGGTGGGAGGAGAAGGGGATGACAGAGGATGAGATGGTTGGATGGCATCACTGACTCAATGGTCATGAATTTGAGTAAACTCTGGGAGTTGGTGATGGACAGGGAGGCCTGGTGTGCTGCAGTCCACGGAGTCACAAAGAGTCAGACATGACTGAGTGACTGAACTGAGCTGATACAAGTTTCTTGGAAGACATTGAATGAAGATGCTTGGGCTTTCTCCCGGTACACCTTCCATCCTACCCATTTCTCCCATCGGTGCCAGGCATGGCTTCTGTGCCACCTCAGTATTCCTCAGCTTTGTGATCTCCCAAACACTTAACTGCCTGCCTCTACCAGGGCAACAGGCTCCAGGTGACCCTGTACAAGTCCATGGCAGGAGGCAGATCAACTGAATCCCGAAATCCCTGGTTTCCCACACTATCCAGGTTAGGTGCAGCAACTTCAAGTTGAAGGATCTGATCTGGCTTCCACAGTGACTCTTGAAGGGTTCAGATGATGCAACCCTGGAGAGCAAACAAGATAACTCCCCAGAGGGTGAACTTTGTCCAGTGGGAAAAAAGAAATAGACAGGTGTTTGCAGATAAATCCTTGTTTATTTTTTGTTCTCTCTAAGGTTCTAATTTTTTTCTGTATAATTTGTGCAGAGATGTCCAGTGTGATAAATGATACTTTGGGCTTCTCTGAAGCGTCTAAAACTGTGGCTAGGTTGCTGTGGCTTGCAAGCATATTCAGTTACTTTGGTCATATCCGACTCTTTATGACTCTATGGACTATAGCCTTCCAGGCTCTTCTGTCCATGGGTTTCTCCAGGCAAGAATACTGGAGCGGGTTGCTATGCCCTCCTTCAGGGGAACTTCCCAACCCAGGGATGGAACCTACAGCATCTCTTATGTCTCTTTTATTGGCACCTGGGTTCTTTGCCACTAGCACCAACTTGGGATGCCTAGGTTGCTGTGGCTTGCTAAGGTCTAAATGTGTCCCCTTCCACTAATTCATACGTTGAAATCCTAACCTTCAAAGATGAAACCCCTTTTAGGTGGGGGCTTCAGGAAATGCTGAAGTCATTAGTTAATGAGATTAGTGCTTTATAAAGAGGCCCCAGAGAAATCCCTAGCCCCTGCTACCATGTGAGAATACAGTGAGAGGGCACTGGCTATGAACCACTAAGAGGGCCCTCTTCAGAGGGTAACCATGCTAGCACATTGATCTTGGACTTCCAACTTTCAGAAGTGCGAGAAATAAATTTCTGTCATTTATAAGCTACCTAGCCTGTGGTGTTTTCTTATAGTAGCCTTAATGGACTAAGACAATGATATATCACTTTTGCTTCTCATTCTTCCTTGTCTCAAGTTTCTATCCCCTTGCTTTGCTAACTTGGGATTACACCTTCCAGCAAACCATTAACATCTAAATCTCTCTTCAGATCTTATTTTCTGGGGGAACCTAAGTTAAGATGCCATCTGCCCAAATCAATCTACCCAGATCCTATCATTCTCAAAGGTTTGTGGGAAGTTAGAACTAGAAAGAATAATGATATCCATTTACTCACTTGAATGGATTTTGAAACGAGATCTAGAGAAAGGCAGAGACTTGCTCAGAGTTAGTGGTTGGACTAGTACTAAAATTCAAGGTCTCTAATTCCTCCCCTGAAACCTAGGAACAGGAGCATGAAAAGGGAGGAACAAGCATTTTCTTCTTGCCTTGTGATTGATGCTTCAGTAAATGAAAGCTCCTTACAATGGTGGAACCAGCAGATGGAACTTGTTCTTAGCTGGTGCCTGGGCTAGATGATTTGTAGAGCATGTAGGGCAACGTAAGGGAAAATAGGACAAAAGATATTTTGTAAAGGAAGGATCCATCTGCTTTTGATCAGGAAAACAGAAACACCACCCTAAAAGGGAATGAGAGCTTAAAAATTTGCCATACACAGGGACTTAGGGAGCAAAGCAGAAAGAAATTGTATCTTCATTTCTCATTTGGGCTGCACCGCTTTCCTGGTTAAAAGCAAGGGTCTGGGCAAGACCTTTGGAAGAGACTTTTAGAGCTAACAAGTGAGTCTTTGTGCGTGGCACCAACTGAGCTTCTTCCCCTTTTTCCCAGGGATGAGACTGACAATTGTCAGATGAGGGTTCATCCACGTGACCTATGTCTGTTTCTAGGATAAGAGAAGCAAAGAGAACAAGGAGCTCATAGAAACTCAGAATGGAAGGGAGCTTGGGATTCTGTAGTTAACCCGTCTTTCTTCATGCAAATGAAGAAACCACAGACCTGACCAGGGTCAAGCAGCTGATGGGGGCAGATTTGGGTTCCGAAATAGCTTAATTTTCTACTTAAAAAGGTAATTTAGAAAAGAAACGTAAGTTTTCCAGAAGACTGGATAGCGAGGACTCTCTCCTGTCCTTTTCCCTCAGTCCTAGGGCTGAAGACACACTCTGCTGTGTCACCCATTTCTGCCCGCTTTCATCCTCAGGCTACATTTTAGCCAGTTTTGTGGTCTTGAATACCATGGCTATCCCTCCTTCTCTGGTCCTTCCCTGAGCTGCCTTGGGCAAAGAGAATACTCTGAAGAATGCACTAGGGTGGTAGAGTGTTGTGGACAGTGGCTCTGAATCCAAAGACAAGGGCCATCTTACTATCTCGGAGCTTGGGTGAGTCACAGAACTCTTCTCACTCTCTTATTTCTTATCTCGATAGTGGGGATAAGAATATTTGATTCACAGGATGGTAGAGAAGAAGAGGTGAGATAATGTATGTCTATCTGAACATATCAGTTAGGGATCTGGGAGAAACCAAATTAGAATAATTTGAGGATTATCACATGTGAAATAGATCACCAGTCCAGGTTCGATGCATGAGACAGGGTGCTCAGGGCTGGTGCACTGGGATGACCTTGAGGGATGGGATGGGGAGGGAAGAGGGAGGGGTGTTCAGGATGGGGAACACATGTACACCCATGGCTGATTCATGTGAATGTATGGCCAAAACCACCACAATGTTGTAAAGTAATTAGTCTCCAATTAAAATAAATACATTAAAAATTTTTTCAACTAAAAAAAAAAGAATAATTTGAGGAAATACACTCAATTTAGGATAATTGGAGGAGAATTTACCAAAGAAAAAATTCTTTACAAAAAGTATGGGCAGAATTTAGAGAAATCACACAGATAGAGCAGTCCCAGCATCAGGACCATGGAGGAGTGGGGGGTGAGGAAGGCCTGATATAGCTCCAAGGTGGAAGGGTGAGGGCTGAGAGTTGTAGGCAGAACCTGGAAGGAGAAAATCAATGTTCTCTGTGAGGGTTTTGGAGAGGAGCCACTGATCTTCAGTTGGACGAGGCGGCCAACTCAAGTGGACCTTGTAGAGAAAGAGCCAGGAACCCCCACCCCCTCACCATGACTTCACTCCCCTCTCTCCCTTTCATCTTCTTCCAGGGCTCTGTTGGCTGAACCCAAGGGGGAGTTGGGGGGCATAGGTGATTGCATGTAGATGTGATCTACACAGGCCAACCTCCCTGGGCAGAGAGCATCAAGGAGAAAGGGAGAGAGTGGATCTGGAGGGGCAAATGTGGATCTGGAGGGGCAAATGAAAGCTCTTTGGCACAGCATATTCTTGTTAAACTGTGAAGTATTTAACATAAGGTAGTGGATTGTGTCCTGTGCCATCCCCAACCACCCCAACTGAAGCTTGTGTTCCCCTGGAGCTGCCAGTGCTGTTGGCTGACCGCTTACCACTGAGTCCATCTCAAGACTTGCCCTTGCAATTTAGGTATCTTTTTTCCCAAGGTCACACCCTCTCTCCAATGACAGCCTATATCTATGACTAATCCATAGAGATCCAGTCAACTTGCCCAAGTTCCAGGCAATTCAGAAGGGCCATGCCTACTGCATGGGCTTCCCTGGTGGTTCAGATGGTAAAGAATCTGCCTGCAATGCAGGAGACCCAGGTTCGATCCCTGGGTCAGGAAGATCTCCTGGAGTAGGAAATGGCAAACTACTCTAGTATTCTTGCCTGGAGAATTCCATGAACAGAGAAGCCTGATGGGCTACAGTCCCTGGGGTTGCAAAGAGGAGCTCTACATGACAGCCTGACTAACACACATGCCTACTGCAGAACTCCCAAGAGAGTGGGCTGAGGCTGTTGTTGCAATTGCATCAACATTCAACTTCTCCTTCTGCCCAAAACGGCTTCCTTCCCTCCTCCACAGTTGTTGACCCTGAGGTTACAACCTTGAATGTAGATCTTTAGTTCTGATTATGGTTCCTGGGGAACCTGTGACACCTGTAGAATTTGAGCAATTTCTGTAAGCCCAACCTTGCACTTCGCCTATAGTTTGTGCAGGTTGTACCAGGTTGTATGGGAGCACCCAGTCAAGCAAGTCAAGTGAAAGATGAAATCCACTCTGTACAACTCTCCCTATGCTGTTTGGCATAGTTTGGCCTCTACCTAACTTATGCTGTGTGGCCTTTCCTAACTTACACAGTTTCTCTATAGGCTCTTGCAGCCTTGGCTTTAGGCAGTTTATTTACAATGAAGTGTTCCCAAGGATGAGAGAGAAAGGAAGAACAAAATGTCTGGGATGAATCCTCTAGGAAATTAAAGACAGACTGACTCTTTTTATAGACTCTGGGAAGATGGCATCAAGGGTAAGACAAACCTCCTCAATCAGCCCTAAGGAATCTAGTTTCTGTTTCCTTTTGGTCCCAACTGGTCTCATTCATCAGTATGGTCAGTTAGAAGTAACTTATAGAAGGAGTGGGATTTGCCTTTCATTCTGAATGAAATTCCCTTGAAAAAGAGATTTCTTTTTTTTCCCCCTGAAATTTAAAAGCTGATCCTTTCTGTAGTCACTGGAGGGAATCACAAAGAGTGCTATCAATTCATCTTCGACCTGTTTGTTTTATAAGGAAATGCACTTAGGGAAGGAAGCCACCTTCTCCAGGCTCAGTAACTCTTTTACTTGTTGCAGACTATAAGTTTAGCTTCCTGACCTCCAGTTCAATGCTCCTATTATGAACTCCATCAGGCTTCAGCCCCATGGATGCACTTGTATCTTATCTGGATGGTGAATAAGTGTCCTGGAAAGGAGACTAAGGAGGGGGAGACTGCAGTTTCCCTGCAGTCCCAGGTCACCCCTGTCTTGACAAGGACAGCACTTACAGTGGATGTGCTTTCTTCCCTCCTTGGCTCCAAGAAACTTCTGAACTCCTAGGGCAGGACTCATGGAGGCCACAGGGAGCAGACAGAACTGGGCCTTTGATGTGGCTCCAGAGAGATCAGTCTCCTTAACCAGTGACTGGGGTTCTGCTATGGACATTTCCTGTCTTTCTTTTTCTTAAAACATTCTTGCCAGAGATAAAGTTTTATACATTTATAGCTTTGGTTTGCCAAGAACAGAGCTCATCTCTCCCACTACCTCATTTCATAAATCCCACCAAGCCTCCCTCCAGTAGCAAGTCATGGCCAGTCCTGCCAGACCTGGGCCAGAGCAAGAGACGCTGATGGGCCAGTCTAGGGCCACTGGTAAAGCCACTCTGTATCCTTGGGAGCGTGTGTCTCTTCATTCTTGCTGCCCTCTGAGTCACAACATTCCCAAGGTAGTCAACTATTACCTCCAGAAATAATTTATGTTCATTCTCTCTCTCCCTCTCCTTCTCCCCACCACACCCACGATTCCACCCTGCTTTGTCATTCAAAATTTACGTGAAATGCAAGCTCTTTCTAGTCACTGCTTCAGAAATCTCAGGTCAGGCTCATGCCTCCCCACTCAAATCATAGTACTTAACATTTATAGGTCAAAATTTGTGTTCTTAGTGAGCCACGAGACTTGGACAGATATTTTCCCATACTAGCTGAATGTCTCTGCCTTCCTTGAAGAGGAACAGGATTTTGGGGCTCTGAACAGATGGAAAGACAGGAAGGCAGCTCTGTCTTCTCTTTCTACTCTCTCGTCTTTTGCCAGAATTTGGTTTCCTTAGAGATTGCAACTACAAAGTTGTATTTAGTTGTAAGTACAATTGACACAATCTACTTCTCTGATTCCAAAATATTTTCTTCTTTGGATGGTCTTTCTGGCCTGTCTTTTCCAGGTGTTTTTTCTCGAGCCATCCATCAACTTTATTTCTCTGGTTGTTACTGATGAGTCGCTAAGTTGTGTCCAACTCTTTGTGACCCCATGGACTGTAGCCAGCCAGGCTTCCCTGTCCATGGGATTTCCCAGGTAAGAATACTGGTATGGGTTGCTACTTCCTTCTCCAGGGGATCTTCCTGACCCCGGGATTGAACCCACGTCTCCTGCATTGGCAGGTGGATTCTTTACCACTGAGCCGCTAAGGAAGTCAATCATTTTTCTTGTTCCTGTCTGTTTATTCTGAAGCTCCACCTGCCCTCCTACGCTTTCTCTCCTTTTGCCTCATTCTCTTCCCTTTTAGTTTCTCCAGCTCACAGGGAAATAAGTTTAGCAGAATGTTGTTAGCTGAGTTACTTTAGAGGTTAATCCAGATACTCTTCTGTCACAGCAGAGTCTGAGACAGGAGGGGAAAGAGTCTTGTCTACTGTCTTTCAGACAGCAGATGCTGCAGATGTAGCAGATGCTACAAAAACCTCCCACAATGCCTTACTTGGCAATCAATTCTCTTTCTATGACACCACATGGCTTCTCTTTTTCCCTTGTTTTCAGGAATTTCTCCCTAGTCACTGCTTTTTGCTCAAACTTCTACCTTGGTCTTTTTTGGCTTCTATCTGTATCCCAGTCCTTGTGGACCCTGAAGTGGGAGACAATGGGAGACATCCAGGGCCTCAAGTAGGAAGGCTTTGCCTTGATCACTAAGGTAGGAGGTCTGGAGCTTAGGTTCCAAAACCAAGTCACATTTCTGATGTGAGACAGCACAGATTTGGATCCCGGATGCTTTAACTGTCTGGGAGGATGAACAGTGATGAAATAACCCTGTCTGCCTGATGCCTGAAAGGAACAAATGCCGAGAAACATTCTCGGTAAAAGGGGAAAACAGACGTTTCTTTTTTTTTTCTTCCTTTCTGCGGCATCCAAAAAGCACTACTGGAACCCTTTTCTTGGAAAGGGTGGGGAGTTGGAGTGGGGGCAGCAAACGGGAGACTTCCAAGTACTCAGAGAAGCCATGATTCATCTCCTCTCTGGGAATGACACATGCCTTGTCTCTCCCTCTTTTTTTCCTTAAGAAATAACATCTCCGTCTGGGTACTGCTGTGCAGAGTGATCTGTATTCCTTCTAGGCAAGCTGAAAAAGGCAGAGCTAAGAGAGACATCTATTGCCTGAGAATACAGGTAGCCCATTGTGTGCTGATTTCCACAAATAACTCTTATTCATCCCTAAGATCTCAGTGTTGATGTCCCTTTCTCTAGAGGGCTTTTCCTGGTCCTTCAGAACCCTCAGCTACCTCCCTATCTGCTGTCATTGCCAGCTCCGATTTTGCTCTTACCACAACTGTGATCAGATCACTTACCGTATGATGCTCTTAAGTGTTCATCTCCTCTTTCTTGAACTTCACCTGCTTGAGGGATAGTGCTTATCTTTGTCATCCTGGTATCCCCCGTATACGACAAAGTGCCTTGCCATTGTAGGAATTTACTGGATATTTATTGCATGACAAATGAATTAGAAAGTTTGAATTTCACTATAGGAGCCAAGTTATCACATTAGACAACAATGTTGGGCACCAGGCAGTGACTGACATATTATCCAACCAGTGGAATAGTGGATAGATGAAGAATGCTTTGAGTTCAGAGATGTAGAGGTCATTGTAAATTGGGAAGGCTTCCTGGCTGCAGATCATAAGCGGGTGTGGGCCCCTTCATTCCTCTCACATTCCAATTCATCAGGGTTTAAATCTACTGACAACTCTGCCCAGATTCTTAGGATGTTTCCACGGGCCAGAATACCAACATGACTAAACACTGCCACTGTCGTGCTAAGTTTATCCAGCAGCAGATGCTGTGGTGTGTTGGCTGGAACTTGTTGATCTCTTATCATGGCAAGGTCCAAGTACATGTTCCAGCAACTGTTTTCCAGTATATTCTTAGGGTCATACTTCCTGGGGAGTGTTAATCCTCTTACAGCCTTACAGTGGACAGCCAGAAGTTGGTGTGCCATCTTAGAAGTATCTTGCCTCTGGAATAATCCATAATGCCTGAGGGAACATATTTTAGCACCTGATTCCTTTAGTCCTTTCCATGTCACTATGGTGGCTCAGCTGGTAAAGAATCCGCCTGCAATGTGGAAGACCTGGGTTCGATCCCTGGGTTGGGAAGATCCCCTGGAGAAGGGAAAGGTTACCCATTCCAGTACTCTGGCCTGGAGAATTCCATGCACTGTATAGTCCATGGGGTCGCAAAGAGTTGGACACAACTGAGCAACTTTCACTCACTCATAGATACTTAACATTAGGGTAGGTACCGGTGGAGCCCTGAGCACCGCTACCTTCTTTGGGCCAGACAGGGACCAACAGCAGTCTGGGATATATAAATGGAAGAGCAGATATGACCCCTGCCTGCAAAAAAGGCAATCTAAAGCAGGAGGCAGAATATATGAAAAATTCTAGATCTCTTTGCTATCATAATATGGTTAGAGTGTACTGGAGTGCTATTTCACCTGCAACTATGAATAATAATTCTTTCATTCCTTAGCTATATGAAAATTGGCATGGTGATTATTTTGTATATTCTTTTGTTCTTTTTAAAACTGATGTATAATTGACATACAACAAATTGTGTGTTTAAAATCACAAATTGACAAGTTTAGACATATGTGTATGCCCATGAAAGTATCATCACAATCAAGATAATCAATATCTGTACTTTTACCCCTTGCCTGTTACTGTCATTTCATCCTCAAGCATCTGGGCTGCTTCTGTCACTATAGACAAGCTTTCACTTTTTAGAATTTTATATAGGTGAAATCTTACAGTATGCACTCTTCATTGTCTAGCTTCTTTTACTTAACATTTTTTTTTTTTTGGAGATTCATTCGTGATGATATCTATATCAATATTTTATTCCTTTTTATTGCTGTGTAGTCAGTTCATTGTATGGCTATAGCTTCATCTGTTTATCTTTTCTTCAGTTGATTGATGTCTGGGTTGTTTCCGATTTTTGGTTATTACAAATAAAATTATTACGAACATTTGTGTCAATATGGTATTATATATGTCTTTATAGATATATGCTTTAATTCATCTTTGGTGAATATCTAAGAATAAAATGACTGAATCACATATTTAACTTCCTAAGAAACTTCTAAACTTCTTTCCAAAATGATTGTGCCATTTTACATTTCCACTAGCAGTGTATAAGTGTCCCAGTTGCTCCACACTTTCACCAACACTTACATGATCAGTCTTTAATTTTAACCATTCTAATGATTGTGAATTGTATCTCATGGTTTTAATTTTCATACCCTAAACACCAATGATGTTGGTCTTCTGTTCAATCACCTATTTGCCTTCTGCGTATCTTCTTCAATGAAGTTTTTCTCAAATCTTTTGCCTATTTAAAATTTGTCTCTTATTAATGAGTTTGAGAGTTCTCTACATAGCCAGATATGCGATTCCTTTGCCAGATATATGACTTGAAAATATTTTCTCCCAGTTTATGACTTGTCTTTGCCTTCTCCTAGCAGTGTGTTTCAAAGAACAGAAGTTTTAAATTTCGATGATCTTAATATATCAATTCTTTCTTTTATGAAAATCACACTTTCAGAGTTGTATCTAAGAAGTCTTCGTCACAAAATTTTTAAAATACATTTTCCTCTAAAAGCTTTGTTATTCTATACTTGGTCTATGATCCATAGATCTGTGATCTATTTTAGGCTAATTTTTGCATATGAAATATGATATGAATTGAAGCCCCCCTTTTGGCATACGGATATCCAATTGCTTAAATTTTTTGAAAATGTTGCATTTTCTCTACCAAATTGATTTTGCATCTTGTCAAAAATCAGTTGTTTATGTATGCATGGGTCGACTTAAGTTTCATTGATCAATGTGTCTATGCAAACAGTACATTGTATTGATTATTTTGGTTTTATATTAAGTCTTGAAGTCAGGAAACGTTAGATCTCCCAATTTGTTTTCTTTCTCTTTATTTTTTCATTTCTATATGAATTTTAGAATAAATTTGCCAATTTCTACAAAACAGTCTGCTAGGATTTTGACTTGGAATGCAAAATCTATTGCTTAATTTGGGAGAGAATTGGTATCTTAACAGTATTCAAGCTTCTGACTCACGAAAAAGGTATATAGCTCCATTTATGTAGGTTCTCTTTAATTTCTCTGAGCAATGTTTTGTACAATAGCTGAGATTTGACTGAGATTATTTATTGAGTTTATTGAACTTTTTTCTAGTCTGTCTGAACTGAACAGTGCTTTTGGCATCAACTAGACCTCACTGCGAAGGCAATGGCACCCCACTCCAGTACTCTTGCTGGAAAATCCCATGGACGGAGGAATCTGGTGCGCTGAAGTCTGTGAGGTTGCTGAGAGTCAGACATGACTAAAGCGACTTAGCAGCAGGAGCAGCAGCAGCAGCAGAACTCACTGGGCATCTTTAGCAGTTATACATTTGTGAAGCAAGAGAGGACCAGGCAGGGAAATCTGGGCTTCTGAATGATTCCATTCATTCCACGGAAGCATTACCTCCTGCCTCACAGCCTGCCCAAAATCCCTTCCATTTCCTCCCTGGTTCTTCACGGCTCTGCAACTTCAGCCTTCAATTCCCCTGCTGCATGGGTTATTTCCAGTCTGCATTTATGTAGGCACAATCTCTTTCTTCATATACATGTATATGTTGGGTTTTTCACTGTATTCAGCATCCTCTCTTGACCAGCTGCCTTTTCTATAAATGACAGCAAATGGACTCAAACAGGAAAGAAATAAGTCCTCTTCCATTCCTGGGGGAGCCACCTGCCACAGGCTCCAGAGCTATCCTGTTCCATTCCACTGACCTTGGGTAAACTGTGGAACTGGTTATGGTGGAACAGAATTTCAGAGTCATTTACCTGAACAGTTATATCTTTTGGCTTTCTCCCAGCCAGCTTGCTGTATCTCAAGTAAGGTTCAAATTTTTATTCTGATCTCTTGTGGCTCATAAATTTTAGCTTATATGTGAACTTTGTGTCCACATTTCTTAGTTTGCTTTGACTCACATCAGAGAGGTAGTTAGAACTGATGAGTGACCCATTAAAGTAACCATTATGGGAGTTTAAAACATATATACACATTTCATTGTACACACACATTTATTTAAACTTTTTCGGGGCATTGACAAGGCAGAAAGAAGCACATATCCTGCACAGATAATCCTAGTTCATTCATTTATTCCTTCAAAAACCATTTCCAGGACAGCTAGCATCTTTGGGGTGGCACTAGTGGTAAAAAATCTGCCTTCCAATGAGGAGACATAAGAGACATGGGTTCAATTCTTGGGTCAAGACGATTCCCTGGAGGAGGAAATGGCACCCTACTCCAGTATTCTTGCCAAGAGAATCCCATGTGCAGAGGAGCCTGGTGGACTATAATCCATGGGATTGCAGAGTCAGACATGACTGAGCATCTGAGCATACAGTGCTGTGGCCGTCAGGCTGCGACACGAACTCATTCATTAACTCAGTCATGCACCAACTACAGGTCAGTCTCTACTCAGAGTTTCAGGATGGCAAAAATAAATAAGACAGGAAAAGAATTCACGTTCTAGAGTATTCACACAAAATGCAAAGGAATGAAGGGGGAAGAGAGCTAACACTTACGTTGGGCGATTGTATGTTTAACTCGTTAAATTCTCACAAACATCCTGTGAATTACTACTGATGCTTTTCCCATTTTTTTCTTTCTTTTTTAAAAATTATTTATTTAGAATTGAAGGAGAATTCCTTTACAATATTATGTGGGTTTCTGCCATACATCAACATGAATCAGTGATAAGTATACAGAAGTCTCTTCCCTCTTAAATTCCCACCTCCCACCCCATCCTACCCCTCTAACTTGTTATACCCAGTTTGAGTTCCCTGAGTCATACAACAAATTCCCATTGGCTATCTATTTTACGTATGATAGTGTTCAGTTCACTTCAGTTGCTCAGTCATGTCTGACTCTTTGCGACCACATGACCACAGCATGCCAGGTCTCCTTGTCCATCACTAATTCCCGGATTTACCCAACTCATCTCCATTGAGTTGGTGATGCCATCCTACCATCTCACCCTCTGTCCTCCCCTTCTCCTGCCTTCAATATTTCCCAACATCTGGGTCTTTTCAAACAAGTCAGCTCTTCACATCAGGTGGCCAAATATTGAGTTTCAGCTTCAACATCAGTCCTTCCAATGAACACCCAGGACTGATTTCCTTTAGGATGGACTGGTTGGATCTCCTTGCAGTCCAAGGGACTCTCAAGAGTCTTCTCCAGCACCACAGTTCAAAAGCATCAATTCTTCTGTGCTCAGCTTTATTTATAGTCCAACTCTCACATCCATACATGACCACTGGAAAAACCATAGCCTTGACTAGATGGACCTTTGTTGGCAAAGTAATGTCTCTGCTTTTTAATATGCTGTCTAGGGTGGTCATAACTTTCCTTCCAAAGAGTAAGCGTCTTTTAATTTCATGGCTGCAATCACCATCTGCAGTGATTTTGGAGTCCAGAAAAATAAAGTCTGACACTGTTTCCACTGTTTCCCCATCTATTTCCCATGAAGTGATGGGACCAGATGCCATGATCTTAGTTTTCTGAATGTTGAGCTTCAAGCCGACTTTTTGACTCTCCTCCTTCACTTTCATCAAGAGACACTTTAGTTCTTCTTCACTTTCTGCCATAAGGGTGGTGTCATCTGCATATCTGAGGTTATTGATATTTCTCCCGGCTATCTTGATTCCAGCTTGTGCTTCTTCCAGCCCAGCGTTCCTCATGATGTAATCTGCATATAAGTTAAATAAGCAGGGTGACAATATACAACCTTGATGTACTCCTTTTCCTATTTGGAACCAGTCTGTTGTTCCATGTCCAGTTCTAACTGTTGCTTGCTGACCTGCATACAGGTTTCTCAAGAGGCAGGTCAGGTGGTCTGGTATTCCCATCTCTTTCAGAATTTTCCACAGTTGATTGTGATCCACACAGTCAAAGGCTTTGGCATAGCCAATGAAACAGAAATAGATGTTTTTCTGGAACTCTCTTGCTTTCTCCATGATCCAGCAGATGTTGGCAATTTGATCTCTGGTTCCTCTGCCTTTCCTAAAACCAGCTTGAACATCTGGAATTTCATGGTTCACGTATTGCTGAAGCCTGGCTTGAGGAATTTTGAGCATGACTTTACTAGTGTGTGAGATAAGTGCAATTGTGCGGGAGTTTGAGCATTCTTTGGCGTTGCCTTTCTTTGGGATGGAATAAAAACTGACCTTTTCCAGTCCTGTGGCCACTGCTGAGTTTTCCAAATTTGCTGATATATGAGTGCAGCACTTTCACAACATCGTCTTTTAGGATTTGAAATAGATCAACTGGAATTCCATCACTGCCACTAGCTTTGTTCATAGTGCTATTTCCTAAGGACCACTTGACTTCTCATTCCAGTATGTCTGCCTCTAGGTGAGTGATCACATCATCGTGATTATCTGGGTTGTGAAGATCTTTTTTGTATAGTTCTGCTGTGTATTCTTGCCACCTCTTCTGAATATCTTCTGCTTCTGTTAGGTCCATACCCTTTTTGTCCTTTATTGAGCCCATCTTTGCATGAAATTTTCCCTTGTTATCTCTAATTTTCTTGAAGGGATCTCTAGTCTTTCCCATTCTGTTGTTTTCTTCTATTTCTTTGCATTGATCACTGAGGAAGGCTTTCTTATCTCTCCTTGCTATTCTTTGGAACTCTGCATTCAAATGGGTATATCTTTCCTTTCCTCCTTTGCTTTTCACTTCCATTTCTAAGGCCTCCTCAGACAGCCATTTTGCCTTTTTGTGTTTCTTTTCCATGAGGATGGTCTTGATTCCTGTCTCCTGTACAATGTCATGAACCTCTGTCCATTGTTCATCAGGCACTTTGTCTATCAGATCTAGTTCCTTAAATCTATTTCTCACTTTCACTGTATAGTGATAAGGGATTTGATTTAGGTCATACCTGAATGGTCTAGTGGTTTTCCCCACTTTTTAAAATTTCAGTCTGAATTCGTCAATAAGGGGTTCATGATCCGAGCCACAGTCAGCTCCTGGTCTTGTTTTTGCTGACTGTATAGAGCTTCTCCATCTTTGCCTGCAAAGAATATAATCAATGTGATTTTGGTGTTGATCATCTGGTGATGTCCATGTGTAGAGTCTTCTTTTGTGCTGTTGGAAGAGGGTGTTTGCTATGACCAGTGCGTTCTCTTGGCACAAATCTATTACCCTTTGCCTTGCTTCATTCTGTGCTCCAAGGCCAAATTTGCCTGTTACTCCAGGTATTTCTTGACTTCCTACTTTTGCATTCCAGTCCCCTATAATGAAAAGGACATCTATTTTGGGTATTAGTTCTAAAAGGTCTTGTGGGTCTTCATAGAACCGTTCAGCTTCGGCTTCTTCAGCATTACTGGTCGGGCATAGACTTGGATTACTGTAATATTGAATGGTTTGTTTTGCAAATGAACAGAGATCATTCTGTCGTTTTTGAGATTGCATCCAAGTACTGCATTTGGACTCTTTTGTTGACTGTGATGGATACTCCATTTCTTCTAAAGGATTCTTGCCTGCAGTAGTAGATATAATGGTCATCTGAGTTAAATTCACCCATTCCAGTCCATCTTAGTTTGCTGATTTCCTAGAATGTTGACGTTCACTCTTGCCATCTCCTGTTTGACCACTTCCAATTTGCCTTGATCATGGACCTAACATTCCAGGTTCCTATGCAATATTGCTCTTTACAGCATGGGACCTTGCTTTTATCACCAGTCCCATCCACAACTGGGTGTCATTTCTGCTTTAGGTCCATCCCTTCGTTCCTTCTGGAGTTATTTCTCCACTGATCTCCAGTAGCATGTTGGGCACCTAGTGACCTGGGGAGTTCCTCTTTCAGTGTCCTCTCTTTTTGCCTTTTCAACATTCATAATAGTGCACATTACGAGTAGTGTTCCATGCGTCCCACCCTCTCCTTCCTCCACCCCTCCCCCATGTCCATACCTCTGTTCTCTGTGTCTGTGTCTCCTTTGCTGCCCTGCAAATAAGTTCACCAATGCCATCTGTTTATATTCTCTATGTAAGCATTAATATACGATATTTGTTTTTCTCTTTCTGATTTACTTCACTCTGTATGATAGGCTGTAGGCTCATCCACCTCATTAAAACTGACTTAGTTTAGTTCAGTTGCTCAGTTTTGTCTGACTCTTTGCTACCTCATGGACTGTAGCACGCCAGGCCTCCCTGTCCATCACCGACTCCCAGAGTTTACCCAAACTCATGTCCATTGAGTCAGTGATGCCAAATGCATTCCTTTTAATGGCTCATATGTTGTTTATAGGTACCAGAGCTTCTTTATCCATTTATCCGTTGATGGACATCTAGGTTGTTTTCATGTCCTAGCTGTAATAAACAGTGATGCGATGAACATTGGGGTACATGTATCTTTTTCAATGTTGATTTCCTCATACTGATTCTTTTATATCACCTTCTCAAGACCCTCTAATCCTTCCACCTGATCCCTTTCTTGCTATCTATTCCATAATGAAGTCCACATGTGTCACAGGGATGACACAGATGGGGAATCAAATATCATGCAGTGAAACGTGCTGTACAGAGATATGGTCAGGATTCTAAGCGTGAGAAAAGAGAGGCAGGTAGAGAAACTCAGAGTTTATTGTGCATAAAGATCACTTGGAAAGCTTGTTTAAGATTTTGATTTCTGGACTTCCACCTTAGAGAGATTCTTATTCAGTATATCTAGGGTAGGAAACAGGGATCTGCATTTTAACAAACATTCTAAGCTATTCTAAAGGAGAGAAACTAATTGGATTGAAGAACAGTAGTCTAGGAGGAGGTAAGACTCCTAGGTTGAATAGATGATTCTGTCTGGGGTCCAATGTGGCCACATTTATTTCTTACTGATATTCTAATATCACTACAAGGTGGATTTATTTATCCATTTCTTGATTTTTCCAATTTCACTGACGTTTAACACTTTAATGTGAATTACATTATCAAGTGCACTGATCCTTGACAGGAGGAATGAAGGCAGTATAACACACAAAGTGAAGGCCATGAATAGTGGGGAAAGGCAAAGACTCCATTTCCAGGGCTCAGTTGAGAGGTAAAGTGTCAGGCTTTGGTTGAGATCTTCTTATAAGTCACTGTTTCATGGCTTCATCCAAAGAGGTCAAGTATATGGAGACTAGCTCAGTTCCCCTTAACTAATTTCTTCTGCCTGAAACTTCTTTTATGCACCATTCCCTCTGTTCTTTTCTGGATTCTTCCCTCTTTGGTCAGAGAAGTCTCAGACTTCTGTCTCCCTGTAGCCTTCCCAGACTTACAGACATAACTTTACCTCTTCACATCATCCCAGGAAATTTCTAGGCCTTTTATCTGTAGGACTGACCAACGTGCTCCTGTGCTCCTATGTTATTGATGTATATACATGACTCTTAGCCCTCTAATTCAAGTGTGCAAGAAACACTGCATTTATTCTCTTTATCATTGTTAATACAACTCTTCAGGTTGTTGGGAAACAAAATATGACATCTTGGGTCTTCTCGGACCCCAGGGTTCCAGGGTCTTATAAGCACTAGAGCTTTAAGAAGGCCCTTTTGGTTATAGATGATGATCCACTCTGGTTAGGGCTGCTGATTGTCCCTTCACTGTGTTCCTTCAAGTCCAGTGGGTCTGCTTGTATGTGTCACACGGAGAACATGGGGGTGTTTGTGGAGGCTGGATGCTTGGTGCACATGCACTAAGTCCTTTTGGTACACACAAAGCTCTCCTTTCTGAGATTTTGCACTGTCTCCCCAAACGAAGCTATCACGAAGTGGGGCATGGGCCTTATTCACAGTGGGAGCTTGCACAGTCTATTTAGTTTAAGCTTTGTTTGGAGGTGAAACTAAGAGTCAGTTTATTTTATCGTTTGTATAAGTCACTAATGGAAAAAATACTAGGAAACTGGGTAGTTTTACACAGCTAGGAAGGAAGAAAAATGGATTTTTTTGACTGTTTCCCTTGGAAAATGATATTGATATTGAAAACTTACTGTGTATCAGGACATTGACTATGCTATTCCATCTAATCCTTGTAACACATGTAGGGGGAGATATTAATAGCAACCTCAAGATTTTGCAGTTATAGGGGAAGAAACAGAGACAGAGAGGGTAAGAGATTTGTCTGATACAAAAAAAATTTAGGCTCAGAAAAGTGAAGTGACTTGCCAAGGCTGAGAGTCAACATGGATCTCTTGAGTCTGAGACCAATATCTGTTTTCCCACATCATGTGGATTTGTCTGCTGTTGCTACAAATTTGACTAAAAGGATTATTCCTTAAAAGCTCCATTTCTTTCTTTGTGCATTTAGGTTGCTAAGCTATTTGACTATTTATAATGACAGCTATAAACTATATTTAATATTTAGAATATAAAATTTTAGCAAAAGTTTAAGCCTTTTCTTTCAAGTCTTTTGTCATTTGCTTATAGATATAATTAGTATGAAAAAATTGGCTTTTAAATGTTATATTCTAAATTGCCATAACCATTGAGTGTCACCCTCTATCTATCCTTGACTTCTCTTCATGAAGTAAAATGTATAATTTATTATAGAAAAGATGAAGTTCATCTTCACATGCAAAGTGATCCTTAAGTTTTGATGAAAATCCTCCAGCGTCCAAGTCACTTTGGGACATTTAGATCACACATTCTAGTATACATTCTGTTCCCCAGCGACCTATGGCTAAACCAACCCAGACCAGTGGACAGCCTCCTTCAATTTCAAATTCTCCAGAGGAAGAAAACCTTCAACTTTCCTTTTCCCATGACTTTATAATCCTTTATCTTAAGCATGCTTTTCTACCTGTGCTCCTTATATCTTGCCCACTGTGATTTCAGTGGCTTTTTTTTTTCTTCTCTTGAAACGTCTTCTGAAAAGATGGAGAACAGCTGGCCTCTACTCTGCGTGTAATAACCCCTCTGAGACTTGAATCCTGTTATTCATTTCCTTACCTTTAGCGGAAGAAATTTTTGCTGGATATTTTGGAAGGCCTACCGGATGCAGCTTTTAATAAAATATCCATAAGCTGAAATAAAGCCAGCAGATAAGAGATGACCTCTCTTGGAGCCAGAGTATCATTGGGACCATAAAATTCAAAGGCAGAACCCATATGGAGGAGTGTATGCTGCTGGGACAGCCATTGTTTTATTTGCTTGAATAAAAAAACAAGGCAGTATTTTATTCTAATAAGTGTGGTTAGAGCTATTAGCCAATGGCAAGAAATTGGCACAATTTATTTGCTCTCAAATAATTATTTTAAGATTAAAGGGAGATAAGTTATGATGTGAAGAAATCAGCACCAAAAAAGCAAAATAAAATGTAAAAATGCAGGAGTCATCAGCTTTTATATTTTTGTTTTTGTAACTTCCAATATTGCATCATCATCTCATAATGATTTATTGAGTCCCAGGCACTACCACCATGGCTAAAGTGATGACAAGAAAGAAGTCATGATAATTATTATTCCCTTAAAGTAAATATCAAATTCACTCAAACAATTCTTGTTAATCATGATCCTTGCCATTTAGGAATTTTTAAATCAAGATAGAAACACTAATAAAAATTAATTCAAAGAAGGTGGAAGAAAATTAAAAAAATATAGAGGAATTGTAGGCAGCAAAATATTTAAGAATCTTAAAATGTATTGTAATAACACACTCTTAAAATTGGAGGGTATCTGAGGCACCTTCATATGAGCAAAGGCCCTGAGGTCTTGGTGTAACCAAGGAAAAGCAGGGCCAGTGTTCTAGGAACACTTGCAGAGAGAGAGAGAAATGGTACGAGACAATGTCAAAGAAAGAGTCAAAGGGCCTGGTAGACCAAGATACAAACTTGGGAAGCTGTTGGAAGCCTGAATGATAAGCAAGGATATTTAGAGTCTCTGAGATGGCAGAGATTTGGCTATATCCTCAGCTTACGGAACAATATCTGATGTGGAAATAGATCAATAAGTGTTTCTTAAATAGATGAATGGGTTTGCTCTCATCATCCTGACCACACCCTCTCAGATGCCCTCTTCTTTGTCAGTAGTTTTCTGAAAGCAGGAAGGGGATTGAAATCACCTGCCTAGAGCTCTCAGGTCATTGGATAAGACTCGTGTTTCCTTCAAGGTACATTTTACATCTATCCTTATGGCCCTAAGACATTTGTTCTTCAAGGAGCTTCACCTTGCTGTTCATCTTTACGTAGTAAAATCAAATGCTAGACTCCCTATGCTGAGCCAAAGATGAAGACTTAGGGGCTGCTCATCTCCCCATTACAGCCCCTTTCCATGACCAGCCTGAGCCAAGCTGCTCTAAAACCTTTCTACATAATTTTTGGTGTGAACCAAAATGTAGAACTTTACATTTATTGCCATTAAATTTCATCCTCTTGGTTTTATTCCTCACTTTCTGGGGAAGGCAGAACATAACTGGTCTTTAGAATGTGAGTGAGAGGCCATGTCATCTTCAAAGCAAAAAATTCAAGGTGTTTTCTTAAGGCTCAGTTATGGTAAGAAGCACATTTAATGGGTAGACTGGAGCAGCAGGACACACTAGGAAAGGCAACAGCTGGAGAAAGAGCAGACTTTGAAGTCAGGTTCTGTTTATATTTAAATCCAAGACCTGCCACTTAACTGTGATTGGGCAAGTTAAATAATCTCTCTGAAACATAACATCAGTGAGCTGGGAACAGTAAACTTCAGAGTGTTATTTTGACCATAAAAAGGCAAAGAAGAGAATTGGTTAGTAGTGTAACACACAGCAGGTCCTGAATAAATGCTGTCATTACTTCTCTCTGCTGTTGGGCATTGTTTAGAGAGACTTTTAACACTCATAACATCCTTATGCAGAAGACATTTTTATTCCCTTTCCTAGCTGTGGAAGCTGTGTAGTTAAGTAATCACTAGTACATGGTTGAAGTGGGTTTGCCATTCATCCAGGCTTGTCACACTCTTAAATCTTGCCTTTTTGCTCTGATCATCCTGACTGAAGTTTTCAGGGGCTGGTAGATCTCAACCCTAAAAGCAGTTTGGTAGGGGTGCACCACTCAGAATGGAAACAAAAATTGCAGACTTGACTCTCTCACTGGTATTGGGCTTATACAATGACCATGTTTCCCTGGGGCCAGTGTCAGAAGGAAGTGTCGGGGTGGAGAGGAGACACCTTGCAGGATACCCAATGGGAAGACATGGGGCAATATGTTTTGGTTGCTTTAAATGTTCAAATGCTCAAAGCAGGAGACTGGGTATGTATGCATGTTGCTTCTCAGCATGCCATTCTGTGGTTCGTGGAAAATGAATGGTTTATTGAACTAGGAAGAGCAGACATAAGCACTACCATTTTCCTGGCAAGTGCTTGATTGAAATCCAGGAAGTTTAAATTGGATGTTCTCAGCCTCCCAATCGCCAGCTGATTGCTATGTGTCTATGTCTCATGCTCCTACCGTTGAGATATGGGGAGAGAAGGACTGCGAGATTAACGTCAGGTGGGCCACTGGCGAGTTACAAGACAGAGGAAAGGGGAAGCATAATCTAGTTTTTGAGAAGACAGTTTTGCATTCATGCCAGGCTCTCTCTAGGATACCCAGGGGAGAAATCTTGGGACTGAGTCTGGTAGAGTCCCCTGAGACCCTGGGACTCAGGGAGGATTGCTGCTGCTGCTGCTGAGTCATTTCAGTCGTGTCCGACTCTGTGTGACCCCATGCACGGAAGCCCACCAGGCTCCCCCGTCCCTGGGATTCTCCAGGCAAGAACACTGGAGTGGGTCAGGGAGGATTACACAACGGGTATTTCTAGTTCCCAGAAATCTGTGGGCTCAGCTTCTGTAATTCTCTAAAAAGGCAAGCATGGAGTCTGCCCAAAGTTGAGGTTCTGTGGTCTGTTTTGGTGTTGGGGGTACTAGGAGAGGTTTTTTAAACAGTAGGATGGTGGCCAAGTCTGAGAGAAGAGGCTGTAAGCCGTGTGGCAGCCAGGGTCATGGGAATCCTATAAACAGGGATGCTCAGATGAGACCCTGGAAGCAGAGTTAGCACAGGACTGGGCATATGTAACTGTTCAGTAAATTGTAGAGAGTCGGCGCATCAGTTTGAGCTTGCAGTGACCTCAGGCTGTTATCTCAGAAAAATTTGATTAGCCCAGTTTTTTCCTTAGGTTACCTGGAAATGGCTAGGGTCTTGTTGGGATGCACTTGCTCTATTCAAAGGGATGAAGAAAGAGTGAGAGGAGGTATTAGTTATAACAGCTATGCAATCTTATGATGCATATTACCTATGATCACATGTAACTCAGTTTCCTTGAATTAAACACTGGTTATGTGACCTGTCCATGAGAGAAGTAGACTTCGAAATCTGACCCTAGACTATCTGATTCAGAAGCCCAGGTAAGCATGGTACAGCAAGGGAGAGGCTGTGTGGCTGGGTGCTTAGGTCATTGGTATACCCTTTGGCCTGCAAAGATCTTTTGCAAAGCAGGGCTAGATATCACTCTTACAAAGGGCTAGCCACTTTGAAGGTCTGGTGGGGACCAGGGCTTTGGATGAATCACCTGACTACTTTTTCCAATCAACATTCGCAAGCCCACTTGGGTAAAGTGTTCATATCTTGCATTCAGATTAGGCTGCTTGGACAGGTCAGGAAAGCATAAAAAAGCTAAATTGAAAATTAATGATTTAGATTCTTTTTCAGAGAGAAAATAGAAGATCAACTCTTTGAGATAACACATTCTTTTTTTTTTTCTTTCAATGTTTGGGGGCTTGAGTTTTATTTTAACCACAGCATGTCTCATGGGACTCTCACAGCTGATGTAGTAGCAGGGAATAATTTAGCAGCCTTTGAACAAAGTTATGCAGTGTGGTGGTGGTTGCTGGGGGTGGGGTGGAGTTTCTCTATTTCCTTGTTTTCAGTTCCAGAAGAATCAGACCTTCTGTGTCGGTGGCCTGACATAGGCTGTGGCTTTGTCAGTGGCTCCTTAATTAACAAAGAGGTTTTTATTTATCCAGTGCAAAGCTTGTCTTACCTCCCGTCTCCGTCTGCTAGACCAGCCATGCACATCTGCATGTACAGAGACCTCAAAGAAGTCCAATAGCGGAGTTGAAAGAATTCTCACAGCCAGCAGAGGGGAGTTTAACAAGCCTTGTCTCTCCGTTTCTTCTTCTTGGATTCAATTTTACTCGCAGTGTGTTTGCTGCAGGAACATGCTGGCATTCCCATAGGCAGTCAGGGAATTGGGGTGATAGGTGAGCACCCAGAAGGTAAAAAGAAAAGTGACTTGGGCCACAGCCAGCAATGGGATAGTTTAGAATTTTCGCAGCCTCAAGCTCAGGGAAAAAAGTTGGTGAGCTATAGTTTAAAATATAGGCCTAGCTTGTTAGCTCCAAGGGCCTCCAAGTGCCTATGTTTCCTTCCCCTGAAAGCCTCAGGCAGCTTTAAACTCTTGTTCAGAAAGTCACAGGCTGGTGAGCGGAACTGGATTTTCACCTGTAGGCTAGGGCCCCTCTCAACAGCTATGAGGCATCTTAAGCTGTCAGCCTCTTGGGAGCATCCCACACTCCTGGCAGACAGCACTGAAGCTGGCAGCAGAACTTCTGTTGTAACTGGCGGGCTTCATACATTCCAGACAGGGAGGGCTTACATTCTCCAGGAGATAGTGAGATGAGAGGGGTTGCCAGATTTTCTGTGATTTTTGCCTCTTGACTGAGTTTGTGAGAGGGCGTCAGCCACAAAGACACCATAATGGTGCCCTCAGTCACCCTATCTGAAAACCACTCATTGGAGAGGGAGGGAAAAGGGAGAGTGGGAAGCCAAGTAGAGGATTGATCCCAGGGCCAGCACTACTGGGCCTCTGTGCTCGAGTATCTTGTCTCAATGCCTCCCTTTGGACCTCCAGTTAAGCCTTACAGTATAGAGAAAGGGGATCCAGAGCTTCCTGGCTGTCAGCGTGGTAAGACACCAGAATTCCCATCACTGAGTCCCTGGGGGTGGTGGAGACCTTCAGTGCTCATATTCCCTTTGCAGTTGGATTGGAGTCCTATGAGCAGTTCTGGCCAGTGGCTGTGATCAGAAATGATCCATGCCATGTGTGGGCTAATGCAGTGAAGAGCCATGGTGCCACCTCATCTCTCCTTCCTCTGATGGGGCAGCCTTGAAAGAAATCTGCAGAGATGAAATCCAATTAGACCCTTAGACCCCTGTGTCATTGGTTGGAGGAAGAATCCTAACAAGTCATATTGGACTTTCAGTGAGTATTACATTTCTATTGTGCAAAGATGCTGTGTGAAGAGTTTTCCTGTGCCAATTACTAACAATAATTATCCTAATAGGATGGTGTTGAGCTGGTTGTTTCCAGGGAAAATCTTCTGGCATGCCCGTGCTTCTCCAGAATTGGCTGATGAGGCTCGTTTCTGTCTAGTCCTACAAAAAGTCCACTATTTTTTGCAAGGTTCTTTTTGTGGGGTCCTTGATTATTAATCCCCAAAGGACATCTTTGGATTGTTGAGATACTTGGGGCTTGATGACTGGGAAAAATTTTCTGGGTGTCCAGAGACCTCTTACTCATGCCAGTCTACCGATGTTCTGGCTGTACCAGCCATAATGAATGGATTTGATTACATTACTTTATTTGGCATATATTTATTGGGTGCCTGCAAAGGTCCAGAGAGTCTTCTGGGAGTTGGGATGCAATGACTTTTGGCATGCTCCACAGCCTTGCCCCTGTCCTCCTATGATGCTTGGTTATGTAACATGATGGAAGGTGCCCAGGAGCTGATCGTAGCAATGATCTTCTCCAAACTTCTCAAGAACCTCATTAGGTACAAATTCTTCTGCTTTTTCTTACAGATAAAGGAGCCTGACTCCCAGGTCCCAAGGCCAGGAAGCATAGAGCCTTCTCAGTTCCAATTCTACAGTCTCTGTACTTTTACTAAACATGGACATTTCCGTATCTTTCCAGTTAGTCACAGGAAAATGTAAGGATATTCTCTCCATGGTCAACTTTGCTCAGTAAGCAGAGACATTTACTACTGGTAACGTGTCTGTTGATTTGAATCTACAGGAGAAGAGGTGTTTTCCGAGACTCAAAAAGTGTGTACTTATTTCTAAGAGACATGGATATGCACCTTGTAGAGTCTCTGACATAGGAGTCAGCCTGGTCCAGACCCTCAACTTTTTCTGGGACTGTACCACGTCTTCTTGCTCTGCCCATTCCTCCTGTTAGTGTATTTGTTGAGGAAGAGATAGATACATCTCTTTGGATGTCTATTTTCCAGGGTCTTCCTCCTTTGGGCTGGTGTGGAGGTTTTGTTTTCCATTCTAAGTTCATTTCCTTTGATTTAGACTTTAGTGCAGAAGGAGAGTAACCATGAATTAATCCATCAAATGATCACTGTAAAATATATCTATGGACCTGGTGTGAAGTTCTAATAATAATGATTACTAGATTGAAGATGGGGAGAAAGGCAGGAATTAGAAGAAGCTGTCCAAAGTCAAAATGCATATTCTTCAGGTCAGAAAGAGAGAAAGGCAGACTCAAGATGCAAACTAAGGAGTCATCTTGTGCCAGAGCCAAAGAAACTGCCAACTCAGTAAAATATTGCCTTTGATGCTTTTGCTCTAGGGACTTTCTCTTTAATGGGGGGTAATTAATTATCATCATCCACTCTTACTTAGTAATAATCTTTTTACAAGCACTTGCACATTCCACATGCATGCCGTTGTCTAATATCTAGGCTGGAGGGAAGTGATTCTTGGGTGGATGAAAATTGCGTCCCTGGAGAGCTTCTCTCTTGGGGCACATTCTCCCCATGACTCTGTGACTCACCACCTATATGGAACTTTGAAACCTAGACATGCTCTTCAAGACCTGTAGAATCTTGGATCCACAAATGCAGGATGACCTAAGCGGGTAAGAAAGAGGAGACAAAATCCAGTTCTTGCTCGGGAAGCAGAATAGTGAGCAAACTCTGGTTATTATTGGACAATTGCCTTTTTATTTTTAAAATTTTATTTCTTAGTTGCCCCATGCAGTTTTCAGGAACTTAGTTCCCCAATCAGGGGTTGAACTCCAGGCCCTCGGCAGTGAAAGCACAGAGTCCTAACCACTGGACTACCAGGGAATTCCCTGGACAATCACTCTTGCTATACCAACCTCGGTTCTGTCTCTGTTCTATCTGAATGGTATGGGGAAAATCATTTAACTTCCCAAGTTGAGCTCTCCAACCTGAGCCAGGCCTATGCTTTACCTCGTGACCTCACTCAGCTATTCATGAAAATGACTGAGCTCATCTGGCAGCTGAAAGGGATGGAGCTCTTCAAGGACAGGTGCAAAATAAATATAAGCTGTGATGGTTGACTTCACGATAATTACATGCCTTGAACCAGCGTTGCAGCAACCTGCATCTCTGCCTGTGGTTTTTTTCTCTGGTTACTTTTGGCTGAGAGGTTGTTCTCTCTTGCGAAGGTGGGTGGTGAGGAGGAGGAAGGGGGAGAAGAGCTAGCATTTGGACATCATTTGAACTGGGCAGGTACTTTTGTATTTGTGTTTTCTTATTTAATCTTCACCATAATTCTTTGTACCACTCATTTTACAGATGGAGAAAGTAGGGCTCAGAGAAGTTAAGTGACATGCTCAAGGTCATAAAGCCAAAACCTGGTGGTGTTGGGGCACAGAGGCTGGACTCTTTTCACTCTGCAAGGCCTCCTCTTAGGTAGGAAAATAAGGGCAATCATGCCAAAGCCAGGAAGAGAGTGAAGTTAGACTCATGATTTATGCACTTTCCTGTCTTACGCCATTCCTTTATTCTAACTGTTAAATTATGTCCATTCTGAGGAATCAGAAAAGGCAAGACGGTAGGGCTGACCTTCTGCCATCCCATCCTGCATTCCTGATCACAACATCCATGTTTCCTCACTCCACCTCCAGTTGTTTCTAGGAGAGGTGTCTGCTCACCTCCCTGTTCCAGGGCCAGAGCACATGCCTCCCCTCTCTCTGCTGCTGCCCCACCCAGAGCGTCTCCCTGGCTCTCAGGGTTGCCAAGTTTCTGGCGACAGAGAAATCAGAGGAGGAACTTGGGCTGCCAGGCAGTGTCAGGTACCTGAGACTCATGTGGGAAGATAAGTGAAATGCCCTGAACTTTTTCTGAGATTTCTGAACCACTGAGAAGATGGAATTCCAGAGATAATGTTCCCTCCCTCTCCCAACCGTTGACTGTTCCTTGCTGATGATTTAGTCTTTGGAACGGGGTGGCGAGAGATCTTCAGGAGGGCAGTGCTGGGATGCTATGAGCCCCTTCTCCACAGAGCAGCCCAGGTGCCACCGTCACAGTGCTCAGTCCTGGGACTCCTCTTACTCTGTCTCTCCCTCCGTTTCTGCCCCTCATTCCATTTTCCCACCTAAAATGTGATAAGAGAAACGGTAGCTAAGGAGCCAGTACTGAATAGAAAG
Organism: Moschus berezovskii; assembly: GCF_049115385.1. Taxonomy (NCBI): domain Eukaryota; kingdom Metazoa; phylum Chordata; class Mammalia; order Artiodactyla; family Moschidae; genus Moschus; species Moschus berezovskii. The sequence continues at coordinate 30,694,695 of NC_142461.1, forward strand.
TGTTTTGATTCTAAGAAATTGATGGTCTTGTTCCAGCTTTTATGAGTACGAAACTGAGATGAGACATGTGGGAAGTGCGTATTTGTGTATGTGTGTGTGTGTGTAGACAGGGAGAGAGTTCACTGAGAATTTCCAACTTGAGAGATGTGACAGCTGCTACCCCCAGTGATGGAAGAAAAGTAGAAAGTCATTTCTTTTCTTAACCATTAAAACAATTAAAGTATAGTTAACTTACAATGTTGTGTTATCTTTAGATGAACAGTAAAGTGATACAGTTATATATACATATGTATGCGTTCTTTTTCAGATTCTTTTCACATATAGCTTATTACAGAATATTGGGCAGAGTTTCCTGGGCTATTTATTTCATATAGAGTAGTATATATATGTTAATTACAAACTTCTAATTTACTCCCTCCCCCATCCCATTATCCCCTTTGGCAACCATCCATTTGTTTCCTATATCTGTCAGTCTAATTCTGTTTTGTACATAAATTCGTTTGCTTCATTTTCTAGATTCTACATATAAGTGATATCATATGATATTTGTCTTTGTATGACTTACTTCACTTAATATGATAATCTCTAGATCCAGCCATGTTGCTACAAGTGGCATTATTTTACTCCTTTTTATGGTTGAATAATATTCCACTGTGTGTGTATGTGTATATGTGTGAAGTGAATGTTGCTCAGTTGTATCTGACTCTTTGTAACCCCATGGACTATAAAGTCCACGGAATTCTCCAGGCCAGAATACTGGAGTGGGTAGCAATTCCCTTCTCCAGGGGATCTTCCCAACCCAGGGGTCAAACTCAGGTCTCCAGCAATCTTATGTCTGCCTGCATTGCAGGCAGGCAGATTCTTACCAGCTGAGCCACGAGGGAAGCCCTTGTGTGTGTGTGTGTGTGTGTGTGTGTGTGTGTGTATGACATCTTCTCAATCCATTTATCTTTTGATGAACCTTTAGTTTGCTTGCATGTCTTGGCTATTGTGAATAGTGCTGCTATGAACATTGAGGTGCATGTACCTTTTTGCTTATTAAAAAACAGACATTACTTTGCCAACAAAGGTCCATCTAGTCAAAGCTATGGTTTTTCCAGTCGTCATGTATGTATGTGAGACTTGGACTATAAAGAAAGCTGAGCACCGAAGAACTGATGTCTCTGAACTGTGGTGTTGGAGAAGACTCTTGAGAGTCCCTTGGACTGCAAGGAGATCCAACTAGTCCATCCTAAAGGAAATCAGTCCTGAATATTCATTGAAAGGACTGATGCTGAAATTCTAATACTTTGGCTACCTGATGCTAAGAATCGACTCATTTGAAAAGATCCTGATGCTGGGAAAGATCGAAGGTGGGAGGAAAAGGGGATAACAGAGGATGAGATGGTTGGATGGCATCACCGACTCAATGGACATGAGTTTGAGTAAACTCCGGGAGTTGGTGATGGACAGGGAGGCCCAGGGTGTTGTAGTCCATGGAGTCGCAAAGAGTCAGACACGACTGAGCAACTGAACTGAACTGAATTGGACCTTTTTGAATTACAGTTTTCTCTGGATATATGCCCAGGAGTGGGGTTCCAAGATCAAATGATAACTCTATTTTTAGTTTTTTGAGTAATTTCCATACTATTCTCCATACTGTACCACTGTGCATTCCCACCAACAGTGTTAGAGGGTTCCCTTTTCTCTGCATCCTCTCTAGCATTTATTATTTATAGACTTTTTAATGATGGCCATTCTGACTGTTTTTTTCCAGTAGTCATACATGGATGGACCATAAAGTCATGTGAGAGTTGGACCATAAAGAAGTCTAAGTGTCAAATAATTGATGCTTTCAAACTGTGTTGCTGGAGAAGACTCTTGAAAGTCCCTTGGACAGCAAGAAGATCAAACCAGTCATTCCTGAAGGAAATCAACCCTGAATATTCACTGGAAAGACTGATGCTGAAGCTGCAGTTCCAATGCTTTGCACACCTGATGCAAAGAGCTGGCTTATTGGAAAAGACCCTGAAGTTGGGAAAGATTGAGGTAAGGAGGAGAAGGAAGTAACAGAAGATGAGACGGTTGGATGACATCACCAGCTCAATGGACATGAGTCTGAGCAAACTCCAGGAGACAGTGAAGAACAGGGAAGCCTGGCATGCTGCAGTTTGTGAGGTTGCAAAGAGCAACATGACTTAGAAACTGAAAAACAATTCTGACTGGTGCAAGGTGATACATCATTGTAGTTCTGGTTTACATTTCTCTACTAATTAGCAACACTGAGCATCTTTTCATGTGCCTGTTGGCTATTTGCATGTCTTCTTTGGAAAAATGTCTATTTAGAGCTTCTGACCATTTTTTTGGTTGAGTTGTTGGTCTTTTTTACATTAAGCTTGCATGAGTTGTTTTTATACTTTAGAAATTAATCCCTTGTCAGTAGCATCATTTGCAAATATTTTCTCCCAGACTGTAGGTTGTTTTTTCATTTTGTTTATGGTTTCCTTTGCTGTGAAAAAGCTTTTGAGTTTAAGTAGGTCTCATTTGTTTATTTTTGTTTTTGTTTCCACTGCTCTAGGAGACAGATCTAAAAATAATATTGCTGCAATTTATGTCAAAGAGTGTTTTGCTTATGTTTTCCTTTGGGAGTTTTACAGTATCCAGTCTTACATTTAGGTCTGTAATCTGTCTTGTGTTTAGTTTTGTATATGGTGTTAGAGAATGTTATAATTTCATTCTTTTATGTGTAGCTGTCTCGTTTTCCCAATACCACTTATTAAAGAGACTGTCTTTTCTCCATTGCACATTTTTGCCTCTTTTGTTGTAGACTAATTGACCATAAGTGTGTGGGTTTATTTCTGGGCTTTGTATCCTGTTCCATTGATCTATATGTCTATTTTTGTGCCAGTACCATATTGTTTTGATTACCGTTGCTTTGGAGTATAGTCAGAGGCCAGGGAGCATGATTCTTCCAGCTCCATTCTTTCTCAAGATTGTTTTGGCTATTTGGGGGTCTTTTATGTTACATACAAGTTTTAAAGAGAAATTATCCTTGTTTTGTGAAAAATGCTGTTGGTAGTTTGATAGGGATTGCACTGAATCTGTAGATTACTTTGGGTATTATGGTCTTTTTTTTTTTTTTTTTTTTGCTTTAAAAAGTTTGTTTTTTTAATTGGGGTATAGTTGGTTTATAAGTTGTATTAATTTCTCCTGTACAACAAAGTGAATCAGCTACAAAAATCTCCCCTGTCTTGAACCTCCCTCCCACACCTAACCCCCCTCACCCCTCTAGATCACTGTGGAGCACCAAGTTGAGCTCCCTTTGCTATACAGCAACTTCCCATTAGCTATCTATTTTATGCATGATAGTGTATATATGTCAGTATTACTCTCCCAGTTCATCCCATTCTCCCCTTACCCACCTCTGTCCCCATGTCTATTCTTTCTGTCTGCATCTCTATTCCTGCACTGCAGATAGGTTAATCTGTACCATTTTTCTATATTCCATGTATATGTGTTAATATATGACATTTTTTGTTATATTTCAGGTGCTCTACAGGTATTAATACATGTAGCTGGTGGCTACTGTACTGGACAGTGCAGATACAGAGCATTTCTATCATTGCAGAAAGTCCTCTTAAATGGTATTGTTAGAGTCACACAACCAGTCTGGTCTAGTTGAGTGCTGAGTCCTAGTCTGGATCCCCCTCTTCTTTTGATCAGGCCCTGAAATTTTCTGAAGAGGCCTTAGTGAGCTCCAGAGGCTCGAAGCACATCTCAAAGCCGAGAGCTTTCCTCTTCCTTTTGCCTGTGGGTTTTAGTCTGCCTGACTCTCTGACACCTCCAGGTGTGTGAAGGGCTTGGGTTGAAGGAAGGAGGAATGGCAGGCCTGGGGTGCATGCTGGGGATAGGGAGGAACCAAGAGAAAAGACTTTGGCTACATTCTTGGCCTGTCAGGAGGCCTCCACCCCTATTCTTCAACCTGCTAGCTCTAAGGTGTCACCCCCCACCTTGTACATGGTTCCAAAGTCAAATTCCCTCCCTTCACAGGCCTCTTAAATCTGTAGACACCAGCATCCTCCTGTTCCCTTTAGGCCCACACTGCTGCCCTTTCAGCTGTTGCAGCGGAGAGAGAGAGAGCTCTCAGCACTCCCCCTATTCCATTGCCAGGTATCAACGAGGCCTCTATGGCCCTGTGTCCTCTTGAAGGCTGAATGGCAGAGTCTTGGCTCCACTCCACTCCCAACCTTGTATGAGACCTTGGCGAAGTCAGTTCACCTCCACAGACTTCTGTGTCTCGACAGCAAAATGAAGGTGGCACAATTTGGGTCAGTGCTTTTCAAACTTTACACAGATCTCCTGGGAAATATTGTTAAAATGCAGATTCTGATTCTGCAGGTCTGGGGTGGGGCCTAGGATTCTGCATTTCTAACAAGCTCCCAGGTGATGCTTCAACTGCTGCTCTGCAGTGTTAAGGATTTAGTGTTCTGTGAGCTTTCTGCAGTGACAGAAAAGTCCTGTATCTGAGCTCTCTAGTGTGGTAGCCTCTAGTTACAATGGCTAGTTTGCACTTGAAATGCAGCTAACGAGTCCACAAGTGAGTGATTTATTTTTTTTCAAATTTTGTTAATTTTCATTCATTTAAACTTAAGTGTGTGACAAGTGGCTACTATCTTGGGCAGCATGGGTAAATAATCTCCACGATCTGCCAAATGACCTATTTGGATAGGTCATTTAATCTCTCAGAACATGAGCTTTCCTACTAGGAAAGACCCCATGGGCTGTAGCCCACTAGGCTCCTCTGTCCATGGGGATTCTCCAGGCAAGAATACTGGAGTGGGTTGCCATGTCCTCCTCTAGGGGATCTTACCAACCCAGGGGTTGAATCCAGGTCTCCTGAATTGCAGGTAGATTCTTTACCATCTGGGCCAACAGGGAAGCCCCACTAGTAAAGAAAAGGGGAAGATAACTCTTCCTTCTCATTATGGCTATTGGTGAGGTGGTGGTAAGTTATAGAATAATTATAGACTGTATAGGTGTGGAAAATATAGTAATGACATTATTACAATTATTAAAATGGAATGATGGGAAGTAAAAAGGCACTGGGGTCAGACAACCTGGGTTCAAACTCCATTTATAACACTTTCTAACTCTATCTTTGGCCCTTCTGAGCCTGTTTTCTCCTCTCTAAATGCAAATAACTAACTTTTTCACAGGACTGCTGAGAGAACTAAATGGCTCAAGAGTCAAGAAGTGTCCCCTACAGTACCTGGACACAATAGTTGGCTCAGTTCATGTTAAACTGTCACAGTGGAGACACTCTGGGTCAGTGGGCCTAGGTTCAAATCTTGGATTTAGCCCTCATTAACTCACCAGGTTATGGTTTTTCCCATGGTCATGTATGGATGTGAGAGTTGGACTGTGACGAAAGCTGATCGCCGAAGAATTGATGCTTCTGAACTGTGGTGTTGGAGAAGACTCTTGAGAGTCCCTTGGACTGCACGGAGATCCAACCAGTCCATTCTAAAGGAGATCAATCCTGGGTGTTCATTGGAAGGACTGATGCTAAAGCTGAAACTGCAATACTTTGGCCACCTCATGTGACGAGTTGACTCACTGGAAAAGACTCTGATGCTGGGAGGAATTGGCGGCGGGAGGAGTAGGGGACGACAGAGAATGAGATGGCTGGATGGCATCACCGACTCTGTAGACATGAGTTTGAGTGAACTCCGGGAGTTGGTGATGGACAGGGAGGCCTGGCGTGCTGTGATTCATGGGGTCGTGGAGGGTCGGACACGACTGAGCGACTGAACGGAACTGAACTGAACTCACCAGGTGTGCAAATTTGATCAGTTATTCGATTTCTCTGTTTCCATTTTATCATCTTTCAAGTGAAGATCATAATACTTGTCAAAAAAGATTCAATTATTGGTTCATTTTACAGTAGACAAACATTAATTGAGCTCTGTCTTTACATATCAGACTCTGTGCCAGATGCTTGAAATATAGTGCCAGGTGAAAGCAGAAACTGTCCATGCAATGTACTATGAGCTAAATCAACCATCACATAAAGTATAGAGTACTGTGAGGCAGAAACACCTGATGCTGCAGGCTTCTGTAATATCTACTCTGGGGAAGAGTTCGGAACACACGTATGTCAACTGGAGGTGGACAATATGGGTTTGGAGTTCAGAGGAGAGGCTGGATGGGGAACTGAATTCATTAGTTATCTGCTCAAAGAGCGTTGGAGAGCAAAGGGGATAACATTTGTAAAGGGTCAAGCAGAGTATGGTGGCTCAGGTGGTAAAGAATCTGCCTGCAGTTCAGGAAACTGGGTTCAGTCTCTGGGTTGAGAAGATCCCCTAGAGAAGGGGACGGCTACCCACTCTAGTATTCTTGCCTGGAGAATTTCATGGCCAGAGGAGCTGGTGGGCTACAGTCCATAGGGTTGCAAAGAGCTGGACACAGCTGAGTAACTAACATTTTCTCTTTTGCTTTTTCAAGCAGAATATACATCTGAGGAGCTCAGTGTGTTGCTGTCCCCTGTCTTCCCTCTGTGGAACTCGGGAGCACACCACACACCGGTGGAGCTGAGGTAAGCCCAGCCTCTGTATTGGAAACTCCTGTCATTATTGCAACTCAGGTCTTCCTGAATCTGGAACAATTCCCTTCTTTATTTGAAATAATTCATCAACAAAGCAGCATGGACCAAATAAATTACCATCATAAATTTACCAATTGGTGTACATTTTACTAATTCCCAGATGAACAAACATCCCTAAATTCAATCTACATGGGGAATGAGATTTGAATTGATTCTCTTTTCCTGTTAGGGAATGGTTACCCACTCCGGTATTTTTGTCTGGGGAATTGCAAAGAATTGGACAGGACTGAACAATTAACACTTTCACTTTTCACTTTGTTTTCTTTTCCCAGGAGATCCAATGGCCTGGGCCAACTATATAGTTACTGTCCCTATATGCACCCCACTCTGAGCTTTGGTTACAATTTGTAGTCTGTAAAAATGAAATGACAGCTTGTGTTCTTAATTGCTCAGCTGTGTCTGACTCTTTGTGATGCCATGGACTGTAGCAGGAGCCTGGCGGGGTTTCTTCAGGCACGAATTCTGGAGTGGGTTGCCATTCCCTTCAGAGGATCTTCCCAACCCAGGGATCGATCGAATCCAGGTCTCCTGCATTACAGGCAGATTCTTTACCATCTGAGCTGCCAGGGAAGCCCAAGGATAGCTTACACTGGTGAAAGTAATATTGATGAATTAAAGTATCTGGTTTCCTTCAAAAGGAAGAGGCTTGTCTTGAGAGATGGGAGTATGTCTTGAACCTCTGATCAGCACTGTGGTCCACTTGGAGTACTGGCTATCTGGGTGACTCAGTAACCTCATCCCTGCCCCAGGGCAAATTACAGCCTCTAAGCAGAAAAACAACAGCTTGTCCAGCTGTCCTAAAGCCTTCATACTGAAACTTATTCCCTTTCCCACTTTTAAATACTGTTGGGACTGAGCAGTTCCCGAAAAGCAATTATTAGAAAGCAAATTTGCCAAAAAATCAATTCACCTGTTGCTTAGTGTGCCAAATTTACCAAATTGGATACTTTTTAATATATGACTAGAGTGTTCAGATAATTTAACAAGAATTTAATATATTACACTTATAATGTCTCATTTTTGCTACTAATGGTGTTACTAATGGTGGAAATGGTGTTACTAATGGTGGAAATAGAACTGCCATATGATCCAGCAATCGCACTCCTGGGCATACACACCGAGGAAACCAGAATTGAAAGAGACACATGTACTCCAATGTTCATTGCAGCACTGTTTATAATAGCCAGGACATGGAAGCAACCTAGATGTCCATCTGCAGATGAATGGATAAGAAAGCTTTGGTATATATACACAATGGAGTATTTTTCAGCCATCAAAAAGAATGCATTTGAATCAGTTCTAATGAGGTGGATGAAATTGGAGCCTATTATACAGAGTGAAGTAAGCCAGAAAGAAAAACACCAATATAGTATACTAACGCATATATATGGAATTTAGAAAGATGGCAACCTTAACCCTGTATACGAGACTGCAAAAGAGACATAGGTATATAGAACAGTCTTTGGGACTCTGTGGGAGAGGGTGAAGGTGGGATGATTGGGGAGAATGGCATTGTAGCATGTATATTATCATATGTGAAATGAATCACCAGTCCAGGTTTGACGCATGATACAGGATGCTTGGGGCTGGTGCACGGGGATAACCTGGAGGGAGGATATGGGGAAGAGGGAGGTGGGAGCGGGGTTCAAGAAAGGGAACACATGTACACCCGGGGGAGATTCGTGTCAATGTATGGCAAAACCAATCAATATATTAATGTAAGGTAATTTGCCTCCAATAAGAAACATATTTTATCATTAGTAATGTTATATCAGAATTTCACATGGGGAATTTTCAATTATGCTAATATTTATGTGGAACTATTTTAAACTAATAGCTACTTTTGATTTTCTTTCTATGCTTTGGAAGATTTTAATTTAATCTAGCTTAAATGGATTTACTTTGTATGTTTTCATATTTAAAATCACACTTTTGATTTACTCCATATTGAAGATTTAGTTTAAATTTAAATTTAATTCAAAATTCTTGTATATTTCTAGTGTTTTCAAACATAATATAACATTAAATGTTGAATTGCCAGGAATATAAAATTACACCAGATATGCAGTTTGAAGAATTGGTGAATGCTACTGAAAGGTGCTTGATATTTAGAAAAATGGAAAATGACACCATAGTACAATAGAAATCACAAGTGTCTAAAAAAATCCACTACCTATACAGTGTCAATTGTAGCATTCAATAAGGAGAAACTGAGATCTATTGATCTTGTGACTGTTATGACAAGTAATGCATATCTTATGACAAAAGTGACATTGTCCTTTTTTGGTAAACCAACTAATCAACTAGAAATATATTTTTAGATGTCAATTTTGGTTTTTGCCAATCTTCTTTCATTTTTAGTATCTTTTAGATAGTTAACCTACCTTGGTTTATTATTTCCAGTTATTAGTAGCCACATTTCAAAATACAAGATGATTAATCCTGCTGCTTTCAAATTGAATCTTTCTTGACTACATGCCTGATTCTTGGCTCATGACTAGTGTGGGAAATCTCTTCTGGTCATCTTCAAATCCCTCTGACTGCTTTGGTCGTACCCTTTCCCCTTGGGTATTTCTGCAAACTATTGCCAAGTGGATGTACATTTTAAATTAATGTTAAATTAAAATATGAATAAGTTAACTTTAAACAGTTCTCAAAGCAGAATTTTATAATGTTAACTTGTAATTTAAAATTTAATTACTGATTCAAAGCTATCTAAAAGGAATCAGAATTAGTTGGAAGAAAATTATTGGTGAAAAACTGAAAGTATTTTTTCTAATATCAAGAACAAGACAAGGATGTCAATTCTTGACACTTTTATTCAACATAATACTGAAAGTCTTAGACACAGTGATCAGGAAAAATAAAAAAAAAAGAAATGAAAACAATCCAAAATTGAAAGAAAGAAGTAAAATTGTTTGCAGATGACATAATACTATACATAGAAATTCCTAAAGGCAGCCCCCCAGAAACTATTAGAACTCATCAATGATTTCAGTAAAGTTGCAGGGTAGCAAATTAATCTACTGCATTTCTATACACTAACAATAAATTGCCAGAAAGAGAAATTAAGAGAAACAATCCCATTCATAATCACATCAAAAAGAATAAAACACCTAGGAATAAATCTAACCAAGGAGATTAAAGACCTGTACCTGGAAAACTATGTCTTCCTGATGAAAGACACAGAAGATGACACAGACAGATGGAAAAATATACCACATTCATGGAAAAGAATTCATATTGTTAAAACGAGCATACTACCCAAGACAACCCACAGATTCAATGCAATTTCTATCAAAATACCAATGGTGCTTTTTAAGTAACTAGAGTAAATAATTCTAAAATTTGTGTGGCAACACAAAAGACCCTGAATAGCCAAAACAATCTTAAGAAAGAAGAACAAAGCTGGAGGTATCATGCATCCTGATTTTAAACTATATTACCAATGAACAATAATCAAAACAGTATGGTGAACTGGCACAAAAACAGACACATAGATCAATGGAACAGAATAGAAAGCCTAGAAATGGACACACACTTATATAGGCAATTAATCAAGACAAAGGAGGCAAGAATACATAAAGGGGAAAAGACAGTCTTTCCAATAAATGGTGTTGGGAAAACTGGACAACTACATGCAAAAGAATCAAACTGGACTCCTTTCTCACACCGTGCACAAAAATAAATTACAAACAGATAAAGACTTAAATGTAAGACCTGAAACCATAAAACTTTTATAAATAAACATAGTATACTCTTTGATACTGGTCTTAGTAAATTTTTTTGGATGTGCCTCTTCAGTCAAGGGAAACAAGCAAAAATAAACAAATTGTACTATATTAAACCAAAAAAAGCTTTTGCACAGTGAAGGAAGCTATCAAAAAAAAAAAAAAAAAGCCCAAAGGCTGCCTACCAAGTGGGAGAAGATATTTGTAAACAATGTATTTGATAAGGGGCTAATACCCAAAATACATAAATAACTCACAACTCAACATCAAGACACCAAGTAACATAATTAAAAAATGAGAAGAGGAACTGAATAGACATTTTTCCAAAGAAGACACACAGATGGCTAACAGACACATGAAAATATGCTCAACATCACTAATCATTCAGGAGATGCAAATCAAAACCACAATGAGATATCACCTCATACCTGTCAGAATGGCTATTTTCAAAAAGACAACAAATAAGTGCTGGCAAGGATGTGGAGAATAAGTTTCATACATTTTTTGGTGGGAATTGGAAAACAGTATGAAGACTCCTCATAAAATTAAAAGTATTTCTACTTTTAGAACTGTATTTGGTACAGCTTTATATGGTACAGCAATTCCATTTCTGGGTATTTATCTGAAGAAAAGGAAAACACTAATCAGAAAAAATATATGCATCCTTTTATATTCATTTCAGTATTATTTACAATAGCCTACAAGTATCCATCAATAGATGAATGAATAAAGATGATGTATAAATATATACCATGAAATATTAGTAAAAAATAATGCAATTATCCATTTGCAACAACATGGCTGGATCTGGAGGGTATTATGTTGAGGGAATAAGTCAGACAGTTAAAGGCAGATACTGCATGGTTTCGTTCATATGTGGAGTGTAAAAAACAAAACAAATGAACAAACATTTCAAAACAGAAGCAGAATCATAGATACAGAGAATAAACAGGTATTTGCCAGAGGGGAATAAGATGGAAATTAGTGAGGGAGATTAAGAGGTACCACCTTCCAGTTGCAAAATAAATGAGTCAGAAGATGTGAAATGTACTGTGTGAGAAATACAGTCAATAATTATGTGATATGTTTATATGGTGACAAATCACAGCCAGACTTATCATGGTGCTTATTTTGAAATATATAGAAATATCTTATCATACTATGTTGTGTAACAGGAACTAACATAGTGTTAGCTATGCTTCAAAAACAAACAAACGTAGAAAAGTGACCATATTTGTGGTTACCAGAGGTGAGGGGTGGGAGAGGGGGAACTGGATGAAGGCAGACTAAAAGTTCAGACTTCCAGTTATAAGACAGAGAAGTACTGGGGATGTGATATACAACATGCTAAGTGTAATGAACACTGATGTAGGTGAATGCAAAAGTTGTAAATCCTAAGAGTCTTCATCAAAAGAAAATAAAAAAGAAAATTCCCAGTTAAAATTATAATATGATAAAGAGATTTCCTTATAATTTATAGAAATTCAGTAGATAAACGTTTCAATTAAACATCACAACATGTGAATTTGGTAAATTTAGTGAATTGGTCATTCGGCAAGTTGACCTAAGAACTAGCTTCCTGGGAATTAGCTTTCAGCAAATTGACCTTTCATAGAATTAGCTTTTACCACATGGGCATTCATTGAAATGATTTTCATGGAACTGGTGATATCTTCCACGTTCCACCCTCCCATCTTGAGTTTCTAGAATCCCCTATCCACTGTCTACCCTCTAGCAAGTTTTTGTGACTCTTAACAAACTAGTTTTCTCAGGGGTGCAAGATTCATCCTGAGAACACTTCATCACCATGTCTTTAGGAGGTATTGACACTATTTATGTCAGTGTTTTAGAGCCTGTGGCATGCTAGAAAATTAGGGCTTTATTTATTTATTTTATTTTTTAATTGGAGTATAATTGCTTTACAGTATTGTATTAGTTTCTGCTGTACAACAACATGAATCAGCTCTGAGTATACGTATATTCCCTCCCTCTTGAATCTCCCTCCATTCCCCTGCTCCCACTCCATCCCGCCCATCTAGGTCATCACAGAGCACCAGGCTGAGCTCACTGTACTATATGGAATTTCTCTGGGGTCTGTGGCATGCCAGAAAATCAGGGTTTTACAAAGGTCTAGTGAAATGAGTATGGTATCCTCATATCCCCTCCCTGGCTCTGCCTTGAGAAATATAGGTTACAGAACTGAATCTCATCTATGCAGCTGAAGAGAAAAATTAAGGCCTTTAATGTAGTTCTGAAGTTGGAAGACACTTTAAGATCATCTAGTCCAGAGTTTCTTAACCTCAGCACTATTGACATTTTGGGCCAGATGATTCTTTACTGGGGACTTTCCTGGGCATTGTAGGATGATCAGCTGAACCTCTGGCCTCTACCTACAGAAAGTAGCTAGCCCTAAGTTGTGACAATCCATAATGTCTCAAGACATTGCTAAGTGTCCTGGGGTAGAGCATAGGCTGAATAAAGTCATCCTTGGCTGAGAATCTTTGATCTACTCTCTCATCTAATCTAGAACTTCCCTTTATGTTTTATACCATATGTGCACTGAATGCTGAAGGGGCCTGGAAACTCATCTTTTCACTCTGGTTTTTTTTGGAGACAGCTTCATGAGATCATGGACTCTGGACACACTACCTTGGGGTCAACTTCTGTCTCTGTTACTCATTATATATGGCCTTGAGCAATCCTCTTAACCCATTTCAACCTGTTTCCTGTTGTGTCCTGATCCCTGCTTCATAGATTTATTGCATGAACTAACTAGCTATGTATATAAAATGTCTGGCCCTTTGGTGTGCTTGATAACTATATCCCACATACTGGGCCCAAATACCCCTTCTTTAACTTCTCCCTTTCTATTGTGAGTGTTTGTGTCTGCCCAAAATTCACATGTTGAAGTCCTAGTTGCAGAAGACTCTTGAGAGTCCCTTGGATAGCAAGGAGATCAAACCAGTCAACCCTAAAGGAAATCGATCCTGTATTTATTTTATTTAGTTTCTGCTGTACAACAGCAGAAGGAAGGAGTGAGGCTAAAGCTGAAGCTTTACTTTGGCCTTCCAACAACATTGGAAGGAGTGATGCTAAAGTTGAAGCTTCAATACTTTGGCCACCTGATGTGAAGAGCCGACTCATTGGAAAAGACCCTGATGCTGGGAAAGATTAAAGACAGGAGGAGAAGGGGACAACAGAGGATGAGATGGTTGGATGGCATCACCGACTCAATGGACAAGTTTGAGCAAGCTCCAGGAGATAGTGATGGTCGGGGAAGCATGGTGTGCTGCAGTCCTTGGGGTCACAAAGAGTTGGACATGTCTGAGCAACTGAACAACAGCAACATGATGGTATTAGGTGGGCCTTTGGGGTGATTAAATCATGAGGGCAGAGCCCTTATGAATGAGACTAATGCTTTTATAAAAGAGGTTCCAGAGAGAACTCCCTTGTTCCTCCTACCATCTGAGGCCACAATGAGAAGTCGGCAGTCTGCAACCTGATAAAGGACTTCCACCAGAACCTGGCAAGCTGGCACCCTGATCTTCAACCTCCAGTCTTCATATCTGTGAAAAATAAATGGCTGTTGTTTATAAGCCATCCCATCTGTGATGTTTTGTTATAGTACCCAGATGGACTAAGACACCTTCCTTGGTCATTCTCCTGTACCCCAGTGCTATGCAGACTCTCAGACCTTTGGACCTTGTGACGGCTCTGAATTCAGCTATTGATAGCTGTCATCCCATGCTTATTCCTTCTTAGCAGAGCAAGCTCCATAAATCTTCATTCCTTCTCAAGCAGTTCAGCACATTTCTTTTTTTTTTTTTTGTAATTAATTTATTTTTTATTGGAGGTAAATTATTTTACATTATATTGGTTAGTTTTGCCATATATTGACATGAATTCGCCCCGGGTTTACATAAGTTCCCCCTCCTGAACCCCCCTCCCACCTTCCTCCTCCCTTTATCCTCCCTCTGGGTCATCCCCGCATGCCAGCCCCGAGCATCCTATAACATGCATTGACCCTGAACTAGTGATTCGTTTCACATATGACAACATACGTGTTTCAATGCCATTCTCCCAAATCATCCCACCCTCACCCTCTCCCACAGAGTCCCAAAGACTGTTCTATACATCTGTGTCTCTTTTGCTGTCTTGTATACAGGGTTATCATTTGCATCTTTCTAAATTCCATATATATGCATTAATATACTGTATTGGTGTTTTTCTTTCTGGCTTACTTCACTCTGTATAATAGGCTCCAGTTTCATCCACCTCATTAGAACTGATTCAAATGCATTCTTTTTAATGGCTGAATAATACTCCATTGTGTATATGTACCAAAGCTTTCTTATCCATTCGTCTGCAGATGGACATCTAGGTTGCTTCCATGTCCTGGCTATTATAAACAGTGCTGCAATGAACATTGGAGTACATGTGTCTCTTTCAATTCTGGTTTCCTTGGTGTGTATGCCCAGGAGTGCGATTGCTGGATCATATGGCAGTTCTATTTCCAGTTTTTTGAGGAATCTCCACACTGTTCTCCATAATGGCTATACTAGTTTGCATTCCCACCAACAGTGTTAAGAGGGTTCCTTTCTCTCCACATCCTCTCCAGCATTTATTGCATGTAGACTTTTGGATAGCAGCCATTCTGACTGGTGAAAATGCTCAACATCCCTCATTATCAGAGAGATGCAAATCAAAACCACAATGAGATACCATTTCACACCAGTTCAGCACATTTCAAGAGGTAGTTAATTGTTAAGTCAGCGTGAAACCGGACAGAGAGGAGACTTAGGGCTGGCACTGTGATAGAGACAGGGAGCTCCTAAAAGACTTTGCCTGGAAAGTTTGATCCTCCACAGGCTGAAACAGTCACTGCAGAAAGGCTGGACACCCCCTCAGCCCGTGTGTGGAAGAGCTGGCCGATGAACCACCTAAATAGAAACCAAATCCCACAAGCATGCATTTCGGCAATGACACCCTAGTGCTTGGAACCCCCGTGAGGGCCCAGGCTAGGAGACCAAGGTCACATTGCCCTTGACATCTCTCTTTCTCTACCAGTTGCTCATTTGGAATGAACTTTTGAAAATTTGCAGAAATATAAATAAGCCTCAAACCCTCCAGCTTGGAGATCTGAGAAGTCACATGACTCCTTGGAACAGCTGGCATTTGCTGAGCAGTTTTAAAAAGAGCACCCGTGTCAGAGAGCAACCACATAGCCCCCTAGGGGACTTGTAAATGCATTGTCCTTGGGGAAGCCACAGATTGGGCTCAACTCATGGGCTCCCACATGTAACCTGGACTTAATACAGCTCAATTTCTCTTTCAATTTCATGCCTGGAAAATGCAGGCCCAAGGTTGATCCCTTGTGTTGGGGGAGGAATTCTGGATCAAAGCACTGGGGAATCTTGCTGGTGTCAGAAAGCTCCCCCAGCCAGTGATGGGCAGGTCCTGGAGGTAGCAGGGCACTTGGGCGTTTGCTTCAGTCAATTTTGATATATTTGAGAACATTTTCTTAATGCCACAACTGGCTTTTATTGCTCCTTGGATGGGTAAAGATAAATTGGTTTTTGAAGTGACTCTGGCTTGAGAGGATGGTCTCCCAAAGCCCACTAGAAGTAGACTGAAATTATGGATAATGTTGGGACTTGCACACGAGGCAGTCCTGCCTGCCATTCCTAGGAGCAGGAGAGCAGTTAGCCAAGGGGATTAGACCAGATTGTTTAAACACTAGGCTGATGCGTCTGGCCTAAGGCTCTGGGCATTTACTTGTAGACAATCTCTCGATTTATGAGTCTAAATCACAAGGAGCACTATTGCGAATCACCCGCGCCCATCCCTTGCAAGTTTCGAAGATAAGAACTCTGAATGGGAGGCTTTTCTGGACCCAAGGAAGAAGAGAAGGACTGCATTTTCTGAGACCATGAAAATACATTAAAGTTTTTTTTTTTTTTTTTTAATCTCTGGGAGGCTTCAGAACTGCGAGGAGGGGAGAGGTATTTTTAAGATCTCTTCTTTGCTGTCATCTGACTTTGTTGCTATGAAGAATGGGAAGAGTGAGAAGCAACCACACCTCTTGGAGGTACTCAGGAGTAGTCTCTTCTCTCTATTAAAGGCCTTCATGGTACTGAACCCTCTTGAAGCAAATGTGACCTCAGTCCTTCCAGAAGCATTGTCTTTGGCTGGAAAAACTGTCCATCTGGATTCTCTAGTTCAGTCCCCTGCCTCAGCTGTAAGACGGTACTCAAACTTTTTCTCAAAAGCCATGCCCAGTGGGTTTCAAGAGTCTTTAGATATCATCAATTTTAATCTCATAACCTCAGAGAAAGCCAGAGAGCTAAAGGAATTTGGAGGCTAGTCAGTTTCACGTGGTAGTTCTAATGTTAAAAATTCTGATTGGACAAATGTGATTTGCCTAAATCTGCATATCACTTAGTGTCTGGACCACAACAGAGAAGCCTTTCCCCTGCATCCTGAACCCCTGCAGTAGCATCTTACCAAGCTCTCCAGTTCCACCAAATCTGTGTTTGTTGAGGGATGTTTAATTGTTTCTGTGGGTTTCACTTTTTTTTTCTCTCTTCTGAACAGCTATCCTCAGCCTTGATGGGGGTGGGCCACACAGAATAGTACCATCTGTATCTTCTCCTTTTTCTTTTTATTTGTGGGTATGTTACTTTTTAATTTTTTTTTCTAAGACTTAATTTTGCTAGAGCAGTTTTAGATTTACAATAAGATCATATAGTGATTTTTCATACGCTTCCTGTCCCGTGCAAACAACGCCACACAAACCTGTGCTAGCACGTATGCACAGTTGCTTTAGTTATGTCCGACTCTTTGCGAACCTATGGATGTGTAGCCTGCCAGGCTTTTCTGTCCATGGGATTCTCCAGGCATGAATACTGCAGTGAGGTTGCCATCCCTTCCTCGAGGGGATTTTCCAGACCCAGGGATTGTTGCGTTCAGCGTTGGCAGGCAGCTTCTTTACAACTAGTGTCATCTGGGAAACCCCCCATGCAAGCATGCTGCTGCTGCTGCTGCTGCAAAGTCGCGTCAGTCGTCTCCGACTCTGTGTGACCCCCATAGCCTCTCCCATTACCAACATCACTCATCAGAAGGGCACATCTGTTTTTTTCACAATAGATGAACCTATATTGATATGTAATAATCACTCAAAGTCCATAGTTTACCTTAGGAGTATGGGTTTGGATGAAAGCATAATGGCATATATTGGTTGTTATAATTTTACACAAAGTATTTTCATTGTCCTAGAAACTCTTTGTGTATTTCCTATTCTACTCTCCCATCACTCCTGGCAACCACTGACATTTTTGTTTTCAAAATGTGTCATTTATGTTGAACATTCATGCATACAGTGTGTAGCCTTTTCAAATTAGTTTCTTTCATGTAGTAATATGCATTTAAGTTTCCATCATATCTTTTCATGGGTTGATGCTTTGCTGTGCTCAGTTGCTTCAGTCATGCGACTGAGTCTTTGTGACCCCTGGACTATAACCCGCCGAGCTTCTCTGTCCATGGAATTTTTCAGGCAAGAATACTGGAGTGAGTTGCCATGCTTTCCTCCAGGGGATCGTTCTGACCCAGGGATCGAGCCCATGTCTCTTGTGTCTCCTGCATTGCAGGCAGATTCTTTGCTGCTGAGGCACCGTGGACGCTCATTTTCTTTTTAGTGTTGAATAATGTTTCATTGTCTGGATGACCATAGTTCATTTAGTCATTCACCTATTAAAGGATATCTTTATTGCTTCCAAGCTTTGGTAATTATGAATAAAGTTGTTAAAAACATCTGGGTACTAATTTTTGTGTGGACATAAAATTTTAATTCCTTGGGCAAATACCAAGGGGGTATGATTATTGGAATGTACGATAAGAGTATGTTTACTTTTGTAAGACATTTCCAAATTGCCTTCCAAAGTGGCTGTACCATTTTGCATTCCCAGCAATGCATGAGAGTTCCTGTTGCCCCACATCCTGATCCGCATTTGATGTTGTTGGTGTTCTGGATTTTGTCCATTCTAATAGGTTTGTAGTGGTATCTCATTGTAGTTTTAATTTACATTTCCCTGATGATGTGTGATATGGAGTCTTTTCATATGCTTTTTTTATCATCTGTATATCTTCTTTGATGGGGTGTCTGTTAAAGTCTTTCAGTTCAGTTCAGTTCAGTTCAGTCGCTCAGTCGTGTCTGACTCTTTGTGACCCCATGAATCACAGCACGCCAGGCCTCCCTGGCTGACTTTTAAAAAAATCAAGTTGTTTTCTTATTGTTGAGTTCTAAAAGTTCTTTGTATATTTTGGATAATAATCCTTTAGTAGATGTGTCTATTGCAAATGCCTTTTCCAAGTCTATGGTTTGTCTTCTAAATCTATTGATATTGTCTTTTGCAGAGCAGAGGTTTTTAATTTAAATGAAGTCTAGCTTATCACTTGGAGAAGGCAATGGCAACCCACTCCAGTGTTCTTGCCTGGAGAATCCCAGGGACGGGGGAGCCTGGTGGGCTGCCGTCTATGGGGTTGCACAGAGTTGGACACGACTGAAGCGACTTAGCAGCAGCAGCAGCTTATCACTTGTTTCCTTCATGGATTGTGTCCTTGGTATTGTATCTTAAAAAGCATCACTAACCCAAGGTCATCTACGTTCTCTCCCATGTTATCTTCTAGGAGCCTTATGGTTTGGTATTTCATATATAGATTTACGACCCATTTTGAGTTAATTTTTGTGAAGGGTATAAAGATTTTTGTTGAGATTTATTTTTGGGGCACAGGTGTCCATTTGTTACAGCACCATTTGTTGAAGAAACTATCTTTGCTCCATTGTATTGTCTTTGTTCCAGTGTCAAAATCAGTTGACTATAATATTTAAGGAGGTTCCTTTTTACTTACTGACATTTATTAAGAGCTTATTTTCTCAACAGCAATCAGTTCATACTTTAAAGCCAGGGATAATGCTAAGAGCTCTGTTTATGTTACCGTATTTAGTCCTCTAAGTAACATACAGACAAAGACACAGAGAATTGGACATTGTTTGCACAGCAAACTGTCCAAGCTTGCACAGCAAGACTGGAATTTGAGTCTCAATTTTGCCTTGAGTTGATGATATTGACCGTTGTTTTATTACATCACCTACTTATTCAAACTAATTGTAGCTCTACTTCAAAATAGCACTAAGGTCAAGAATGGACTTAAGTGCTTCCACCAGGTGGCCATTTGCAGACTGGCTTACAGTGGTTTACATTGCCTGTATTGTTCTTCTGCATAGGGACCGTCCTGCTATTCCAGTATCAAACAAAAATTAGCGTGCCCATCTTCAACTAAGCCAGTCATTCAAATATGAATGTGACCCTTATTTTCCTGCTTAGAACACTTCATTGGCTTCTCATTTCTAAGCTCAGAGAAGCTAAGACATATTGGTAAATAGCTACTTTACCAAGCAAAATGTGCCAAGTGTGATAAGAAGTTAGAAAAAGAACTCAGTAAAATGGGAAATTTCTTCCAACTAGAGATCCAGGGGAAGTTTCACAGAGAAAGTGGTATTTTACCAAGCTCTGAAGGAGACAGAGATATAAAGACCTTTGGGAACAATATTCTAAGAAACACGTCTGGAAAAAGTGAGAGATTAAATTGGTCTGTAACAGAGTGGCATATAGGGAGAAAGCAGAAAATATGCGCTGTCTGAGAGGTGGGCTGGGGCCATGTCTGGGAGGATCTTGAAGGTCAAACCTCTTTTGACCTTGAACTACTTTTGGGGGGCTTGATTTTTCCTTGATGTCTCCAAGTTTGGTAACAGGGTAGTCATCATATACCATAAGCCTATTAATGTTTGATTCATAGCTTTGAGAATAAAATATGCTTTTTTCGAATTAGAAGAAGATAAAAATAAAAAATATTCCATTTTTGGCAATAGTATGGTTAATGTGTCTCCTCTTACCTCAGAAAGCCATTCTAATAGCCTCATGTGGCCTCAAGTGTTTTCCTGCCAATGAAGGATTCTACACAGTAGAATTAAAGTAGGATTCATGTTTGAATGTTGTTCTGGTTTCCTTTGCAAAGAGGCTGGCCAGAGAGTGAGATTGGAAAGAGCCCTCTTGACCTCTGGAATGAAGCCAGTTTGGTGGAGACAACAAAAGTAGATCAGCTACTTGGGGCCTCAGGGGACTGTGCGAGTCTGTTCTTTCTCCCTCTGGTTTCCTAATCATTTTTCCAAGGATGTGTTCCCTTTTGACACACTGTCCTCTTTTCTCTGACATTAAACCCAACTACATGGGCACACAAGGGTGGACGTGTGTCTGTGTGTGGTACATGTGTGTATGTGAGTGTGCACATGTGTGTTTGTGTGCACAAGTGTGAATGTGTGTTGGTGAAAGTGAAAATTGCTCAGTCGTGTCCAACTCTTTGCGATCCCACATGCTATGCAAGTTCATGGAATTCTCCAGGCCAGAATACTGGAATGGGTAGACTTTCCCTAATCCAGGGGATCTTCCCAACCCAAGGATTGAACCCAGGTCTCCCACATTGCAGGTGGATTCTTCACCAGCTGAGCCACAAGGGAAGCCGAAGATTACTGGAGTGGGTAGCCTATCCCTTCTCCAGCAGATCTTCCCAACCCAGGAATTGAACCGGGGTCTTCTGCATTGCAGGCAGATTCTTTACCAACTGAGTATCAGGCAATACCTGTGTGTGTTGGTGCTGACCGACTATTTTTGTCACCATTGCAGCCAGTGTTCTGGACGCAGATGCAAAGAGATTGAAAGCCTACGAGTGACAGTTGGACATAGTTTTGGAATGAATAGGGCTGGGTATTAGATGCTGATAAAGGAAGTCTATTTCTGCTTGGCTTCCTGAATGTCAAAGTGGTGGGAACCCATGAGCAGGTGACTGAGGGGGCAGCTTCAGCTCCTGAACTTGACAGCTTTAAGAATAGGAGGATCTCTCTATCCGCTCAGTGCTCGCATCTGTTCATAACGGGTGATGGCCATTTCAGTGTGAAGCAAGGGCATTGGCAAGATGACTTCTGGAGGGCCTTTCTGGGATGAATCATCTGTGATATTGTCTCTTCAGCCACTATAAGTGGGGAATATGTATCATTATTTTAGCCACATGAAAACTGAGAACACTCCATAAATTCTCATTATTGAGACAGAGTGGTTATGGTGACCTTGTAGGTTTTCACATTTACCCTTGCAGTTCCCCTGCTTCTTCTTGATTTTGGTTTATTTAAAATTATGGTCTCCTCTTGGAATGGAGATATTTCACAGAGTAGGAATTGGTTAAAGGGCAGGACCCTGAGCCCAAAGGAGTGTGGAGAAGGGGGAAGGAAGGCATGTGTGGCAGAGACTTCTGCCTGGACTTGCTAGGGACTGTGTATGTTTGAGAGGGAAAATCCTGACCTTGTAAAAGAAACCCAACACAGACACGTGGCATCTCCTAACTGAGCTCTCCTCCCTGGGAGGGCTACAGATTGTATTAGCAGAGACCTCAATTCTTTTTAAACCAGCAGGAGAAGCAAGTTGATATTTACATTTTGCCAAGACTCAGTTAACACTGGACTAGTTTTCTTTGTGATGCTGACACCCGAGTTGTGTGATGCAAGTTAATTCCATGTATGTGCATCAAACAGGGAAGGGAGTCAAGGATGGTAAGAGGGATGGAGGAGTCTAAAGCTTATTGAATATCAGTGGTATGACATTTATAGATATTCTTACACTAAGAGAAAACGTGCATTCAGGGAAGTTAAATGACTTGTCCAAGGCCACATGGGGTGTTAGTGCTAAAACTGGACTGCAAGTCAGGGGACCTGACTCTAATAAGGCTTCATAAGTAATCCTTAAAATTATATTTCTTATGGTCAAAACAGTTTTAAGAATACCCTGAGTCAATAAAGACTTTCAGAGTCTCTCTGTCTCTCTAACATGTATATATTTATAATTATATGTATATATAAATTATACATGTGTAATTATAAATGAATTATATATATATATATATATATACACATGTATACACACTTTTTTTTTTTGATCACTGATGAACTGTAGCCTGCCAGGCTCCCCTGTCCATGGGATTTCCAAGGCAAGAATACTGGAGTGAGTTGCCATTTCCTTCTCCAGGGGATCTTCCTGACCCAGGGACCAAATTCACATGTTCTGCATTGACAGGCGGATTCTTTACTGCTGAACCACCACATATAACATAACTAGGAGAGACAGAATACTCTAAATTTCATGTTACACTACAGTAGAAGAGTAAGCTTCTAAGTTCGACAAGATAAATTCCAGATTCCATCATGCTGGAACAAAGAGCCAGGTTGAAGACACAGGGAAAAGAGAAGATGAGTCTGGGGGCCTTGATCACTGATAAAATAACCCTCAGAAAGAGGAGTTCACATTTGAGTGAAAAATAATGAACACAGCTTTGAGACCAGGTCACTGAAATACAAGTTCCCTGGGAATGGAATGGAAGGGCTCGGTTGTGCATGGGACAGGGGCTGGTGGTGTGGGTAGAAGGAGAGGGGACCCTTGGCAGGGGTACTTTTGGAAGCTTGTTGGAGGAAGGAAATAAGGAAGTGATGTTATTCTGCCAAGCAAAAGTGAATCTCATCAGAAGAGACACCAATCCCTCCTCCCTAAAGTGCCATCAATGAAAAAAACTACACTTTTCTATACCAACAGAAGAGGGTGCTCTTGAACTAAGAAACACTGTCAGTCACCCGACCGCCATAATTGTGCCTACATACAACCGTTGATGTAAACACTTAAAAATAAACAAAAAATGTCAGACAACATATGTACAAGGCCACTAAGGAAGCAAAATATGAGAATCCAAACATTTCAGCAGATGTAAATGTTCCTATCTAAATCAAACATGAAGCAGAAGAAAACTTTAACATAACACCCGAATTGAATATCCTAAGACAGGCATTTGAAAATATGACACCAAAATCTTGTCAGAAGCTCTAAGGTTTAGAACAAAAATAGACAAAAAAAAGAAAGAAAATGGAAATAGAAGTTGAATAAACTCAGGAAAGAAATGGAAATAAAAGGCAAGATCATCTAAAAAAAGAAGGCTAAATTGAATAAGGTACTCATGGGACAATAGATGATGAGACATTGAGAACGTAATAAGAAGAAGATGAAATTTAAATAAAGAATGAAGGAGAAAAGATCAGAACAAAAATAACTGATAGAAGAAAGGTTCAGAAGATTCTGAAAAAGAAAAGCATTTCAATGCAAAACAACTAGTATTTCAAACTATAAATTAAGATAAATTTTTGAAATTAAAAAAAGACTTGAATCTGTATCTTTAAAGACCCCATTGTGTTCCTGGGAAAATAAACCTGAAATGATGAAGTCTAAGACTTTTTCCAAGAAAATATTACACTTTAAAGATAAAGAGCACATTCACCAGGTCTTTAGATAAAAGGACCAAATGACTCACATAGAAAAGAAAATCAAGTAAACATCAGACTTTTCATGTAAAATAAGAGAACCATGGAGTCTCACTTTCAGAAAACAAAAGGAAGTGTAACAGGAATACTCTTTTTCTAGATGAGCTCATCACTGAGAGCTAAGACTGTAAGAGGCAGTTTTCTCTGAGCAAAAACTCAGACCACTGGCTGTTGCTCTGTAAGTCATCTGCCAGAGGGTGACATTATTCAACCAACATAGGACCAGGACTAGGATGGTCAGATAGATGGGTTGAGAGTGAGGATCAATATTTCAGAGTACATCTGTACCTAAAGCAAGGACAGGGACAAGAGAGGAAGTGCAGTGTGACTGCTGTGTGTTCTGACGAAACTGAAATAATGGCTTGTTGCATAGAAAATAGGGCAGAGTGAAGGATATCATTTGAAGCAGACAGACCAAAATGTAGAAAGGCAAATGAGAAAAAAGTGGACCAAGGGCATTAAGATGGCTATTATTAGTGAAAAAGCGGTCACTGCAATGAACAACACTGAACTTCCTGAATACCAAAAGAAATATGAAATGGACACAGAAAACGTACCACATAGAGAATAGAACAATATACACAATTTTACACACAAAATCAGTTGAGACCAAGTAGTCATATTAATAACTTATATTTATCATATTATTTATAATTAATTTAAACATCTATTGCATTACCCTGCATTAAAAATATGTTGACATTGACTCACAGCAACACTCAGGTCCATGAAACAAATAGAAAGACATACCTACAATGAAAGCCACCTATCACAAAGTGGTTCAGAAAGGCTAAGAATAAAAAGATTAACAAAGATAGTTCAGAAGAATGAAAACAATAAAATAAATAAGAATGTAAAGACAAAATATAATCAATAAGGTGCGTTTATATCAGATCTCAAACCTTGCAAATATAGAGTATATGCTTCCTTTTAAAAACACAAATAGAATGTTCACAAACATTGACCGCATTTTGGGTCATAAAGTCCTGCTGTTAAGTCACTTTTGTCGTGTCCGACTCTGTGCGACCCCACAGACGGCAGCCAACCAGGCTCCCCCATCCCTGGGCTTCTCCAGGCAAGAACACTGGAGTGGGTTGCTATTTCCTTCTCCAATCCATGAAAGTGAAAAGTGAAAATGAAGTAGCTCAGTCGTGTCCAACTCTTAGGGACCCCATGGACTGCAGCCTACCAGGCTCCTCTGTCCATGGGATTTTCCAGGCAAGAGTACTGGAGTGGGGTGCCATTGCCTTCTCTCCATAAAGTCCTAGTAAGTGCCATAAAGTAGAAATTAATAAGAAAAATTTAAAACGTCCTTCCATTTTGAAATTAAACAGCAACAACAATTTTCCATTAAACTAATATTGGGTGAAAGTAGATATAAAACTGAAATTGCAGAATTTTTAAAAACCATAATTAGAATGAAAAATATACCCATTAGAATTTGTGATATAATTAAAGCAATGATCTGATGAAAATCCATGGTCTTAAGTACTTAAATCACAAGAAACTAATTAAACAAGTCTAATTCCTAAGTGAAAAAATATAGAAAAATAACAAAGTTCTTTGCGACCCTATGGACTATAGCCTACCAGGCTCCTCTGTCCATGGGATTTTCCAGGCAAGGGTACTGGAGTGGGTTGCCATTTCCTTCTCCAGGGGATCTTCCCTACCCAAGGATCGAATCCTGGTCTCCAGCATTGCAGACAGACGCTTTACCATCTAAGCCACCAGCGAAGCCCAATTCCGAAGTAAAAAAATATAGAAAAATAACAAAGATAAAAAGAAAAGAAGCACAAGGAAGGGAATAATAAAAGTAAGAGAAGAATTTAATGTGATAGAAAACAGTAGAAAGAGTAGAACTAATAAATGAATCAAAATGCTGGTTGTTTGGGGAAATAAACAGTTAAAATATACATACCAATAACTAACCTAATCAAGAAAAAAGAGACAAAACACAGACTCACAAAATAAGGAAAGACTAGAGGGAAATAACTATTATAAAGATAAAATCAATCATAAGTAGACTACTTTGGAAAACTCTGTAGAAATTCATTTGAAAACTGTGAGATTGGTTATTCTCTGTGAAAAAAATGTAATTTACAAAAACAGATCCCATTTTATATAGAAAGCTCAAACAGACCACTCTTCAGGGTGGAGAAAAGGTGGAGAAAGTAATCAGCAAAGTATTCCACGTAGAAACACCAGATATAGATTGTTGCACAGGGAAAACTACAAACCTTCAAAGATTAGATAATCTCAACGCTTCATAAGGGCTTTCCTGCTGACTCACTGGTAAAGAGTCCTCCTGCCAGTGCAGGAGACCGGTGTTAGATCCCTGGTTCGGGAAGATCCCCTGAAGAAGGAAATGGCAACCCACTCCAGTAATCTTGCCTGGGAAATCCCATGGACAGAGGAGCCTGGCAGGCTACAGTTCATGGGGTCACAAGAGAGTTGGACTCGACTTAGTGACTAAACAACTGCTGCTGCTGCTGCTAAGTCACTTCAGTCGTGTCCGACTCTGTGTGACCCCATAGACGGAAGCCCACCAGGCTCCCCCATCCCTGGGATTCTCCGGGCAAGAACACTGGAGTGGGTTGCCATTTCCTTCTCCAATGTGTGAAAGTGAAAAGTGAAAGTGAAGTCGCTCAGTCGCGTCCGACCCCCAGCGACCCCACGGACTGCAGCCTACCAGGCTCCTCCATCCATGGGATTTTCTAGGCAAGAGTACTGGAAAATCCCATGGATGGAGGAGCCTGGTAGGCTGCACAACAACACTTCATAAATTGCTTTGGAGTGTAGAAAATGAAGGAAAACTTCTAAATTTTTTTAAATAAGTAAGTGTAATGTTGATACTCAAATCTAATAAAGATTATTAGTAAAAATGATAACAACAATATAGTTTATAGGGAAGTGAAAGAGAAGTGTGGAAATGTGTTAGCCACTCGGTTGTGTCTGACTTTTTGTAACCCCATGAACCATAACCCACTTACAGACCTATTTTCTTTATAATTATAGTTGCAAAAACTAAATTAAACTCTGGCAAAAGGAATCCAAAACCATCTTAATGAAATAAAGCATCAGGATCAAATTTCAGGAATGCAAGGAGTTTCAGTATGAAGAAATCCACTAATATAATTCACCTTATGGTGAAATTTAAGGAGAAAAGTCATACGATTATCTAAATGGATCTGGAGGACCTTTAATAATATTTAACACCTATTTCTGAAAAATGCACTCAGTAACTAAGAATTCATGGATAATTTCTTTACACAATTAACATATATGTCCTTATATATACTTGTGATTTATGTATGCAAGTATATATATTCTAAACGTAGCATCCTATTTAATTGAGAAGCATGGAAGACACTCCTTCCAAGACTAGAAATAAGGCAAAGATACCCTTTGTCTTCATTCTGTGTACCGTATTGGAGCTGTTAATCAATACCATTTGAGAAGAAGAAAAACCACCTCTTTGTGAAGATGAAATTACAACGAAGCTTGAAAACCCAATAATTAGTGATTAAACTAGTGGAAATTAGTAAGGAACTCAGATATTAGGATAAAAATTGACATAAAAATCAATAGCCTTCATATATACAGAAAATAACCAATTATAATTTACAACATAAGGGGGAAAAAGCCATTTGCAATTGTAATAAAAAAGATAAAACTTAAAAAGGAACATGCTCAGTTGTGCCTGACTCTTTGCAACCCCATGGACTGTAGCCTGCCAGGCTCCTCTGTCCATGAAGTTCTCCAAGAAATAATATTGGAGTGGGTTGCCACTCCCTCCTCCAGGGGATCTTCTTGACCCAGGGATTGAATCTGTGTCTCCTGTGTCTTCTGCATTGGCAAGCGGATTCTTTACTGCTGTGGCCACCTGGGAAGCCAAAAAGAAACATGCAAAATTTAAATGAGGAAAATTTAGAAATCTTCCCCAAAGACTTGAAAGCAGGTTTGAGAAAGTAAAAAGGCATCTGTTTGTACAGAGAACTGCTCAACGTCGTTCAGATGTCAGTTCTTCTTAAGTTAGAGTATAAACTTTATCCAATTGTAAGGAAATTGCCAACAAGCACTCTCACCACTCCATGATATAAATAAGTTGATTCTAAAGTCATGTCAAAAAGTAAACATGTCAAAAAGCTAGAAAAACTTGAGCAGAGGGAAGGGGAAGCAAAGAGAGAGAATGATATTACCTGACACACAGTCTAACTGCTCAGTGGGAAATACAGTGTGGCACTGGCTGGATGGAGAGACCAACGAAGCCAGATAAAGGCAGAAATGGGTTCAAGTATGTATAAAAATGCATCATTAGATAAAACTGGCATTTCAAATCACTGAAGAAAAGGTGGGCTTTTTAAATAAATGGAGTTTGGACAGCTGAATAGCCAACTGGAAAAAGATAAAACTAATTCCTACCTTATACCATATACCGTAAACTATAAAAGGATGAGAGACTTAAAAGTAAAACTACAAAGTAAACAAACCATAGAAGTGCTAAAGAAAACATGGATGACTGTTTTTGTAACTTGAGTGTGGGAAGATGCTTACTCAATGTGATTCAAAAATCCATATGCATTCCCCCATAATATATGTATGTGGAATTGAGAGAAAGGGTACAAATGAGCCTAGTTGCAGGGCAGTAATAGAGGCATGGAGGATGGAAACAATGGAAACAGTGTCAGACTTTATTTTCTTGGGCTCCAAAATCACTGCAGACGGTGACGGCAGCCATGAAATTAAAAGATGCTTGCTCCTCGGAAGAAAAACTATGACAAACCTAGACAGCATATTAAAAAACAGAGACATTACTTTGCCGACAAAGGTCTGTACAGTCAAAGCTATGATTTTTCCAGTGGTCATGTATGGAGGTGAGAGTTGGACTATAAATAAAGCTGAGTGCTGAAGAATTGATGCTTTTGAACTGTGATGTTGGAGAAGTCTCTTGAGAGTCCCTTGGACAGCAAGGAGATCCAACCAGTCCATCCTAAAGGAAATCAGTCCTGAATATTCATTGCAAGGACTGATGCTGAAGCTGAAGCTCCAATACTTTGGCCACCTGATGTGAAGAGCTGACTCATTAGAAAAGACCCTGATGCTGGGAAAGATTGAAGGCAGGAGGAGAAGGGGCTTACAGAGAATGGGATGGTTGGATGGCATCATCGACTCAATGGACATGAGTTTGAGCAAGCTCCAGAGATGGCAAAGGACAGGGAAGCCTGGCGTGCGCAGTCCATAGGGTCGCAATGCGTCAGACATCACTGAGCGACTGAACAAGAGGATGGATGTGTGGACACAGGATGGGAAGGGTAGTGTGGGATGAACTGGGAGATTAATTTTGACATAAATACCATGTATGAAATAGTTAGTGGGAACCTGTGGTACTGCATAAGGAGCTCAGCTTGGTGCTCTGTGATAACCTAGAAAAGTGGGATGGTAAGCAGTTGAGAGGAAGGTCCAAGAGGGAGGGGATATGGCTGGTTCACTTTGCTGTTCAGTGGAAACTAACACAACATTGTAAAGCAATTATGCTCCAATTAAAAAAACCCATACACAACAGCAAAAGATTGATAAATTCTACTACATAAAATTAAGAAAGAACCACATAGCAAAAACTAAGCAAAACCAAAAGAAAAATGTCTCCCTAGGGGAAAATATTTGCAACATGATGTGGTGGAGATAAATGGCTGTCTCATTAACATATAAAATATTTTTAAAAATTGAGAAAAAAAAATCCCAAATCACCAATCTCCACAAAAGTATAGGGAAATGATCCTTAAACATATTGAAATGCTCAAAAATGTTGGTGCAGCTGTGGAGAAAATGAGCTGTATTAGTTTGCTCAGGCTGCCATAACAAAATTCCACAGATTAGAGGCCTGCTGCTACTGCTGCTAAGTCACTTCATTCGTATCCGACTCTGTGTGACCCCATAGACGGACACAACAGAAATTTATTTTCTCACACTCTGGAGGCCAGAGTCCAAGATCAAATTGTTGATTCTTTGTATTTCTTTTGAGACCTTTCTCCTTGGCTTGCAGAGGGCTGCCTTCTCACTGCATATTCACAAGCTCTTTCTTCTGTACAGGCACTTCCAAGGTATCTCATTGTGTGTCCAAATTTCCTCTTCTTGTGACAGCAGTCAGATTGGATTAGGGTTTACCTTAATGACCTTATTTAACTTAATAACTCTTTAAAGGCCTTATCTCCAAATATAATTGCACTCTGAAATACTGGTGATTAGGGTTTCCATATAGAATTCGAGGGGAGATAATTCAGCCTATAACACAAGTCCGTATGTTGGTAGTAGATATTTAAATGATATAATCTATTTGGAGATATAATCTCTTGTGGCTCAGGTGGTAAAGAGTCTGCCTGCAATGCAGGAGACACAGGTTTGATCCCTGGGTTGGGAATATCCCTTGGAGAAGGAAATGGCAACCCATTCGAGTATTCTTGCCTGAGAAATCTCATGCACAGAGGGGACTGGTGGGTTACAGTCCACGAGGTTACAGAAGAGTCAGACACAACTTAGCAACTAAAGAGCAACAGCAATCTATTTGGAGGTAAATAAATATCAGTTCAGTTCAGTTCAGTCGCTCAGTCGTGTCCGACTCTCCGTGACCCCATGAATCACAGCACGCCAGGCCTCCCTGTCCATCACCAACTCCCGGAGTACACTCAAACTCATGTCCACAGAGTCGGTGATGCCATCCAGCCATCTCATTCTCGGTCATCCCCTTCTCCTCCCGCCCCCAACCTTTCCCAGCATCAGAGTCTTTTCCAGTGAGTCAACTCATCGCATGAGGTGGCCCAAGTACTGCAGTTTCAGCTTTAGCATCAGTCCCTCCAATGAACATCCAGGATTGATCTCCTTTAGAATGGACTGGTTGGATCTCCTTGCAGTATAAGGGACTCTCAAGAGTTATCTGGGCAACATTTACCCTTTGACTCAGCAATATGACCTGTAGAACTTGACCCTGAAACCCTAATCAACAAGAAAACAAAAAACATATGAACAAGGTTACTCATCACTCTATGATTTGTAGGAGTAAATAACTGAAACAACCTGAAGACAACATATAAAATAACTGGTTAAATAACCTATGGTATATTCACACATCAGAGCAACTCTTAAGCTATGAAGAGAATGGAGAAGATCTCTATTAATTACTCAGGATCACTTCGAGGATCTGTTCCAAGTAAAAAAATACAAAGTGAAAAAGTATACAAATAGAAGGGTACTTTTTATATAAGAAAGGAAAGTAAATCAGAAAGAAGAATACACACATGCACACACTTATTGTTGCAAAGAGAAGCTTGGGAGGAATACACTAGAAGCTACTACAACGGTCGCCTGGCTACAGGACAGGAATGAGAAAAGGATAGAGGAGATGAGGAAGCAGTGACACCTTTTAGTATAGTTTTGACTTTTAAATCATTGCAAAGTTATGTATATTTTAAAATAAAATTAAACAGGCAAGGGCACACTCCTAATTTGAACAAAAAGAGAAACGAATGAACCCTACTGTACAACCAGTTGATAACATAGTCCTGCAAAAAGAAAGAATTAACCCAGCTAACTGAATGCAGAATTCCAATGCACATGTTCACTGAGATATAGTCTAAGAGCAAAAAGAAGTTCAATGAAATGCATATGTTGTTTGGTGTATTTGTTGTTAGTTGCAGTATTGGTGTACCAGTTCCCATACTTCTTTGTGCAAGAATTGTATGACAGAGCAAACCAGGCAACATTGGATTTTTTTTTTTATCATGATACAAAGGAGTTAGAAATAATGAGTGAGATTAAATGGTGAGCTCTCTGTATTGGATTTGAAGGTGTCTGAATGAACTCATGATTTAAACACATAATTATTTGTTCTGTTCAATAAGGTATGAGGAAAGAATAGTTCAAATTGAATCTGGAGTATTTTATTGTCTCAGAAAGCAAGAAAATTGGAACGTATCAAATGAACACAACAGATAGCTTAAAGATGTCCCCACTGGCCAGATTAGAGGAAAATTAAGTATTAAAAGAACAGCGATAATAATATCTTTTGTTAAGTTGAATTAAAAATAATGATATTCAAAAACAAGCAAACAAAGCAAATTGAGGTAGAAGGGTAAAGAAAAGTTCTTTTTTTTTTTAAATAGCAGAATGCTAGTGGAGTGTAGAAGGAATAATAGAATTAGAAAATAACCACTTTGTCACCATTGATGTAATGGCTGATTCAAACAAGTACTAACAATGGAAACTAAAAATTTGGGTAAAGTCTCTTGAGTAACAAGATATTTGTACAGTCTTAAAGTTTAGCCTCACAAGTTATTTACTAATTACAAAAGAGAAAAAGCTATTTCTACTTTGGAAAAAATCTGTTGGACATTATCTTAACCAGTAATGGAACATCATTACCCATAATGGAATAATCTGACATTATATGCTTCCTGATGTGATGCACTGAGAAAGACCCAACACCATTTATGTTATGTTCTTGCCAGATATGTCTAATTGGAATTTAAACATGAGTCAACAATTTAAAAAACCCATATTTATGGAACGAGCTACAGGAGAACTTGCTAGGGTGTTGCAAATATCTCACTGTTGTGAAAGACAAAAATAAAGAGAAGAAAGCAAAAAAATAAAGCAAATGAATTTTTAATGAAGAATAAATGGACATGGTAAACAACTGCAAACCATAACTCTAGATTTGACATTTGGTTGGAAAAATTAGTCATTAAATATATTAGAATAATTCGGAAAACTGACTGCTGAATGTATTTAGATAATAAGGCATCAGTGTTAAACTTCTTGAGATTGATCATGATATTTTAGATATGTGGGAAAATGTTTCAAAGAGGAAACTGGTAGTAGAAAGGCTATTTAGAAGTAGGAACATAAGGTGATGAAATCAGGGGAATTGAAGACCTGTTCCTCTGAAGTATTTCTAAACTATAAGTGGGATTTGAGATCCAACTGGACAGTGAGAGAGAGAGTAGATTTGAAGGTAGAGCTGAAGTTCTAATTTGAGTGAGTGGATAGATAGTGGTGCCATTCACTAAAACTGCCAAGTGTGCATACTGAGTTGAGATATCTGTAAGACATGCATGGGGAAACTCTGATCATACCATTCGAACGTTTTGTTTAAAAGTCAGGAATCTAGTTAGACACAGAAATCCCAAACTGATTAGTTGTTGGTTCAGAGGTGATAGCTTGGAGTCATTGTGGGCAATGAAATTTCTTAAGGGAGTAGCGAATGGGATAACAATGGAGAAGCAGGACACTGGAAAACATCAGTATTCCTTGAGAATCCTATTGTCCTATCCATTCTCCATGGGATCCTATTCCAGGGAAGCAGACCTTTAAAGAACATTTCTTCATGGTAAGTTGGGACTGTCTGTGTATCAGTCAGCTCCCACCAGAAGCAGAAGTCTGGTGGGATGGCCTGTGCCTTTAATGGAAGGACTGGTGTCAGAAAGCTTAAGGAAACAAATAAGTTGAGGGAACCAGAGAACAGCAAGAGTGGGACACCATTGCCACTTCTAGACCAAGGGGCAAAGAGAAGAAAAACAAATGTTCCTGGAGTCTAGTATGGGTTGAAGCTCCGAAGAAGGGACAGCTTAGTGGGAAATGTAGAAGAACATGCCTGCTTCTAGAAAGGCCTAACTGAAAAGTAAGAGATGGGAAAAGAAATATCCCAAGCTCCCCTACCTCCACATTAAAAAAAAAAATTATGATATAATTCACATAAAATTTCACATAACACAAAGTCACCGTTTTATAACATACAATTCAGTGGTTTTAGTATAGTCACAAGGTTGTGCAACGTAACAATTATCCAATTCCAACATTTCCATCACCCCCAAAAGAAATCCCATATCAACAAGCAGTCACTGCCCATTGTCTTCTTTCTCCTGACTCAGGCAGGTACTAATTTATTTTCTGTCTGTATGGATTTGTCTATGCTAGACACTTCTTCAAAGAAATAGAAGTATGTGGCCTTTTGAGTCTTTCTTCTTTCACTTAGCATAATGTTTTCAAGTTCATCCATATTATAGTATGTATCACTACTTAAATAGTTGTGGCATTCAGGATGGTCTCCCCTGGTGGTTCAGCTGGTAAAGAATCCACCTGCAATGCAGGAGACCTGGGTTCAATCCCTGGGTTGGGTAGATCCCCTGGAGAAGGGAAAGGCTACCTACTCCAGTATTCTGGCCTGGAGAATTCCATGGACTGTATAGTCCATGGAGTCACAAAGAATCAGACATGACTGAGCGACTTTCACTTTCATCCCTACTTTATTACTTTTCAAGAATGAATAACATTCCATTGTATGGATATACCACATTTGTTTATCGATTTATCATCTGGTGGGTATTTGGATTGTTTTAACTGATTTCCTACTAGAACAGAGCCTAAAGGTCAGCCAGGGCCTTCTCAGGTCTTTTGTGATCATGCAGATAACCTTGGGCTTAGGCTTGGCTTTATGGATTTTTAGGAGTAAGCCGAAGTCTTTCCAAGCCCTGGTAGATATCTCATTGTTTGGCTTTTAAGTTTTTGGTTGTCTGTTGTTTTCCACACATTGCTTCAGGCAGAATCTATATTAAAATACTACCAGATACAAGATTTCAACAAACACCCCTTTCCCCTAGGGCTTGCAGTACTATGCAAATTCTGAGACAGGTGAAATAGAGACTTTTGAGTGAAATGGAGCTTTTAGACTGGTTCTAGCAGAGAAGTATAAGATAGGTCATATGATTATTGCTCTTTGGGAATAAATCTTTGAAAGTGTTCCAGCTTCATTTGCTCCTTGAAATGCCAGGAATGCATGATGTTATTTTTCAAGGCTATCTCTAAGCTAGGTGAATGAGGATAAAACCGGGGTAAAAGATGCTGCTCTTACTGAGATTCAGCTATTTTTTATTGAGCGAAAGCTACCGGATTGCTACAAGTCTTTGATTAATTTCTAGAATTCTGAAAAATTTTATTTTGGCCGGTTTGGTGACTTTTTATGGATTGCTTTTATGGAATGGAAAATTTACTTTAGGAAGAATTTTTAAAATAATGTTTGTCTATTAATTTGGCTGTTTCAGGTCTTAGTTGCGGCATTCCGGATCTTTGTTGTCATGCAGTATCTTTCGTTGCAGTGTACGGACCCTCTAATTGTGCTTCACAGGCTTAGTAGTTCTAGTTTCCAAGGAAGAATTTTAGAATGGAATTGCTTTTTAAAATCCATGGAGCAGAGATTGATTCAAGATGGAGGAGTAGAAGGATGTGCACTCATCTTCTCCTGTGAGAACACCAAAATTGCAACTAGCTGCTAGTGTTGGAGGGTCTCTCATAGAGGCGTGGGTCGGCAGTGGCTCACTGCGGGGATGGGGGCACTGACAGGAGCAGTCCTGGGAGGTGCCTCTTTGTGAGGGAAATTCTTTGAAATTCTTACTCTACCATTTTGCTGACATCATCTCTCACCCCTACTTTTAAATAATCTGTCAGTGTCTTCCATTGGCCAAACCCAAAACATCTGAAGTTGGCTGCCAAGGGAGCCTAGATAAAGAAATCTGTGGGGATCAGACGGCCAGAGAGCAGGACAGGGCATAGATGGCAAAAAATGGAATGGAGCAGGGGTGAGTGGTCAAAATTAGCCCATCCTACAAGTGATCAGGCTTCAGTACAGTACCTTGTGTCAAAGTAGTCCCTGGGAAACTATCCAGGGCTCAATAGAAGAAATCAAGGTTTCTTTTTTGATACATATAAGTCAAACCAAAGTATTTTTGGCCAAGAATACTTTTGAGACTTTGGGAGAACAATATGGCCCTAGTTTCAACATCTTCTTATAGACTTCAGACCTACTGTTTAATCCAATACCTTTACTATTGCCTAAGGAAAACAGCTCCTGCTGTTGGAGCATTTCTAATCAATTCTGGTTGCCCAAATCAAGTCAGTTTTTGCTCAAATAGACTCTTAAAAATGTAACATGCTTCAGTTTATCTTTTACCACTAGCATAACCGTGTTCTGAAAATTTTCCCTTTTCTTCTAGGCATTAAAATCTACCAATCTCATGTCCCTATAGCGTCTGAAAGCTTGGGTGACATACTAACATATGTTAAGGTGGTGGTTACTAAAAGAAATTGTCATTATTTCTTCTAGGTAACCTATTTGGTTTTTAACAATAACTTTCAATTTTTAACTTGAAAGAGCAAATAATAAAAATTCCCAGAAAAACAACAAGGTGTGTGAGGTATATATTTTATAGTTACCATTCTACTACCTTCCACTCTGCGCCAACTCTACACTAGACATTTTAAACACATAGAGCATTCAATTTTCACGATAATCCTGAGAAAGTTATTATTAATCCTAGTTTGGAGGTGATAAACATTGTTGCTCATAAGGATGAATGATATAGTTAGTAAAAGGCAGAAGTGTGATTTGGACCCACATCAATTTGATTTCAAAGCCTTTACTACCCCTCCTATGATGGCTCCTCTGGATGAATTCAGACTGAACAACTCATGTGGTGTCAATATGGTGGGAATCCGTGTACCAGGTGTCCTTGCATCTCATTTTCATTCCAGTCAAATGGGTAGCCACTTCCAACTCAGGAATTTCCTTCTTTAATTTTTATTTATCTTTCCAGATTTCAAATTATTATTATTTTTTCCATTTTGGGACTCAATTAACAAGAGAAACCTCAACCCATTCTCTTTTGACAGTGTAAGTTACTCAGAGACCAAGGAGAAACAATAAAAAGTGCTGTTCCACTGGAAACTGTACTTTCATGAGTCTTGAAATTAGTGAGGTTTAATAGCTAGGTAGCCCAGAGTGGGGTTCTGGATGAAATGAAGGGACATAAATAATAAAGTGGTCTCAGTGGAAAGGTAAAAAACACCTTCCTGCCCATCTTTTCTCCTCCATATGTTGTGAGTTGTGGGACTCAAGGGAAAGACACGGTGTGCCTTGAGGGACGTGGGGGAAACATGAGCTCCAGGAATGATGTTTACGAGCACTCTGATCTTAATGAAACACCAGGTTGGGAATGTGGTAGGCACAAGGAAGGAAATACTAATGTCTGGCTTGTGGTACAGTGAGGACAGCTAACTGCTGACTACTTGTGAACAGGGTATCCATGAACAGGTCAAGACCACCTAGCTTCTCCTACCATGTATCCAGTTGGCAAGAAAACAGGGACAGGTGGGCTAGAAATAAATGGCTCGCTCTGTCTCACATGTTGGTGAGATTCAGGCCCAGGCAAAGAAGAGACTGTGTGTTTGTATTTACCTGAGTTTGTTACAGATAAATCAAAAGCCAAAGTTGGATAATAATTGCTTGCATACTAGCTATGATTCTTCTTTCATCTACTACTGGCTGATGTAGATAATTGAGCTGGTTGAAAGTGATCACATTCAGCTTAAAGTAGCCTAAAGATAAAACTTTGGGTGAGCATATGGATTGTATGAAATTTGGTCATGTTTGCAAATGTCTCCGTAATTTTTGTCATTAGTGTATAGGTTATTATGTTCTGTTTACCTCTATAGGATTATATTTCCCGATATTACTCTCTTTTTCATCATTCTCCACTACTCTTTGCAAATTAACAGTGTCTCCTATACATTTGGACTATAGCAGAGGGAAAGAGCCACTCAGAGACTCAGAGTAGGGAGACAGTAGCCACTGGGAAGGCCATTGGGACCCAATCCCAGAGACCACACAGTGCTCAGCACACAGCTGGAATAGGCTCTCAGTCCATATTTGTTGACTTTTCAAAAATGGTGGTCCTTGGATCTCAGATTATTGGCAAAAATTAAATAAATGCAAGGCATGGCAATGTGTCTGACCAAAGTTAGAATTTGTTGGCTGTGGCGAAATCTGAGGGCAAAATTGAAATCCTATATTGCTCCCCCAACTAAAGCCACCAAAAATAGTTCTTCATTGTGGTTTCTGAGATTCAAAGAAAAGGTGGCTCCAAGCAGTTTACCGCATAAATTTCAGAAGGCTCATGGGCATCCAATGGTTCCCATCAAGCTGGATTTTAATGGGTTAAGTGTAAGTGAATCAGGAGCATAAGGATTAAATTTCCTCTTCAATACACATGGGTCTTAAATGAAGGGAAAAGGTGCTTGAGGGCTTGATGCATTTATTTGTCAAGCCCCAAACATTCAAAAAATAGTTCAAGATGTCTCAGTAAATCCAGCTGCCCAGCCCCCTGTGTCTCAGTGATCCTCTGCATAGACACATGCTGGCAGGGACACAGAAAGCGCTGCCCATCTTCTGGGATGCAAATTTTATTAATAGGTCTTCTAGTCTCTTGTACAGATAATTCTAAATTTCCAGATGGCCTAGTTGGTAGAATTTTGACACTCTTTTCCCCAAAATATGATACAAAACGTCCCCAATCCATCTCCCTCATTTCAATGTCTCTTCAAATGTATGCTGCTATAAGGTGAAGAGAGTTCATATTTACCAAAACCATGTCTCAAATATGTATATCAAAACCACTTCTTCTGTCTCCTGTTTACATGTGGCAAGCATACTAAAAATTATTTGTTGATCTGGTAAGACCAACAAATGGTGAAAACATGGCTCAATTTCTCTGGCTCTAAATCTAAATCAGTTTAATTATAGTGGTTAGAGCAAGAAGGAGATGCCTGGATATAAGTTGGAGCCTAATCAAGGCATCTGGTGGTAAAGACATGAGAGAAGAGCGAAGATAAGACCTGGGGGATGATGCTGACTCTACATGTCCTGTGGCAACCAGATTGGAACAAATGGTTCCACCAATCTGTTTTGGCTAATTTACATGATGAAAAGTAAGGATGGGAATTTATTGTTCCTTTTTTACGGGTGGATTGGATTTTCCTAGGTTAAACTTGGTATATTGCAGCATCACAGTGATCACATCTGAATCTTCTTTGGTCATGCCTGGCCACCCACAGTGGTGTTGCCACAGTTCAGATATAAAGTGGAAATGGGGTGGGAGGTGAAGAGAGAGATGTTTCCAAGTTGTAAGTCTGCTGTTGGGTGGATTGAGGTGTCACTGCTGGAGATGAAGAAAGGAGATGAGGTGATGATAGACAAAAATGGTGCCTTGGAGACAATATCAGCAGTGAATATATTTATTTTGGAGTTGTCTGCACTCTGGTGCTAGTTTAAAAACTGTTGGAATTTAAATCATATAAATAGATGATACGGTCCTAAATCCCTATTCTACTTTCTAAGAAAAGTGCAACTTCCTTGTTATGGCTAGGATAGTACAGAGAAAATCCTAGCAAATTAAAATTTTATGGTCACTTTCATTCCTAACTTCTTACATCCCTGGATTCTTATTCCTCTCTGTTCCTTGGGATATCCTATATTTTTATCCATTCACCAAAACATGGAACTTTGCTTCTTTCTTTAATTTTAGTAACAATGATAAAATATTCATATTAGGCCTTCACTGCTCCCCTCCACCAAATCAATCAGTTCAGTTCAGTTCAGTTGCTCAGTTGTGTCCAACTCTTTGAGACCCAATGGACTGCAGCACGTCAGGCTTCCCATCACCAACTCCAGGAGTTTACTCAAACTCATGTCCATTGAGTCAGTGATGCCATCCAACCATCTCATCCTCTGTTGTTTCCTTCTACTCCTGCCTTCAATCTTTCCCAGTATCAGGGTCTTTTTCAATGAGTCAGTTCTTCCCATCAGGTGGCCAATGAATATTCAGGACTGATTTCCTTTAGGATGGACTGGTGGGATCTCCTTGCTGCCCAAGGGACTCTCAAGAGTCTTCTCCAACACCACAGTTCAAAAGCATCAAGTTCTTTGGTGCTCAGCTTTCTTTATAATCCAACTCTCACATCCATACTTGACAACTGGAAAAACCATAGCTTTGACTAGACGGACCTTTGTTGGCGAAGTAATGTCTCTGCTTTTTAATATGCTGTCTAGGTTGGTCATAGCTTTTCTTCCAAGGAGCAAGCGTCTTTTAATTTCATGGTGCAGTCGCCATCTGCAGTGATTTTGGAGCTCCCCAAAATAAATCTGTCACTGTTTCCACTGTTTCCCCATCTATTTGCCATGAAGTGATGGGACCAGGTGCCATGATCTTAGTTTTCTGAATGTTGAATTTTAAGCCAACTTTTTCACCCTCCTCTTTCACTTTCATCAAGAGGCTCTTTAATTCTTCTTCGCTTTCTGCCATAAGTGTCATGTCATCAGCATATCTGAGTTTATTGATATTTCTCCTGGCAATCTTGATTCCCGCAATCTTGATTCCCGCTTGTGCTTCATCCAGTCCAGCATTCCTCATGATGTACTCTGCATATAAGTTAAATAAGCAGGGTTACGATATACTGTCTTGACATACTCCTTTCCCAGTTTGGAACCAGTCTGTTGTTCTATGTCCAGTTCAACTGTTTCTTCTTGACCTGTATACAGATTTCTCAGGAGGCAGGTCAGGTGGTTTGGTATAAATCTCCTACATATACAGAGTGATGATACTTCTGTATGCATATTCAGGCCTAAGAGTTAGTCATCACTTTAAAATGACTACTCAAATAAGACCTGATTGAGTTCCTTGATGAGATGGCACTTTATTTCCAAATATCTCTCCAAATAAGGAAAAATGAGTGAGATTACCACTCTTCTGGTTATGGAAATGGTTATAGAAATGTACTAAACCTGAGTGATGCTGTAATTAATAAGTGAAGTTAATTTAAGAAGAGAAACTGGAGAAATTGAAGACTTTCAAAGAAAGGAGAAGAAAAATAGGAAAGAGTAATAAGGGAGGTTAGGATAAAATAACTTTCGAGTGATCACCAGGACAGCAGACATTTTGACCAACAAACAGTATGAAAAATTGAGGATTCTGGTCTTATGTAGGTGTATGAATGGCTGCACAATTGACTGTACACCTTGCTTTACAATGAACAGGGGTCTACTTGGGAGAGGTCAAAGCTGGGGTGTGATAAGTAAGCTTCCAGAAAACTCAGAAATGGAAAGTGATTGTTAAACCATCCCTGCATTCTGGATGGTAAACATGATAATAAATTTGTTAC
This sequence comes from Moschus berezovskii, assembly GCF_049115385.1. Taxonomy (NCBI): domain Eukaryota; kingdom Metazoa; phylum Chordata; class Mammalia; order Artiodactyla; family Moschidae; genus Moschus; species Moschus berezovskii. The sequence continues at coordinate 30,735,577 of NC_142461.1, forward strand.
ATCTGAGAATGATACCAAACTAAGAGGTTGGAAAAAAGCAAAGGTAACAGGAAGAGAGACACAATTGTAAAGCGTTGTGAATTAAGAAAAAAGGCAAGGACTTGATGATCCACTGGGTGGAAAAGCAAACTAATTTTCTTACAGACCCTAAGTTCTCCTCTAGTCAAGTGCAATGACAAAGCATTCACGAGGCTGCAAAGCTTGGAGAACATGTGCTGGGACCAGAGGCTATGCCCCATACTTCCAAAGGTAGCATTTGAAAGTCAGTGAAAAAGGTTTGATGATTTTTTTCAATTGACAGTTGAGGAAGCTGAGGTTTGAACAGATGTGCCTTGTCCAAGGTAAAACAGGTTGTAAGTATCAGAGCTGGACCCGGAATGTAGTTTATGACTGCACGTTTACGGTTTCTCTACCACACATCTCTTCCAATATTTCATGGGAAGGACATTTCCATGGTGCTACTGAAGAAGAATGGGCCTTCAAAAGACAGGGAAGTCAGAGGTTGTCTGTCCCTTCCTTAGCTGTTTAGGGCTATTGATTCTCTTGGGACCTTATTTCTGAGTTTTATTACTTGTTCTGATACTGTCCAGTGTGTGTGCGTTAGTTGCTCAGTCATGTCTGACTCTTTGTAACTCCATGGACTGTAGCCAACTAGGCTCCTCTGTCCACAGAATTCTCCAGGCAAGAATAATGGAGTGAGTAGCCATTCCCTTCTGCAGGGGACTTTCCCAACCCTGGAACTGAACCTGGGTCTCCTGCATTACAGGCAGATTCTTAACTGTCTGAACCACCTTATAATAACCTGTAATGAAAAACAATCGGAAAAAGAATGTATATAAAGACATATATATTTATATATACAATTAAATCACTTTTGCTGTATACCTGAAACATTGTAAAGCAATTATACTTCTTTTTTAAAAATGAAAAAATCTTTAAGAAAGAAAATAATTAAAAAAAAAATTCAAAGAGGCAGCAAGGAATGGTGGTGAGATCAGAGTTGGGATTCCCCAACTCACTGCCTAGTTATCCTGGGAAAAAGTCTGTGCTCTTGTCCTTTCCATTCTTGTTCGTTGCCTCAGACTCAACAACTCACAAGATTCTTGCAGATATGAATGTCACAGTGGCCAGGGCTCAAGATACTACTCAGTTCTTTCAGTTTTGAGACCAGGAGAACTCACACATCAGTGGCTACATGGTTCAGTTCAGTTCAGTTCAGTTCAGTCGCTCAGTCGTGTCCGACTCTCCGCGACCCCATGAATCACAGCACGCCAGGCCTCCCTGTCCATCACCAACTCCCGGAGTTCACTCAAACTCATGTCCATCGAGTGATGTCCATCGGTGATGCCATCCAGCCATCTCATTCTCTGTCTTCCCCTTCTCCTCCCACCCCCAATCCCTCCTAGCATCAGACTCTTTTCCAGTGAGTCAACTTATCGCAGGAAGTGACCAAAGTATTGGAGTTTCAGCTTTAGCATCAGTCCTTCCAAGGAACACCCAGGATTGCTCTCCTCTAGAATGGACTGGTTGGGCTATATGGTTACATATATATCTTTATTATATATAAATGTATATGCATAAATATATTCTTTTTCAGATTCTTTTTCATTATAGGTTATTACAAGATGTTGTATATATATATACATCCTTATGCTAAACAGCAGAATCTTGCTGTTTCTCTATTTCATATATAGTAGTATGTATCTGTTAATCCCAAATTCCTAATTTATTCCTCCTCCTTTTCCCCTTTGGTAACCATAAGTTTATTTTCTATATCTGTGAGTCTATTTTGGTTTTGTAAATAAGGTAATTTGTGTCATTTTTTAAGATTCCTTATATAAGTGATACCACATAATATTTGTCTCTTTCTGACTTACTCAGTATGATAATCTCCATCCATATTGCTACAAATTGTATTAATTCATTCTTTTTTTATGGGTGAGTAACATTCCATTGTATATATGTACCACATCTTAATCCATTCATCTGCCAATGGAAATTTAGATTGCTTCCATGTTTTGGCTATTGGACATAGTGCTGCTATGGATGTTGAGGTGTATGTATTTTTGCAAATAGAGTTTTTATCTTTTCCAGATGTATGTTCAAGAAAGGGATTTCTGGATCACATCTTAACTCTATTTTTAGATTTTTACGGAATCTCCGTACTGTTCCCCATAGAAGCCATACTAATCTAAATTCCTACCAACAATATAGGAGGGTTCTCTTTTCTCCATACCCTCTCTAGCATTTATTATTTGTAGATCTTTTGATGATGGCCATTCTGACTGGTGCAAAGTGATAACTCATTGTAGTTTTGATTCACATTTCTCCATTTCTCTGTTAATTAACATTACTGCCTCTTTGATTCTCCAAATGCTCACTGTGAGCTTAAACCCAGGGTTCCTGATTGCCAGTGATCACTCAGTCAATTCACTCAAAGGTTTATCAACATGGGTCTTATTTTTTTTTTTTTCAGGAGTTGCTTGTATATTTTTGAGATTAATCCTTTATCAGTTGCTTCATTTGTTATTATTTTCTCCCATTCTGAAGGCTGAGTTTTCACCTTGCTTATAGTTTCCTTTGCAGTGCAGAAGCTTTTAATTTTAATTAGGTCCCATTTGTTTATTTTTGCTTTTATTTCCAATATTCTGGGAGGTGCGTCATGGAGGATCCTGCTGTGATTTATGTCGGAGAGTGTTTTGCCTATGTTCTTCTCTAGGAGTTTTATAGTTTCTGGTCTTACATTTAGATCTTTAATCCATTTTGAGTTTATTTTTGTGTACGGTGTTAGGGAGTGTTCTAGTTTCATTCTTTTACAAGTGGTTGACCAGTTTTCCCAGCACCGCTTGTTAAAGAGATTGTCTTTTCTTCATTGAATATTCTTGCCTCCCTTGTCAAAGATAAGGTGTCCATAGGTGCATGGTTTTATCTCTGGGCTTTCTATTTTGTTCCATCGATCTATATTTCTGTCTTTATGCCAGTACCATACTGTCTTGATGACTGTGGCTTTGTAGTAGAGCCTGAAGTCCGGCAGGTTGATTCCCCCAGTTCCATTCTTCTTTCTCAAGATTGCTTTGGCTATGCGAGGCTTTTTGTATTTCCATACAAATTGTGAAATTATTTGTTCTAGCTCTGTGAAAGACACCGTTGGTAGCTTGAATAGGGATTGCATTGAACTTATAAATTACTTTAGGTAATATATTCTTTTTCACAATATTTATTCTTCCAATCGATGAACATGGTATGTTTCTCCATCTATTAGTGTCCTCTCTGATTTCTTTCACCAATATTTTATAGTTTTCTGTATATAGGTCTTTTGTTTCTTTAGGTAGATATATTCCTAAGTATTTTATTCTTTTCGTTGCAACGGTGAATGGAATTGTTTCCTTAATTTCTATTTCAATTTTCTCATTATTAGTGTATAGGAATGCAATGGATTTCTGTGTGTTGATTTTATATCCTGCAACTTTACTATATTCATTGATTAGCTCTAGTAATTTTCTGGTAGAGTCTTTAGGGTTTTCTGTGTAGAGGATCATGTCATCTGCAAACAGTGAGAGTTTTACTTCTTCTTTTCCTATTTGAATTCCTTTTATGTCTTTTTCTGCTCTGATTGCTGTGGCCAAAACTTCCAAAACTATGTTGAATAGTAATGGTGAGAGTGGGCACCCTTGTCTTGTTCCAGACTTTAGGGGAAACGCTTTCAATTTTTCACCATTGAGGATAATGTTTGCTGTGGGTTTGTCATATATAGCTTTTATTACATTGAGAAATGTTCCTTTTATTCTCGCCGTATGGAGGGTTTTGATCATAAATGGATGTTGAATTTTGTCAAAGGCTTTCTCTGCATCTATTGAAATAATCATATGGTTTTTATTTTTCAATTTGTTAATGTGGTGTATTACATTGATTGATTTGCGGATATTGAAGAATCCTTGCATCCCTGGGATAAAGCCCACTTGGTCATGATGTATGATCTTTTTAATGTGTTGTTGGATTCTGATTGCTATAATTTTGTTAAGGATTTTTGCATCTATGTTCATCAGTGATATTGGCCTGTAGTTCTCTTTTTTTGTGGCATCTTTGTCAGGTTTTGGTATTAGGGTGATGGTGGCCTCATAGAATGAGTCAGGAAGTTTACCTTCCTCAGCAATTTTCTGGAAGAGTTTGAGTAGGATAGGTGTTAGCTCTTCTCTAAATTTTTGGTAGAATTCAGCTGTGAAGCCATCTGGACCTGGGCTTTTGTTTGCTGGAAGATTTCTGATTACAGTTTCAATATCCATGCTTGTGATGGGTCTGTTAAGATTTTCTATATCTTCCTGGTTCCGTTTTGGAAAGTTATACTTATCTAAGAATTTGTCCATTTCTTGCAAGTTGTCCATTTTATTGGCATATAATTGCAGATAATAGTCTCTTATGATCCTTTGTATTTCTGTATTGTCTGTTGTGATCTCTCCCTTTTAGTTTCTAATTTTATTGATTCGGTTTTTCTCCCTTTGTTTCTTGATGAGTCTGGCTAGTGGTTTGTCAATTTTATTTACCCTCTCAAAGAACCAGCTTTTGGCTTTGTTGATTTTTGCTATGGTCTCTTTTGTTTCTTTTGTATTTATTTCTGCCCTAATTTTTAAAATCTCATTCCTTCTTTAAAATCTCTTCCTTTCCTTTGAGTGAATTGACCACTCAGTCAATTCACTCAAAAGTTTGTCAACATGGGTTTTAAACATTACTTTCTCCCTGGAGTGCTTACTCTTTAATAATTGATTCTAGTAAGTAGAAGGTAAAGATTAAAAAAATAAGCCAATGGATTTTTAAAATGCTAGTAGTTTTATTACTGTGTTTAATAATGGCACAGAGGAGATGGTTGTAGGAGAAGATGCAGTAATTGGAAAGAGACTGACATGATCATATCCAAGTCTGAATCAGAGGAGGAGGAGGGAGCCCAGAAGCATGCCTGCAGCACCTGCAAATGGGTAGGTGGATAGAATCCAGCTTCCTGGCCCATGAACTGTTGCTCATGACCATCCTGTATTGTGCATTTCTCTTCTGCTTCAGCACTGGGCAGGTCATTGGAACCAAAAGCTTCAGATCTTAATTATATAACTTATTATTTGTATAATCTTTGCAAATTACTTTGTCTCTTTCAGCCTTTGTTTCCTCAAATTGGTCAAGTGGGAATTGTTTTGAGGAGTAAGCCTGGTGACTTTGTAAAGCACCCAGCATAATGCCTGCTGTATTCAAGGCATGCAGAGGAGTGGTTACGAGAAGGAAGTCTGGAACTAGACAGTTTAAGTTAGTCTGGGCTCCCTCATTTACTAGCTAAGTGAATGTGAGCAGGTTAGTTTACTTTCCCATGCCTCAGTTTCCTCCTTGGCAAAGTGGTGCTGGTAAAGACATTCACGCCACAGAGTTGTCAAAAACAAATGAGTCAAAATGTGGTTAGGACAGTGCCTGGTTCCTACTGAGTGGTATACAAGTGTTTGCTCTCATTACTGTCCTTGTTACACACAATTGCCTCTGCAATCAGAGAAACTGCTCATCAGTTTGTGCTCACTCATGACTAGCCTACACTCGGTGTGCTATAGGCAAATCCCATTTCATTTGTTCCATGGGCATGACACAAAGATGAACAGCCACCGGATGACTTGAGGTCTCCCGACTTTACAGTTCGAGCAGTCAGGAGAAAGGCTCTCAGCTCTTCGCTGGCATGAGCCTGTGGGTGACTCACAGTGTGTAAGAGCCCAAGTAGTCCCCATCCTCCCGTGTCCCCTGTAAGCGTGCCGCAGAGAGAGAGGCTCCAGTCCGGGGGTTCTGCCACACTCTGGGCTTGCTGTTCACCCCCATCAGAGCACTCATGTGGATTTAAATTACAGCTCTGCAGCCATTGCACAGCTCCCAGGGCATCCCTCAGATACCACTGAGCAGTGAAGGGTCTGAGCTGGGAGAACATGGATAAAATCTGCCACTCAGCAGCGTTGAGGAACCAGACAACACCCAGAGGGGAGTCAGTCTGAGGCTCAGAGAACCCTGTCTCCCAGGGTGCCAAATAGCCAAGTAGTGAATTGCTCACAAATTTGAGTAGGGGGTGGAAGGTGGAATCAACCACAGTTAAACCTGTCAACCTTCCCTGCCAACATCCCGTCATCACAGAGAAGGAAGCCACGCAGCTGGCTCTATGCAGGGCGAGCATGGCACGCGTGTGTGCAGGCATGCCCCCACACGCACATGCACACGCGCGCACAGTCATCTGTGGTGACCTCCACGGAAAACTCCTCCGCCATCCTTCCCATCCACAGTGTTGGAGCAATTAGGTAGGACTTGGACAGAATGATTCATGCTTCAATAAATTCAATTTCAACAAAACATAATTATGGTGAGTCACCTAATCACAGCTGTAATCACGACCCGCCCCTCCAGAAGTCAAAACAGTTGAGGGCATTCAGCAAGGGCGTCTGTTCCCTCATTACAACTGAAACCTCCATCTTTTGCCAAGCAGCCATATTTGGGGCTCCAGTTCCTTTCTAATTTTTAAAATTACACTATATTTCAGACATACAAAAAGGTGCAATGCCTACTAGAGTGAATACCCTTATATGCACAAATCAGCCTAAAAAGGAAGCATTACAAATATGCTTGAATCTCTGATCCCATCCTCCTTTCTCAGTTAAGACAAAAATTAGATTTTGGTCTTTATCATTCCCATTTCTGCCTTTTTATACCCACATTGTACCCTTCAAGTTATATAGCATTGTTTTCATATATTACATGTTAAATAAAAGGCCTCATTTGTGTATCCTTCTTCTGCTTGGTTTCTATAACTTTTTGATACGTTTGCATCAAACATATCTCTAGTTCTTACATATTAACTGCTGTTTAGATTTCCATACATGACTATATCAAAATGCATTTTTTAATCTATTCTCCTATTGATGGACATTTAGCTTGCTTTTCCAGTATTTTCTGTTACAAATGAAACTTGCATGAACACCCTTATACACATTTCCTGTGAACACATGTGCATTTCCCTAAAGGTATACCTACACGTGGAGTTGCCAAATTATTGGATACATGCTTTGTCAGCTTTACTATATTCTGTCAAATTGCCTCTAAATTGTTTGTACCAATTTGCGTATCCATCAGAAGTTTATCAAAATTTCTTATTTTTCTTGTATTCTCACCGATATTTGTTGTCATTAGGATTTAACTTTTGCCTATTTGATAAATTTGGAATGTTTCCTCATGTGGTTTTAACTCACATTTTCCTATGATCAAGCATCTTTTCATAGGATTAGGAATAGTTTAGATTTTTTCTTTTGTGAATTGTCTGTTCCTGTGTTTTGCCACTTGATCGCTTTTCTTTTGGAGTGTTTTTGATAATTCATCAATTTATTTCAAATATGGCAATTCTTCATTTCTGTTTCTGTACCAACTTTAATGTTCTATTTTTCAAGAAATCATTTATTTCACCTAAGTTGTAAACTATGATGATACAAAAGTGTTCCAAAATTCACTTATCCTTTCAAAGTCTGTAGGATTTGTGGTGATAAATCATTTTTTATTCCCAACATCGGGGACATTGTATTCTCCTTCTCGGTCCTTCTTTCCTCTACTCCCTCCCCTTCCCATTTTTTGGGATGAGTTTAGGAGTTTGTAATTTTTTTCCCTAAAGAACCAGCTTTCAGCTTTGTTGATTTCTCTATAAACTCTTTTCAATTTCACTCATTTCTATTCTCATATTTATTTCATTCTTTCTACTAACTATGGGCTTACTTCACTCTTCTTTTTAGAACTTATTAAAGTAAATTAGGCCATTGCTTTTATACCTTTATTCTTTTGCATTTAAAGCTTTGTTTCCCTCTAAGCCCTACTTTAGTCCTGTCTTACAAATTTTCATATTGTATCTTCTTTTCATTCAGTTCAAAATATTTTCTAATTTCCTTTATGCTTTTTGTCTTTGACCCATACGTTATTTAGAGTATGTCATTTAATTTCTGAATAATTGGATTTTTCTAGACACATTATATGAATTTTCCTGTGATTGTGGGTCATACTCTACATGATTTCAGTTCTCTGAACTTATTGACATTTGTTTTACAGCACAGCATGTAGTCTATCCTGGTGAATGTTCTGTGTGTGCTTAAAAAGAATGTGTATTTGGATAGAATTCAGAAAATATCTATTAGATCAGGAAGGTTAGTAGTAATGTTTAGATATTCTGGTTGTTCTTTCATGGATGACAGAAAGGTGTTAAAACCTACTCTGATTGTGAAATTGTCCTTTTTTCTCCTCTTTATTTCTGCCAAGTATTGATTTGTGTGCTTCTCTTATGAGATGCGAACACATTTATAATTATTGTCCTCCTGGTGAATTGTCCCTTCTGAAATTACCCCTGTCTCTACTCTTTGTCCTGAGCTCTGCTTTTTAAATTGAGGCTAATGTTGTCACTCCCATCTGCTTATGCTTACTCTTTGCAGGTTACAGCTTTTCCATCCACTTACTTTCAAACTACACATACCGTTATATTTAAGGTGCATCTCTTGGGGGCAGCACATGTGAGTCTTACTTTTTAAAAATCTATTCTGGCAATTTCTCCCTTTTAATACTTAGACTGTTAACACAATGTAATTAGTGATATAGTTGAATTTAGGTCTACTATTTCATTATATTGCTGTTTGTTTTTTTGCTGTTCTGTTATCCTTCCCTGCTTTGTTTTTTATGTATGGATCCATGATTTTTTATTTTTTAACTGAAAATTTGTACTTTTTTACTTCTTTTACTCATTTTGCCCACCCCATCCTCTATGTTTGGTAGCCGCTGATATGTACTCTGTACCTGTAAGGATAAAGGGACAATCTTATGGTTTCTTTCATTGCATGCCCACTATGCTTTGTGGTACAGTTGTCACATGTTTACAAACATTGAAAATTCCACCAATATAAAAATTTGTAGTTTAAGCAGTTATATATATTTTAAAGAGCTTAAGAGAAAAGAAATTAATTTTATTTATTCTTTATTCTTATAGATACAGAGTACATATTGGTGGCTCACCTCAGATACACAGATGACACCACCCTTATGGCAGAAAGCAAAGAAGAACTAAAGAGCGTCATGATTAAAGTGAAGGAGGAGAGTGAAAAATTTGGCTTAAAACTCAACATTCAGATCATGGCATCTGGTTCCATCACTTCATGTCAAATAGATGGGGAAACAATGGAAACAGTGAGAGAATTTATTTTTTTGGGCTCCAAAATCACTGCAGATGGTGACTGCAGCCATGAAATTAAAAGACACTTGCTCCTTGGAAGAAAAGCTATGACCAACCTAGGCAGCATATTAAAAAGCAGAGACATTACTTTACTGACAATGGTACAGCTAGTCAAAGCTATGGTTTTTCCAGTAGTCATGTATGGGTGTGAGAGTTGGACTATAACGAAAGCTGAGAGCCGAAGGATTGATGCTTTTGAACTGTGGTGTTGAAGAAGACTTTTGAGAGTCACTTCGACATCTAGGAGATCAAACCAGTCAATCCTCAAGGAAATAAGTCCTGAATATTCATTGGAAGGACTGGTGCTGAAGCTGAAGCTTCAGTACTTTGACCACCTGATTGGAAGAACTGACTCATTGGAAAAGACCCTGATCCTGGGAAAGATTGAAGGTGGGAGGAGAAGGGGACGACAGAGGATGTGATGGTTAGATGGCATTACTGACTTGATGGACATAAGTTTGAGCAAGCTCTGGGAGTTTATGATGGACAGGGAAGCCTGGCGTTATGCTGCAATCCATGGGATCACAAAGAGTCGGACATCACTGAGCGACTGAACTGAACTGAACTGATTTATCCAGATGTGGTGGCTTTTTGGTGTGTCAACTTGGGTAGGCTGAACTACAGTTCCAGCTATTTAGTCAAATATGGATATAGCCACTGCTATGAAGAAAATTTGTAGATATAACTAAAATCCTCAGTTATTACCAGTTGACTTTAATCAAAAGGAATATTATCCTGGGTTAGACCTTTAAAACCGGGCTTAGGCTTTCCCTGAATGTAGAGACTCCAAATCTGCAAGGTTCTAACTTACTCATTATCTATCCTTCTTGATCATCTGCCCTTGCCAGACCCTGTAACTGTATAAACCAATTCTTTCCAGTAACGCTTTCTCTCTTTCCTCCCTCGTCTCTCTCTTTCTCTCCTTGGCTGTCTCCATCTCCATGTCCGTGTCCATCCCTATCTCTCCGTCTATAAACTTTTCAGGTTGATCCATGAATTATACACCAGATAGTTATGTTTACCATGGTTGATGCTCTGTCCTTTCCTGAAGACGCAGTTTTACTCTAGTACCATGTTCTTGCAGCCTGAGGAACTTCCTTCAGTATTTCTTGTTGTGCAGGACTGTTAGCAGTGATTCTTTCAGATTTTCTTTACTTGGAAATATATTTATTTTACCTTCATTTCTAAAGAATATTTGGTGGTATATAAAATTCTGGATTGGTAGCTTTTTTTTAACCCCCTTTCAGCACTTTAAAGGATGTTTTTCTACTGTGTTATTCTAATCTCACATCCATGGTTCTTGATAAGAAATCCTCTGTCATTTGAATCATTATTCTCCTGTATGTGATATGTCATTTATCTCTAACTACTTTCAAAATTTGTTCTTTATTCATAGTTTTCAGCAGTTTTATTAAAATGTGTGTAGGTAGAACTTTATTTGAATTTGCCAAATTTATGATTGGTGTTTGCTGAGCTGCTTTCTTTTTCTTTCACCAAATTTGGGAATATTTTGGCCATTATTTCTTCAAATATTTCTTTTGCCCTAATCGTTGTCTCCTTTCCTTTAGAGAGTCTAATAGAGTGGATTTTAGATCTTTTGATGGCTGTTTTTCTTTTGCCTATTGATTTATGGAGTTTTTTATATGATGCGGATGTTAATATTTTGTTCAGTTCAGTTCAGTTCAGTTGCTCAGTCATGTCTGACTCTCCGTGACCCCATGAATCACAGCACGCCAGGCCTCCCTGTCCATCACCAACTCCCAGAGTTCACTCAAACTCATGTCCACAGAGTCAGTGATGCCATCCAGCCATCTCATTCTCTGTCGTCCCCTTCTCCTCCCGCCCCAAACCTTTCCTAGCATCAGAGTCTTTTCCAGTGAGTCAACTCGTCGCATGAGGTGGCCAAAGTATTGCAGTTTCAGCTTTAGCATCAGTCCTTCCAATGAACACCCAGGATCGATCTCCTTTAGAATGGACTGGTTGTTGTTTGCAAACATCTTCTTCCAGTCTATTGCTACTCTTTCACTTTTTAGTGTATTTAAAATATATGTTTTGTATTAATTTTTAATATAGGTAAATTTACCAAGCCTCTTTAAAGTAGTTGCTTAAAAATATTTTTTATGTATGTCATGGATTCAAAAAATTCTTTTCTATTACTGATTTTAAATATTCTATACCTTCTTGTAAAAGGCTTTAATATTTGCTTTTCTTGTCTATATATTTAATCAACATTAAAAGCAATTTTGTTTAAGGGGAACTGTATGTATTCAAAGTTTTTTATATATTAATAACCAACCAATTATCTCAGCACCTTTTAGCCACTGATTTTATATTGCATTTCTTAATATGACTTTCCTCTTGTTTTATTAGAGGAATCTTCTTCATCATCAGAGGAAAGACATTTTCCATTCAAGAAGCATGTCTAGCATTCAACTGATACCAAAAGCCAGGACAAGTCGACTGTGTATGATTTTATTAAGACCACCAGGCACTGAATTGGTGTTCCAGAATGCTCTTTTATTTCCTATTTTCTTAAGAAAGAAGTTAAGGAAGGGAGGGGACCTGGTCAACTGGTAAATGCAGTCTCTTTAGTTGGTGAGCTCTGGAAGACAATGAATGTTAATCAGTTTTGTAACCCACAGAGAACATCAAGCTTATTAAAAATTAATTCACTGTGAGAAAGAGCTTTTGGCTAGTCTTTTCCCAACTAGCAAAAGCTATTCTCCACCTGAATGCCAATTAAGAATGTTTCAGTGGAAATAGGGGGATTTAAACTTAAACTCAAATATCTCAAGTTAAAGTCACGTCTTTGCTCTTGGGATAAAGGGCTCCATCCCTTGGTTATGATTGAAGAGCTACGACAAGAAAATCTGAAAGCCTCTTTTGGCCATGTTTCTCCATGTTGGGCCACATTCACAGCCAGAAACTGTTTCAAAGGACAAATTGATACGTGACTAAACCAGCTGGTGACTGTTATGATGCACTTAATCCTTCAGCTGTTTTGACCGGTGATAACTAACCAATTCAGAGCCTGAACTGACTGTAATGAACAGGTACTTCGGGGCTCTCTCTGTTGCCTTAATGTTTAACCTAGTTTTTTTCTTCCATGTTGCAGGAGAGTGTTAATACAAAACTCTTACTCTTCCCAGTGATCACTGCCTCTTCAAAGGCTTAAAAGACTGTTTTATGTTGTATCTACCTAGTATCAAAAAAACTAGTTCAGGAAATCTCTTGAGCAATATACTATTCAACTTCTACATTTGCTGGATTGACCTCCAAGTTTAACAGCCTCTTATAAACATACATTTAGATTGGAATCATTGTTTTTTATATTCTTGATAGACAACTCTCCCCCCCATATAATAATCTCTGTAAGTCCTCTCTTTGTCTTTTCCAAACTATGTTTGAGCTGGAAATGGGCATACCACCGTTCTTTCACTTTTCTTTCTTTCTTTTTTTTTTCTGCATTCAAAGCACTGAGAACCATCCCTTAGACACACACACACACACACTCTTCAACATAAAAATGAGCCTGGGTCTTGTGAGTGTTCCCATGGGATCTTTCCTCTGCTATTCCCTGGGTGCCAGCCAGGTATCTTCCTTAGTGGTCATAGGGCACATCCCTATCAGCATACCGCTGAGCTGATCCAAGGACTATAGTGACAAGAAAAACGAAAACTGTAGTTTTTGTCTTTCATTATGTCCATTCCTCATTTTCTATAATTATTTTTCTTCCGCTGCTTCAGATCAACATGGCTACATCCTGAAAGAAGTGACCTACAGGAGAAGAACATTGGACCACAAGGGATGAGTCCTGGGTTCTAGCTCTTGCTACATGAAGAACTCAGCTGATGAACTCAGTTGACACATGTTTCTGACTCTCAGTTTTCTTGTCAGCAAAAAGCAGGGATCACAAACTGAAATGCCTATAGGGGCTAGTATTTTAGAGAAAATGAGACAAGCAGGCCTGGTTGGATTTTTGATGTACTAGAATTAATTGTTTCTCTACTAATGCAGTGGAAAGAGAAGTGCACAATTCTGGATGTTGCCATGGGAATGAGGATCATGGTGCTTCCAGACTTTCTGATCTTTTTTCTAGAGATATAGCTCTATGGATTTTTAAAAAAGAAACATCTCAATATCTAAACATAGTCAACTAATTCAAAAATTCAACTTTCTGTGACCCTAGTAAAATATGTCTCAATCCCTGGGTCACCAGTTGTAACCTCTAGACTAGATGGTATTTAAAGTACCTTCCAGTTCTGAAATTTTATACTTTAATTATCCAAATGGTCTGAATTGAAGAAAAAAAATGAGTGTTTGAGTATGAGGAAGATTTTCCTGGCATCCAGTTCTTTTATTTTGAAACAGGTGACCAGTGGGCATTGTGAAATGTCCTTCAAGTGATTTTGAAGAATAAGAGACACCTCTTTTTGTCTGGGATTAGTTAGGAGCAGTTACTGGGAGGGGGACGGATGAGATGCTCTCTTGCAATTCTTCTCAGTTGAGATGTTGTGAAAATGGTATTTTATGAGTTTTGTTTCGAATGTCCTCAGGTCCTTTTAGGGGAGGAAGGAGGCAGTAGTTTGGTTTCTGATTCCCAGGACCTCTCCCAGCTCAATTCCTGGAATCATCCTGGGGAACTCTGTAAACTGAAATTTAAAGTTATAGCTTGTAACTTCCCTTCTAAGGTTCAGATTAGGTTTCATAACTTGGAACTGAAATCAGGGCAGTAGTTGGAGTGTGGATGAAAATGCCTGGAGCTCCAGTTGTCAGCATGTTAATGAAAACCAGAGAGGGAAATACATAAAGGTGGAGATGAATGATGGCAAAGATAAGAGCCTTTAAGCTCACTTCATTTTCACTGTAATTCTCTCCTTAAGGAAATTGATTATGATGGCTTCGATCCATTTTCTTATGGATTAAGAACACCTATGAATCCCAGAAGCACCTTTTATGCACTGTGTGCTCAAGCTGAGAGTCAGCAGTTCAACAAGCAGAAAGCAGATAGACTTCAATGTAGATACTGATTGTATCAGCATAAATACTAGGTCTCTTATTCTAATGTAGCCACAGCAAAATAAACACTGCACCACCCATAGAAAGAGACAGAAAATAGAGGCAAGAAGGCAGGGTAGAACGTGCATACATTTGGTTATTAATCAAACTGATTTCAATGGCACAGTGCATATTAAAAGAGAGGAGGTTGATTGAAACCCAGGGAAGCAAGCTAGGTAAAGGATCCACTTTCATGTATAAATGAATAACATGGGTCATTGACAGTTCCAAGTGCTTTTGATGCCTAGATAGCAAGTCAGGGCTGTATAACAGTAATCTTCTCCATTACCAGTGTCATCATCAAAATTTAAGTGCTAATCTGTGTACTCTGATAAATGGGTTAAGTGGCAGAAAGATTCAATTAGATACTGTGCATGGTGGCCATGTGTTGTCTTGCCTTTCCAGTATCAATTCTCTCTTCTTTTAACTCCATGGTGAATTTCCTTTGGGGTACCACTCCTCCAAAACTGCAGTATTGGGGCCCTGTCAATTTAATCAGAATGGTCGATGGTTGGATCTCAATAGGGGCAATGAGATTTGCATTATGAGGAATTTAATCTTAAAAGGAGTGACACAAAGGAAGTCTAGAGTTCATCCTGATGGAGCATCCTGAAGGAAGAGTTGATTTCTTCTCTAGTGCTGTGCTGAGGGCTTCCCAGATGGCTCAGTGGTAAAGAATCCTACCAATAACAGGAGACACAGGAGACATAGGTTCGATCCCTGGATTGGGAAGATACCCTGGAGGAGGGAATGGCTGCCCACTCTAGTATTCTTGCCTGGATAATCCCATGGACAGAGAAGCATGACAGGCTACAGTCCAGGGATTCACACAGTCAGACACAATTGAACGACTAAGCATGAGTGCTGTTTCTGGGTCCTGTCCTTTCCTGAGGCCTGGTTGTCAATTTTTTTCTTGTGACTCACAGAGCTATCCTGTAGCCTTAAGGTAAGTAAATCCTACTTTCCAGAGTCACTGTTGCTGCTTGAAACCCAAAGAAGCTTAACAAATATATCAAGTATTTTCTCGGTGATCTTACCAGTTGATAGCTGATGGTGAGGAGAACACAAATTGAGAATCCACAGGTAAATTGTTAAAATTAAGAAATGATATGGTGGAGTTACTGTGTTCAAATTCAGCATACAAAAATCAATCTTTTTATATATAAAAAATATATATTAATATATATTAGTATATAATATATATTAATATATATTTTCAATATATAATCCTTTTAGATACTAGCAACAAATAATTTTTTAAAAAGTTAAAAAATATATCATATTTAATAGCATCAGAATATCAAATAGTTGGAATAAATGGAACAAATTTATATGTATACAATATGTATATATAAATAAAACATTATTGAAATAAAGAATTCCTACAAAAGCACATTGTTACATAGCCGATTGCTATGTCCACATTAATTTGGGGATAGCGATAGATTCCTCAAACAAAATCTCAGGGCTGATGTAGTTGAAGTTCATCTTTTTGCAGGCAAAGAAAATAAAACTAGAAGGGTCCAACAGCTTATTCAAGTTAACCCAGAAAGACCTCTCGTAGACCTCTTCCACCCCCTGTTTGCTGACCTTTGCTGCCAATCTGGGCATCTCTATGGTTGGGGCTAGTACCACACTCTTTTCCTCCCAGGGCCAAGGCCTCATATTGACTTTGAGCTGGCTCTGTCACTTTTATCAGAGCATGCTAGCACTGGGGACTCTGCCTGCTTTCTGTCCATCTTTCTTGAATATTCTGTGCCTGCTAAATCACTGGAGTTATATCTGACTCTGCAACGCTATGGACTGTAGACTGCCAGGCTCTCTGTCCATGGAATTCTCCAGGCAAGAATACTAGAGTGGGTTGCCATGCCCTCCTCCAGAGGATCTTTTCCATCCAGGAATCGAACTGGAGTCTCTTATGTCTCCTGCAATGGCAGGTAGGTTCTTTACCACTAGCACCACCTGGGAAGCCCCTTGAGTTTCCTAGTACCCATGAAAAATCATCAAGCTGATCTTACTGTCTGTGAGACTCTCTGCCTGAATTGGGCATGTAATTCTACATTGATTTCCAGGGTTGGTAATCTATAGTTCTTCTGACTCTGAAAGTAGCATGTCCTTGCTTGGAGACTCACTCATTACCCATAGCTCAAAGGACCAAGTTCAAGCAAAAGGCATCTTTTCATCACATTTTTCCAGTGTCTGGTCACAGACATTGTATAAACTTCATTTCTTCTATTCCTCTGGAATAACCATACTTAAGTAACCAAACTCAGACTAGGGACTGCAGTTTCTCCCAACCCCCACCCTCAACTTTCCCTCTGCTGTTTTTTCCTCTCTTCCATGGGTTATTTTTTCCAACTTGGGAGACAAGGAGAATGTGTATCCCAGGTAAAGTGAGGAGGGAAGGGGAGGAGCTATGGCACAGACACATCAAAAGAGCCCTTTGTGCTCAGGGTACATTATTCCTGGAATCCAATCAAGTGCCCCAAAACCCAACCAAGCTTTTCAGACAGCACAGAAACCAGTCATGCAGGCCTCTTGGGCTCTGCTTTTTTTTTTTTTTTTTTTAAGGCTTTATAGGGTACACTGAATTATTTGGTTGGGTCTTTTCAACCGTGTGACATTTGGGTTTTCAATGGCCCAAATGGAGTTGATCATTAATTATTTAGACGCCTTAATTAAAAAAAAACAACAACTTCCCTGTGGATTTATGAGGGTCTGCTGGGGGACAAGGACAAGGGGACCTATAGTGCTTTTTTCATTTGAATGAGAGGGAGGGTTGGGAAGGTCTAGAAGGGGAGGCTATAGAATCATCTTCCCGGAAGGTCTTAAACCCAAGATAGGGTTTATTTGAGAGAGGAGGGCCTTACAATGAAGAAAATGGAAAAGAACACAAGAGAACAGAATTCTGGGATCTGTCAAATGCGTGAAGGGGCAGGATGATTAATGCAAATCAATGGTTTAGCAGGGAGACATTGGGAGTTTCTGAATCAATACCTTTCACATGAAAACCAGTAAGTCTGATGAATTGGGATGGGAGAAGGGCTAGTTTCTAGAACATTTGATTAACTGAACCACAGAGGGTAATCAGGGAGGAGAATTTGTGAGTAGAATTCTGAATGCCCAGAGGGACTGGATTGGTGTCTTCTAGTTTCAAAACAGAGAAGTAGTGAAGGTATAACATCCACTGTCTTCTTTTCCAGGGCATATTTTGCAACTTCAGCCTTCTTCTCTAACACAGATGGGTGTCATTCTTCAGTCATACACATTCTCCAGTTCCTGACATCCTGAAAAACTTCCATACTCTCAGAGAGTTCTGCTCCTGAGTGCCTCTCCATGAAGTTTCATCTCTACGACAAGTGACCTTGGGTAGGGTTGTTGTTGGTGGTTTAGTCACTAAGTCTTGTCCAATTCTTGCAATCCCAGGGGAGCCTAATGGGTTCCTCTGTTCTTGGGATTTCCCAGGCAAGAATACAGGAGTGGGTTGTCATTTTCTTCTCCAGGGGATCTTTCCAGCCCAGGAATCAAACCCACGTCTCCTGTATTGCAGGTGGTCTTCTTGATTGCAGGCAGATCCTTTACTGGCTGAGCCACCAGTTAGGGTTGGGAAGCATGAAAAAGGAAATAAACACTTATACAGAGACACCAGCATCTCCCATCTATTTAGCCTCTTACATCCAGGAGCCTCAGGAAAATAAGACCCAGCACATTTAAAAACTAGTGATGAAAAGTACTTATCTTTGGCATCACAATGCTTAGTGATACCATCTTCTAAGAAGAAGCACAGTGATTTGTGTGCACATCTTTGTTGATTTTCCTCTTGGATTTTTTTAAAGCTCCTGATTCTGTGTACTTAGTTGCTCAGTTATGTCCAACTCTTTGTGGCTCTGTCCATGGGGATTCTCTAGGCCAGAATACTGGCATGGATTGCCATGCCCTCCTCCTCTGGAGGATCTTTTTGACCCAGGAATCAAACTGGAGTCTCCTGCATTGCAGGCAGATTCTTTACCAGCAGAGCTACCAGGGAAGCCCCTGACTCTAGTTGAAGTAATTTAATCTGAAAGAAAATTACAAAAAATGTGGATGTCCCTGATGGCAAAGTAAACAAAATTGTTTTAGGAATTATTCCTATTGTGCCATTGAATAGGCAGTATTATTTACCCCATTTTGCAAAGGAGAGAAACTGAGTCTGAAGGAGCTCAAGCAACATGCCAAAAGTATTAGTGGACTAGAATTCTGTCCTTCTGGAAAAAGACATTTCTCACAGAAGATGTCACAATGTTAACTAAGGGATTATAGAACTGGGCTCTCCAGTGGTGCTTCAGGAAGAGATTCAGAGCATTTACAAGTGGGCTATTTGTTTTTCTTTACCGCTAAGTTCATACAGAGGTTGGCTTGAATGCATCCATTTTAGAGAAAAGGAAAAGGAGAGAGATCCAAATTTTGGTAGCAAGTCTGTCTGAGATGCAGTGGTGGTGTTTGCTTTGTCTAAAGTTAAGGTTTGGAGGGCTCATGGAAACTGAATATAAACCTGATTGTAGTTAATATTTGAAAATAATATGATGGCATTATTGACTAGGAAGCATGATATGATGGACTAGCTCTACATGAAAGCAAAAGTATGCTTTAATGTCTCCCCCACAATGTCAGAAAATCAAGCTGTGAGGCAAGTGACAGAGGGGAGGATCAAAGCTCAGGAGAAAGGTATGGGTCACAGTTCTTACCCCTGCAGTGGAGTGGGGAGTGGACCATTGTCTAAGGAAATTGTAGCCTCCCAGGAGTGTGCTATCTACCTGTTAAATTCACCATGCTGCTGCTGCTGCTGCTGCTAAGTTGCTTCAGTCGTGTCCAACTCTGTGTGATCCCATAGACGGCAGCCTACTAGGCTCCCCCATCCCTGGGATTCTCCATAGTAAAGTATTTTCACCAGGGAACCTGGCAAATGCTATAAATCAGAGTTTCTCCCTCAGAGAACCCATTGTTACACAATTACTGGCACACCATCATCTAAGCTCCTCCAACCAGGTTATCATCTAGTTTAGGAGGTTGAGTTCATGCTCAGATGTGACCAACTCTTTGCAATCCCATGGACTATAGACCGCCAGGCTCCTCTGTCCATGGGCTTTTCCAAGCAAGAGACTGAAGTGGGTTGCTATAAACATTCAGAAAACTAAGATCATGGCATCTGGTCCCATCACTTCATGGCAAATAGATGGGGAAATAGTGGAAACAGTGAGAAACTTTATTTTTGGGGGCTCCAAAATCACTGCAGAGTGTGACTGCAGCCATAAAATTAAAAGAAGCTTGCTCCTTGGAAGAAAAGCTATGACCAACCTAGAGAGCATATTAAAAAGCAGAGACATTATTTTGCTGACAAAGGTCTGTCTAGTCAGAGTTATTGTTTTCCTAGTAGTCATGTATGGATGTGAGAGTTGGACTATAAAGAAGGCTGAGCACTGAAGAATTGATGCTTTTGAACTGTGGTGTTGGAGAAGACTCTTGAGAGTCCCTTGGACAGCAAGGAGATCCAACCAGTCCATCCTAAAGGAAATCAGTCCTGAATATTCATTGGAAGGACTGATGCTGAAGCTGAAGCTCTAATACTTTGGTCACCTGATTTGAAGAACTGACTCATTGGAAAAGACCCTGATGCTGGGAAAGATTGAAGGCAGGAAGAGAAGGGGACGACAGAGGATGAGATGGTTGGATGGTGTCACCAAATCAATGGACATGAGTTTGAGCAAGCTCCAGGAGTCTGTGATGGCCAGAGAAAACTGGCATGCTGTAGTCCATGGGGTCAAAAGAGTTGGACATGACTGAGCAACTGAACTGAAGTGAACTCCAGGGGATCTTCCCAACCCCAGGACAGAACCAACATCTTTTGTATCTCTTGCATTGGCAGAAAGATTCTTTACCATTGAACCACCTGGGATGCCAATCACTGCCAAATATGAGCCTGGCAAGGGGAGTTGGGAGAATGCTCCATCTCCATCTTTTGTCAGTTTCCATTTTCCTGCTGTTTTCTACTGGCCAGACTGAAAGGGCAAGGGAGCCCTGGCAATGCCATTTCTAGTGATCAGACTTTTGCCTGAGAATTAATCTAGAGGAAGAACAGAATCGCCAGTATACCTACAATAGAGGCACTGCCACATCTTTCTGTGAGCTAAGTATAGGCAAGTTTGCTTATCTTTCTGGAATAGGAAGTACTCAGGGCCTATAATACTTTTAGCGACCCATGGAAACATTTTCAGTTTTTTTTTTGGCTATGCCCCAAGGCATGCGGGATTTTAGTTGCCTGACCAGAGATCAAACCCATGCTCCCTGCAAAGTGGAAGCTCAGAGTCTTAACCACTGGAAGTGATTGAGTCTTAACCATCAGGGTAGTTCCCATTTAGGAGGCTGGTTGAACTCAAAGATCCTTCATCATTAAACTTATAACATACATAGTTTTTAATTGCTTATAATGTATACCAAGGACTAGTGGCTGAAAAAGCTTCATATAAAATGGTAGCTTTATTGGTCAAGATTCAGCCAGAAAAAAAGAACCTATCTATGAAGAACCTTAATATGGAAAATGTAAGTATGTAAAATTTTCCAGTAGTCATGCATGGATGAGAGAGTTGGACCATAACTTTGGCTGCATGCCAAAGAACTGATGCTTTCAAATTGTGGTGCTGGAGAATACTCTTGAGAGTCGCTTGGACAGCAAGGAGATCAAACCACAGTCAACCCTAAAGGTATAAACCCTGAATATTGATTGGAAGGACTGATGCTAAAGCTGGAGCGCCAATACTTTGGCCACCTGATGTGAAGAACCGACTCATTAGAAAAACATTCTGATGCTGGGAAAGATTGAAGGGAAAAGAAGAGGGTGGCGGAGGATGAGATGGTTATATAGCATCACTGACTCAATGGATATGAATTTAAGCAAACTCATGGAGATAGTGGAGGACAGAGGAACCTGGTGTGCTGCAGTTCATGGGGTTACAAAGAGTTGGACAAGACTTCGTGACTGAACAGTACAATATGAATAATATGTAAATAGCTGTATATCATGTTTGATGGAACTAAAAGGGCAAATGAGTGAGGAGAGTCCTAGATAAGCAGGAAGACACTTCTGCCTCTAGGGCTGGTAACAAACAGAGGAGCTGGTGTTACCAGAGTTTCAGAATTAGAATTGTTAAGGGAGAGCTTTCCCAGCAGGTGTGGAGCCCCAAGGGAGACAAAGTTGCTGCTGGAATGCCTCCTAAAACATGGAATTGGGGGAGTACCTGTGCTTTTTCCTTTCTCCAGTGTTCTTCTGAGGCCTCCTATTGGCTGAACTTAATCAGAAGCCAGTTGGAACAGGAGTTGGTGAGAATGTAGCTGGCAGGGGTCAGCTCCTATGATGCAGAATAGGACAGAGCAGGCCGGGCAATGAGTCTGATAACAGACAGGTCACCATCCTAGTGACTAGTCATGTTCCTAATAGTAATGTCCCTGAAGGGACAACCACTACCTTCAGTGGTAGTCTATTGATTTCCTAGAGTCCCCAGTCCAACCTCACTCTGTGTGTGCTTAGTCGCTCAGTTGTGTCTGACTCTTTGAGACCCCATGGACTGTAGCCCACCAGGCTCCTCTGGCCATGGGGATTCTCCAGGCAAGAATACTGGAGTGGGTTGCCATGCCCTTCTCCAGGGGATCTTCCCAACCCAGGGATCAAACCCAGATCTCCCGTGTTGCAGGAAGATTCTTTACCATCTGAGCCACCAGGGAATTCCTCCAACCTCACTCTACAAACCCAAATAATTCCCTAGAATCTGGCTCCCCAATCCATTCTACAGTGAAGAGTGGTTAAGTTACAAAAACTCTTTGTAAGACACTGACAATTCTGATATAGCTTCATAAACCTGATTCCAAGAACCAGGGACCATCACATTTTGTAGAAAGATGGGAACTTTCCCATTCATAAATGATAATGACTAGGGACATTCTTTTTTTTTTTTCTTATCTTTCATTTGTTTCTTTGTTATCATTTTCCAGGACTTCAGACACTGTACTGGAGGCTGAGGTTACCAAGATGTTTTAGAACTTGTGCTCAAGCAGCTGGCCACGTGGATGGGAAGCAGAGGGGATAGGCAATGCAGGATTCACAGACTAATCCTAAGGAAATAAAAACTGCTGCTTTCTACCCTGTTTACACATGAGCAGGTTGCAGGGGCAGGTCAGGACCACTGGGTTCTCCAAAACAGCTTCAATGTTCTCCAGCATTTGGACACTTTGGGGGTTAATCCCTTTCTTACTTTTGTAAGGCTCACCTTCTCCTGAGGATGTCTCCATACTGACCTTTCAGAAAATACTCTCTTCCCTTGGCTCTCTGCTCACCTTCCTTTAAGGGAACAATGTCAGAACATCTTGTCTTGTGAATTGCCAGAGACTACAACTCTCGGATCTTATCAGCTCAGCAAAGGTCAGAAGATTTCTTCCTTCTCTTGTGAGTCTCCATTTTCAGTGTAGATGGGGCTGGTCTTCATGATGTGTTGGAGAACTATGTCAATGCCCTGATGTGTTTCTGCTGATGATATACTCCCACCCCTGTTTGTGTCTATCATTACAGCTTGTCAATTGGTGTTAGAGCTAGCCAGTGCTTCCCATGCAGCTCAGACCTCCAGTCTGAGCCCTCCTAGAGAGTCAGACGTAGGGATCAAGAAGGGAAGGGTGGCAGTGGTAAGAGAATGTGGATGGAGTGTGGTGAGGGGTCTGCAGAAGGCATGGTGAGGACTGGGAGAGGGAGAGGGAGATGGGGAGGGAAGGAAAGGAGGAAGGGAGGAGGAGATGGAGAGGGAGGGAGGGAAATGGGAGGATCAGCTTACCGATGCCGCCCTATGAGATGAAATGGTCCCAATTCACTTATTTTTTCTTTGGCTAAATTGGAAACACACCCTCAGAGCTAATCATTGAAGATTGCTAAAAGGTTCATTTTTTATTTTTTTTTTGTAAAAAAGCCTACAAAAATTCCACTCAGATTGGTTTACATTGTCTACAGTGTGAAGGAGGAAGCCACAAAGGTTTCTCCAGAAGGAAATATGTGACTCAGGCCTTGTGGGTTGGAGCCTTGAAGGGCTGCAGGCTGTAGTGGCCATGGCACCCTCCAAAGAACAATAAAGCCACAACATTTCTCAGGTTTTCAAGGGTGTGCTCTGCAGCCCAGTTGCTCAGTGTTTGTGTGTACACATGTGTCTGTGTGCTAGTGCCTTTATTAAAAGATGTGGTGCTGGCTTAGGGCAGGTAGGTTTCCAGGCTTCTCAGAAAGGGTTTTCTTTGGCTCCACTGCCAGCTGCTTTATCTGTTTTCATTTTAAAGATGGGTTTCCAAAACACCATTTCCTGAAATCTTTTGGCTGCCGCCAGGTATGAGATTCCCAGTTGTAAGTCCAAGGAGAAGGTGAGCTGCCAGGCAGAAGTTTACAATAGGGCGGGCCACCTCCTGCCTGGCCAGGAGGTGGAGAATGAGCCAGCCACAAGGACCCTCCATGGGAAAAGTTCTCCCTCCCACTCTGCCTGGAAATTCATGTCTAAGTATATTAGTTTGAATAACAAGACTGAATTCTTGTATTTGAGGAGGGGATATCCAGCTTCACACCGAACACAAGTAAGGCAAGTTGGAGTCCTTGTGCATGAAGGTGCTTTGTTAACCACCTTTGTAACATCTTCCCAGATTTAGTGTCCAAGCAGAGACAGTACTTTGCCAATAAAGGTCCGTCTAGTCAAGGCTATGGTTTTTCCAGTAGACATGTATGGATGTGAGAGTTGGACTGTGAAGAAGGCTGATCGCTGAAGAATTGATGCCTTTGAACTGTGGTGCTGGAGAAGACTCTTGAGAGTCCCTTGGACTGCAAGGAGATGCAACCAGTCCAATCTAAAGGAGATCAATCCTGGGTGTTCATTGGAAGGACTGATGCTAAAGCTGAAACTGCAATACTTTGGCCACCTCATGCGACGAGTTGACTCACTGGAAAAGACTCTGATGCTGGGAGGAATTGGGGGCGGGAGGAGAAGGGGACGACAGAGAATGAGATGGCTGGATGGCATCACCGACTCGATGGACGTGAGTTTGAGTGAACTCCAGGAGTTGGTGATGGACAGGGAGGCCTGGCGTGCTGTGATTCATGGGGTCACAAAGAGTCGGACATGACTGAGTGACTGAACTGAACTGAACTGTATGGCTGACTTTATTTTTTTGGGTTCCAAAATCACTGCAGATGGTGATTGCAGCAATGAAATTAAAAGATGCTTACTCTTTGGAAGGAAAGTAGATAGCATATTAAAAAGCAGAGACATTACTTTGTCAACAAAGATCTGTCTAGTCAAGGCTATGGTTTTTCCAGTGGTCATGTATGGATATGAGAGTTGGACTATAAATAAAGCTGAGCACAGAAGAATTGATGCTTTTGAACTGTGGTGTTGGAGAAGACTCTTGAGAGTCCCTTGGATTGCAAGGAGAGCCAACCAGTCCATCCTAAAGGAGATTAGTCCTGAGTGTTCATTTGAAGGACTGATGTTGAAGCTGAAACTCCAATACTTTAGCCACCTCATGTGAAGAGCTGATTCATTTGAAAAGACCCTGATGCTGGGAAAGATTGAGGGCAGGAGAAGAAGGGGATGACAGAGGATGAGATGGTTGCATGGCATCACCGACTCAATGGACATAGGTTTGGGTAGACTCCGGGAGTTGGTGATGGACAGGGAGGCCTGGCATCCTGTGGTTCATGGGGTCACAAAAAGTCGGATACGACTGAGAGACTGAACTGAACTGAATTGAACTGTCTTATCTTGATCACTTTTTAGTGCACTTATTACCACTTGGGTAAACATCTTACCTACCCTGCCAGAATTTGAGCTCTGAGCTCATGTCAAATTTATTTATAAAGTTTCTTGTGTCTAACACAGTACACCAAAGGTGCTGAATAATGTGTAAATGAAAGACACAAAACTAGAGCTATTAATAAGTTTATTAATGAAGATACATTCATTTCACATATTTATTGAGCACGTGATACAGGACAGGCCATGTAATAGGCAATGAGAAGAGACTGAGAAAAATCATACAGGAGGATAATAACACTGACCCTAAAGGTAACATTCCCCCCTGCTTTTTGATATCCTTGGCTGTTGAGAACTCCTTGGCTATACTCAGGATTGGGTCTTGTAATACCCATAATCCTGGCTGCTTTGCCCTATCCAAGGGCTATCCTAGATTTTGGGACTTGCCTCCTTGACCTTCAACAAGGACTTTAAGCAGCCCCAGGTCATTTAGTAAACTGAGTACCTGTATCTCCCAGTACTCCTATCACTGAACACTATATCCAGGATTTTTACCAAATTTCCTCACTATTAAACTGGTAAGGACAAATCATACAATTGAGCTTAGCTAAAAGGCTGAGTGTGTGTTAGTCATTCAGTCATTTCTGACTCCTTGTGACCCCATGGGCTATAGACCTCCAGGTTCTTCAGCCTGTGGAATTCTCCAGGCAAGAATACCGGAGTGTGTAGTGTTTCCTTCTCCAGGGGATCTTCCCGACCTAGGAACTGAACCTGGGCCTCCTGCACTGCAGGCAGAAGAAAGGCTGAGAAACATCCCCAATTTCCAAGCTATTAAAGCTCATGTGCTTGCATTGTAGCCCATTTCTTGAGATGATTCCCCATATTTCCCCATGCTTCTCTCTGAACCAGACAGGAAATATAGAGAATGGAAAGTTGCCATAAAGGAGAATGGAGTTGTTGAGGAACCCTTGGAGGATGTAAGTAAAGATCGGAAGAGCAAGGATAGAGTTCTGTACAGGGGAGCATTTGAGAGACTAACAGTTCCAGCACCAGGATCCTCTGCTTCTTCTGCAATGGCTGAAGCACTCTTCACATTTCATTGGTGAAGAGCCCTCAAGAGTATGGGCTTGGCAAGTGATGCCCATTCTTAGATTTGCAGAAGTGAGCGGGTCCATGAAGTTCAAACTCCTCCCAGTTCAGAGAGAGAATACACCCTACCCAAGATCACATGGCTTAGTGACATAGCAAAAGTTTTACTTTTTAGAATCAAAATGTGGGGAAATTATACTTTGTCTCTGATTCAAACAATACAAGCAATTTCTCCACAGTCATAAGATTATCGTCCCAGGTTAGATTGGAAACCATACTGGATGGAGGACAGATGAAGGACCCAGGCATGCCTGGTCTACAGAAGGCAAGATGGAGGGAGACATGAGAGATGACACCAAGCTTTAAAAACTGGAACCATAAAGGGAGTTACGAATCTATCCTATGTGGCCCCAGAGGACTTACTTGGTGTCTGTAGGTACGAGTTACAGAGAGGTAACTTTTTCTCAGCTCAAAGAAATCTTTCAGTTAATAACAGAGTGCTCTAACAGTGAAGCAGTTTCAAGATGAATAAGCTGTTTGCTACTGGAAGTTCTTAAGGAGAGACTAGATGGAAACCTGGTGGGTTATAGAGGTGGCTTCTATCTGGATTGTCAGGAAAAGCACTGCACTGCTCTGACTCCTTAGAATTGAGATAGAACCATGGTTCATGCATTTCTATCTCTAGTAGTGATTCTGGTAAGTTGACATCAGGGTAGCTCTTTCTTGTCACCCTCAAGTTGTCAGAGGAGTTCTGCGGCTTCTTTGTAACTTTTGTCTGCCAGGGTCTCAAACAGAAATTGCTAAGTATAGCCTAATGGATGGCAAGAAAGCTCAACATCCTCCACCAACAGATCAATGGTAACAGCTCCCGGAGCTGCATTGAGATGCAACTTGAGACAGCAGGGAGAGCTCTCACCATTTAGCCAAGTCTTCCAGGGCTGGCAGCCTGCTGGATACATACTTGCCATCCCTGTTCATCTCAGCTCTTTTTGCCCTGCGTGTCCTAAACAGTAGTCTTTTTGTCCAATCTTTTCTTTTGCAGTAATTCCCACCAGTCTTTTTTTCCCACTTCTTTCTCTCTGGACAATTCTATACTATGCCTCCCTCTCTAAACTATGAAACAAGTCTGTCCAGAGCCATTTGTTTATAAAAATGGCACATTGAAGCTTAGTTCAGTTCTGTAGCTCAGTCATGTCTGACTCTTTGCAACCCCTTGGACTGTAGCACACCAGGCCTCCCTGTCATCACCAACTTCCAGAACTTGCTCAGACTCATGTCCATCGAGTCAGTGATGCCATCCAACCATCTCATCCTCTGTCATCCTCGTCTCCTTCTGTCTTCAATCTTTCCTAGCATCAGGGTCTTTTCCAATGAATCAGTACTTTGCATCAAGTGACCAAAGTATTGGAGCTTCAGCTTCAGCATTAGTCCTTCCAATGAATACTCAGGACTGATTTCCTTTAGAATTGACTGGTTGGATCTCCTTGCAATCCAAGGGACTCTCAAGAGTCTTATCCAACACCACAGTTCAAAAGTATCATTCTTCAGAGCTCAGATTTCTTTATGGTCCAACTCTCACATCCATACATAACTACTGGAAAAACCATAGCTTTGACTAGATGGACCTTTGTTGGAAAAGTAATGTCTCTGCTTTTAATATGCTGTCTAGGCTGGTCATACCTTTACTTCCAAGGGTTGAAGTTTTAGGGGTGAGCTAAAAGTCTCTGAGAAATCTACATTTGCCTTTTCCTTTCCTTTCTTCAGTTGGCTGGATGGATGTTGAAATCCAAGGTGACTTCATAAAATGCAAAATAATGACATTCCCCAACCAGAAGACATCACCCAAATGAGGACAAACTCTGATTTTTAAGTGCAGATTAGTAATTCTAGTTCATTCCCTCTGAGAATGTAGAGGCCTGGGTGGAGAAGCCAAGAAGCAGAAGGGAGGACTCAGAGTCTTACCACAGGTTAGAGAAGGGAGCTGTGAGAGCTGGGACTGAAGACCAGAGGACCATCCAAGTTGGAAGGGGCTTTAAAGGTCTGGTTTGATTTCTTCCCTGTGTAGTTGGGAATAGATTTGACCAAAGTCATAGGTGAGAAAAGCACACTCCTACTTTTGCCTGGGCTTCCCAGGTGGAACTAGTGGTAAAGAATCTACCAGTGCAGGAAATGTAAGAGACATGGGTTTGATCCCTGGGTTGGAAAGATCCCCTGGAGGAGGGCAGGGCAATCCACTCTAGTATTCTTGCTAAGAGAATCCCATGGACAGCAGAGCCTGGTGGGTTATGGTCATAGGGTGGAAAAGAGTAGGACACAATTGAAGCAACTTAGCATGCACACAGGCATCTTTCCCCAGTTTGCCTTTAGGAGTCCTTGAAAGTTTCTATATAGGGGCTCTTTCAGGGCAGTAAGGAATTTCCTCAAGTTGGAAAATTTGGATAAATGATGGTCTGCTGTTTTGCAGAAATGACGAGAACATTGTAGAGCTATACCTCAGCCACTGAAGCCAAGGCAAGGCCAATCAGGGCTTCTCTCTGGTTTGCAGATGTTGGGAAAAAAAAGAATCGTTGTTTCCTCTTTCATAGGAAACATACAAAAAGGATGCACTTGGATTTCTATAGCTGGATAGCAGATTTTATATTACATATCTTATAAGAAAAAGGCTAGCCCTTATCTTCAAAATGTTTGCCCATGTAATTCCTAGCATAAGGTAGATGCTTTCCAAATGCTTGCAAAATGGATTGAAAATCTACCTTTGCCATGTGTGGGGAGTGTGGGGTGGGAAGAGAAGATAGAGAGTTCTGGAAGATATTGCCTACTATGGTATGAATTCACTATGCATCTCATAATAAAACTTACCAGACAAATTATGTTGGGACCATTATGCTGCATTCCAAGGGCTCAGTGGGATACTATTAAGGCACCCTTGCTTGTCTAGGGCTCAGGTTGCCTTGTATAACCATATCACTACTGAGCATCACTGAGGCTCCAAATGTTCTTATAATTCCTTTCTCCTTTGGGAGAAGTTGTCAATGTATTTTTTCAGCACTTTCAAAATCACAATTGTTTATAGTAACTGGAGATGGCAGAACCTGGCTAAAGTGGGAAGGCTGAGATTTATCTAACCTCTAATTTAGTTCTCCTCTTAAGTTTGTCCAAGTTCCTGAGACGCCTTTCCCCTGTAAGTTAAACCATTGTTTGTCGAGGGAAATATAAATTAAGAGCTCTGTTTTCTCAGTTAAATGGAAACTTGGGCTAGGAAATCAGATTCTTGCTGTGCTCCTCAGATCTCCAGTATAACATAGAAATTGGAGTCAGTGTGGGACGTAGATTTGGTGAATTCTAGAGGAATCCCAAACTCAAAGAATGTGAGAGTTATGTAGAGCCAGAAACCCAGCCTAAATTGGATTCATCAGAGCTCTTAATAATCAGATCGGAAATTCCAGGGCATTGAAAGACAAGATGGATTCTGAAACCATCCATATTCACTATGGACTCTTGGATGGGTGAGCCAAATGCCATGCCCAGACCAAGAACAGTGACGCCATGGTCATCCCCATGTTTATTGTAGAAGGGAAGCTAAATTTCTAGTACTACATGAGCTGTCCAATTATGTATCTCTGGATTGTATGAGTTGGAAGACACACAATTAAGGGAATAACTCTGGCCAAAATTGAGTTTGTAAAATTGATATGGAGCCAATGAGAAGTAACACAAACCTCTTTCAATTTCTCTTTGCAGGGCTAGAAATCAAGATTGAGGCTTTGAATCTGTACTGTGAAAGACAGTTGGAAATGATGTACTTTAATGGACACTCATGAGGCACTAAATTCGATCATTTAGCCAGTCCCCAGCCTGATGACCAAGCCATCAAGCCAATATTTCCTATGGTTACATTCATAGGCCTCAGGAGCCATTAAGGATAGATGAGAAGCAAAGCTAATCCTAAATTGGACAACAGCTGTTGAGTTAAATTATGAAGAGCTGCCACAGTTGGTAGACAGGTAATTCAAATGTAAGTCCCTTTAGGATAGTAAGCCTCAAGAGCAGTCAGGAAACAACCATTTTAAAAGCATGCTGAGGGTTAAAATCAGATTCCAGGACTCTACTTTCAAAACCATTGAATTAGAATTTCCTGGAATTGGGTCCAGGAAAAAATCACATTGACTGAACGGATGGTAAACTTTGCACATAGGTAAACTATGACTTTTAATTCAGTAAATGGTGTTGAGGTTAATGATTGCAACTCATATTCAGAGGAATGCTGAGTTTATACAGCTTTGTGTTCTGAAGTATTCTCTTAATTGATAGATATTAATCATAAGATAGCGGTTTATAAAATTTCTTGGCTTTAAAAAATAATCTTCACACTTTGAAAAAGTTGGGAGCCATGCTCTAGAACAAATAGGTGCTTGAGGTACAAATTACTGATAACAGAATATTTCTGGGATCCAAATAGATTCAGATGTTCAGTTATTTATTGGAGGTCTCCCATGTGCCAGTTACCAAACTTCCTAGAATCATCTAGCTATTGACAGGTCTGGGCTCCAATGCAATTCCTAAGACTTCAAGTTCAGCAACTGCTTACCCACAGCTGTCTTCTGGAAGTGATGAGAGGCAGAATATTCTGATCTTATATGCAGGTGGGATGCCAAGAAATAGAGTAAAGAAGAATAGAGCTGGAGACATTTAAATTTAAAGGGACTCAATGCTTTACAAAGGCTTGTTCTGTCTAGAGATATAAATTATGTGGTACCAGCTACAGCTCCCACCCCACAGCTCTGGGCTGTTGCCCTGCATGTTCTAGTAGGAGTCTTGGATTGTGCTGGGACCAAGGGGTTGGGAGGAGGCCTGGGGCTGGCAGGAGTGGTTGGCTGGAGTGATCCAAGGCCTGGAGGATTATGACTGAGGGATGAGGTGGAAATTGGCACCTCATGGCTTTGTGAGGCTACTCTGACTCGTGCCTTTCCCTTTGCTGATGCCAAGTTGCGAGATTAGCTCTATTGCTTTGGGGCGGGACTTGGTGTTTGGAACACTGGCGACTCCTTAGTGTCACAGCACCACCACACCCTTTTTCTGCTGCTCTTTATGTTGACCACCCAGCCCGGCACACCACCACCTACTCCTGGGACAATGATGTGGCCTGACCTCTGAAGTAGAGGGCTGGGAAGTCCTGTGGGTGGTGCTCCTGAGGTTACTTCAGGACAAGTGTTTCCAGTGGCTTCATGGGGGCTTGCATGAGAAAGTCAAGGGTTCTTCCCACTCTAGTTCTATGCCAGTTTGCTGAATCCATGCATATGTCATAACTCAGGAGGAACAATTTCAGAGAAATAAAGCATCTATACCACTCTGCTGCTGCTGCTAATAAGTCACTTCAGTCGTGTCCGACTCTGTGCGACCCCATAGACAGCAGCCCACCAGGCTCCCCCAACCTGGGGATTTTCCAGGCAAGAACACTGGAGTGGGTTGCTATTTCCTTCTCCAATGCATGAAAGTGAAAAGTGAAAGTGAAGGCGCTCAGTCGTGTCCGACTCTTCACGACCCCATGGACTGCAGCCCACCAGGCTCCTCCATCCGTGGGATTTTCCAGGCAAGAGTACTGGAGTGGGGTGCCATTGCCTTCTCCCTATACCACTCAGTTTATCTAATTGTTTTCTAAGAGTTGAAAATGACAATTTTCTATAGTCATTTTCCTAATGCTAAGACTCTTGAGAGTCCCTTGGACTGCAAGGAGATCCAACCAGTCCATTCTAAAGGAGATCAATCCTGGGTGTTCATTGGAAGGACTGATTCTAAAGCTGAAACTCCAATACTTTGGCCACCTCATGTGTCGAGTTGACTCACTGGAAGAGTCTGATGCTAGGAAGGATTGGGGGTGGGAAGAGAAGGGGACGACAGAGAATGAGATGGCTGGATGGCATCACCGACTCGATGGACGTGAGTTTGAGTGAACTCCGGGAGTTGGTGATGGACAGGGAGGCCTGGCGTGCTGTGATTCATGGGGTCGCGGAGAGTCGGACACGACTGAGCAACTGAACTTAAAGGTATTGAGAGTTTATCACCTTTTGGGTACCTTTATAAACGTAGTAGAAAAGTTTCAAGATACCAACATTCCCCCTCCAATAGCTTAATCCATCCATTGCATGTGTGTGTGTGTGTATGTGAATGCACACACAAACATACACACACACACTTTTTTGTACCTAGTGGAATGTTTTTGGGTCAAGGTAAGGCCAAGGGAGTGCCAGAGAACAGAAATGAACTATCTGTAGCTCTAGTTTTCTTTTTTCCAAGTTGAGGTATAATTGACATGCAGCACTATATTTGCTTCAGGTGTGCATGTGATGATTTGACATTTGCATACACTGAGAAATGATCTCCATGGTAAGTCTCGTTATCCATCACCATACATAGTTAGAAAACCCACAATCATAGGGAAATGGAGAAGACTCAAAGCATAGTAAAAAACGCTTGAGAGAACCATTACTAGAAAATACACCACCATCACACCCACTCCAGGCAGAAGCAGAAAAGAAAATGGATGGGAAAATGATGAGACTTACCTTTGGTTTTACAGGAAAAAGAGGCCTTGCTTCCAGGGCTGAACATCAGGTTAGGAATCTCTACAATGTGAGTCTCAGCAGAAGGTGTCTTCCTGATTTTTGAGTCTCAGTATGGCACAGAGATAGCAGAATGGTACCTATGTCAACAAAATTGCTTGGATGGATGGCCACTTGTGGGTGACCAAGTGCTCAACGGGTATGTATACAGATACCCATGTGGACCAATTGCCTGAGGTCTAAATGGGCCTTGGGGCATTCCTGGTGCTCTGCTGGTAAAGAATCACCTGCAATGCAGGAGACCTGGGTTCAATCCCTGGGTTGGGAAGATCCCCTGGAGAAGGAAATAGCTACCTACTCCAGTATTCTGGCCTGGAGAATTCCATGGACAGATGAGCCTGGCAGGCTACAGTCCGTGTGGTCCAAAGAATCAGACACGACAAAGTGACTTTCACTTTCACTGAATGGGCCGTGTCCTCTGTGAGCCTCTAAACATTGTCTCTGCCTTGGGTAATGTGCAAGATTCTTAAAAGGATTGAGTGTAAGCACATGAATTTTGTTATTATCCCCTTAAATGGGTCTATTTCCCATGTACCCTGACGGTGGCCTGCAAGTAGGCACACACTGTGTAAGAAAGCCTACAGAGAGCTAGCTGGTGACCACTCGATCAGTTCCTTTGTCTTTGTTAAGCAGTTATTATGCTAACTGGAGCCCATTCTAGATTTAGAGGGGGCTCCGTGGTTACTTGGGGCCTTAAGTCCTTTTTTGCTGCGGCAGGCTTCAGAGTTAGGGCCTAGGACAAAACATATTAATATTCTCCTAGTCATGATATGCCCCCTTGAATCTATATGATTTGGGAAAATGTGAGTCAGGACAGATGACAAAGACAGAAAGAAATACAACATCTGAATAGTTCTAGTTACACTCATTGTGCAGTAAAATACTCAGACCCACCAACATTTAACATTTATTTTAATCCTTTTGTCTCTCATTTGGTTCCTCAGATATGTTCTTTCTAAAAAGCAATTTCAAAGGTGGGGAGGGGTAATCAATTTCTGCTGTTATAGGGTGGGCATCCTCCCCAGAAGTCTAGGAAATGTCTTGCAGATTTCAAAGCCTTCTTAACCTTTTCTGACATTTAAAAGCAAACAGAAATTCTGCCAGATAAAAGTGAGCTGAAAACAACGGTCAAGTGGATGTCCAACTGGAAGGAGCCTGGTTCCTCCAAATTCCTTCCCCTTTACACACTCTCCATTATGAAACAGGACCATAGAACACTGATATTTCTCTCGTAAAGTAGATATGCGCGTGCGCACACACACACCACACATACACACTAAAATTGCTTGTCATGACTAAAATGAGGCCAGGGCAAGCTGTCAACAGAGCGTGGTCCAGATAATATTTTATCCCTTTTTCTATCATTATGGTTTTTAGGGTGGGATTGAAAACTGGGAGGATTCGAGCTGAGCTGTTGGGAAATTTACAGCTGAGCACGAACACTCACATTCACTCTCTCTCTCCTCCCTCCCCTTCTCTTTAACAAGTTAGCAGCATGTGGCCTGCCCTGGTTCCAGCAGCGATTATTAAAATAAAAAACACCTTTGGCCATAAACACAAGTGAAAATTGAAACATGCTCATGAAAGTTTATTATTTTTCGCTTCAATAACTTCACCCTACATGAAGAACTTTATTTGCCTCCAAGGCCTTTGGGTCGGGTAATGAAAAAGCACAGGGGGTTCAGGGGATCCCAAGTCATACAGGGTTGTGAGCCAGCTGGGGTGGTGGGCATCTTGGCCTTGGGCCTGCAGGGCTGCTCAAGCATGTGGGTTTTCCTGGGGTTGGTGGCCCACTTCCTCTCTCCTTTCCTGCCCTGCCTTTAGGGTCATATCCAGGGAGCTGGGCATCGAGCTGATTTTAAGCCAGGCTGCCCCTCTGCTGGCTTGCTGGCCCCACAGTCAAGTCATCTGGCTGATTCTATAGATTTCCTGGAGCTTTGCTTTGATTTAAGGCACTTTGAGCCTCTGACTTGAATCTTCTAGACTCCCCAACTCATATAGGCTATGGGAAGGAGTGGGAAGGCAGGTATTAAGGGACAATGCAGAGACACAAGGGTGAAAGGAAGCCTACCATTGAAGAAGGTTGGTCAATTTGGGATCATTTACTTCTGAGAAAAGAGGATTGACTATGTTACCTGATAACGATCTTTATTTTTACAGAAAGAAGAAAAAGATTTAAAATGCAGGAGATGAACTTTGGTTAATGTGAGAAAGAAATAAAATATTTACATGACAGTTAGTTTAGATTTTTTTGCCACTTGCAGCCAGAACTGGCCCTAAATACACAGTCGTCCATTCCAGAGTATAGGCTGTCATGCTCTAGGAATAAACACAAGCTTGGAAGGTGAAATTTTCAGGACCAATGTGATAATTCTTCTCCATAACATTCTTGAGGACCAAGGTTCCACTGAGCTCATCACTCCACTGTCCCTGGGATGTGGTCATTGTCAACATGGCCAAGATGGTCCCATCTATATTAAAGGTAACACATGGAGAAACGGAGGATAAGGAAGGAAATAAGAGGGCACACCTGCCTCCTAAGGGAGGTTCCAGGAGCTGCTACATGACGCTTGAGTTTCTGTCTCACAA
Source organism: Moschus berezovskii (assembly GCF_049115385.1). Taxonomy (NCBI): domain Eukaryota; kingdom Metazoa; phylum Chordata; class Mammalia; order Artiodactyla; family Moschidae; genus Moschus; species Moschus berezovskii. Next base: position 30,770,997 of record NC_142461.1, read on the forward strand.
GCAAGAAGTTAGCCTTTTGGCCACATATTGCAAAAGAGTCTGGAAAATTATCTTTATTATGACCAGCAATACTCTCAGTCAAAAACCTTATTCAAAAAGAAAGTGAGAAGAGATATTGGAGAACAATCAGTAGTCTTTGCCACAGCAGTTAATAAAAACCCAATCCTTACCTATCTTATTGCCGAGTGATGGTTTACTCACTACTCCTTCCATTGTTCTGCAAATCTATATCTTCACAGAAAATTGAAGATCAACACTTCCTCATTCATTATATCTCTGTGACTTTTTGTCAATAGTGCTTCACCATGCTTTCACATTAATTATTGTTCTTTGTCCCACCAAATTCTTCCATGAGTCAACTTTATATGAAATCTATGAGCCTTATACTGTAGACTGAGAACTCAGAACAAGTATCATAAGAGAAAGATATGACGAGATATTGATCTTTTCTGTAGCTTTATCACAGTTTTTTTGCTTTAGGATACAGATGTGGGAATATGCGCAATCTTACATGGCTTATTTTGCACTCATCAATGTGGTATAAACCCAACTTGCTTCTCAAAGCCTAACTGGGGAAGGATTAGGACAAGGATCACCTAGGATTCTGTCTGGTTCAAGAATTGCTGTTCTGTTTCCCTAGGGTGCTGCATGGTTTTAGCCCCTCATTTTGAGTAGCATGACTCACAGCCATCAAGTCTCCTTTTGCTTGTTCACTCTCTCCCGGCTGCTTCTCTCTTGCTCCATATGAGATGTTTCTGGCTGCCTTGCTTTCCAGCATAATTAAATCCAGTTAGGCCTTCCAGTTGACCTCATGAGTATGAGTTAAGCCCATTTATGAAATATGAAATGATCCCAAATGCTCATGATCCAGCTTTCCCAGGGGGCTGCGGAGGCGGATCATAAGTTAAGAGCTTCCTGCTAGAGACTCTGCAGGAAGGCAGATGTAGCATCCCTAGAGATAAGCAGTGCTTTCCATGGACTGAGCTCTAGTCTCAAGTGGTAGTGATGATTCTCAATGTTCCCTAAGAGAACTTTCTCATTTCCCTGCCCTACTTCTCTCTCCACTCAAGGGCACTTGCTCTTATTTTGAGCAAGTGAGGAAAACCACATGTCATGTCATATTGGGTTGATGCTTTGAGCTGAACTCTCCATTTTGATCAGAGGCAATGGAACAGTATTGAGTTAACTGATCTGCTGCTACTGCTAAGTTGCTTCAGTTGTGTCCAACTCTGTGAGACCCCATAGACAGCCGCCCACCAGGCTCCCCCGTCCCTGGGATTCTCCAGGCAAGAACACTGGAGTGGGTTGTCATTTCCTTCTCCAATGCATGAAAGTGAAAAGTGAAAGTGAAGTTGCTCAGTCATGTCCGACTCTTAGTGACCCCATGGACTGTAGCCTACCAGGCTCCTCCGTCCATGGGATTTTCCAGGCAAGAGTACTGGAGTGGGGTGCCATTGCCTTCTCCGGTTAACTGATCTATATTTGCTCAAAGGCATTGCTTGCATACCTAGGTCATCAGCCTGAGTTTATTTTATCTATGATTCAAGGTTCCCTTGGTCACAAGAAGGGAATAAAGAGAGTAGGAATGACTTAAAGCAAATAAGCTCCACTAAGGAACTAGAGCTCAAAGACTCTGTACTTGTGGAATTATTAGCATACAGACAGTTCTGGAGTTCTACTAATCCCAAGACCTGGGATTAGTAGACAGCACCCATTATTTGACTTATACTTCTGAAGAGAAGAAGAGATTTCTGCTACATCACGCAGGAGGGAATAGAGCTGGAGGAACATTGCTGGGTCCTTCCCAACCCCCCATAACCCTTACCTATTGCCTGTTTCCATTTCCAACAAGCAAGGAGGAAGAATGACTCATCTGCTTGGTGAGATCATGTCCAAGGTCACTGCTTTTGGTGGCTCTTCTCTCCTAGTAGCTGGTGCAAAATTTGCTCTGCCTTCTCTATTTTTCCCAAGATAGATCCTTGTGTCTGGATTATAGGGGGTAGGGATGGTGGTGGAAAGGAAGTTTCCTGTAGAACTTTTTGAACCAAAGAATGTTTGAGTCACGTCCTCCAACACAGTAAACCAGCCCCCTCTATTTGGGGGCAAGGGAACAAAGCTATTGCTTACTTTGATCATCATCTGAGTCCTGTTTTCAATTTTGTAAGGACCTGGGGGAGGGGAAAAGAAAATATGACAATAATTGGCTGTATGCCTGGCTCACAGACCCACTCCTAAAAGGCCCTTCTGGCATAGAGTTTCTGTTGAATGTTTCTCCTTCATTCCAGGATAATCCTGCCATTCTCTGTAGTACCTATAAGCAGGTGCAGAGGTCAGTAAGGGGAGGATTTGAGGTAAAGAGAGGTAATTTACAATGGGAAAGTATTCTGTGACCCAAAATGTTGAGGTCTGCCAGTCCTGAGCTTAAATTCCAGTCTTACCTTCTTCTAGCTGTGTGATCTTGCAAAACTTCCCTGACCTTTCTATGCTTCAATTCTCCAAGCTTAAAATGGGAAAATTGTAGTGTTGACCTCATGGGATTGTTCTGAGTATTAAATAAATTGTTCTACAGGGTCAGACACCTAGTAAATGTTGGGTAAATATTAGCAATCATGACCACTTCCATCATATCACTGTCACCATCACTATAACCATCACAAATGTGGCATACCTAAAGATAGACTTAGGCCTGACTTAGGTGGTGAACAGGATTCAGGACTCACTCATGCTTTAAAGGAATGTCTAGGTACAGTCAGGGTTCTGGACTGGGAAGTGACAGACTCGAGTTCTAGTCCCAGTTGCATGTGGCCTTTGACGGTGACCTCCCTCTCTTGAGTCTCAATTTACATGGTTATAATAAAGGATTTGGTGTTCAGTGGCCTCCAATTTCTTGTCTGGAGACTGGGGGCTGGCCTGTCCACATGAGAATTATTTGGAAGCTTGTTACAAATGTAGATTTCCAGGTCCCATCACCCCCAGAGATGCTGATTAGGTGAATCTGGGAAGACTTGGGAGCCTTGGTTTTTCTTAGGTTTGTGCTGGCTCTCCACACACTTCACTTGCATCTGGGGGTGTAACTACCACTTGGGCATCACAGTCCCAGCTCATCTTAGAGGCCTAAGCTCTAAAATGCTCTTACAGTGTTGCAAGATGTGTGAGAAGGGATGAAAGTAGAGGGTGATCTGAAAAACAAGTGATGAAGTGCAAGTTAGCTGGCAGAAATTTATCAAAGGATTATCCTTTACCACTTTGCTCATTCAAAAGCCAAGATTTTCAGCCCAAATGCAAAACAGATCTCTAGTCTGCAGTTCACTGTTCACCAGAGCCAATCTGACCCATTCTTTTCTGTTCTGAGACACAGAGCCAGGAACCATTGTCACTGCCAACGCCAGGTCCCTGAAGAAAGAGGAACTGTCTCTGATAAGCAAGAGGAATTCTCTTCCCAAAGCCAGTTCCCAACATCTCATTTCCCTTGGGCCAAATGCTCATTTGATTAACCAGGATCTTTGGCGACAAAGAGCAGAAAAGAGAATCCATCTTGTCACTCAAACATGGGGTGAGGCTGTTCTCAAACTATCCCATCTCTGAGACTCTTTCTTGGCAAACAAGATAGCTTTGCTGTAATCCCACAGTGTTTCTCTCTTTAATCCAAAGAATGAAACAGAAAAACAAAACAAAAAAAATGGGTCCTTCCACCATATAAACTGGAACCTCTTTCATCCATTGAATGACATGGTTTCTTGCTTCTTCCCTTCACCATGGGGACAGGGTGGAGCCCACATTCCCTCAAGGAGCCCAAGGTCACGACACTCATGATGAACAAACTGCATCCTCTAGAATGCATTTCCAATTAACACACACAAAGCGTTTCCTACTGTCTCTTAAATTATGGTTCTATATTTATCACGGACAGCATGCCCCTCCCTCCCTCCCCAGCTCTCCCCCTACTCATGATCCTCACTCTCCCTTTAATCATTTGCAGAAGTGTTTCCATTCTTCTTTTTTCCATTTTCAGAACCAATTTTGTTATAAGAAGAATGTAATTGTTGCTAACATTTTGATTTCCCTGTTCAGTGAGATTTACATGACACTGAGGTTTTCTGATACAGTTCCTCATTTGCTTTCAAGTTTTCTATCAGGCTTTTAAGTCTGTGCAGAATTTCATTATCGTCTGAATACTGTGGCTTCCACATAAGGAAAGGCTTCTCAAGTGTCAACTTTCTTTTCTCTTCCCCCCTTCTCTCTTTGTCATCCTTTTACACACACATGCACACACACGCACACACACGCACACACACGCACACGCACTGTCCCTTTCTCTGCTCCCTCTCTTTTTCTGTATTCTCTCTCCTATTACTACTTCTCTGCTGTCTCTCTGTTTATCTCTCTCACATATTCCCTCCATCTTTCCCATGTCCCCATTTTCAAACTTCAGGGTTCACACTTGATGACTGACATGTTAGCTTGGTCCTCATTCCAATTTATTCCTCTACGTTGAAGCCCAATTCCCCTCGCTCAAAGATGGGTCCAGCTTTGTGACTTCGGGGACAAACAGAATAATGCTGTATGTTATGCTGTGTGACTTTTAGGTCTGGGCTCTATAACACGATTTGCTTTGTGTTTGTGTGTGTCTCTCTCTCCCTGGGAACCCAGACTCCATGCTCTGAGTAAGCCACGTGAAAGGGATATGTGTAGGGTCCTGGCCACAGCCCCATCCAATGTCTCAGCTGATGGTCAGCATCAACAGTTAGTCAAGTGAGTGAACAAGTCTTCAGATGGTCCCAACTTTTCAGCTGCCCCACTTGAAGTGTGATGGAGCACACATGACCTGTCATCACAGAGATCTGTCCATATTTTAGACTTGGAGCAAAATAAGTGTCATTTTTATTATAAGCCACTAAGTTTTGGAGTGGTGTGTTACACATCAGTAACTGAAACACCTATCCCTTTACCTCATCTTTCCCAACAGATAAAGTACCTTCATATTTTCTGAAATTCCTGACTCTGTCATAAGACCCTCCTTCCTGAGTGTTCTAGTCCTAAACTGGCTGGCTTCCATGAACTGATCTTATGGAACACATCCTGATGTGGAAGCCAATTTACCGGTTCCCACCAGTAATTAACTTTGCAATGACAATAGTAGCCTTGGGAATCAGTTTCTTTAAATGTAAAATGAGGAGGTTGAGCTACATAATCTCTAAGGCTTCTTCCTGTTTAGTTTATGTCTCCTTTCCCATGGCATGGGATCTGCCATCAAGGGTGAGCCTGTTTATAGAAGTTTAACTGCTAGTGACTGATGATGGCTAAACATCATGTGACCTCTCTTTGTACAACTCACTGGCCATGTATGAGCTGCCTACACTGCTTTTCTCCAGTGGAATGGGAGTATGGTTTAGACTCTGCAGTAGGCATGGGGGATGACTGTTCTGTACTGGATGTAGGACGTTAGTCTTGATCTAATTACTTTTAGATATTTGGGAGTTGGCTTAGTCATTGGTTTCCCTCTCCTTTACATGTACCTTGAGATAAGTGAATCAAAATATTCCCTGGGTATGGAAGTTTAATGCTCCACTACTTCTGGGAATGACCTGTGAGGTAGATGATGTGCCTCTATGCAGAGACAGGGTAGATCTCTGAAATGCTCCAGAGTTCTGGACCTCTTTCTGGTCCCATTCAAAATGGGGACTCGAGCAGTGTTTCTCCCTTTGTAAAGAAGCAGGAGAGAACTTATAATCAAGTAAGGAAACTCCATGAGAAGTATTCATGTCCGGAGAGCAATCACTTCTTAGTTTCTCCTGAGAAACAATGAACTGGCTCACAGAGATGGGGGGAAGGCCAAAGTATGTTGTGAAACCAAAAGCAAAAGAAGAATGAAAAAGAGGCTGGAAAAATAATAAAAAGGATGGGAACTCATAAAAGTCCAAACCAACAGTGGTCATTCTGAAAAGTGTAGGATTTGATTACACTGCTCATAAAGAGTTTAGCCCTGAGCATGTGCTGCTAACCACACCCTCTCCCTCATACCTTGGTTGCTCAGGCAGAGGGTCAAGCCTGCTGACTGGGCACTTCTAGTCCTGCTTTGAGTCTGGGGTCTCTCCCTCACAGTAATGTTGCTGAAGGCTAAGACTGGTCTGAGTTTATTAACCCTCAATGCCAGATTTTGAGCCTGAGACTAGAGACTTTCCTTAGCAAGCAGCTGAATGTCATGTTCTTATCAGGGACACTTTTGCCAAATCCAGATACAGCTTGCCTCCTCTGTGGGGCCTTTTCTGACCTTTCAACCTCTGGAGGTGTCTGAGGTCCTTCCAACACCCCTTCATTCTCTCCATGCCTGTTACCTACGTGTCGTTTTAAGGCTATCTCGATGTTAATAGGAATAATAAATAAAGGATAAATGGGAAAGATTGGAGGCAGGAGGAGAAGGGGACGACAGAGGATGAGATGGTTGGATGGCATCACTGACTCAATGGACATGACTTTGAGTAAACTCTGGGTTTTGGTGATGGACAGGGAGGCCTGGCATGCTGCAGTCCATGGGGTCACAAAGAGTTGGACACGACTGAGTGACTGAACTGAAAATAAATAGTGGGAAGAATAAATCCATTCTATGATTTAAAAAGGGATATGAAGGGATATATGGGCGTGCATGTGTGTGTGTGTATGTCTGTGAATCTTTCCAGGGCATTTGTCAAGTACACCATCCTTTTAAGATTTGTAGGTTTATGGCATTTACATGTTGTTTTGTAACTATAAGACTTAAAAAAAAAAACTTTTTTCAAGCTTATATGAATATTAAAATCCATAAACCGATTGGCAAAATATTATTTCCTCCAGAACTGGTAGTGTATTTGGACCTACAGAGAAAAAGCAGAAGATGTCTGTTGTCACTGAAAAGAAAATGCTTCAAGGCTCAAGATCCAATAGATACTGTTTTTAGACTTACTTTTATGCAGATTTATCACACATCGTGATACAAAGGGAGGAACATAAGTAAAGAATCCTGGAAGATTCTAAGATCGATGACTGAGGTGAAAGGAATATAGAGAGTGGAAAGTGATCACCAGTGTTTGCTCATCAAGGGACTGTGGCAAAAGCAGTGAGGACAGAGAGAGAAGAGAAGCGAGATGCTGAGCAGATGGGTTGGTAGGCGGAGCAGGCCTCAGGCATCCCAAATATGCAGATACAGGGGCTGCCCCAGTGGCTCAGTGGTAAAAATCCACCTGCAATGCAGAAGACACAGGAGACACAGGTTTGAGCCCTGGGTCAGGAAGATCCTCTGGAGGAGGAAATGGTACTACACTCCAGCGTTCTAGCCTGGGAAATCCCATGGACAGAGGACCCTCTGGGGCTAGTCCATGAGATCTCTCTGAGCACACACGCACCACAATAAAGATTGAGGGCAGGGAAATCTGTCCCCTGTCTTAAGGAGGGGCTCACCTGAGCAGCACCAACCGGGAGGTGGCCACAGTAAAATCAAACTGATGATGCCCGACGGTGAGAAGGCCTGGATTTTGTTCTCTCAAGATGCTCTGGATTCCTGTGTAACTTGAGCAGGAAGTAAACATTCTGGGTTTGCAACTGGGAATGAGAAATTGGCTGAGAAGCTGGAAAGGAGCTTACTGAGGGCATGAGAGTCGATTTCTGGAACAGGGCTAAAGAGCCTTGTAGCTATGGAATAGGTTGCTGTGCGTGTATGCTAAGTCACTTCAGCCATGTCCATGAGGCCATGGACTGTAGCCTGCCAGGCTCCTCTGTCCATGGGATTCTCCAGACAAGAATATGGGCATGGGTTGCCATTTCCTTCTCCAGGGGATTTTCCTGACCCAGGGATTGAGCCTGCTTCTCTTATGTCTGTTGCATTGGCAGGCAGGTTCTTTACCACTAGAGCCACTTTGGAACCTCTTGGAATAGATTATCTGAAAACATATTCTGGTTCAAAAACCAGAGGAGTTTCCAGCTAGACCTCAACAACATCAATAGAGACAGTAGGAGCTCAAGTAGGACCAGGCCAGGGATTTTGGGCTGAAAGAGGTTAAACCATGAGGTCTACCAGCTAATGGCCTGAATAGCCAATTCCAGCAGTTTGCCCACAATAGAACAATCTTCCTAAAAGGTCCTTCTCTACCTCTAAGGTCAATAAGTATTCAGGGAATACTATGTGGATTCAAGAAAGTGCTTTCTCTTCACTGATTTGGGGACAAAACAATTCATTCTCATAAGCCTTATTGGGCAAGGAAAGGGCAGGAGACAAAGTATGAGTCTGACAGAGAAAGGCGACTATTGTAAGATATCACTTTCATGTGGAATCTAAGTTCAGTTAAGTTGCTCAGTCATGTCCAACTTGTTGCAACCCCATGGACTGCAGCATGCCAGGCTTCCCTGTCCATCATCAACTCCCGGAGCTTGCTCAGACTCATGTCCATTGAGTCAGTGAAATCTAAAATGTAGTAAAAATGAACCTATTTATAAAACAGAAACAGACCCAGAGACACAGGAAAAAAAAATGTTACCAAAAAGGAAGGGGAGTGGAGGGATAAACTGGGAATATGGGATTAACAAATGCACCCTACCATATGTAAAATAAATTAAACAACAAGGATTTACTGTATAGCACAGTGAACTATATTCAATATCTTGTAATAAGCTACAACGGAAAAGAATAGAAAAGCAGAATATAGATATATACATAAATCATTGTTGTTTGGTTGCTAAGTTGTGTCCAACTCTTTTACGACCCCATGGACTGTAGCCCACCAGACTCCTCTGTCCATCACCAACTCCCAGAGCTTACTTGAACTCATGTCCTTAGAGTCGGTGATGCTGTTCTAACCATCTCATCTTTTGTCGTCTCCTTCTCCTCCCACCTTCAATCTTTCCCAGCATCAAGGTCTTTTCTGATGAATCATTTCTTCCTATCAGGTGGCCAAAGTATTGGAGTTTCAGCTTCAGCATCAGTCCTTCCAATGAATATTCAGGACTAATTTCCTTTAGGATGGACTTGTTAGATCTCCTTGCAGTCCAAGGGGCTCTCAAGAGTCTTCTCCAACACCACAGTTCAAAAGCATAATTTCTTCAGTGCTCAGCTTTCTTCACAGTACAACTCTCACATCCATACATGACTACTGGAAAAACCATAGCTTTGACTAGATGGACCTTTGTTGGCAAAGTAATGTCTCTGCTTTTTAATATGCTGTCTAGGTTGGTCAAACTTTTTTTCCAAGGAGCAAGAATCTTTTAATTTCATGGCTGCAGTCACCATCTGCAGTGATTTTGGAGCCCCAAAAATAAAGTCTCTCACTGTTTCCATTGTTTCTGCCTCTATCTGCCATGAAGTGATGGGACCGGATGCCATGATCTTAGTTTTCTGAATGTTGAGTTTTAAGCCAACTTTTTCACTCTCCTCTTTCACTTTCATCAAGAGGCTCTTTAATTCTTCACTTTCTTCCATAAGGTTGGTAAATCAACTACACTTGAATAAGAAAAGGTCAAAGTCTGAGAACCTGAGCATTTTACCTAAAAGCATTATTATTGCTTATCGTATTTGACTGAAATGACCCAATTGGATTACCTTTACTTTTTTCTTTTCTCAGCACACATGGGCATCTGGGGAGGATCATATCAGTTACAGAGATAGATATAAAGCTACCGTTGCTCAGCACATCTGGGCGTAGTATGAGTCTCTGACCACAAGAGGTCTGAGTTGTTGTTAGATGTTGTTTTCTGTAACCACCCAGAACAGAAATATCTGGCAAATATCCTCTGGCCTAAGTAGGCCTGTACTGTCCTATAACAGAGTTGGGATTATTCACAGTCATGGGGGACAGGGAGAGGCTGAATCACTGAAGCTTCTAACAATAATTCAAAAATCTCATTTTTGCTGAGTGTTGATCTTTGACCAAACTTTCCAGTTTCTCAGAGGTCACCAAATGGACTGATTTGAACCGCATCTCTTTATTGCCTCTATCAGAGGAGTAAAGAATCTGTGAAACAGTTTAATATGATCACAGCTCCCTCTGGGCCCTGGAACTGGGCATGGGGGTGGGAATTGAGGATGGTGTTTGGGGGCTGGTGCTGGCCTGGATCTCAGAGTCTCCCTAGAATAGCACAGTGATTTCTCTCAAGGTGCACACAACCTTGCTCAGTGATTCCCCAGTGCACCTAGAATAAAATCTAAGCTCTCCAGGCTACCTGCCTTCTCATCTCACTGCGTCACTGTCTTCTGCCTCATTCTCCAAGGACCAGAGGCTCTGTTTTATGTCAAAATAATTTTTGCCTTTTATACGGTTCTTAGAAAACTGCAAGCTCTCTTCTGTCTTTCAGAGTTGTTTCTGTTTTCTTCTCCAAGTCCCTTCACTTCTTTCTTTCCATTTTTTTTTCCTATCTCCATGTCATCCTTAATATGTGTAAATGTCTTCTCTACCAAAAAGCCTGATGTGACCTTCTTGGACTTCCATGACCTCTTTAACCTCCCGTGACTCTGACCCCATTATTTCCTTTCACAGCACTTCAGTTATTGCCTAATTAAGCACTTATCACAGGTTGGAAGGACATTTATTTACAGACTGACTCCCTTCCCTTTTCCCATGTCTGTCCTGCTTGTCACCATGGGTCTGTGGCTAGCATAATGCTGGGCAGGAACTTTGCTTCCAGTAGACAATTATTTTTCTTTTTCTTCCCTCTGTAAAATATACAATTTGTTTATTTCACCAAAATATACTGCTCATACATCTATTATTTTCTAGGTCATTGAAATAGTACAGAGCATATCAGGTTTATTTCAGTGTGCAAAAACATCTTGTATGTATCTCTTGGGTCTTTGAAGACCAATGGAAACTCTCTAATCTTTGCTGAATCTTTTTTTCCTGGTTTTTATGGAAGTGTAGCTTCTGACAATTGTTGAATGAATAAAGTGGGCAGACATTGTTTAATTCTCTAAACTCAGTTCAGACACAGAGTAGCCAAAGAGAGGAAGAGGGACAAATCATCTTAGGTAGTCTATAAACAAGGCAACTACTCCTCAAAGAGACTACCTTGGTTGCCCTTGGGGGAAATGGATTAAGTGTGGAGGACAAGATAGGCTTCCCAATGGCCGAGGGAGGGTTAAAGCTGAGGAGAGAGAGAAAAGACAAATGAAGTCTACTGAAAGCAAAACAGATGTTTCACCTCATATCCACTTCGTTTCCATGAGGAAGAGGGGGAGTGCGAGTGCTAGAGGAGATGATGGTTATCTGCCTGGACTTTGCGTCCTCCTGAGTTGCCCATTCACTGTGGACCTAGGACCCTTGGCTCCCTCCCCGCTTTACCACTTCTGCCTCACAAAATGAGACATGGCCAAAGTGTCTGTGCAAAGCACAAGTGAGTGGCAGAGGGGAGAGGGCTGGAGAAAAACCCAGGAGCTGGCTTCTGGAAGGCTCTGAAGATATTCTGACCTCCAGGGGCCAAGTGTGTTTGCCTTCCAGGCCCCAGAGGGAAGTGTTGTGCTTGAATGCTGAATGGTGGACCCTCGAGAACTGTGTAGTTCTGGGAAAAATCAGGAAAAGTTCTTTAAATGGTAAGGTTCCTGTGTGTCAGGCCATGAAAAGCAGGAGAGCTCCCCTCTCTCTGAATGGACAGAAAATCCATTTAAAGCAGAAAAGGGTCAAGGTACCTGGTCTTTGGCAGGATGATTGATCAGTGACAGGGTTATTATGGGGTGTAATAATAGAGAGACACACAAATATACTCTGATACAGCTGCTCATATTCAACGCTCAACGAATATTAACTAGGTACCTACTATGTGATCTCACGATCTTATCCTTGAGAATCCACAGTGAGCAAATGACAAAATCTGACCCTTATGACGCTTTAGTTCCAGTGGGCTAATGCTTTATGAAGATTAACAAAGTTCATATTCTATGTGCTCATATTTGAGGGGCACTCTAATGCTGAACGTAAGCTCTCCCCATTTGGAGCTCTCTAAACAATTGAGATATTGGTGGCATTCAATAGTTTCAGTCACAGAGGCAGTGGCAGTTAAGATCTCCAAAGAGGGAAAGCCAGGAGAAATGACTGCTGAAGCCCATCATGACATGACAAGTTATGACAACAAGGCAAAGAACTTCCTGAAGCCAGGATGAAAGTGGTCCTTGGAGCACAGTGAGGCCCTTAGCAGGTAGGCAGCATCTTGATTTGCTTATTTGTTTCCTTGAAGAAGGTAGGATTATTCCTGCTCCTCACTCTTGCTTCTAGACCATTTGAAATTTCCCCACCACCCCTTACCTCCTGAGAGGTATCAACATTTAATTCTGCCAGCTTGCTTTCCTTCTCAGCTCTGAATCTGCTATTTGGTTATCCTACATTCAGGGCTGGCTGTTACCCGTGGCCTTTCTCCTTTGTTCTCACCACTTTCCACCTCTTCTCTTATTGTTGTAGATGTGATTTGTTGGGTAAGGCACAAAGTGGGTGTGCTGCAGCCAGTTAGGAGATGGAATCTCTAGGCGGTGCTGAGAAAGGATCAAGGCCCAGAAAAGCAATAATTAGTGCCTTGTCTCTTTTCACTGCACTTTAGCAACCTCTTCTCAAGACCACATTCTGAGTGTTCTTGTCTCCCAGAGCTCTTCTTCTGACGTTGAAACCACTCACTCCCCTCACTGACTACAACTTCCTTTCCTTTACTCTTGCTCTACTACTTGAGCAAAGTCTTGGATAGCATCACATTTCTTTGCTCCCTCAAATACACTAGTTGATCAACAATCCCCTCTGGTCCAATTTTACTTCTTTCCTACTAAGCCTAGACCCTGTGTTAGAACAATTCAGCTCATTGTTATAAGAGAAAAATAAACCCCTTTTAACTTAAGCTATTGTTATATTATCTGTTACTTGTAGCCCAATATTTCCTAACCAAAGTATCTGATTTCCTTGCTCCTTTTGGTTTTGATGTTGCTATATTGTAGCTGCTATGAGCTCCCATGTATCTCTTCTAATTTTAAAACTTCCATATTTTATGAGACTGTCAAACCTGGAAGAGTCCTTAGAAATTAACACCCAGATTCCTAGCTTTATATATGGTAAATCAAAATGCACAGAGGGAAAGCAATATGGAGAGTTGGTGGGACAACCCAGCCTGGAGCCCAGAAATCTTAGAAATGAGTTCAGTGCCAGCCATCTTCCTATCTCTTTTACTTGAAATAATAACAAATGCTGAGGGTGTGAAGAGAATCCCTGCTCTCCTCCTTTTGGCCACAACGGCTACATTGTGGATATACACTGAGTGTAGCCATGTGCCCCAAAGCTCTGACCATCTTGTGGAAAGACAGACCTTAAAAGCATGGGCAGTGATCACCGCCCTGGAGAGGAGGGGGCCCCAGGCATTTGCTCACTGTGCTTTTTTCTCGGCTCCTCTAAACTGCTTTCCTGGAGACAGATTCAGCTGGTGCTCAGAGTCTTAGAATTCAGTCCCCCAGTGCAACATTCAAGCGTGAGCTGTGTGACCGTACTCTTACAGGCTCCATGAGCCCAGGCTAATTAACTAGGACAGTGGCACACACAGGAAACCTGCTGCTCGCCGGCTGTCCAGTTCTCTTTCTCTCTCTCTTAATCTTGATTTTTGTTCAGTCTCATAGAAGCATTCAGCATCTTACTTTTCTCTCTTCTGTTTCCATCTACATGTGTGATATCTTAGATACAGCCGTCTCTCTGGACATTGAACACTTAGCAATAACTACCACCTTATTAATTTTCTTTTGATAAATCCCAGCCTCGGGTTAAGGCTTTGAGGATCCTGCTCCTTCTTCCAGGAAGGCTCTCCTTAGGTCCTTTGGCTGTTTAGTTTGTGCTATTCCAGTCTGTGCATAAACATTAACTCTATGGGCATGGTTTTGCCTATCATCCTAACCTGCATGTTGCCCACCACTCTCTAGCAAGGCCCCCTTCTTTCCTTTCTTAGTCTAGACATTTTCTTTCCTTCATAGTAATTGGCAGCAGTGGAAATCATCTTATTTGTATGTTTTCTAGCTTAGTTTCCATTTCTCTTGTTAGAATGCAAGGATCTCTTATAGGGCACCATCTTGATGCTTTCCAGTACCCAAAACTATGTCTGTCTTGACATAGATATCCATAAGTTGCTTGTAGAACTAAAGTGGACTGGAGAAAATAAACTTTTGAATTGAGTCTGTTCCATACTATGGGTTGTTTGTGCTGTGGGTATAGAGCAGTCATCAGACAGCAAATGGCCAACTCTCATACTAGCTCTTAGTCTTAAGTGCCAGTATAGTAAAGGACCTCATGCAGTAAATTCCTGTTACCTGCCTCCTTCCCGGTGTTCTTTCCTGCATACTTGAGATATCAGATGTAACTCACAGATATTAAAGCAAGCCCTTTTATGTCCATTCTTACCCAAAGAGAGATTCTTTCCTTTTTTTTTTTGGTTCCTTTTCTAGGATGGGAGAGATCTCTTTCAAAAGCTTGATTAGAGGTACATGTTCTCACTTGCTGGCCACTAATCCCACCTCTGCCTGATTGAGCTCTTTTGAGAAAGCACTTCTCCTCTCCCCTTGATCTGCCTGCACTGGAAACCCTCAGACACCACCAGACTTCTCATGATTCTCCTTAAGAAATAGTAACTTCTTTCTGGCTTACTTCACTCTGTATAATAGGCTCTAGTTTCATCCACCTCATTATAACTGGTTCAAAGGCATATGGAATTTAGAAAGATGGAAATGATAACCCTGTATAGGAGACAGCAAAAGAGACACAGATGTATAGAACAGTCTTTGGGGCTCTGTGGGAGAGGGTGAGGGTGGGATGATTTGGGAGAATGGCATTGAAACATGTATATTATCATATGTGAAATGAATCGCCAGTTAAGGGTCGATGCATGTTACAGGATGCTCGGGGCTGGTATGCGGGGATGACCCAGAGGGAGGATAAGGGGAGGAGGGAGGTGGGAGGGGGGTTCGGGAGGGGGAACTCATGTACACCCGGGGCAGATTCACGTCAATGTATGGCAAAACCAACCAATATAATATTGTAAAATAATTAGCCTCCAATAAAAATAAAAATTAAAAAGAGAAAAGAAAAAAAAGAAACAGTAACTTTTTGCATGCCTCCACAGATGTTTGGGTGGATTTCCAATTTGGCTGCATAAGTCCCCTTGTATGAAATCTGGTCTCTTCAGTTTGAGCTCTGAGAGGTCATCTCCCTCACTTCCCCTGCCCAGTTCCACCGTGTGCCCGCCTCCCACAGTCTGTAGCTCTCCTAAAATCCTTCCTGGTCCTTGTCTGCATGCCTCAGTCCCATGCGTTCCATTCCTGCCCAACACAAGGCCCTACAGAGAACTGTCTTGCTGTTGTTCAGTCACCAAGTCATGTCTGCCTCTTTGTGACCCCATGCACTGCAGCACACCAGGCTTCCCTGTCCATCACCATTTCCCGGAGTTTGCTCAAACCCATGTCCATCGAGTCGGTGATGCCATCCAGCTGTCTCATCCTCTGTTGCCCTCTTCTCCTCCTGCCCTCAATCTTTCCCAGCATCAGGGTCTTTTTCAATGAGTCAGCTCTTTGCATCAGGTGACCAAAGTATTAGAGCTTCATCTTGGCCTCTCCTTATGTCTTCTTCCTGTCTACAAATCCACACTCAAAAATTCATCCTGTGGGAGAGCTTTCCTGATTCCTGCTCTCTAACTTTCTCTGCCTTGACTAGTTCAGTGACATCTGCAACCTATCTATCTGGCTGCACAGAGCTATCTCAACAGGGTACAAATATGCCAGATGTGGAAGAGGATCAGATTTTGGGTCCCCACTTAACCTTCTCATTTGATGAAGTTTTCTTCTGGGTAAGAGGTTTGATTTTTCTGAGTCTGGAATGGTAACATGTCTGCATTTTTTTTTTTTTACCTAATTCCTTTTCTTTTTAGTGAACATCAGACTGGAAATAAATAGGAAGACCATAAATGAGTAATCGTCATGATTCCAGCCTCTATTCCTCCTCGTCATTCTCACCACTGCTGATCAGCTCATCCTCTCCATAGTCCTGTGGCTGAGAAGTTGCGGCTCTGAGAAACAACCTCGAGTTATACAGTAAGTCTTCTTAAGGCAACCCAGCACAGCTTGGCAGGAGGGGGAAGAAAGGGAAAGAGCCTCTGCCCTCAGGGGTCTTACAGTTTATCAGAGCAGGGAAGTCAGCAAACAGACATAAAGGAAAACACTGGAGAGGACTGAAGGGAATGGCTGGAAACTGGGAATCTTGGCTCCTGAATCTTTGTTTCACCCACCATTGACTCTCCTGGCAACTGTCTAGGAATATTTCAGAGTCACTTGGGTAGAGCCCGAGAATGAATCAAACGTCTCTTTTCGTAGACCCACCGGGCTGGGCTTAGAGCTATGAAGGTCATTCTGTCCATTCCCTTGCCCCTAGGCCAGACCACATCAATTCAGCTTGCCTAGTCAGGGGCATCTCCCGTTTCCAAACCTCATCAGAGACAGAGCCTGCCCAGATCTCTCTGTCTGCTCTTCCTGCCCAGTGGTTTTGAGCCTTGGTAATGAATGACTGAGACGGCTGCATTCCTTGGACAGCCTCGTAGCTGTGCATATTTGTTGAATGCTCCCAGGGAGTGAACTCAAGGGGATCTAGAGGCAAAGGTCTGTATGTGTCTGCAGAACCATACTCAGTTTTCCCCATTGGAGCTCTCATCTGTATTTAGTCCATGCTCCAAGGTGGAGAGGTGGGTCCCATTTGCAAGGAGATGAATGCTTCTGTTTGACTTCTTGCAGTATCAAGGTCCAGAAGCCCTGGTAGAGAAAAGGTCTCTTTAATTTTTGGGGGGGAAAGGACTTAGAATTCCACCTGCCTGCTCAGTCTTTAGCACCTCTTTTTCTTGTACCCTACTTTTCTCACTTCTCTCACATGTCAGAGGAATGAAGGGGCAACTAGAGACAGGACTTTCTGACTGCCCTGTCTTTGCTTAGGGCCCTGCAATTCTGATGCCCTGCAGGACGGGGTGCTGCCAGCTCATACTGCTTCAGAGGCACTGAAAGGAAGAGGGAATATTCTGGGTGAAGAGGTTCCATCAAATAGACAGAGTGCTGATGGAAAGCTAGGGTTTACGTACTTTTGAAAACAAATACCTCTCAGATACTATATGTCTTTGCTATTGAAAATTCTATTCCTTCCAGATCACGTCAGCTTTTCTCATCCTGAAGAACTCTGTAAAGTTCTGTGGTCAACTTTGCAGCTACTGATGGATTTAAGAGACACCAGTTCAATCCCCTGGGTTAGGAAGATCTCCTGGAGGAGGGCATGGCAACCCACTCCAGTATTTCTGCCTTGAGAAGCCCATGGACAGAGAAACCTGCTGGGCTACAGTCCATAGGGTCACAAAGAGTCGGACACGACTGAAGCGACTTAGCACTCACTGCTGGCAAACAAGAAGTTATGGCCGTTACACATGCTGCTGCTTCTTCTGGGATGTGTTCTCCACCCTCATGCCTTTAACCCCTTTACTACACCTCTAGCCGCGGCAGTCCTCTCTGTCTTGAAGACTTCAGGTCTTAACAAAGGTGCTGCTTCTTCAGCCCAGGTACCTGCTCCTCCAACATACTGCCCTTTCAGTCCCATAAGAGAAGGACTGGAAGAAAGTGGTCACACAGAAACCAAGAAGGGAGGGGCTTCAGAGTGCCTCAATGAAGTCGTTAAGAGTTGACAAGTTTGGATTGAATTGATAGTTCAGCAGGAAATCGGTAATTTCTCTGAGAGAAATTTTGGGGTTTAAAAGTCTTTCACTGGACTATAGAAGGTTGAGAGTGAATGAGAATAAATTACCAACAGTGCATTTAGACAACTCTTTCAAGAAATGATTTGTGAAAGAAAAAGAGCAAAAAGGCAGATGCTAAATAGGGATATGTGAAAAAGGCAGACTTCTTTTTGTATTTCAAAGATGGACCTGGATATGACTTGAGAAATGTGTCATCTTGGGATAGGTGGTATTTTGGATATTCTCTATTTACAACATCCAGATCCACTCTTTACCGTTTTCATTCTGCTGTGAGCAGCTGACTTTTGTGACATTAAGGGTCCTCCTGTAATCCAGCTTCCAGTTGGGTGTGGGCAATGGGAAGCACCAACAGGAGATCAGAGACAAGACGGAGGAGTGTGGGGTATCTGCACCCTTGCCCTTCTCTGTCAAAGTTTATGGCTCATTCTGGGCCGCTCTCTCCTGCAGCCACAGCTCTAACTTTCCACTAGTTCTGTTAGTAGATTTCTTTCTCTCTGCTTCTTTAAGCCTAGGTGGTATTGGGTTCCTGCTGTTGCTCTTCTTAGGAGCTACGTCAACCCTTTCTGATTTCTCTTAACTTTGACAACATCCTTGTTAAACTCTCTTGAATTATCCCATTTTAGTATTTCATCTATTTCTTGTTGGGGACCTAACTGGAAAAGGTGGGGAGGTGATTAAAGGCTCTATTTTCATTATAAGACTCTAGAGAATGATAAGAACATGGAACAAGTATATTAGAAAGACTGAAACAATAGAGCTTGAAAAACAATAGAAATGGGGGACTTTTAGTCAAAATGGTATTGTTGGTTCACATTTGAAGCATTTGCTCTGCTCCTACACATCGCAGTGATCAGTAAAATACCAGACATGTAGATATGGCTGAATCTCCAGCCCTGTGAAGCCACAGGTCATAAAACAGGCAGAGGCAGCTGTGTATTCAATCCTGTCATGGTCTAATGAGTATAGAGAACCTTATCCCTGCCTTGGTTATCAAGTCACAAAGAGGTTGGAGAAAATTGCACAACCTGAGTCTGTAGCTTATATAAAGCTATATGCCTAGGGAAGCAGAAGACAGGACTGAGCTAAGACCTGAGTCAAGATGCCTGCTGGCTTTAAGATTAAGTCTGTAATAACCCTAAATTCACACAAAGATGGAAATTCTGCGCTGTCCATACACAACCTTGTTTTGAAATGGACTCACACAAAGTGAACCGGTAAACCAAAATTCTGAAATACAAAAGTAATATTAATAAGATAGATATCTAAGAAAATAGAAAATAAGAAAATTAATTAAAATTAAGCTAAAATAATAGGGCAATCTGAAATAATTTAAAAATAAGTCTGTTTAGGATTATCAAAGAGATAAAGGAATAATAGCAACAATAAGAAAGATACTAAAAGGATAATGAAACAAAGGAAGCAAAAATTAGATGCATGTGTGGTGCTGGAGAAGACTCTTGAGAGTCCCTTTGACTATGAGGCGATCCAACCAGTCCATTCTAAAGGAGATCAATCCTGGGTGTTCATTGGAAGGACTGATGCTAAAGCTGAAACTCCAATACTTTGGCCACCTCATGGTAAGAGTTGACTCACTGGAAAAGACTCTGATGCTGGGAAGGATTGGGGGTGGGAGGAGAAGGGGACGACAGAGAATAAGATGGCTAGATGGCATCAACGACTCGATGGACATGAGTCTGAGTGAACTCCGGGAGTTGGTGATAGACAGGGAGGCCTGGTGTGCTGTGATTCATGGGGTTGCAAAGAGTCGGACACAACTGAGCGACTGAACTGAACTGAACTGAAGAGAATATTTAAACAGTAGTAAACTATGATACTAAAAATGTGGCATTTTATATTATTGCTCTCTTCTTGACCGTATATAGCTTACAGTTTATTCCATTTGTTATTTTTTCAATATTATAAATGTTGCATTTTTAGTATCATGGGTGTGATAATTAATTTTATGCGTCAACTTGATTGAGCCATGGGATGTCCAGAAAATTAGTCAAAAGTATTTTGTATGTTTACATGAGAGTGATTTAAATGAAATTAATGTTTTAATCAGTAGAGGAAAGCAAATTACCTCCATATTGAGGGTGGGCCTTATCTAGTTAGTTGAAAGCTTGCACAGAAAAAAAGTTCAACCTTCTCCCAAGTAAGAAGGAATTCTCCAGCAGACTGTCCCTTGGACTTTGTCTGCACCACTGGCTATTCTGAGTCTCAAGTCTGCTGGCCCACACTGCAGATTTGGACTTTCCAGTGTCCATAACTGTGTGAACCAACTCCTTATAATCTCTCTCTCTTCATCTATCTGCCTACCTGTCTATCTACCTACCTACCCACTTACTATTGATTTTGTTTCTCTGGAAAACTAATACAATAAATTAAACTCAGAGATATAAACAAAATACAGATAGAACAAGAAATTATATATACATATATAAACATATGATGGACAGTTAAGAGGCATAAGAAATGGATGGAGAGAATACAATATATGTTTTATTAGGAGTTCCGGTGGGGGGTGGAAAACAGAGAATGATATAAATTTTGAGAAATAAACTCATGAATCCTCAGGTTGAAAGTTCACATAAAGTTCAAACAGAATAAGTAGAAATGAAATCACATCTATTATGTTGTAGTGAAACTGTAGAAATACTAAATACTAAAATACTAAAAGCTGACCTAAAAATTATACAGTGGAGGTGATGAATAGATTCAAGGTTTTAGATTTGGCAGACAGGGTGCCTGAAAAACTATGGATGGAGGTTCATTATATTGTACAGAAGTCAGTGATCAAAACTACCCTCAAGAAAAAAAATGCAAAATGGCAAGGTAATTGTCCAAGGAGGCTTTACAAAGAGCTGAGGAGAGAAGTGAAAGGTAAGTGAGAAAGGGAAAGATATACCCAACTGAATGGAGAGTTCCAGAGAATAGCATACCTTCTTAAATGAATAATGCAAAGAAATAGAGGGAAAAAAAAAAGAATGGGAAAGACAAGATCTCTTCAAAAAAACTGGAGCTATCAAGGGGACATTTCATACAAGGATGGGCATCATAAAGGACAGAAATCATAAGGACCCAACAAAAGCAGAAGAGATTAAGAGGTGGCGAGAAGACACAGAAGGGCTATACAAAAAAATGTCTTAAAGACCCGACCCAGATAACCACAGTGGTGTGATCACTCGCTCAGAGCCAGACATCCTGGGATGTGAAGTCAAGTTGCTCTTAGGAGCATTGCTAGGAACAAAGGTAGTGGAGGTGATGGAATTCCAGCTGAGCTATTTGAAATCCTAAAAGATGATGCTATTAAAGTGCTGCGCTCAATATGTCTGCAAATTTGGAAAACGCAGCAGTGGCCACAGGACTGGAAAAGGTCAGTTTTCATTCCAATCCACAAGAAGGGCAATGCCAAAGAATGTTCATACTACTGTACAATTGTGCTCATTTCATATGCTAGTAAGGTTATGTTCAAGATCCTTCAAGTGAGACTTCAGCAATACATGAACTGAGAACTTCCGGATGTACAAACTGGGTTTAGAAAGGGCAGAGGAACCAGAGATAGAATTGCCAACATTTGCTGAATCATAGAGAAAGCAAGGGAATTCCAGAACATCTATTTCTGCTTCATTGACTATGCTAAAACCTTTGACTTGTGGATCACAACAAACTGTGGAAAATTCTTAAAGAGATGGGAATACCAACTCCCCTTACCTGTCTCCTGAGAAATCTGTATGTGAGTCAACAAGCAGCAATTAGAACTGGACCTGGAACAATGGACTGTTTCAAAATGGGGAAAAGAGTATGTCAAGGCTGTATATTGTCACCCTGTTTATTTAACTTCTATACAGAGTACATCATGGGAAATGCTTGGCTGCGTGAATCCAAAGCTGGAATCAAGATTGCCGGGAGAAATATCAACAACTTTAGATATGCAAAGGATACCATTTTAATGGCATAAAGTGAAGAGGAACTAAAGAACTCTTGATGAGGGTGAAACAGAAGACTTTAGCTGGCTTAAAATTCAACCTTCAAAAAAATAAGATCATGGCATCTGTCCAATAACTACATGGTGAATAGATGGGGAAAAAGTGGAAGCAGTGACAGATCTTGTTTTCTTGGGCTCCAAAATTACTGTGGATGGTCACGTCAGCCATGAAATCAAAAGATGTTTGCTCCTTGAGAGAAAAGCTATGACAAACCTAGACATCACATTAAAAAGCAGATATGTCACTTTGCTGACAAAGGTCCATCTAGTCAAAGTTATGATTTTTCCAGTTGTCCTGTATGGATTGAAATTTGGACCATAAAGGAGGCTTAGCATTGAAGAATTGATGCTTTCAAATTGTGGTACTGGAGAATACTCCTGAGAATATCTTGGGCCGCTAGGAAATCAAACCAGTTAATCCTAAAGGAACTCAACCTTGAATATTTATTGGATGCTGTAGCTGAAGTTCCAATACTTTGGCCATCTTATTCAATGAGCAGACACACTGGAAAAGACCGTGCTGCTGGGAAAGATCGAAGGCAAAAGAAGAAGGGGACAGTAGACAATAAAATGTTTAGATAACATCACTAACTCAATGGACATGAATTTGAGCAAACTCCAGGAGATAGTGAAGGATGGGGGAGCTTGTCACGCTGTAGTCCATGGGACTGCAAAGAGTCAGACATGATTTAGCGACTAAACAACCACCACCACAACCTACAAAGAAATAACAAAACTGACAAAGAATGATCATCAGCCACATAAGACCCCTGTGTAACTGAGTTAATATCTTCAAAGCTCTAGGGGAAAAAAGTTAACCTAGAGTTTCATACCCAGCTAAAAATTATTATTCAATTGTGAGGACAAAACAGGGACACAATCAGCTATATGAAGAACAAAGAAATTTACTACTCATGGACCCATGTACATAAGTCAAAAAAGAGAAAAGTGAAATTAGAGTAAAGAATTGGAAACAAGATAAAATAGTTGCAAAGCATTTCAATAAGTCCATTAATTATTAACAGAATAAAAATAAAATATGCATTTAAAAAGTGGGGATGTAAGTCTGGACAATTGGAGCAGGAAATGGCAACCCACTCCAGTACTCTTGCCTGGAAAATCCCATGGATGGAGGAGCCTGGAGGGCTGCCGTCTATGGGGTCACACAAAGTTGGACACGACTGAAGAGACTCAGCAGCAGCAGCAGCAAGTCTATACAATACGCACCAAAAAATGTTGGCAGTGGGAAGCCTGAGAGGTTAGAACACATTGGCATCCTTCTCTTGGCTCAGGCAGTGCTAGAGACAATGAATAAATTTAGATATTAGAAAAAAATGTGCATATTAAGTATGTGTATTAAAAGCGAATGATTGACCATGAGAATAACAGAAATACAACCTAACTTCTAAACCAGAAGCCAAGTAGAGAAAAGGTGATGGAGGAGGAAAGAATAACTATAGCTCTATTAATATAACTGAAGGCAAGGAGGAAGAAAAAATTGAGGATTTTTAAAAAGAAGCATGAAAAGAGCAAATGCAAAATAAGTAAAAATGAATATTGATTTTTTTTAAAAGCAAGCTCCAGAATCTTACATACAATATGATGCCATTTATTTTTAAAGTTACTGAACACACAAAATAATAATAAATGTTTTGTATAAAAATGTAATAAAAATGTAAAAACCTGTGCAGATGGGATACATACATTTAAGAGCGTGGTTACCAAAAAGGAGAAGATAAAGAGGATAAGGGGGCTTCAGTTTTATCTTTAATGTTTTATTTATTTTTAAAAGACCTGAAATACACAATGATATTAACATTTAACAGTACATGTGGTGGTGCAAGTGCACTATGTTTTATTATTCTTTATGATTTTCTGTATCATAAAATATATCATGATTTTTTTAAAGACTTTTTTTTTGCATCACATGGTATTCAGGATCTTAGTTCCCTAAAGAGGGGTTGAACTTGTTTCCTCTGCAATGGAAATGTGGAGTTATGGAGTTTTAACCACTGGACCACCAAGGAAGTCCCAATATCTCATGATTTTTAAGGAGAAACCACTGAAGGGTAGAAGAAATCTGCAGAACCAGATTTAATACCAGTATGGGTTGAAGGCAATGGGGAATTTCCTTAGACTCAAGATAAAACTTGGAAAGGATTCCCAAGGTCACAGTAAGGTAGATACAGGCTGATTTTGTAGATCCTGGAGCTTTATACTTATGGACGTTTTTCCTCAGTCTTTTAAGAGCTAGGAAAGTATAAAGAGTGAGTTAAAAGTAAACTAAGGGTTAGTTTAGAACAAGAAGTAGCCAAGAAAGAGCCCTAAATCAGTAAGGGAAAATCAGTAAGGGGCTATATAACAAGAGGCTTCTACAAAGTAGAAGTTTATGTCTCTCTCATGATCAAGACCCAGGGGTGTTGTAGGGGAGGAAAAATAATTTTACCTTCCTGAGTTCTTAGCTGAGACCCCTGTAATAAAAGATGGCTTAACAGAGAAAGGGAACTGCCCTGATGGTCCAGGGTTAAGGCTCTGCTATTTAACTTTCTTAACCATACTCTTGAAGTCTGCAGACTTTTTACCTAGTGTTCATTGAGTACTTGTTATGATCCTGCTATTCTGCTAAATGATTGACTTGTATTATCTTATTTAATCACGTTCATCCAATGAAAAGGTAAGCACTATTTTTATAGACTGTTTCATTCAGTTCAGTTCAGTCGCTCAGTCGTGTCCGACTCTCCGCGACCCCATGAGTCACAGCACACCAGGCCTCTCTGTCCATCACCATCTCCTGGAGTTCACTCAAACTCATGTCCACAGAGTCTGTGATGCCATCCAGCCATCTCATTCTCGGTCGTCCCCTTCTCCTCATATGGATGTGAGAGTTGGACTGTGAAGAAAGTTGATCGCCGAAGAATTGATGCTTTTGAACTGTGGTGTTGGCGAAGACTCTTGAGAGTCCCTTGGACTGCAAGGAGATCCAACCAGTCCATTCTAAAGGAGATCAATCCTGGGTGCTCATTGGAAGGACTGATGCTAAAGCTGAAACTGCAATACTTTGGCCACCTCATGCGACGAGTTGACTCACTGGAAAAGACTCTGATGCTAGGAAAGACTGTTTCATTAAGAGGCAGTAAAATGCATGGTTTGGTCATGAATGCTAAAGAGTTAGATCACAGCTTTGCTCCTTATAAGCTGTGTGACTGTGGCAGCTCACTTAATTTTTCTGTGCTTTATTTTCCTCATTTCAAAGTGAGAATAATAATAGTATCTACCTCACTGCATTGTTAGGGTTTCCCTGGTAGTTCAGCTGGTAAAGAATCTGCCTGCAATCTATGAGACCCCAATTCAATTCCTGGGTTGGGAAGATCCCCTGGAGAAGGGATAGGCTACGCATTCCAGCATTCTTGGGCTTCCCTGGTGGCTCTGACAGTAAAGAATCCACTTGCAGTACGAGAGACCTGGATTTGATCCTTGGATTGGGAAGATGCCCTGGAGGAGGGCATGGCAACACACTCCAGCATTCCTGCCTGGAGAATTTCATGGACAGAGGGGCCTGGTGGGCTACAGTCCATGGGGTCACAAAGAGTTGGACACAGCTGAGTGACTAAGAACTGCACTGCATTGTACTGTAGATTAAGTGCAGAGACATATGTGCAGTCTTAGAAGACTGATTGGCATATAATCAGTATATGCTGTGCTTAGTTGTTGCCTAGTTGTATTTGACTCTTTGCGACCCATGGACTGTGACCCGCCAGGCTCCTCTGTTCATGGGGATTCTCCAGGCAAGAATACTGGAGTGGGTTGCCATGACTACCTCCAGAATCACCATGTAGGTGGCTACTATCATTTACTGCTATTTTGGATGAGAAAATAAAGGTCCAAAGACAAAGTAACCTTCAAAAATTCACAGCTAGTTGGACATTGTGGTGTCTGGGTAAGACTGTGGTAGCCTCCTATAGCTAAGTTAGCCCAAGGATGAGCTCACACAGTGAGGGTGGTAGACCAGAAGGATGGTAAGAATCGGAACCATGTTGATGTCATTGAACTCTGACTTAGCCAACCTTGGAATTTCCCTGCCCAAAGACTTTTGTTATGGGAAATAAACATGATTTTGTAATTGTTCAAACCAGCTGAGATGTATTAATTGTGTGCTCAAAGCACACAAATTAATTCAACTACTGTATTAAACTCTATTTAATATGGGGGAAAGAAAGACATGGCACTATTGGATCCTTGACCATTGAAGGGCAGCCCCAGACCTATGGTTTTGTCCCTGAGAGTAGGGAGTGGTTTGTAGCATCACTGGATGACTGTGGAGCTTGGTTTTTTGCATCACACTAGAAAAGGTCATACCCTGAACTGGGTCGTGAGGTGCTAGAGAAGCAGAGTTCCCCCAGCTCTTTAAACTGAACAGCTTCTGTAACAACTAAAAAAGCAGGAATCTAGGCTGGGGGATGACAATGCTCTCTACTCAGATTAAGATGCATGAAGGTAATAAAAACCACCCCAAAGGAACTGTGAAAAGAGGCTTTGGGAAGCACATCCAAGAGGGTGAAAAGGAGGGAGAACAGAAGGAACCCGTGGCAAGAAAATGTTCCAGACCAAATGATGGTCCAAAAATAATGAGACCAAGGTTCAAAGAAGTAATTTAAACCAAATACGGCAGGGGAAGGCTGAGCCAGCAAGGGGCGGGCTCTCTCTGCAGGGAGCAGGGAGCAGCAGGTTTGGAGCTGAGCAGAGTTCAGTTTAGGACATTCTTTGGGTCAAAAATGAGAGAGGAGCTCATCTGATGGCCTGGAGCTCCCACTGCCCAGGTCAGTGAAAGGGGTGGGGCTAGATGGTGTTCTAGAGCCTCCCCAGTAGCAAGGTGACTGAGTCGTGGTCTCTGCCCCCACCATTGGCAAGACCGCTTGATTTTGCCAGTCTTGTCCCATCTGGATGGGCTGCCCTTGCAAGAGAGAGCCCCTGAGACCAGGCAAATGAAGAAGACCTTGCCTGTTTGGAGTCAAACTTCTTTTAGGCACTATTTTACATTTCATTTCATCAAAGATTTACAGGGACACTAGGGATGGTGGATACTCAGCTCATTAACTGCCTGATTAATTTTGGATTTGGACTCTTGTTGATCCTACATTCTAGGTAATTGAGTGAGTGAAAGAGTGAAAGTTGCTTAGTTGTGTCTGACTCTGCAACTCCATGGACTATACAGGCCAAGGAATTCTCCAGGTCAGAATACTGGAGTGGGTAGCCTTTTCCTTCTCTAGGGGATCTTCCCAACCCAGGGATCAAAGCCAGGTCTCCCGCATTGCAGGCAGATTATTTATCAGCTAAGCCACAAGGGTTGCCTAGCAGCTAAATGTCAGAGCACATATCTGGTTCACATGTGTATTCTGCATGTGTGCATGTACACAGTTAAAAACATATTTCTGTTTCATATATATATACCATAGTTTCCATTCCAAATTTAAACTCCATATCTTCTACAACAGCCGTTTGAGCCATAACATTGAGTTCAAACAAACAATATAAATGTTTTCACAATAACTGAGGATCTAAAGAGGTAATGAGACAGACATGGAGAATTTAAATTCCTAAACAGCCCTAGAAAAGACTCTGATGTTGGGAAAGACTGAAGGCAGGAGGAGAAGGGAATAATAGACGATGAGATGGTTGGATGGCCTCATTGATTCAATGGACATGAGTTTGAGCAAGCTCCGGGAGACGGTGAAGAACAGGGAAGCCTGGCCTGCGCAGTCTGTGGGGTTGCAAAGGCATGACTGAGCGACTGAACAACAAAACAGCCCTAGAAAAGTCTTCCTTCTATGTACCTTCCTTGGTTAGGATCCCTGATATTCTATGACATGGGACAAAACTGAACTATGTATCATGGTTACTAATAGATTCACACTGCATTCAAATATACAAAGGAAATGTGGCTCAATATAGCTTTTAAAATTTTTCTATGACTGATCTAATATGAGTCTCTATTGCACTGGTTGGTGGGAAAACAATCTTGCCGCGTGATGATAGCTCCATCTCCTCCAGTTAAGTAATACACCCCAGAGAGACTCGGAGTTGTCTGGAATTCTCCTCCCTGCCTTGTGCTTTTCCAGGGTGGCACCTGGAGTTTAAGGGGGACTAAAGCTGGAATCGAGATTGCCGGGAGAAATATCAATAACCTCAGATATGCAGATGACACTACCCTTATGGCAGAAAGTGAAGAGGAACTCAAAAGCCTCTTGATGAAAGTGAAAGAGGAGAGTGAAAAGGTTGGCTTGAAGCTCAACATTCAGAAAACGAAGATCATGGCATCTGGTCCCATCACTTCATGGGAAATAGATGGGAAAACAGTGGAAACAGGGTCAGACTTTATTTTTTGGGGCTCCAAAATCACTGCAGATGCTGATTGCAACCAGGAAATTAAAAGACGCTTGCTCCTTGGAAGGAAAGTTATGACCAACCTAGATAGCATATTAAAAAGCAGAGACATTACTATGCCAACCGAGGTCCGTCTAGTCAAGGCTATGGTTTTTCCTGTGGTCATGTATGGATGTGAGAGTTGGACTGTGAAGAAAGCTGATCACCGAAGAATTGATGCTTTTGAACTGTGGTGTTGGAGAAGACTCTTGAGAGTCCCTTGGACTGCAAGGAGATCCAACCAGTCCATTCTAGGGGAGATCAATCCTGGGTGTTCATTGGAAGGACTGATGCTAAAGCTGAAGCTCCAATACTTTGGCCACCTCATGCGACGAGTTGACTCACTGGAAAAGACTCTGATGCTGGGAAGGATTGGGGGTGGGAGGAGAAGGGGATGACAGAGAATGAGATGGCTGGATGGCATCACCGACTCGATGGACGTGAGTTTGAGTGAGCTCTGGGAGTTGGTGATGGACAGGGAGGCCTGGTGTGCTGTGATTCATGGGGTCGCAATGAGTCAGACACGACTGAGCGACTGAACTGAACTGAACTGAAAAAGACTTCATGTAAGTGTGTGTGTTAATTGCTGAGTTGTGTCTGATTCTTTGCGACCCCATGGACTGTGTCTGCCAGGCTCCCCTGTCCCTGGAATTCTCCAGGCAAGAGTACTGAAGTGGGTTGCCATTTTTTTCTCCAAGGGATCTTCCCGACCTAGGGATTGAAATCAGGTCTCCTGCATTGCAGGCAGATTCTTTATAATCTGAATAACCAGGGAAGCGTGGTGGAAGGCAAAAAGGGTGTTCTGAGCCAAAATAGCATCCTCTGTATTCCCACTAATCCCCACTGTGGAGTTGATGGTCTGCTCTGATTCTTGGATGGGTGACCACAGGTCTCAAGTGGCCAATGGGGCCAATGTGGCATCTTCTCAATTCTCTTAGCCCTTTCAATACCACCTAGGCCCCTCTTTGGATCAGTTGTGAAATTTTGGGTACACTGCTTACCACCAGGGTTCTAGGTAGTGGGAGAGAGAGAGAAAGCTATGTGTTTGCCTACCTAGGCACTTCCCTGTTCCACTGCTAAGCTATTGCCTGGGTCACACTGACTAGGGTTTTGTGTGAGGTTCTGCCAAGAGGCTCACATACTCCTCCAGACTCTGCTTGAGAAAGAGTGGCCCTGGTTGCCTACCTGAATGTTCTCAGGTTCCTTCTATACCTGACTAAAAATTTCCACCAGGCCTTCTCTGGCCTTCGGGTTCATCTAGGAGTGGAAAATAAAGACACACAAGCCTGACCTCCTTCCCCTGCTTCTGTCTTTCTTTTCTCTGCTTGGAACATGCAGTTAATTTCCCCTCTATTCTGCTTTGCAGGGTACAATATTTTTGGAAAGTTCCTCTACCCTCTTCCCATCTTGGATATTCTTTACCCATTCTAACTTTCTGAGACATAAAGGCAAATATGGTGCAAAGAATGAGAACCTGTTTTCACAGATAAGTGCACATTACTTTTGAAATATTTAGAAAAATATGGCAATTGCATTAGCATATATAGACCCTTGAGGTTGGCTGGTTCCCTGAGCAGATAAGGAGTTTAATAAAGTGTGTTTTCTGGCTGAGAAGGGACATGAAGGGAAGCAAGAGGAGGTCAGATAGCATGAAGTAACTTGTTTAGGATTTCTACAAGTTTCTTTCCTTTCTGAAATACAGGACTCTTGCTGCTGCTGCTGCTGCTGCTAAGTCACTTCAGTCGTGTCCGACTCTGTGTGACCCCACAGACGGAAGCCCACCAGGCTCTCCCGTCCCTGGGATTCTCCAGGCAAGAAGACTGGAGACTGTTCCTATGTTCTTTTAATTTCAAAATAGCTCACACATCACCATCTCTTAATCTCCCTTATGATCCTATAGGAAGTTCCCAGGATCAGTAGCCCCATGGATTAGTTTCTAGGCATCACATGTGCAGGGTGGCATGAATGAAGATGCCTGCAGGAAGGACTTCCTTTTTTTTTTTTAATTTAAAAATGTTGAGAGAATAATGTAATAAACACATATCTCTATTCACTCATATTTGAAATGTTTACTTGCTGTCACTTAGCCTTCAGATAATTTTTTTAATAAGGTATTTTATTTAATTCTCAATTTCATTCAAAAATGGATAATTGGAATGTAGTTTGAACAAATCAGTAAGAGGAAGTTAAATATCTCATAAAAAGTGAACAAAGAACATGAATAGGCAATTCACAAAGAATACAAATGAACAGTAAAACATATGAAATGATATTCTCTCACATGTATTCAAAGAAATAAAAACAATAAGAAATATATTGGAAAGAAAAAGATTACTCAATCTTAGAGAAGATGCATTCTAACTAATGTTAAAATGAAACACATAAATGAAATGTTAAACAAGCATTCCCATGCACTCCTGATAGGAGTATAACAGTATATTCTATACTATTATAACTCTGTATTCCCCAAACTAGCTTCCCTCATATTCAGAGAGCTGCATTTCCTATTGAACCTTAGACCTTGCTTCTGAGGTCATATTTTCCTTCCAGGACTACACCTTTCATATTATCTATTTTTAAGTTATCTGAAAAGAATCTTTATTTCACTCTTTCTTAAAGTATAATTTTGGGAGGTAAACAATTAAAAATTTACAATTTTTTCTTTCTCACACCTTTGTAAAATTATTCTGGTATCTCTGGCTTCCAACTGTTATTATTAAAAATGCATAGTTAACTTAGCTGTCATTTCTTTCTACGTGGTATCTCGTTTTTCTTTACATCCTTTAAATATATCTTTTCCTTTGGTATTGTACAGTGTTCAGTCATGAATTGTTGTATTCTGATGCATCTAATCATGAACAGCTTAAAAAAAAGCTACATGGTATGTAATGCTTCTTCAATAAATGAACTCATGAGTTCAATTTCCTCAATTTCAAAAGTTCTCAGCCATTATCTCTTCAATTTGGTCCAGTTTTCATGTTCTCTAGTCGTTCTTCTGGGACTCAAATTAGATATATATTAGACCTTCTCATCTTATCTTCCACATTATACATTTCCCCCCATATTTTTCCTATCTTTTTTCTCTATGTGTGTGCTGAATTCTAGGCATTTTCTTTGGTTCAACTTCCGGTTCATCAATGCTATTTCAATTTCTTCTAAAGTGTTTGTCAATCAATTATATTAGTTTCCACAATTATATTTTCTTTTCTAGAAATTTCCATTGTTGCACTAAAAATATGTCTTGTTGGTAATTCCCTGATGGACCAGTGGTTAGGACTCCACGGTTTCACTGCTGTGGGTCCAGATTTGATCCCTGCTTGGGGAACTAAGATCCTGTAAGACATGGAATGTGGCCAAAATAAATAAATAAAAATATTTGTCATTCGTTATAGTCTCTGGTGGCATAACCATCTTTGTAAATCCATGCTTTATGTCTTTAAACATTTAACATATAGATTGTCTATGTATCTGAAAATTTTAATGCTTGTAGTCCATATAGCCTTAAATGTATTGGTTACTGTTTCTGCTGACTCTTCCTCATGATGCCTTGTCTCCATGAACGCTTAGGGACCTATGATTCTCTTCTCTCTTAAACTTCTAAGAAGGAGCAAAGCCCGAAAGACTATTTGGAAATTAAAGTGTGTCTCTCTCGTTCTTTGTCTCTGTCTCTGTCTCCCCTCAGCCCCTGTGTTCTCTCATCTCTGCTTCTCTCTATATTTCTTTACAGTATTTTCTCTTTCCAAGGACATGCAGTTCTCTGCTACTCTTTGCGCTGGATGCAACATGCTACTCCACAGTTCCAGTCAGTTCCAGACCGGCTGACTGAGAAAGAGAGAAACTTGATTGGTCTATCTTAGGCAAACATGTCCCATGATCCAAGCAACTGTTCCTGCTTTAACCATTCTACTGTGAATAGCAGCAATAATTTCCTAATTTCTTAATTCCAGGCTTTTCCTTTTCAATCCATTTTCCACCAGAGTGAGCTTTAAACAATAAAAATCCCTCAATATCTCGCTCTCATAATAAAAACGCTTCAAGAATTTTCTATACCTTCTAAGACAATATCCACTCTTCTTAGCTTGAACAGAAAACCACAACTAGTTTGAGTACTAAGATCTGCTCCAACCTAATCTTTCTCTCTACTACAATCCTTTAACTCTAACTTCTAGACATTTCAAACTACTTTTTGCTCCCACAAATTAATTGCATGAGACTATTATTACGCTGTGCTTTTACTCATGCTGCTTCATCTACCTACAAGGCCCTTCTTCCCTTGCCAACCTGGCCATTTTCTGTTCACTTATCCAAATCAAGCTTCTTTTCTCTTAAATGCCTTTTTGTGTCAGTTCCCACCCAGGAATTGAACCTGCATCTCATGTGTTTCCTGAATTGACAGGTGAATTCTTTACCGCTGAGCCCAGTTCGTTCTTTTTAAACTGATTGAAAGTATTCAATTTGTGAATCTATCATGTAGTTTTTATTAACTTCTCACTGAAAAATATTCAGATTTTTTTTCCATCTTTTTTCCTGGCATTTTATTTTAAATAACAGGAACTACTGGCTCATGCTAATCTTTCATTTCAGGCCAAAATAGGCTAGAAGACTTTGTTATCTAATTGTCCTTCAAGTTGTTGTCAACCAGCAGGTATCTGAGCACACACATGGGCCCCACACACTTACTGACTGCATATCCCTGGACCTCTCTCTGACTCAGTTCCCTTATCTGGAACATGGGATAATTGTTTATATCTACTTCATTTGTGTGAGCCTTGTGTTAATGGGAAAGCATACAGTAATTGGTACTTCTCAGATGGCTCAATGGTAAAGAATATGCCTGCTAAGCAGGAGAGGTGGGTTTGATCCCTGGGTCAGGAAGAGCCCCTGGAGAAGGAAATGACAACTCACTCCAGTATTCTTGCCTGGGAAATCCCATGGACAGTGGAGCCTGGCGGGCTTCAGTCCATGGAGTTGCAAAGAATCAGACACGACTTAGCAATTAGGTAACAAGCAGCAGTAATATCTCCTTTCATTAATATTAAATTAACAGAAACTTTATGGACTTCTTAGGTAGCTCAGTGGTAAAGAATCCGTCTGCTAATACAGGAGACGCAGGAGACGTGGGTTTGATCTCTGGGTCCAGAAGATCCTGTGGAGGAGGAAATGGCAACCCACTCTAGTATTTTTGCCTGGGAAATTTCATGGGGAGCTTGGCGGGCTACAACCATCCATGTTGTCGCAAAAGAATCAGATATGACTTAGCAACTAAGCAACAGCAATAAATACAGTGATTAACATTGGGGTAGAGCTAGAAGCCAGGGACTTCCTGGCTGATGTTCTTTCAGAGACATTCTCTGCTTGTGTTATCCTGGTTGGTAAGACCCTGTCTCAAATAGTTTGCAGTCTGTGAGGACACAAATTCAACCCATGGCAGGCAGAGGCAACAGGCAGAGGCAGTAGGCTGTTGTGGTAAGTGCTGGGCTAACAATGCCAAATGCCCTGAGGACTCACAACTGCTGTCAGCCAGCAGCTGTACTCTAAAGTGCTCTGAGTACAGCCTTGCAGGGCCTGCTTGGACCTGCTCCAGTTCAGCTGCCTGTAGGAGGAGGATTCATGGATCTTGCTCTGGGCCTATTTGCACAATTCTGGCCAATCAGAGTTCTGTTGCTACGCAGCCCCTGAAGGCAGTGCCTTCTCTCCATTTCTGCTCACAGCCAGCCTACTGTCCACAGACATCCCTTGGCTGTTTTGTTTGGATTGATTTTTTTAAAAGCACCTAATACATACTTTTCATTGTTTTTCTTTTTTTCTTATTCCATTCAACCCCCAACCAAAGCCCTAATACACACACACACACACACACACACACACACACACACACACAGAGGAATCAAATCCAGAATCATTAACAAAGAAAACTTGGTCTAACACAGAGAACAATCTTTAAAAAGACTCTTACTCTAAGCTTGGCAATGCTGGGAAAATCTGCTCTTTCTGATTTTTCAGTTCAGTTCAGTTCAGTCGGTCAGTCGTTTGAGACCCCATGAATCACAGCACCCATGGAATCCCTGTCCATCACCAACTCCCCGAGTTCACTATATTTGGGTACACTAATTTAAAAGTAGCTCCATCGCCACATATTTACCTTCCTACTCTTCTAGCTCCCAGGAGTAGAGAAATCAACAAGACAGTGATAGATGATAAAGTTTCAGGCAATCTGCCTCCCACCCTTTATTACCACCTCTCCCAAGATTCCTGCCACAAAGCTAGTGTCACCAGGCACAAATCATCACCTGGCTGGGCTCAGGGCTTCGCCTCTCTCCTCCTGTGACAGGACATTTAGATGTTGTCTGCTCATCTTGCTGCCCCCTCCTCTCTGTGACAAGGGAAAGGAAAAGCACTTCCTTGAGAGTGAAGGGGCTGCAGGCAGCGGGGGCTCCCGACAACACCTGAGCCCTTCCCCTGCCCCACCAGGAGGGAAAAATGGCAGACAGAGGATTGAGAGAACAAGATGGGGGATAACGTGGCATGGATGAAGGGAAAGTTCTCCGGAGGGAGAAAGGCAAGAGGGGTCAGGGCGTTTGCCATGGTAAACAACAGGGGATTTTAAAGGCAACCTTGGCCTATCTCCTTAAACCTCCTGAAATATTAAGAGAGATGTGAGGAAAGGCTGGAAGACCTGTGTGCTGCTGCTAAGTCGCTTCAGTCGTGTTCGACTCTGTGCGACCCCATAGACAGAAGCCCACCAGGCTCTGCCGTCCCTGGGATTCTCCAGGCAAGAACACTGGAGTGGGTTGCCATTTCCTTTTCCAATGCATGAAAGGTAGTGTTTTGAACTCAGTACTGCTTTAGCACTGAACACATTTTAAAAAAACTTTTTATTTTATACTAGAGTATAGGTTATTAACAATGTTGTGATGGTTTTAGGTGGACAGCAGAGCAACTCAGCCATATACATACATGTATTCACTGTCCCCCAAACCCTCTCCCATCCAGGCTGCCACATAACATTGAGCAGAGTTCCCTGTAGGAAACTGCACAGTAGGTCCCAGTCGGTTATTCATTCTAAATATAGCAGTTTGTACACGTCAGTCTCAAACTCCCTAACTATCCCCCACCCCCATTTCCCTGAATGCTTTTTAATCATTACAGTTACTTACTCTGACTCCTACCTCCTTCAGATTTTAGGTAATTTTATTAAAACATACACACATAAATAAATGCCGGTAAAATAAGGGTTAATATTTTAAAAGTCACAAGGTACTGGACAGGTTTTGTTGAGGAGACTAATTTTCTAGAAGCCTGGCTAAAGCAAGTTATTATTGCTAAAAGAAACAGGGAATTAGGCAGAAAGCCAGACTACCTTCCTTCCACTGGGTTTCCTCCAGAGATCTGATCCTGTTCGTCTCTTTCTTACCCTTTTCTCTCACTGTGTAGCTGTGCCAGGGGAGTTTTAGTGCTGCTCAGACAGCAAGCACAAGGCAAAAGTTTCAAAGCAGAAATGCGAATAATAGTTCAAACACTTGGTGAGTCCTGACTTTATTTTTAAAGAACATAGCTTAAAACATATGTATAATAAACGCTCTAGCCTGCAAAGCCAGAGTCTAAAATAAATAAGAGTTTTCAAAGATAGTGATTCTCATATCACAACATTTAGCAACTCCTTTTTCCCACCTCCCTAAACAAAGGGGGTTCTTTTAGGAATTAAAGTCTCATGTGGAAAAGAAACATTTTTCTGCCTTTCAGCAATTTCTTAAGTTTTATAATAGCCTTTTTCTTATTTTATATTCAAGAAAAATTAATACTTTTGATTTTTTAAAAGTAGAAAGATCTTATTTTAAAAAATTATATTTATCTCCATACTTTGAGAGAATGATTCTTACCTCATTGATGAGGGCTATTTTGATAATGAAATATTAGGAGAACTTTTTATTCCACTTCTTTTGTACTTTTCAGTTTTGTGTGATTTTAAAAATAAAGACTGTGTATTGTTTTCCTCGGAAGTAGCATAATTTTCTTTAAAAAGGGAGAAGAAATTAGACAATGTCTTGAGGAATAATTGAAAGCCAATATCTTCTCCCTGTAGATTTCATAAGGGGTGTGTGTGCGTGTGTGCGTGCGTGTGTGCGTGTGTGTGTGTGTGTGCGTGTGTGTGTGGTGGAGATAGCAGTGTTTCAGAGCCTTTATTCCCAGGAGACACCGCAGTATCAGAGTCCAATGGAACGAGGACCCAACAGAGGGCGTGGAAGTAGTGAATGTGGGGAAAAATGGAGACCAGAAAACTAAGCTTGACTCAGCAAAAACACACTATGAAGTTTTCAGAAAGGTCAGAGTCTCAGTTATCCACCCCCTTGTTTCTGAACAGAACGGTCCTGGCCCTAGCAGAGGCAGCTGTTCGCTCCAGCCTAGGCTGAGGGAGCCTTGAGAGGGAATGGGAGAGGAGACCGAGGAGACTGGACGAGCAGGCGAGCGGTTTCTCACCTGTCAAGGTGCACACAGGGGACAAGCTGCCTTCCCGCAGCGTGATTGAATTGGAGGGGTGCCACAGGCTTGGAGGTGCTTCTCAATAGCCAGGCCTTCTCAGAAATGCAGAGGAAGTCTCCCAGACAGGGCAGACAGGCTGGCATCCCTTTCTGAGAGTCAGAAGGAGGGGAAAGAGTGAGGCAGGCCCAGCCGACATACCAGGGACAGTGGTGAAATCTTGGGAATCTGGGGGGTCTGCCAGCCTTGCTTGCTGCTGCCACGTGGACAGCAGCTCTCGGTGCCCTCACCTGGAGCACCCGCGTGAACTTGGCTGCCAGACCATAAAGGGAAGTCCCTGGGCTGCGGGACCAACTGCCCTTTGTAAATTCCCTTACTGGTGCCCTTACTCGTAAACTCCCTTACGGGATCTAAAGTTCTGGGCCCTTCTGCGGGAGTCCTAGGACTCTAAGGAAGGTCCATCCTTGTGTCTGTCATCCTGGATTTCCTTCTCTGCTTTGCCTGTTCCTCTTTTCTTGCCAGAAACACACTCTTCTCCACCCATCAACACCCGAATAACACCTGTTTCTGGTGTAACAAGTGCTCAGACTTATAACTGAATTCCAGTTCCCCTGAAGTCTCTAGCTCACTAGTTTTCCTCTTTTACCCTAATTTTTCATAACATACAAAGAAGAAAACAAACGACACACATAAACAAAAAGTCAACAAAGAACAGAGGGAGATTTCCTGGCCTTAGGCTGGAAGCATGGAAGGAAGCTGTAGCCACACAAACTATGCTCCGTGGCCAGACTCATGCGTCATGACACTTAGGTTGAGCAACTCAAGTGTAACACGAGGGTGTTGAGGTGCTGAAATCCACTCTCTAGCCCTCTAGTAGGTCAGTCCTTGGCTGTAATGTGATTTTATAGATGGAAAATTCCACAGAGAAGTGACTTTCTCTGTGTTATGCAGCCAGGCATGAGTAAAACAAGGAGAAGTGACATGGGCCTAGAGCTAATTATTTGACATCTTGAGACTCTTCTTTTATGGTTTGTAGTGGCTTAGCTGGACTGGAGGTTCAGCAAGCTATCAGATAGGGGGCCAGACTGACAGACCTCATTCTCTTCAACTCTCTCATTAAGGGGCATTAACATTTCCCATCTGATTTATCTGAGTATGGGACGTAAAGTGGAAAAAATACTTTGCTTGGAATTAAACCTTAAACAGAGAGTAGAAATCCGTATTATATTAGTGTTTCCTTGGTCTCAGGGTAGCTGATCTCTTTTCTTCTGCACATAGTCTCTAATTCAGGACCGTTTCTCTTTTACTGTGTATGAATTATCAATCCAGTCTATTTATATATATCACTGGTAATTTAATGTATACTCCTGTTGACTCAATTTGTGCATCACAACATGAGCTTCCCGCCAAGACAGAAGAGGAGGTATATAAATGAATATAAATTTACAAAAGTAAAAGAAAAATATGTAAGGATGAAGTAGTAACATCTTCAGAGTGGTAGAACTGGAGGCTTCTACAGAACCACAGCCTAGACCCAGAGAGATCACTCATATTGTGTGAAAGCAAAGGTAGTACCTAGTCTCTTGGTCACCACCTAAGTGATCCTCTAATGGGTGTTCTCTTTTCACTACAGGTGAATGTAGCTCAGGATAAGAAGTTCCAAAGGCTTTCTTAAATTCCTTATTGTCACTACTATATTTCACTCTGTAGTGTTATATAAAATTGTTTAGCCAGACGCTTGTTTCATACATTCCAGGTTCCTGGCCAAGGACTCAAAGTTTGATTAGATGCCATGTACCCTCAATTAAATTTTATTTGATGTGCAGTTATGTATTGAAATATGTTGTGTTCTGTAGAAGTAAGAAAGGTGAGAAAAAGGAGATGAAGGAGGATTGTGTTGAATACCTGGGATCAAATCATTAGAGGAGTCTTATAGATAGACCAGAGTGCCCTTTACACAGATAAATAAATAAACCTACAAAACTCAGTCAAGAGCCTGTTAATAGAGAACCCTGTTGATCACAATTTCCATGATAGTACTGCTTAAACTTTCACTACTCGTCTCTTGCTTTGGCCTCAATAAACTGGAGTGATAGATGCAGTTCTTACTCTAAATTTGCCCATGTAGAAAGTGAGACATCAGAGGTTGGTATATACAAAAAATCTCCAAGCTAGTGATGAGTGGAAGCAGAGCAACACCCTACTTTCCCATCTTCCCCACCCCCCACCCTTGACCTCACTGCCCAACAGCAAGATATCCAAAGAAGCCATGATCATCTCCTCTTTGTGGGACAAACATGGTCTACCTTGGCCTAGTATTGCCAAGGAAAGCAGAATATTTAAAAAAAAAAAAAAACAACACACACACATTTTTTTTCTCTGTCTTGCCAGATGGCTTTAGGATAAAATTCTTCACCAAGCAAAATGTCAGAGTCCAGCTGAGTGTTTGAGGGAGGGCAAGAAGAAACAAGGAGAAGTATTTTTAATCCTCCTCTTCCACTAACACACCACCTCATCCAAACTTGATGGGAGCATGTCCTGCCAGGGCAGGCCAGATTGTTGAGATGAAATCAAGAGGATGGGTCTTTGGTAGAGCACAACATTTTAAGGATGAAGATTGGATGTGGGGAAAACCCACAGTCAACAGCCCTCAAGTTGCATGCTGGACATTCTCATTTTGCAGACCTCCTGAAGAAGTGGCTGGGCAACACAAGGAATAAACTGAAGTGTACTGAGCCCTATCCAACCTGTCTGGGAGCCCACAGTGGAAAATAATGGGGGTAGTTACCTTGGGACAACCCTGACTTCTTGAGATCAGTGCAAACCTCTGTGCATGTCTGCATATTTTGTTCAACTTTTCATTTTGAAAAAATGAACAGTTAGCATCAAGAATGGTTACTCATTCTTAAAATGTGTTGGAAGAAGCCCGAACTTGGAGAAGCCAGCTCAAGCAAGGGCAGGATAATCAAGGAAAATAGTTTTCCAAGAAGCATGAAGGAGCTGGGTATTTGGTCTCAAACTGTTATACCAAACATTTCAGTATTTGTGCTTGCCTTTTGTTGTTGTCATTATTTTTAATATTTACTTTTATTTATTTATTTGGCTGTGCCAGGTCTTAGTTGTGGCATGTGGGATCTTGGATCTTTATTGCAGCATGTGGTATGACCAACCTAGACAGCATATTAAACAGCAGAAACATTACTTTACCAATGAAGGTCCATCTAGTCAAAGCTATGGTTTTCCCAGTAATCATGTAGGGATGTGAGTGTTGGACTATAAAAAAAGTTGAGCACTGAAGAACTGATGCTTTTTTAGAAAATTTGTTTATTTTAGTTGGAAGCTAATTACTTTACAATGTTGAACTGTGGTGCTGGAGAAGACTCTTGAGAGTCCCTTGGACTGCAAGGAGATCCAACCAGTCCATCCTAAAGGAGATCAGTCCTGGGTGTTCATTGGAAGGACTGATGCTGAAGCTGAAACTGCAATCCTTTGGTCACCTGATGTGAAGAACTGACTCATTGGAAAAGACCCTGATGCTGGGAAAGATTGAATGTGGGAGGAGAAGGGGATGACAGAGGATGAGATGGTTGGATGGCATCACCGATGCAATGAATATGAGTTTGATAAGATCTGGGAGTTGGTGATGGACAGGGAAGCCTGGCATGCTACAGTCCATGGGGTAGCAGAGAGTTGGACACGACTGAGCGACTTAACTGAACTAACTGGGCTCTTTAGTTGTGGCATGTGGGATCTAGTTCCCTGACAAGCAAGGGAATCCAGGCTCTCTGCATTGGGAGAGTAGAGTCTTAGCCACTGGATCATCAGGGAAGTCCCTATGCTTGATTTTTCTAATAGAGTTAACATTAGGATCCTTGAATTCATTCATTCATAGGACATGCATTATGCTGCTGCTGCTGTGTGTGTACTAAGTTGTTTCAGTAGTGTCTAACTCTTTGTAACCCTTTGGACCATAGCCCACTAGGCTCCCCTGTCCATGGCATTCTCCAGGCAAGAATACTGGAGTGAGTCTCCATGCCCTCCTCCAGGGAGTCTTCTCAACCCAGGGACCAAACCTGCATCTCTTACACCTCCTGCATTGGCACGCAGGTTCTTTACCAGTAGCACCATGTGCTCCTAATTGACACCAAACACTGGTAAGGTAAAAAATGAATAAGACGTGACCTCTGCACCTAAGGAATGTTATAATTGTAAGTTGCTTCTGATCAAATGAGACTGAATTGCTGAATAATATTGAGAAACATTCAATTATTAAAAAAAAAAAAAACGCAAACAAAACTAGTGGCAAAATCTCCTCTTAACGTTAACCAGTGTGGCACCGACCTCTCCTGAGAATGCCCTATTTGTTCTCAGTTTGCTTATATCCAGTTAAACTTACAAGTAGGCTATTAGAATAGACTGGAGACCTAGGATACTAGTTTGCTACAATCCTCCCTCAGAAGATTCATGAATTGGAAAAGTTGATGAAACAGCTTCTTAAATGGCCTACCAATTCAGTGTCTCACACTTTATGGGTTAGCATCATTTAGAATAACTCAATCTCTATTTTACTAGGACAAAACTTCAATTATGAGTCTCATAAAAAACAGAAGACCTGCAATGGATCCCCAGTCTTATCCTGAGCAAGTGAAAATTGTCTAGTGAAAATGAAAGCCTAGAGTTTCCTAACAAGTCTTCATTCTTTCTCTGCTCTGTGCTTTCTCTCCTGAAATTGCTATTACCTAAAATATTTACATTAACTTCATATTCTGAAAGTCATATTTATCTTTCAAAACCTATTCTTCTTTTCCTGGGATTCAAGTTTTCTCTCTCTTTTTTGATTCCCAATAGTATTATGCTCTTGCCTTGTCATCGAAGAATTCACCTCAGTAGGGACAAGGACACTTGACAGTTAGGAGAGAAACCGAGCCTTTGAAAGCACAGACTTCTATCTAGATGTTGGTTTTAACTGCCTTTTCCTTGCTGTTCCTTTATCCATTTCCCCTGATCTACTCTTTCATTTCTCCCTTTTTCTTCTCATCTTTTCTTTAAACCTCCATGTGGGCCACCCCACAATCCTTGGATGCTGCAGTGAGCTGCCTGCAGGTCTCACACTCCGACACTGAGTTTTCCTCTCCCCCTCCAAGATCAGTGTTCTCAGGTGTTTTTTTCTCTGTCTCTTCCTTCCAAGCTCCCACGTTCTTCAAGGGCTGTGATCTCCTCCCAATTTTACGAATTTGTTCTCAAAGCATCCATTACATCCTCAGTTCACTTCAGTTCAGTCTCTCAGTCGTGTCCGACTCTCTGTGACCCCATGAATCACAGCACGCCAGGCCTCCCTATCCATCACCATCCACCGGAGTTCACTCAAACTCATGTCCATCGAGTCGGTGATGCCATCC
The DNA here is from genome assembly GCF_049115385.1 of Moschus berezovskii. Taxonomy (NCBI): domain Eukaryota; kingdom Metazoa; phylum Chordata; class Mammalia; order Artiodactyla; family Moschidae; genus Moschus; species Moschus berezovskii. The sequence goes on from NC_142461.1 coordinate 30,813,030, forward strand.
AGCCATCTCATCCTCTGTCGTCCCTGTCTCCTCCCACCCCCAATCCCTCCCAGCATCAGGGTCTTTTCCAATGAGTCAACACTTCGCATGAGGTGGCCAGGTATTGGAATTTCAGCTTTAGCATCAGTCCTTCCAATGAACACCCAGGACTGATCTCCTTTAGGATGGACTGGTTGGAACTCTTTGCAGTCCAAGGGACTCTCAGGAATCTTCTCCAGCACCACAGTTCAAAAGCATCAATTCTTCGGCGCTCAGCTTTCTTCACAGTCCAACTCTCACATCCATACATGACCACTGGAAAAACCATAGCCTTGACTAGATGGACTTTGTTTGGCAAAGTAATGTCTCTGCTTTTTAATATGCTATCTAGGTTGGTCATAACTTTCCTTCCAAGGAGTAAGCGTCTTTTCATTTCATGGCTGCAGTCACCATCTGCAGTGATTTTGGAGCCCCAAAAAATAAAGTCGGCTACTGTTTCCCCATCTATTTCCCATGAAGTGATGGGACCAGATGCCATGATCTTAGTTTTCTGAACATTGAGCTTTAAGCCAACTTTTTCACTCTCCTCTTTCACTTTCATCAAGAGGCTTTTGAGTTCCTCTTCACTTTCTGCCATAAGGGTGGTGTCATCTGCATATCTGAGGTTATTGGGATTTCTCCTGGCAATCTTGATTCCAGCTTGTGCTTCTTCCAGCCCAGTGTTCCTCATGATGTACTCTGCATATAAGTTAAATAAGGAGGGTGACAATATACAGCCTTGACGTACTCCTTTTCCTATTTGGAACAAGTCTGTTGTTCCATGTCCAGTTCTAACTGTTGCTTCCTGACCTGCATATAGGTTTCTCAAGAGGCAGGTCAGGTGGTCTGGTATTCCTGTCTCTTTCAGAATTTCCCACAGTTTATTGTGATCCACACAGTTAAAGGTTTTGCCACAGTCAGTAAAACAGAAATAGATGTTCTTCTGGAACTCTCTTGTTTTTTCGATGATCCAGAGGATGTTGGCAATTTGATCTCTGGTTCCTCTGCCTTTTCTAAATTCAGCTTGAACATCTGGAAGTTTACAGTTCACGTATTGCTGAAGCCTGGCCTGGAAATTTTTAAGCATTACTTTACTGTCATATGAGATGAGTGCAATGGTGCATTGAGCATTCTTTGGCATTGCCTTTCCTTGGGATTGGAATGAAAACTGACCTTTTCCAGTCCTGTGGCCACTGCTGAGTTTTCCAAATTTGCTGGCATATTGAGTGCACCACTTTCACAACATCATCTTTCAGGATTTGAAATGGCTCAACTGGAATTCCATCAACTCCACTAGCTTTGTTCATAGTGATGCTTTCTAAGGTCCACTTGACTTCACATTCCAGGATGTCTGGCTCTAGGTGAGTGACCACACCATTGTGATTATCTGGGACATGAAGCTCTTTTTTGTACAGTTCTTCTGTGTATTCTTGCCACCTCTCCTTAATATCTTCTGCTTCTGTTAGGTCAATACTATTTCTGTCCTTTATCGAGCCCATCTTTGCATGAAATGTTCCTTTGGTATCTCTAATTTTCTTGAAAAGATCTCTAGTCTTTCCCATTCTGTTATTTTCCTCTATTTCTTTGCATTGATCACTGAGGAAGGCTTTCTTATCTTTCCTTGCTATTCTTTGGAATTCTGTGTACAGATGCTTATATCTTTCCTTTTCTCCTTTGCTTTTGGCTTCTCTTCTTTTCTCAGCTATTTGTAAGACCTCCTCAGACAGCCAGTTTGCTTTTTTGCATTTCTTTTCCATGGGGATGATCTTGGTCCCTGTCTTCTGTTCAATGTCACGAACCTCCATCCACAGTTCATCAGGCACTCTGTCTATCAGATCTAGTCCCTTAAATCTATTTCTCACTTCCACTGTATAATCATAAAGGATTTGATTTAGGTCATATCTGAATGGTCTAGTGGTTTTCCCTACTTTCTTCAATTTAAGTCTGAATTTCGCAATAAGGAGTTCATGATCTGAGCCACAGTCAGTTCCTGGTCTTGTTTTCGCTAACTGTATACAGCTTCTCCATCTTTGGTTGCAAAGAATATAATCAATCTGATTTCGGTGTTGACCATCTGGTGATGTCCATGTGTAGAGTCTTCTCTTGTGTTGTTGGAAGAGGGTGTTTGCTATAACCAGTGCGTTCTCTTGGCAAAACTCTATTAGCCTTTGCCCTGCTTCATTCCGTGCTCCAAGGCCAAATTTGCCTGTTACTCCAGGTGTTTCTTGACTTCCTACTTTTGCATTCCAGTCCCCTATAATATAGCTGTGAAAAGAAGAGAGGTGAAAAGCAAAGGAGAAAAGGAAAGATATAAGCATCTGAATGCAGAGTTCCAAAGAATAGCAAGGAGAGATAAGAAAGACTTCCTCAGTGATCAATGCAAAGAAATAGAGGAAAACAACAGAATGGGAAAAACAAGAGACCTCTTCAAGAAAATTAGAGATTCCAAGGGAACATTTCATGCAAAGATGGGCTCGATAAAGGACAGAAATGGTATGGACCTAACAGAAGCAGAAGATATTAAGAAGAGGTGGCAGGAATACACAGAACTGTACAAAAAAGATCTTCACGACCAAGATAGTCACGATAACGTGATCACTGACCTAGAGCCAGACATCCTGGAATGTGAAGTCAAGTGGACCTTAGAAAGCATCACTATGAACAAAGCTAGTGGAGGTGATAGAATTCCAGTTGAGCTATTTCAAGTCTTGAAAGATGATGTTGTGAAAGTGCTGCACTCAATATGCCAGCAAATTTGGAAAACTCAGCAGTGGCCACAGGACTGGAAGAGGTCAGTCTTCATTCCAATCCCAAAGAAAGGCAATGCCAAAGAATGCTCAAACTACTGCACAATTGCACTCATCTCACACGCTAGTAAAGTCATGCTCAAAATTCTCCAAGCCAGACTTCAGCAGTATGTAAACCGTGAACTCCCAGATGTTCAAGCAGGTTTTAGAAAAGGCAGAGGCACCAGAGATCAAATTGCCAACATCCGCTGGATCATGGAGAAAGCAAGAGAGTTTCAGAAAAATATCTATTTCTGCTTCATTGACTATGCCAAAGCCTTTGACTGTGTGGATCACAATAAACTGTGGAACATTCTGAAAGAGATGGGAATCCCAGACCACCTGACCTGCCTCTTGAGAAACCTGTATGCAGGTCAGGAAGCAACAGTTAGAACTGGACATGGAACAACAGACTTGTTCCAAATAGGAAAAGGTGTACGTCAAGGTTGTATATTGTCACCTTGCTTATTTAACTTATATGCAGAGTACATCATGAGGAACGCTGGGCTGGAAGAAGCACAAGCTGGAATCAAGATTGCTGGAAGAAATATCAATAACCTCAGATATGCAGATGACACTACCCTTATGGCAGAAAGTGAAGAGGAACTCAAAAGCCTCTTGATGAAAGTGAAAGAGGAGAGTGAAAAGGTTGGCTTGAAGCTCAACATTCAGAAAACAAAGATCATGGCATCTGGTCCCATCACTTCATGGGAAATAGATGGAAAAACAGTGGAAACAGTGTCAGACTTTATTTTTTTGGGCTCCAAAATCACTGCAGATGCTGATTGCAGCCATGAAATTAAAAGACGCTTGCTCCTTGGAAGGAAAGTTATGACCAACGTTGATAGTATATTAAGAGGCAGAGACATTACTTTGCCAAACAAGGTCCGTCTAGTCAAGGCAATGGTTTTTCCCGTGGTCATGTATGGATGTGAGAGTTGGACTGTGAAGAAAGCTGATCGCTGAAGAATCGATGCTTTTGAACTGTGGTGTTGGAGAAGACTCTTGAGAGTCCCTTATAGTGCAAGGAGATCCAACCAGTCCATTCTAGAGGAGATCAATCCTGGGTGTTCATTGGAGGGACTGATGCTAAAGCTGAAACTGCAATACTTTGGCCACCTCATGCGACGAGTTGACTCACTGGAAAAGACTCTGATGCTGGGAAAGTTTGGGGGCGGGAGGAGAAGGGGACGACGGAGAATGAGATGGCTGGATGGTATCACCGACTCTGTGGACATGAGTTTGAGTGTACTCCGGGAGTTGGTGATGGACAGGGAGGCCTGGCGTGCTGTGATTCATGGGGTCGCGGAGAGTCGGACACGACTGAGCGACTGAACTGAACTGAACTGATAATGAAAAGAACATCTATTTTGGGTGTTAGTTCTAAAAGGTCTTATAGGTATTCATAGAACCGTTCAACTTCAGCTTCTTCAGCATTACTGGTTGGAGCATAGGCTTGGATTACCGTGATACTGAATGGTTTGCCTTGGAAACGAACAGAGATCATTCTGTCTTTTTTGAGATTGCATCCAAGTACTGTATTTCAGACTCTTTTGTTGACCATGATGGCTACTCCATTTCTTCTAAGGGATTCCTGCCCACAGTAGTAGATATAATGGTCATCTGAGCTAAATTCACCTATCCCAGTCCATTTTAGTTTGCTGATTCCTAGAATGTCATGCTGCTGTCCCTCAAATCTGAATGTCTCTCCTGAGCTCCAAGCCTAACTGACTATTGGACACTGAGACTTAATTTCTCTCTCAAATAGGAAGTAGAGTCTTGCACTCTTGACCTGTTCCCTTCCCGTTTCTCCCATCTTATAAGTCACATTATGGATGCAGTCTTCAAGCCAGCAATCTACGAACATCCTAGATTCCATCCTTTCTGAAATCTTCCTTAAGAGTCACAAAGCATGATCACGGTTTCTAAAAATCAGCTGAAGCCAGAACCTTGACTTGGTTCTCACTTGTTTCTTGTATTCTTCAGACTCTTTTAGTCCTGTTTGCAACTTTAGCAGTAACTTCTTAACCTGGTCTTACCACTAATGCAACTATGAAGCAAATCCTTTAACATCTTTGCCATTTCTTTATCTAAATCTAGATGCGAACTACATCTCTTGAGAGGTTTTTCAGCTCTGGTATCTCTTCATTTGTCAGCTTGCAAATATCATAGTCTCCAAAGTAAAAATCTGAATTTCATTCCCTTTTACTCATTCCTCACCTCCCAACAACCAATTCTTCCTCCTCTTCCACCCTGCTAAAGGAGCTTTTGATTATAATGTGGCAGCCCTAGGACCTAAGGGCTTCCCTGGTGGCACAAGTGGTTAAGACTCCTCCTGCCAATGCAGGAAACACAAGTGAGGCAGGTTTGATCCCAGGGTTGGGAAAAACCCCAGGAGAAGGAAATGTCAACCCACTCCAGTATTAGTTGCCCGGAAAATTCCATGGACAGAGGAGGCTTGCAGGCTACAATTCATGGGGTCTCTAAAGATTCAGACATGACTGAGCTCACACAGAAACTGGGAACCAAACCTTTAGCCAGAATATGATTTCTCAGACATTCTTGATGGAGACAGTCCTGTGTCCTTTCTTCTGCTGTCACAGCAGGGGAGGAGTTGCCTGGAGCCATGACTTACACAGATTGGCCATTGTTTTCCTTTTTATTGATGCTCTTATTGTTTTGGGCTGCTGCTCTTTTACTCAGCAGAGGCAGACAACGTTGATGGAAGTTTTAAAACATTTTTCCCTGCTGAAAATTAACTAGAGAATGAATATCAATTCCTTGTTCTCATTCCAGGCTCATCTCTATCTCTTCAGGCAGAACACCAGACTTAGTGAGGTGGTTCCCAAGGCTTGGTGTTGCCCTGAGGACCAGGGCTCCTTTGGTCTTAATTTAGAGACTTCACTGAAGGAACACCAAAGGGAATGGTGAGATGGTGCACCTGCTGTAAGCTGGTGAACTCACCATCATTTTTGAAATAACTCCCTCCTCTCCACCTGTGAGCAGTTTCATTCTTCTTGGCTCCACTTGGCTGGGTGGTGATAGGGAAGAAACTGGACTTTCACTCTCCAGTTTCCCAAAGTTGGCATATCCTTCATATTACCTTGTACCCTACAGTGTGAATGGACAGAGTTTGTCTTCAATACTTTCCTCTGTTCTGCAAGAATTATGATGAAGTGACTTTTTTGCTTTTTATATACTGTGGTGTGTGTATGTATGTGTGGCCCATCTTACTACATCTAGAGGCTGTTAGGGAAAGGAGAGAGAAGTGCAAATGCATCCCAAGATGATTCTTGTTGAAATTTCTGGTAAAAAGCTGGCAAAAACTATTCAAGGTATATTAAGACATCTCTGAACTTGATATAAATATGAAAACCTGAATAGGAACTTGAACTTATCTATGCTCTCTCCAACTGCACCTGCCATTTTGCAGGTATGGAAAATAACACTTAAAATAAATTAGCAGTACACCACCAGTTCTGTGTACTTTCTATTACAACCTGCTTCCTAATTGCATGTGGATTTCCTTATTCCCCAGAGCCAGGGAACATCAACATTTCACTTCCGAAATGCTGCTAAATCCTGAATAAACCAAAGAGAATATGCAAGGTAGTTCTCAAGATCTCTTACTCCTAAATCAGAGGCAATGCTTGTGTCCAACCCTAGGCTCCAGGGTTGCCCCAGTGCTTCCCCAACTTTCCTTTTAAAAGTAGAGGAGGAAATGTGGGCCTGTCAGACATTCTCATGGCCCTCTGGCCCCTACCAAGACCCCACACTGACTTTAAAAGATGGGAGTGTTTTCGTTTGTGCGTATGGAGCAGAGAAGGACTTTCCTCAGTTTTGGTCAGCAGAGTTTGTCTTGGATCTGGACCGGATGGAGGAGGGCTCAGTTGGAGTGACTTCTTGGAGGACTGGGAGGGCTTTTCTTTTTCTTCCCACAAACCACAGTTTAAGTTACAGTTCACCAGTGGAATTCTTCTAAGTAAAATATTGGGAAACATACTAGGTTAGGAGTCATAATTCCTAGTTTCCAAGCCTGGTTTCCTTCTTGTAACTAAAAACCTCATCCACACATTCATTTATTTAGGAAACAAAATAGTCATTGAGTTACTATATGCTTAGTATTGGGCTTCCCTGGTGGCTCAGACAGTAAAGCATCCACCTGCAATGCAGGAGACTCGGATTTGATCCCTGAGTGGGGAAGATTCCCTGGAGAAGGGAATGGTTACCCACTCCAGTATTCTTGCCTGGAGAATTCCATGGACAGAGGAGCCTGGCAGGCTATAGTCCATGGGGTTGCAAAGAGTCAGACACGACTGAATGACTAACACTCTCAGCTTTTCACTTTTCATGCTTTTTATTTTAGGTGCTGGGTTTTCAGTGTAGGATAATGCAAATTTCCTGTTACATAGGTCTTACATTGTGATAGGGAAAGTCATCAATTGCCATGGAAACATATAATGTAATAATATCGAATGCTATGAAGAAGACATAAATTGAATAAAGCAATAGAGAATACCATACAAGAAGGTGTGCTTGTGTGAGAGTGTGTTATGATGCTTTAAAATACGCCTGCACTGTTTCATGCTGTCTTCTTTGCATGTGTGTGTGCTTAGTTGCCTCAGTCACGTCCAACTCTGTTACCCTATGCACTATAGCCGGCAACAAGAGAAGCCACAGCAACGAGAAGACCGCACGCTGCAACTTCTAATGACATAATGAAGTTGAAGTGAGAGGGTAGGATTTTTTAATAAAATGTATAGTTGATTTACAAGAGGGAGTATGACTCTGGAAAATAAAGGCATTGTGTATTCTTTGGTTTTTCTTGGATTATTTGTTTTGGGGGAAGTTAGCTGTCATATCCCAGGGACGGGGATCCTGGTGGGCTGCCGTCTATGGGGTCGCACAGAGTCGGACACGACTGAAGTGACTTAGCAGCAGCAGCAGCTGTCATATTGAGAGGACACTCTAGCAGCTTAAGAAGTTCATGTGGCAAAGACTGCAGGTCTCTAGTCAGCAGCCATGTGGAGGATCTTGGAAATTGATTCTTCAGTCCCAGTCAAACCTTCAGATGACTGTAGCCACAGCCAATATCCTGACTGCAGCTAAATGAGAGACCCTCAGTCAGAATCTCCAGCTAAGCTGATCCTGGATTCCTGGTGAAAGAAACTGTGAGATACTAAATATTTGCTGTTTAAAGCCAGAGCTTATGGGGATGATTTGTTAAATAGCAATAGATAACTAATGTACGCGCTTTAGGAAAGCTCTCTGATAAAGTAATAGTTGAGCAGAAACTAGAATGAGAAAGGGAGCTGGATTATGACATGGATTAAGAAAATTTGAAACAGAGGGACTAGACCTGGAAAGACCTTGTGTTAGGAACGTGCTTGGAATTTCCAAGGGCACGACAATACTGAATATCCTTTCAGTGGAGAGCTGGGAATTTTCTAGGGTGTTTTCTGGAAATTATCTGATTATACTGAGATATTTCCCTCTGGCTGAATTTCTGTTACCTAAGTTATTTTATAATTCTGCAGAGGCAGAATTCAACTTGTAGAAAACTGAGAATGATGCAAGTGATTCTTTCCCAAAGCATTATAATGAATTTTGTCCAGAAGAGATACAATTGATTCTACCCTGTAGAAATGATGGCTGAGAACAACATATTTTAAGAAGCTTTATTGAGATAAAATTTTCATACCATACAACTCACTCTTTTAAAATTTACTATTCAGTTTTTTTTTAGTATATTTACAGGATTGTACAAATATCGCTACTATCTAATTTTTACCCACCTTGTAAAAAGACTTTATACCCACTAATAGAAACTCCATATTCCCCACCACCATTCCCCTCCCCCTCCAGGAACCCTAAGAAACCGCATCTATTATCTGTCTATATAGATTTGGCTGTTCTGAGAATTTCATTCTTTTGGAACTGGCTTCTTTCACTTAGAATAATGTTTTCAAGGTTCATCCATGTTGTAACATGTATCAATACGTCATTGTTTATTAATACAATAATATTCGATTGTATGGATATAATACATTTTGTTAATCTCTTCTTCAGTTGATGGGTATATGGGTTTTTTTTCCCCTACTTTTTAGATACTATAAGAAGTATTTCTATAAGCATTCACATATAATTTTTTGTATGAATATATGTTTTAATTTCTTTTGGGTGTCTACTTAGCAGTAGAATCGCTGGGTCATATGTAGGTACTGGAGAAGGAAGTGGCAACCTGCTGCAGTGCTCTTGCCTGGAAAATCCCATGGATGGAGGAGCCTGGTAGGGTACAGTCCATGGGGTCGCAGAGTAGGACACGACTGAGTGACTTCACTTTCACTTTCATGGTAGGTACATTCTTAGTATTTTGAGGTATTATCAAACTGTTTTACAGAAAGGTTGCACCATTTTATATTTCCTTAATAAGTGTATGAAGATCCTAAATTATTGACATTCTTCTCAATGCCTATTATCATATGTCATTTTAACTACAGACATTTTAGCTAGTGTGAGGTGGTAGTGCATTGTGATTTTTAATTTGCATTTCACTAAGGATTAATGATGCTGAATATAATTTCATGCACTTATTGATAATTTTAACATTTTTCTTGGAGCAACATCTATTTAAATATTTTGCCCATTAAAATGTTTGTCCTTTACTTTTGTATTTTAAGAACATATATCTTGATCATCAATTAATCAGCAACAAAGAAGGCAAGAAAATACCATGGAGAAAAGGCAATCTCTTTAATAAGTGGTGCTGGGAAAACTGGACAGCTACATGTAAAAGAATGAAACTAAAAGATTTTCTAACACCATATACAAAAATAAACTTAAAATTGATTAAAGACCTAAAATGTAAGATCAGAAACCTAAAACTCCTAGAAGAAAATGTAGATGGAACACTCTTTGACATAAATCATAAGCAATTTTTTTTTGGCTCTATTTCCTAAAACAAAGGAAATAAAAGCAAAAACAAACAAATGGAACTTAATTAAACTTAAAAGCTTTTGCACAACAAAGGAAACCACTGACAAAATGAAAAGAGAACCTACAGAAAGGGAGAAAATATTTGCAAATGATATGACAGATAAGAGGTTAATATCCAGAGCATATAAACAGCTAAGACAACTCAACACCAAAAAAACAAACAACCCAATTAAAAAATGGGCAGAAAACCTGAATAAACATTTTTTTTTAAAAAGGAAATGCATAGACAGCCAAAAGCACATGAAGAGATGCTCAACATTGCTAATCATTAGAGAAATGCAAACTAAAATCACAAGAAGATATCACATCTTACCTGTTAGGATGGCTATTATTTGTTATCAAATAACAAATGTTGGAAATGATATGGAGAAAAGGGAGCTTTACTATCCTGTTGGTGGGAATATAAATTAGTATGGCCACTGTGGAAAACAGTACGGAGCATTCTTAAAAAACTAAAAATAGAACTACCATATGATCCTGCAACTCTGCCCCTGAGTGCTGCTGCTGCTGCTGTTAAGTCGCTTCAGTCGTGTCCGACTCTGTGCGACCCAATAGACGGCAGCCAACCAGGCTCTGCCATCCCTGGGATTCTCCAGGCAAGCACACTGGAGTGGGTTGCCGTTTCCTTCTCCAATGTGTGAAAGTGAAAAGTGAAAGTGAAGTCGCTCAGTCGTATATACCCCTGAGTATATACCTGCAAAAAGCAAAAACACCAGTTCAAAAATATACATGCATCCCAATGTCCAGAGCTGCATTATTTATAATTGCAAGATATGGAAGCTTCTTAAATGTCTAAAATAAAGAAGATGTAGTGTATACATACATACATATATATATATATATATATATAATGGAATACTACTCAGCCATGTAAAAGAATGAAATTTTGCCATTTGGAACAACATGGATAGACTTGGAGGGTTTTATGCTGAGTGAAAGAAGTCAGACAGAGAAAGACAAATACTGTATGATATCACTTACACACAGAATCTAAAACAAATTAAAACAAGCTAGTGAATATAGCAAAAAGGAAACAGACTCATACCTATAGAAAACAATCTAGTGATTATCAGTGAGGAGAGGGAAGAAAGGAAGAGCAAGATGAGAGTAGGACGTTAAGAGGTACAAACTACTATGCATAAAATAAATAAGCCACAAGGATATATTGTGCAAAGATGTATTATAGAGGCTATAGCCAGTATTTTAAAATGTAGCCTTCAACATATAATCCATAAAGCTTATATATTGAAACATAACCTTTAAAATTGTGAATCAATATGTTGATGGTACTTTTTGCAGAATAAAACTTTTAAACTATAAGTTTAATTTATCTATTTTTTTCTGTTGTTGTTTGGGCTTTTGGTGTAATTTTGAAGAAGCCATTGTCTGACCCAAGATCATGAAGATTTACTCCTATGGTTTCTTGTAAGAGTTTTAGTATTTTAGTTCTTACATTTACATACATGATCCATTTTGAGTTAATTTTGTGTATGTTGTGTGGCAAAGTTTCAGATTCATTCTTTTGCTTGTGGATATCCAGGAGGCCCTCCATTGGTTGTTAAAAAGCCTATTCTGTACCTACTGGATTGTCTTGCCCTGTTGTTGAACATCAATTGATCATAAATATATCGGTTTCTTTATGGAGTCTCAGGTCTATTTCATGGATTAATATGTCTATTCTTGTACTTGTATAATGGTACCAATGTACCAAGCATTGGTTTATAGTAAATTTTGAAATTGGAAAATGAGTTCTCGAATTTTGTCCTTCTTTTTCAAGATTAGCTTTGGGAGGTTCCTTGCATTTCTATGTAAACTTGATGATTAGCTTGTCAGTTATTGTAAAAAGGCATCTGGTACCTTGCTAGTAATGGTTTCATATCTGTAGATCAAAGTGGGGAGTAAAGTCATCTTCAGTTCAGTTCAGTTCAGTTCAGTCGCTCAGTCATGTCCGACTCTCCGCGACCCCATGAATCACAGAATGCCAGGCCTCCCTATCCATCACCAACTCCCGGAGTTCACTCAAACTCATGTCCACAGAGTCGGTGATGCCATCCAGCCATCTCATTCTCCGTCGTCCCCTTCTCCTCCCGCCCCCAACCTTTCCCAGCATCAGAGTCTTTTCCAGTGAGTCAACTCGCCGCATGAGGTGGCCAAAGTATTGCAGTTTCAGCTTTAGCATCAGTCCCTCCAATGAACATCCAGGATTGATCTCCTTCAGAATAGACTGGTTGGATCTCCTTGCAGTATAAGGGACTCTCAAGAGTCTTCTCCAACACCACAGTTCAAAAGCATCAATTCTTCGGCGATCAGCTTTCTTCACAGTCCAACTCTCACATCCATACATGACCACGGGAAAAACCATTGCCTTGACTAGACAGACCTTGGTTGGCAAAGTAATGTCTCTGCCTCTTAATATACTATCAACGTTGGTCATAACTTTCCTTCCAAGGAGCAAGCGTCTTTTAATTTCATGGCTGCAATCAGCATCTGCAGTGATTTTGGAGCCCCCCAAAATAAAGTCTGACACTGTTTCCACTGTTTTTCCATCTATTTCCCATGAAGTGATGGGACCAGATGCCATGATCTTTGTTTTCTGAATGTTGAGCTTCAAGCCAACCTTTTCACTCTCCTCTTTCACCTTCATCAAGAGGCTTTTGAGTTCCTCTTCACTTTCTGCCATAAGGGTAGTGTCATCTGCATATCTGAGGTTATTAATATTTCTCCCAGCAATCTTGATTCCAGCTTGTGCTTCTTCCAGCCCAGCGTTCCTCATGATGTACTCTGCATATAAGTTAAATAAGCAAGGTGACAATATACAACCTTGACGTACACCTTTTCCTATTTGGAACCAGTCTGTTCCATGTCCAGTTCTACCTGTTGCTTCCTGACCTGCATACAGGTTTCTCAAGAGGCAGGTCAGGTGGTCTGGGATTCCCATCTCTTTCAGAATGTTCCACAGTTTATTGTGATCCACACAGTCAAAGGCTTTGGCATAGTCAATGAAGCAGAAATAGATGTTTTTCTGAAACTCTCTTGCTTTCTCCATGATCCAAAAGATGTTGGCAATTTGATCTCTGGTGCCTCTGCCTTTTCTAAAACCTGCTTGAACATCTGGGAGTTCACGGTTTACATACTGCTGAAGCCTGGCTTGGAGAATTTTGAGCATGACTTTACTAGTGTGTGAGATGAGTGCAATTGTGCGGTAGTTTGAGCATTCTTTGGCATTGCCTTTCTTTGGGATTGGAATGAAGACTGACCTCTTCCAGTCCTGTGGCCACTGCCGAGTTTTCCAAATCTGCTGGCATATTGAGTGCAGCACTTTCACAGCATCATCTTTCAAGCCTTGAAATAGCTCAACTGGAATTCCATCACCTCCACTAGCTTTGTCAGTAGTGATGCTTTCTAAGGCCCACTTGACTTCACATTCCAAGATGTCTGGCTCTAGGTCAGTGATCACGTTATCGTGACTATCTTGGTCGTGAAGATCTTTTTTGTACAGTTCTTCTGTGTATTCCTGCCACCTCTTCTTAATATCTTCTGCTTCTGTTAGGTCCATACCATTTCTGTCCTTTATCGAGCCCATCTTTGCATGAAATGTTCCCTTGGAATCTCTAATTTTCTTGAAGAGGTCTCTTGTTTTTCCTATTCTGTTGTTTTTCTTTATTTCTTTGCATTGATCACTGAGGAAGTCTTTCTTATCTCTCCTTGCTATTCTTTGGAACTCTGCATTCAGATGCTTATATCTTTCCCTTTCTCCTTTGCTTTTCGCCTCTCTTCTTCTCACAGCTATTTGTAAGGCCTCCTCAGACAGCCATTTTGCTCTTTTGCATTTCTTTTCCATGGGGATGGTCTTGGTCCCTGTCTCCTGTACAATGTCATGAACCTCCGTTCAGAGTTCATCAGGCACTCTATCAATCAGATCTAGTCCCTTATATCTATTTCTCACTTCCACTGTATAGGGGGCATCAGAGGGCAGACAAACTGAAATCATAATCACAGGAAACTAGCAGATCTGATCACATGGACCACAGCCGAATGTGGTCCACTGGAGAAGGGAATGGCAAACCACTTCAGTATACTTGCCTTGAGAACCCCATGAACAGTAACAAAGGGCAAAATGATAGGATACTGAATGAGGAATTCCCCAGGTCGGTAGGTGCCCAGTATGCTACTGGAGATCAGTGGAGAAATAACTATAGAAGGAATAAAGGGATGGAGCAAAAGCAATACCAATACCCAGTTGTGGATGTGACCAGTGATAGAAGCAAGGTCCGGTGCTGTAAAGAGCAATATTGCATAGGAACCTGGAATGTTAGGTCCATGAATCAAGGCAAATTGGAAGTGGTCAAACAGGAGATGGCAAGAGTGAACATAGACATTCTAGGAATCAGTGAATTAAAATGGACTGGAATGGGTGAATTTAACTCGGATGACCATTATATCTACTACTGTGGGCAGGAATCCCTTAGAAGAAATGGAGTAGCCATCATGGTCAACAAGAGAGTCCGAAATGCAGTACTTGGATGCAATCTTAAAAATGACAGAATGATTTCTGTTCATTTCCAAGGCAAACCATTCAATATTACAGTAATCCAGGCCTATGCCCCAACCAGTAATGCTGAAGAAGCCGAAGTTAATCGGTTCTATGAAGACCTACAAGACCTTTTAGAACTAACACCCAAAAAAGATATCCTTTTCATTCTAGGGGACTGGAATGCAAAAGTAGGAAGTCAAGAAACACCTGGAGTAACAGGCAAATTTGGCCTTGGAGCACGGAATGAAGCAGGGCAAAGGCTAATAGAGTTTTGTCATGAGAATGCACTGGTCATAGCAAACACCCTCTTCCAACAACACAAGAGAAGACTCTACACATGGACATCACCAGATGGTCAACACCGAAATCAGATTGATTATATTCTTTGCAACCAAAGATGGAGAAGCTGTACACAGTTAGCGAAAACAAGACCAGGAGCTGACTGTGGCTCAGATCATGAACTCCTTATTGCGAAATTCAGACTTAAATTGAAGAAAGTAGGGAAAACCACTAGACCATTCAGATATGACCTCAATCAAATCCCTTTTGATTATACAGTGGAAGTGAGAAATAGATTTAAGGGACTAGATCTGATTGAAAGTCATCTTAACAATAGTAAATTGTCTAATGTGTGACCATGGAATATCTTCCCATTTGTTAACATGCTCTTTAATCTCTTTCAATGATATTTTGTAGTTTTCCCTGTTGTCTTGCTTTTATTAGATATATTACTAAGTATTTTATTACTTTTGGCACTATCATAAATAGAATTGAATTATTAATTTGATTTTCAAAATTTTCACTGCTAATGTGTACAAATGTAAGTGACTTTTGTATATTGATATTATAACCTGCAACCTTGCTGAACTCATCTGTCAGTTTTAATAGTTTTTAGTGGATTTCTTCGGAGAAGGCAATGGCGAGCCACTCCGGTACTCTTGCCTGGAAAATCCCATGGATGGAAGAGCCTGGTGGGCTGCAGTCCGTGGGGTAGCTAAGGGTCTTACACGACTGAGCGACTTCACTTTCACACATTGGAGAAGGAAATGGCAACCCACTCCAGTGTTCTTGCCTGGAGAATCCCAGGGACGGGGGAGCCTGGTGGGCTGCCGTCTATGGGGTCACACAGAGTCGGACATGACTGAAGTGACTTAGCAGCAGCAGCAGCAGCAGCAGTGGATTTCTTTAAAGGTCCTATACAAAAATTCATGCTGTATGCAGATAGAGTTTCACTTCTTCCTTTCAGATTTGAATGGCTCCCCTTTCTTGTCTAATTTCTCTAGCTAGAACTTTTATATTGATGTTGAAAAAGTTGTAAGAGTGGACCTTTTTGTCTTGTTCCTGATTTTATGGTGAAAGCTTTCAGTCTTTCAATATTAAATATGATAGCTGTGGGTTTTCCACAGATGGTTGTTACTACATTGAGGGAATTCCTTTCTTTCTGGTTTACTGAGTTTTTTTTTTTTTATCATCTAGAGTGTTAAATTTTCATCACTTTTTTATCTTTCCAGATAGCCATATAGCTTTGTCCCTTATTTTATTAATATGGTATACTTACATTAAGTGATTTTCAGTTGTTAGACTAACCTTGCATTTCTGAGAGAACTCCAAGTTGGTCTTGGTGTATAATCCTTTTTTACCTTACCTGATTCAATTTTTGTTGAGTGTTTTGTTGAGGTTTTATGTGTGCATGTGTGTGTATGTGTGTGTGGCTGTGTTCATAAAGGATATTTGTCCGTCAATTTATTTTCTTATGGTGTCTTTGTGTGTGAAGACCCTGTAATAATGGTCTCAAATAATGAAATGAGAAATGTTCTCTATTTTTGTATTTTTTGAAAGGTTTTCCTTGAAGGGATGTTATTAATTCTTTGTTTGGTAAATTTTAAAATTACTATTTCATTTGCTTTTCTTGTTATAGATCTATTTATATTTTCTTTATCTCTTGAAGAAGTTTCTATAAGTTATGCATTTCTAGGAATTTGCCCATTCCAGGTAAGTTATCTAAATTTTTGGTTTACAGTTGTTCATAGTGTTCATATAAATCTTTTTATTTATATAAGATTTGTAGTATGTCTCTTGTTCCATTCCTGATTTGTATGTCAACTTTATTGATGCGAACATTATACTTTATTGTCTTATATAATATTAGCCAGTTTTGTATCTATTAACAAATTTGCTTCTTTGTTTCTGACAATCTATGCATACGAATATCTCTGTTCTTCAAATTTGTTTTTGAACCAATCTTAAGAGCTTTCTGATTATCATTATTTAGTGAGTTGAATAAAATATTTGACATATATTTCATAAATGATGTTTTTAGGCTTTGGAAAATTATATGTTAGCAGAAAGTATAAAAAGTCAATGAAGACTCAGAGAGTGGTGGGAAATGAGGTTGCAGAGAAAGATACAGGCCAGATCACATAGGTCCTTGCAGCCATGCTAAGGACATTGGTTTGTATTCTAGGTGAGATGTAAAGTTGTTGGCATCACCTTAGATGAGTCTGTTTAAACTGGGGCCACAATTATCTGTAATATGTTTGTGTGCTACCTCACAGGATGACCTGAGAATGGTATGAGATTACAGAGTTGAAAATTTCTCTGTTATCCTTAGAGCTCTGTCAAGTCACCTTATAAGGTCAGTTTTCAGGCACTCATGACCTGGTCTAAATTTTTGTTTTCAAATCCTTACCAATAGGCAGATTCCTAAGGAAGGAAAACACAGGAAACTCCAGAGAGCTAAACCTTAGATCCTGAGAAAAGTAGTCTTGTCCATGAAGATGCTGGGAATCCACATATTAATATAAGGTGCTACACTTAATCACTCATTGACTCTTTGTAATCCCATGGACTGTAGCCCATCAGGCTCCTCCATCTATCAGGATTCTCTAGGCAAGAATACTGGAGTGCGTTGCCATGCTCTCCTTCAGGGGATCTTCCCAACCCAGGGATCGAACCCAGGTCTTCTGCATTGCAGGTGGATTCTTTACCGTCTGAGCCACCAGAAATTGAAGTGAAAGTGTTAGTCACTCAGATGTGTCTGACTCTGTGTGACCCTGTGGACTGTAGCTCACCAGTCTCCTCTGTCCATGGAACTCTCCAGGCAAGATACTGGAGTGGGCTGCCGTTTCTTTCTCCAGGGGATTTTCTCACCCAGGGATTGAACCCGGGCCTCCCTCACTGCAGGCAGACTCTTTGCCGACTGAGTCTCCTGGAAGGAGCTGAGCCTCCAGGGAAGCCCATCCATCCAAGGCATAGGTCGGGGAGGCTGGGGCTGGGGAAACTTGCGGGCTCAGAAAGCAGCCTTGCCTTATCTCATCATCTTTGGTTGGTACTGGTTCTTGGTGATTTGAGGGCTAAGATGGTGGAGAGGCAAGTCTGAGACATGGACATTCAGGTCAAAAGAGGGAGTCTCGTGTGTGTTAAATGAGGCTGACAGAAAGCCTCAAAATTCAAAGGTCAGCAGTTGAGCTTGGAAAGGAAAGTAAATGCTAGAAAGGGACTAATCCACAAAACATATTTAGGACATGAGGATATCATGGTGCTTTGGAGTGAGAGACAAAATCCAAAAGGAAGGACAGCATAGAGAACAAGAAGGGAAAAACATCCCTTTAGAAAGTTTGCCTTGCACAAATTTTTAAGCATCTCTCTTTAGCCTGCATCTCAGAGTATTCATGGATGGGAAAACGAATAGATAAGCATCTCTGTCATTTATTTTATTTTTATTTTATTCTACCCCTGGCTTAACCTAAATCTTAAACTATTCATGGTGATTTAAAACTATTCTAGCACTCAAAATACTCCTTGGAAAATTTTTGCTGACTGTATAACTTAAATTCCTGTTTCATACTAACTCTTATTTTCTCTTACTGGGTCCAGCTGTTTGCAATTCCATGAACTGCCCAACCAGGCTTTCCTGTTCTTCATTGTTTCCTGGAGTTTGCTCAGATTGATGTAGACTGAGTCAATGATACTATCTAACTATCTCATCCTCTGTCTCTCCCTTCTCCTTTTGCTTTAATCTTCCCCAGGATCAGGGTCTTTTCCAATGAGTCAACTTTTAGCATCAGGTGGCCAAAGTACTGGAGCCTCAGCTTCAGCTGTAGTCTTTCCAATGAATATTCAGGGCTGATTTCCTTTAGGACTGACTGGTTGGATCTCCTCGCTGTCCAAGGGACTCTCAAGCGTCTTCTCCAACATCACAGTTCAAAAGCATCAATTATTTTTATGGTCCAAATTTCACATCCATACATGACTACTGGAAAATCCATAGCTTTGACTGTATGAACCTTTGTCAGCAAAGTGCTGTCTCTGCTTTTAAACATACTGTCCAGGCTTGTCATAGCTTTCCTTCCAAGGAACAAGTGTCTTTGATTTTCATGGCTGCGGGCACTGTCTGCAGTGATTTTGGAGCCCAAGAAAATAAAATCTGTCACTGTTTCTACTTTTTCCCCTTCTATTTGCCATGAAGTGATGGAACTGGAGCCATGACCTCAGTTTTCTGAATGTTGAGTTTTATGCCAGATTTTTCACTCTCCTCTTGATGAAGCTGACTTCATCAGGCAGCTCTTTAGTTCCTCTTCATTTTCTGCCATTAGAGTATTACCATCTGCATATCTGAGGTTGTTGATATTTCTCCCCTGGCATTCTTGATTCCAGCTTGGGATTCACCCAGCACAGCATTTCACATGATGTACTCTGCTGCTGCTGCTAAGTCACCTCAGTCGTGTCCGACTCTGTGAAGCCCAACAGGCTCCCCCGTCCCTGGGATTCTCCAGGCAAGAACACTGGAGTGGGTTGCCATTTCCTTCTCCAATGTGTGTATAAGTTAAATAAGCAGGGTGACAATATACAGCCTTGCCATACTCCTTTCCCAATTTTGAACCAGCTGTTGTTCCATGTCTGGTTCTAACTGTTGCTTCTTGACCTGCATACACATTTCTTAGGAGGCAGGTAAGGTGGTCTGGTGTTGCTATCTCTTTAAGAATTTCCCATAATTCACACAAAGGCTTTAGCATAGTCTATGAAGAAAGTAGATACTTTTCTGGAGTGCCCTTGTTTTCTCTTGTCTCTTCCTCAATAGTTGCACAACCTTTTTCAGAGTCCAGCTAACATCCTGAGAACTAGATGAATTTCAAGGCAGTTTTACCAGGCTAAAACAGGTGGGCCCTCTGGAAATGGTCTAACCACATGATCCTGGTTGCTAGATGGTGGTAACTTAAATCTCTCTGCTCTCAAGCCTAGTAAGAATGTTGAGTTTATCAGCATGATCTATGCACAGGGACCTGTAAAGTGTGTTCTTCAAAGATTTTCTTTTCTTTCTCTTTCTCTCTTTTCAGTTAAGAGTAGAAATCCCCTGGAAAGAATCATATAAACATAAGGGTAGAATTAAGATAAATGCATTCTTTTTGCCTAGGAAATTTTCTACGATGAATGAACAGCTCTTTAGACCTTAGTGAGGAAGGTCAAGAGCTGATTCTTTTAAGGAAGACCTGTTTTTCCAGAGCTGACGCTGGGGTTTGGGGTTGGGAGGAACCTTGACACTGAAAACCTGTTTCTAGAAAAGGGAAACCAATGGCCAGTGCTGATTTCTCCCAAGAGGGTTGCTGTTCCTTGGAAGTTTCAGAGTTGCTAGTGGTTGCTGTATAATGACTTGGAGACTCTCTCCTGGTGGCCCTCTAAAGCTGACCTGACCATTCACAGCTGAAGCTGTGAAGGCTGAGAACACTTTTAATAAAGGGTATTATGCTTATCCCAGATGGAAACATTGCCTTTCTCCTTTGTGTCAAAGAGTGAACAAGTTACATTACATCTAGAAAATGTAATTCAGAAGTCTTTTTGGAAGAATGGTATCAGAAAACCTGGGCCCCAGATCTGCCTTGTCACTCAAGGAAGCCCAGAGAGCACAAAGAGTGTCCCTGCTCACCTGGCTGACACCTCAACTGGTGAAACTGGCAGGAGTCGAATTACAATTTTAAGTTCTTTCTAAATTCTAACATTCTGTGTCTGAATGTCACAGAGAGCCCTGGAATGTTCCTGAACATCCATTTGGTTTCTCTGATTTCCCCTCTACATTCCTTCTCCTGTGGCAGCTCTTTAGAGAGCTTGGTCCAACAAAATTAGGAAGCCACTTTCTAGTAGATAAAACAAACTACCCGGGGTATCTTATTCTGCTTTATTTATGGCATACTCTTAGTTGTGAAAAAAAGCACAGGATGCTTGGTATCTAGGAATGTCAGGCCCCAAAGGCACACTAGAGTGAAATCTTAAACGACAGAAAAAACTTATGTTTGGAGGTGAGTTAAGAAGAGGAAAAGTGGAGAAGTCCATCTTTATGGCTGTGCTCATTGCTCGCTAATGCAGAGATTCTAGTCATCAAGGGAAGAGATATAGATGGAAGCACGGCTGGGCAAGGAGGCAATGAGGTGGGAATGCAGTGGTGAGTCATTTTGTAACTTTGAGTGGGTTTTCAGGATCGTTGGCTAGCACTCTAAGAGGTGAGCCTCCATGTGGGCCATACTGTTGTCAAGAAGCGAATGGAAGCCTGGACTCATGGTTGAGATGATTGACTACTGCAGCCTGGAAAGTTAATGGGAGTGGATTATCACTCCATAGACATTATTAAAATGAAAATTGAAAAGAGAAAGAAAAAAGAAAAGGGGAATAGTTCTATCAAAACAGGCTACTTCTCTATCAACACTTAAGAAACTTTGATTCATCTTTTAAATAAATACATTTATATATCCCTTAGTATCTTTCTCACCAGTTCTTAAATGCTGTTAATCATTCCTGAATATATCCAGGGTCTTAGTACCATATTTCTTTAAAATATTCCTTTCCACTCACATTGAAACCTTTCTTGAAGTCCAACTTCTTAGAAGCTTGTCTGCTTCCCTGAAACTTTTGGCCATATTTCCATAAAAATAATCTCAAAAATTTTCAAATATTTGGCAGTGGTAACCCAGAAAGAGTCCAGTGATGGGCAAAGCTGAAGAGGCATGACTAAACTTTCTTAGAACTCTTGGTTTTCAAACAGTCCTGGAAAGTAGAAAAAGAGAAGTCAGCATCCTGCCTTTTCCACCTATTTCTTGGTTCTTATTCTTTTCTTTGTCCCTCTCTATTAATTTACTTCTTCAATAAGAATGTGGCATTAATACAAACTGCTGTGTTGGCATTATTGAGAAGTCATAGGATTACATAGTTTTTCTGGTTCCTCAGGGGTTAATTAACTCTCTCAGGTGCTAACAGGCTGTATTCAGGTCCTTCTCCCACTCACTTAGGCTATAGCTTACAACCCAGAAATTCCCACTCTCACTTTCCCAGTCATGGTTGAGGGCAGACAATGAAACCAGTGAATTGAACTGGAGGGTGGTGATAGGGATTGGAGGCTACTGGGAGAAGAGTTTGGAGACAGATGGTCTAGCCAGTAATGATCCTTTTAAAAATATGTACCTTACATACAACCACTTGGGCTGGAAGAGGTATAAAGAATTCCTATAAGTTGGTCCTAAACATTCTCTAATACCTGTGGGTGTGCAACTCCTGCAACTTAAGAAAATCAGAGAAGGAGGGTGCAGAGCAGCATGGGAGACTCAGGACCACTGCTGAGTAGTTGGATTCCCTCATTAGAATGTGACAGATGGAATGGGAAATGTTGACCATAAAGGCAGGCCACAGATTCCCCTGGGATAAATTTAGTTGGGGGTTACAACAAGAAAACCAGTCCTAAAATTGTTAAGCAGAAGATTAAAAAATATAACTAGAAATTAAGACTGGTTTTAGAAGAAAACAACCCATAGGCCACACTGGAGGGGTAAGGCAGAAGCGTAAGGTAGAGACTCACTGCCATATACCTAGCCTACTTGTCCACACCAGGCAAGAGGGGATCTCCATGCTTCTAATTCTCAGGAAAGAGTAATGAAGACAAAAGAGTCACAATATAGAATGAGGTTACATCTCTGGAGAATTTGACTTTAGAGGTTTCTAGTAGGAGTACTCTAAGGTCAGTGATTTTATCTATCTTGTGGATCATCTTTAGATGATCAAATTTTCACCAGTTCCAGCTAGAAGCATCAAAGTTGCAACTCAAAGGTTGCACCATCGAATGCCTAAAGTATGGTTTTAGCAGCTCCCAAGTTCTGAGTTACAACTCTGGAGATTACCTTGTAGCAGATAGGAAGTGGTAGAAGGGGAAAGGTGAAGGGAATGACACCCCACTCCAGTACTCTTGCCTGGAAAATCCCATGGACGGAGGAGCCTTGTAGGCTGTGGTCCATGGGGTCACTAAGAGTCGGACACGATTGAGTGACTTCCCTTTCACTTTTCACTTTCATGCATTGGAGAAGGAAATGGCAACCCACTCCAGTGTTCTTGCCAGGAGAATCCCCGGGATGGGGGAGCCTGGTGGGCTGCCGTCTATGGGGTCGCACAGAGTCAGACACGACTGAAGAGACCTAGCAGCAGCAGCAGCAGCAGAAGGGGAAAGAAGTGTCCAAAGAAATGTCAGTTACCCAAGAGATGGCCAGTAAAAAGATGTGATCCCCAAAGGCACACTAAAGAACAAGCAAGGGTCTGAAAGCAAAATCAGGTGGTATGGGTTTTGACATATTCTAAGTGTTTCGTGTCGTGGATGTAACTGACAAACAAAAATAATCTGAATCCCATTGGCTGGTTGGAGTGGAGCATTAGATATTTTTCAACCTGATGATGGCATCTTTTTTTAGGGGTTTTGTTTCTTTCACTCAGAACAATTATTTTGAGATTCATGTATATTGTGAATTATATTAATAATTCTTTTTATTATCATTATACATACAAGATATATTACATCTTGTTTAATCTTTCACCCATTGAAGGACATCTGGATCATTTTTAGTTTGTAGCAATTATAAATCAAGCTGCCATCTATAGGTTTTCTGTGTGAAGATAGATATTTAACCTATGAGGTTGCTGGGTTTTATGGTAACTATATATACTTAACTTTATATGAAACTCTCAGACTATTTTCCAAAGTGAATATACCATTTTGCACTCCTACCAAAGATGTGCGAATGTTACATTGCCCTAGGACCTTTCTACCATTTGGTATGTAAGCGTCTGCCTCCAATGCGGGAGACCCGGGTTCGATCCCTTGGTCGGGAAGATCCCCTGGCGAAGGAAACGGTAACCCACTCCAGTATTCTTGCCTGGAGAATCCCATGGAGGGGGAAGCCTGGTAGGCTACAGTCCACGGGGTCACAAAGAGTCGGACACGACTGAGCGACGGAACGGAACGGAATGTATTAAGTGTTAGTGATTCCAACAAATGTAGAGCAGTATTTCATTGTCATCAACTTGCATTTCCCCAATAAACAGTGATGTTAAGCACCTTTTCATATGCTTATTTGCCAATCATACATTTTCTGTAGTGAATGTCTGTTTAAACCTTTTGCCTATTTTTATTGTTGTTTTGCTTTCTTATTACTGAATTTTGAAGGGTAAGAAGGAATCAGCTAGATAGAATAGAAGTAAGAGCATTGCAGGCTTACGGACAGTGAGTATAAAAGCTCTGAAGCAGGAGAGAAGAAGAAAGAATCTAAGAAAGCAAGAGGCAAAAGAAAAATTGATTAATTTTATCATCGAAGCATGCTATTTCCAAATCTACAAAGTACAGGAGCATGTAATAGCCATAAGGACTGAGGACTTCCATATTTGGCCTGACTTCAGCTCTTCTTAGAGTCAGCATAATGGATAAAATAACCTCTGGAGAAGACTCGCTGTCCCAAGAATTCTATCCCTATTAAGTTGTGGAGATATTGTTCCATCCTTAGAATGTGCTGCTGTACATCCTTAATAAATTAAATTCTTTATTCTTGAAAGCTTGCCATAAGAGATCACTGGATTATTATTCTTTCCTTCTTTTAAATGATTTTTTTTTTACTCTAAAGAAACTTTCCAGATTGACCTCAAATAACTGATTCATATCAAATATATTTCTTTGCTTTTTCCTTTGCTCTTGCCTTGCTGAATGGCACTCTTTGATTCTTGGTGACAAGACTAGAATGATAAATCATGGACACAATCTGGTGCCATCCATTTTCAACTTTATTCTTTTTCATCACAAAGGATCTGTGATGGAAAATGTTCCCTATTACAGCCACAGCTGGCTCCAGGACCATAGTGAGTTAGTAAATATCTGTGAAAGACAAGCTGAAGACGTGCTTCCCTTAAATTGTTTTCTCCAAGCTGGCTCACTGAGGAATTGTTCTTTCTATCTCTGGAAATCTTTTCCTGTACTTTTTCTCCCCTTGGGTTCCTCTGAGCTTTCACCGGCTCTTCCAGTGCTGTCCTCAAGTGAATGATTCACATTTTGAATATTTCTCTCATTTCAGTCTTGGGAAAGTCTAGATAGCATCTGTCTTTTCTCTTAGTGATCAGGACCCTTCTTTCAGGGTCTGTATCACAGGTACCTTAGACCATTGCTTCACCTTGCTGTAGGAGATCATGGAAGACTCAGATCTGGAAGACTGCAAGATGGGATCAATCAGAGAAATCTTACCATGTATGCAGTTCCCAGGATGGAACCATTTTAAGAGGGGAAATTATGAATTCTGTTCCAGTCGGGATGTTCCTGTTCTCAAATACAGAATGATATGTTTCTCCCCTAGTCTTTAAATATTCTGAGGAAAGGTCTTTCTAAAGTTCCTTTTTCTGGGTATTTTTCTCTTTCCTCCATTCCTTCTTAGAAAATCCTTCCTAATAGCTAAGGGAAGAAACAATTTTATTCCTCACCCGACATTTGCTCTTTGGCTCATGCAGAAGGAATATAATACTTCCATCTCATCCCTCAAACTGCCTCTTTGCTCCTGCCTAAAGGCGGGGGATGGTGAAGTTGACTACTTGGAGCTTGACCTTCACTGAATCACAACAGCTGACTAGTGGGAGCAGTGACAGTGTTACACGCTGCCCGCAGTTTACATATGGTATTGTTTCTGTGTTCTTTCATGGGAACTGAAGGCTTATGTTCTTGGGTCTTCTCTTTGTGATAAATTTCATGTGGTAAGTTTCCCTGAGAAAAGTCTCCCAGTACAGAGAAGGAAGGGAGGATCTCCATTCTTTCTCTGTTTTCTAGCTGTTCCAGGACAGGCCTGTAGAGACAGGCCTGTTGTCCTTGAAACTAGCTAGGCAGATGCGTTCATGTCAGACTCATGGATCAGCTATTCAAACAGATGGCTCCTAAGACCAAGATTTGGGTAGTTGGAATAGGAAGCGCCATTAAGCTTGGAGTCCAAGTCCTGCTTTCCAAAGTTGTCTACAAATCCTACCTTAATAGAGTGGTTGGGTACTTCCTTCACCAATGAAGAGTCTGGTCCTTTGACTTCCGTTTCAGTCTCATAAACCTTATATATTTTCTCTCAATGGGGCAGAGCCTAGAGGAAGAAATACAAGTTGCTCTTCCAGCCTCCATCTACATGTTTTATGTAAAATGTAGCCTTTTAAATGAAAACGGTTTTTAAAGTTGTGCCAGTTGATTGTCTCCCAGAGCTCTAAATATTCTTGTTGTGTGTGTGTGTTTTGTTACCCTTAATGTTCATGACTGAAAAACTCAGAAGTGGAAGGTTCATGCATCCAAACAAATGGAGACCCAGAGAGGTTAGCTGCCTTGAGTAGAGTCATAGACACATTGTCAAGCCCTTTCTCTTCACATCATTCCTATGGTATTTTAGTTGGCACAATATATTGACATTTTGTCTGCTTAATGTTAGAAAATAAAGATGCCATTATAAAGAGGTCAAAATTGCCTCAATTCCTTCTGCATACTTGTAAACCACACTCTTGACTTTACTTAGACTTCCATTCCCCAAATCTTGGACGATCGTCCCAGGTAAGTCTTCCAGGTCCTGGAGAAAATGGATTAAACCACTAGCTACATCATCAGCCAGGGCTGAGGATCCCATTTTTTTTTTCTCTTAGTGGTTATGACCACTGATGTATATGCTGCAGATGGAATGTGGTTCAGGTCACAGGGAGAAAACTTTGGATATGCTTAGTTTCCTGCCACTGTCTGTGACAAAGAGCTAATTCCATGTCTTGTGATCAAATAACTGTAACTTTGTAAAAACAAAATGTGTTGGAATAGAGATACTCAGGGTCTTTGTGTGGCTTGGAATATTGCCAGGGCAGCTCTGGGGTCTGAGTGAGTGTTTTTATTTTATTCCTGCTTTATTGCCCTGCCTAATTCTCCCATTTCAAAATGTCGTGGAGTAGGCTGGTGTCATTTGTTTTCATAAATTAACGTCGATTCAATTTATGGCCAGATGGGCCCTGAAAAATAAGAGGCTTGTGTGTCTTTTGGAAGGTTTAAAGAAAAGCAGTAGGCATGCTTGGGGTGAACTTTTGCACTTCAATGCTTCATTCTTCAGAGAGAGTAAATACTTGTGAAAAACTCTGTTTTATAACAGCTGGGCACAAAGGACTCCTTATTAGGATTATTTTTTGGTCACTGCTTGTAATTCCTGTAGCAACTACAAAAAATGTAAATATTGTAATTCTTCTTACTGGGAAGCCATGTGTATGTTAGGTAGCAACTTCACTTTGCCTGGAAATCAGAGGCATAGAGATTGAATCCCCCAGATAACTCCACAGCCAGTAACATGGGATGGTGGAAGTGGGGTATGTAGTGGATCATAGCACATGAAAGCTCTGACTCAGTGTGCACCTCTTTTTGCTACTCCTTCATGGGTCAGTGAGAAGAACTGGATTAGTAAGAGGCATAGAGAAAAGAAAAGAAAAAAACACTAAGAATTTGATGAGTCCATGATTCTAAGAAATAATGGCTTGTGGGAAGCTGGAATCTGAGGTCGGCTTGGCAGCAGCCAAAGAGGAGGCTGCTTGGCTGCTGTAAGCATTCAGAGACCACGTGCAGCTGGATGGTGCTTCCTCCTACAAGGGCACATGCCTTGGGATATGTGAAAGACAGCACTGGAAGACCCTGTTTCTTAGTCCTGTTGCTATGTGATAAGTCACATAGATTATCAATTAATGTGCTTTCCACTAAAACAAAGTATCTAGATAAGACAAGCTCCACGGTCCCTTTGTTTTATGAAATGGTGTTAGGATCAGAGTATACTTTATTCTCTTACTCAAGTAATTGGCACTTAAATTCCTCTTAATAAACATAACATGACCTTAACCCACTCAATGCCCTTGCCATATTTTTGTAGACCCTTACAATGTGAAAAATCATTTTCATATATAACGCTTATGTTCTTAGTTGCTCAGTCATGTCCAACTCTTTGCGACCCCACGAACTGTAGCCCGCCAGGTTCCTCTGTCCATGGGAATTCTCCAGGTGAAAATACTGGAGTGGGTTGCCATTTCCTCCTCCAAGGGATCTTCCCAACCCAAGGGTCAAACCTAGGTCTCCCACATTGCAAGCGGATTCTTTACTATCTGAGCCACCAGGAAAGCTATATAAAGCTTTGTAAGGTAGATAAAATAAGAAAAGCAATTTGTTCCAGACCTGATAACTGGACTGGTATTTAAATTCAGTCCCTGGAGGTGTTGCTGCTCTATCATTCAAGAAAATCACTCAAATATTTTTTGAACACAAACTAGATGCAAAGTACTATTTTTAAAATGAAAGAAATGTCAGTGAGTGGGATAGGTACAATCCATATCCTCAAGTTGCTCATGTCTTGTGAAACAATACAGAATTATAATAAAGTGTGATGAGTGTGATGAAAGAGGATTAGGACATCAAGCCGCAGATTTTAGTCCAGAGTAGAGGTCAGTAAAGATCTTACTGGAGAAGTGAAATTTAATTCTGCTCAAGAATGGAATTGCTTTAGCCAGGCCAAAAATGGAGTTAGGGAAAATGTTCCAGGCAGTGGGAATAATATGTCCTTTGGATTAAGATAGGATTTCTCTAATAACACGTGTATGGGTTGGAGGAAGGGATGTAAGGAGAAGAAGTGGAACCCAAGATAAACAAGGGACAGCTAGAAGATCATTTCCCACTGTGTTTACATAGAAAATAACCTTTAAGATTGATGATCTGTCTGAATAACTGCAGCTACCTTACATCAAATTGGTAAATTTTGGATAATTTAATAAAATATCAAATCAGTTTTTATACTGGGCAGTCCGTGAAACTCTGAATGCCTGCCATATCCATAACCCTCACCAATGGAAAAAGTTTGCAACAGACATTCCATTTTCTAGTGGTCAATAAGGTGTATACAAGGTGACTTGGAGTCACCCTGTTGGACCAGGGGTATATGTCTGAGCCATTGATAGTCATCAGAAGTGGCCCAGGGACTCGAATATGACTAAAGGAGCCAACCAGTGTCAACAGAAACCCAACAGTGTCAAACAGGAGGCCAAGAGACACTGTGGCTTCAGAAAGCTACAGAAACCAGAAGAAGGTACAGGAGATTAGAGAAAGAACAAGAACAGGTAGCTGCGGGGCAAGGGGGCAGAGGGCTGAGTGGAGAACAGGGAGGATGAAAGCAGAAGCACCAGGAGAAAGAAGGAGAATTGTGGAAACTGGGAAATGACTGAGAAGCTATTTATTCAGTTAGAAAGCTATAAGACACCCATGTTTTGGGGGTGGATTTATGCACTGCTGTTGGGAGTGTTGCCAAGAACAGTTTTTCTGGAGACAGCCTGACACAGCTTAGTCAAATTAAAATCAACATAACTTATATTTCCCAAGTGTATCTCAAGTAGGTCCATAAGGGGATGTGTGTGAAGGTGTTCCATACTGTGTTGTTTGTAGTGACTGGCAGTTGGTGGCAATCTGGAAATACATCAAGGGAGATTAGATAGGCAACATGTGGTTGGTATATGTTGTGGAGAACTAAGTAACAGAATGAACAGCCCAGAGGAACTTCTAATAATATGGATGAACTTACAGTGATGGGTGAAAAAAGTAATACACAGAAAGAGATATATGACAAAGTAGCATTTGAAATGGAGAAGGCAATGGCAAGCCACTCCAGTCCTCTTGCCTAGAAAATCCCATGGGTTGGGGAGCCTGGTGGGCTGCAGTCCGTGGGGTCGCTAAGGGTCGGACACGACTGAGTGACTTCACTTTCACTTTTCACTTTCACACGTTGGAGAAGGAAATGGCAACCCACTCCAGTGTTCTTGCCTGGAGAATCCCAGGGATGGGGGAGCCTGGTGGGCTTCCATCTATGGGGTCACACAGAGTCGGACACGACTGAAGTAACTTAGCAGCAGCAGCAGCAGCAGCATTTGAAAAGTGCTTTAGTGTGTGCTAAGTCGCTTCAGTTGTGTCCAACTCTTTTTGACCCTATGGACTGTAGCCTGCCAGGCTCCTCTGTCCATGGGATTCTCCAGGCAAGAACACTTGAGTGGATTGCCATGACCTCCTACTGGGGATCTTCCTGACCCAAAGACTGAACTTGAGTCTCTTAGGTCTCCTGCACTGGCAGGCAGGTTCTTTACTGCTAGCGCCACCTGGAAAGCCGAGGATGAAAAGTATATGCATTTAAAAAGAGCACATTTTACAGGAACACATACAACCAAAAGATACACAGAGTGGTTGCTTCACAGTGGTGGAGGAAAAAGACTAGGATGCAGGAAGAAGGATGAAAGTGAAAAATAAAAACAAGATAGAGAATAGCCATAGCCTGAAGATCACAATTTATTGAACCAACAAAAGGAGAAAAAGATGGAAAGGAGAAAAAAGTAAGGAACAGGGAGTAAAGTTGGTGACAGGCAGACAAACACTGTTTGGCCATATGACAGGTTATGGCTGCAATAGCCTAAAAGGTGAAGAGTGATTTTCCAGATCTCTGAGGCCTGGCCATACAGCTGTAGAGTTTCCTGGACTTCTTTTATGCCACATATCTTTATAATAAATCAGAGTCCTCTGAGGTCATCTGGACAGGTCTCCATTCTTTGAAACCTTAAAACACCTAATGAAAAGTTAGTAGAGAAAGGACATATGGACACTGGGGAGCAGGGGAGAGGGGAAGGTGGGGCGAATTAGGAGAGAAGCCTGACATGTGTACACTACCACATATAAAGTGAAGAGCTAGTGGGAAGCTGCTGTATAGCACAGGGAGCTCAGCTCGGTGCTCTGGGGTGACCTAGAGGGGTGGGGTGGGGTCAGAGGGAGGTTCAAGTCAGAGGGGTATACGTATACATAAAGCTGATTCACTTCGTTCTATAGCAGAAGCTAATACAACATTGTAAAGCAATTATCCCCCGACAAAATAAAATAAAATAAAAACACGTGGAGTATGATTCAATAGAAAGTTGAAAAATGCAACATAAATGGCATATCGAACTACTTATATAGGACAGTTTCATGTACCAGGCTCTGTCCTAGATTTTTTTTTTGTAAAATAGCTTTTAATCCTAACAACAACTTCATATATAGGTACAAGGACTGTCTTCATTATACAAATGAGGAAGCTAAAACACAGAGAGTCTAGGTCACTAGGAAAGGTCACACAGCCAGTAGGTAGTAAGATGGTATTTAAATTCAGGCAGTTTGGTATTTAAATTCAGCCTGCACATATAACCACAAAGCCTTATCACAATCACAAGACACTCTTGAATAAACTCAATTTGAGTGGCTAGTTTAGACCAGTGTCAGGCTTGACTAACTTCTCAAAATTCTTAGATTTTTAAAAATTTTACTCAACAAACCCAGCAGAGGCAGTTAGTAACACAGACTGACTGTGAAGTACTCAGATTAGGAGAAAGGAAATTATGCCTGGCATGTCACATTCATTTGCCAGACTATGATCTTTCTATTTCACCCTGAGAGTTAACATGGAGAACACTAGATGTGGAGTTAATGGTTCATCTCTCCCAGGTCATCTGACTTTGGGTGAGTCATCAAGATTTCTCAGCCTCAGTTTCCTAATTTGAAAAGCTATGAGAAATAACAGCTGTCACATCCTTTTTGGGCATCAAATGAAGCATCAAAAGATACATAGTAAAGAACTTTGAACATTGCACAGCCTGCGTTTGATGCCTGGAACTTACCATCTGAGGCAGTCATTCAGGCTCTTCTCTTTCCACACTATGCCTTTTGTTACATCTCATTACCAGGTGGGATCCTTGGCATCCTGTTACATTAGTGGGATTTAGAAAAGAGAGAAGAAAAGGCAGTGGAACCAAAGATCAAATTGCCAACAGCCGTTGGATCATAGAAAAAGCAAGACAGTTCCAGAAAAACATCTACTTCTGTTTTATTGACTATGCCAAAGCCTTTGACTGTGTGGATGACAACAAACTGTGGAAAATTCTTCAAGAGATGGGAATAACAGACCATCTGACCTGCCTCTTGAGAAATCTGTATGCAGGTCAGGAAGCAACAGTTAGAACTGAACGTGAAACAACAGACTGGTTCCAAATAGGGAAAGAAGTACGTCAAGGCTGTATATTGTCAGTCTACTTCTTTTAACTTATATGCAGAGTACATCATGAGAAATGCTGGACTGGATGAAACACAAGCTGGAATCAAGATTGCAGGGAGAAATATCAATAACCTCAGATATGCAGATGACACCACCCTTGTGGTAGAAAAAGAAGAAGAACTAAAAAGCCTCTTGATGAAAGTGAAAGAGGAGAGTGAAAAGGTTGGCTTGAAGCTCAACATTCAGTAAACTAAGATCATGGCATCTGGTCCCATCACTTCATGGGAAATAGATGGGGAAACAGTGGAAACAGTGTCAGACTTTATTTTTGGGGGCTCCAAAATCACTGCAGATGGTGACTGCAGCCATGAAATTAAAAGATGCTTGTTCCTTGGAAGAAAAGTTATGACCAACCTAGACAGCATATTAAAAAGCAGAGACATTACTTTGCCAACAAAGGTCCGTCTAGTCAAAGCTATGTTTTCTCCAGCAGTCATGCATGAATGTGAGAGTTGGACTATGAAGAAGGCTGAGCACTGAAGAAATGATGCTTTTGAATTGTGGTATTGAAGACTCTTGAGAGTCCCTTGGACTGCCAGGAGATCCAACCAGTCCATCCTAAAGGAAATCAGTCCTGAATATTCATTGGAAGGACTGATGCTGAAGCTGAAACTCCAATACTTTGGCCACCTGATGCAAAGAACTGACTCATTGGAAAAGACCCTGATACTGGGAAAGATTGAAGGTGGGAGGAGAAGGGGATGACAGAGGATGAGATGGTTGGATGGCATCATTAACTCCATGGAGATGAGTCTGAGTAAACTCCAGGAGTTGGTGATGGACAGGGAGGCCTGGTGTGCTTCAGTCCATGGGATCGCAAAGAGTCAGACATGACTGAGTGACTGAACTGAACCGTGTTCCTGATACTGCTTTGCTTGGTAATAAACATACATGGTGATTAAGTTTGGCTCAGTATTTCCTGTTTTCCAAACTTGCATGGGGTAAGTGGCCTTTCTGGGTCTGTTTTCACCTTTTTTGGCAATTGGAGCATCACAGAATTGGATTTCCCACCCTACTCCCTTGGTTCTGCCATGTTTCTGCTTGTTGAAAACTGTGCCCCTCCCAAATAACAAAATTTCTTGATTGGTCCTTCCCCAAGTCTCCTCCTCACACCAGAATCTGATTTGTCCTTCCTTGAAAGTCCTTTACAACTAGATTTATGTCTTTCTTAGGACGTACGAAATTATGGCATTCATTTCTAGTGGTGAATGTGTTTATCTTTACTCTCCCTTGTTTAGAGTAGGAACTCTTAAGTAGGTCTTTATGTTTTACCTTTATGTCCTCCCCAGCATATAGCCTGGTGTCCTCCATGTATGGGGCACATAAAAGATGCCTTGGGAACTAAACAACACAAATGTGTGCTCCAACCTTGGCAAGCAAGAACACTCATATTGTCTAGGCTGCCCACCCGTCCTTCATATCACCCAGACTGCATGAAGTATGGGTCTTTTGAGGAGATGCATTTCCTACTGTTGTAAAGAAAGTTACAGGGAACCAGCAATAACATCTGAATCATCTTTCAAGCTTTCCATTGCTTTTTCTAGAATAGTCATGATTTTTTACTCTACTGGTTCTAAGACACGGGGCTTTCAGTTACTACTATCCATTGTTCTGAATCTATTCAGGAAACATTTATAAAGTGTCTATTTGTATGAGACTGGGGACATAACAGAAGCAGAAGATATTAAGAAGAGATGGCAAGAATATACAAAAGAACTATATGGAAAAGATCTTAATGACTCAGATAACTGTGATGGTGGGATCACTCACCTAGAGTCAGACATCATGGAATGTGAAGTCAAGTGGCCCTTAGGAAGCATCACTATGAACAAAGCTAGTGGAGGTGATGGAATTCGAGTTGAGCTATTTCAAATCCTAAAAGATGATGCTGTAAAAGTGCTGCACTCAATATGCTGCAAATTTGGAAAACTCAGCAGTGGCCACAGGATGGGAAAACGTCAGTTTTCATTTCAATCTCAAAGAAGGGCAATGCCAAAAAGTGTTCAAACTACCGCACAATTGTACTCATCTCACACGCTAGCAAAGTAATGCTCAAAATTCTCCAAGCCAGGCTTCAACAGTACGTGAACCAAGAACTTCCAGATGTTCAAACTGGATTTAGAAAAGGCAGAGGAACTAGAGATCAAATTGCCAACATCCTCTGGATCATCAAAAAAGCAAGAGAGTTCCAGAAAAACATCTACTTCTGCTTTATTGACTACACCAAAGCCTTTGACTATGTGAATCACAACAAACCATGGAAAATTCTTAAAAAAGATGGGAATACCAGACCACCTTACCGGCCTCCTGAGGAATCTGTATGCTGGTCAAGAAGCAATAGTTAGAACTGGACATGGGAAAATGGACTGGTTCCAAATTGGGAAAGGAGTATGTCAAGGCTGTATATTGTTGCCCTGCTTATTTAACTTTTATGCAGAGTACATCATGAGAAATGCTGGGCTAGATGAAGCACAAGCTGGAATCAAGATTGCTGGGGGAAATATCAATAACCTCAGATATGCAGATGACACCGCCTTTACAGCAAAAAGTGAAGAGGAACTAAAGAGCCTCTTGATGAAAGTGAAAGAGGAGTGGGAAAAAGCTGGCTTAAAACTCAACATTCAAAAATGAAGATCATAGTATCTGGTCCCATCATTTCATGGCAAATAGGTGGGAAAACAATGAAAACAGTGAAAGACCTTATTTTCTTGGGCTCCAAAATCACTGCAGATGGTGACTGCAACCATGAAATTAAAAGACACTTGCTCCTTGGAAGAAAAGCTATGCCCAACCTAGGCATAATGTTAAAAAGAGAGATTTTTTTGTCAACAAAGGTCTGTCTAGTCAAGTTATGTTTTTTCCAGTAGTCATATATGGATGTGAGAGTTAGACTATAAAGAAAGCTGAGCCCTGAAGAACTGATGCTTCTGAACTGTGGTGTGGGAGAAGACTCTTGAGAGTTCCTTGGACTGCAAGGAAATCAAACCAGTCAATGCTAAAGAAAATCAGTCCTGAATATTCATTGGAAGGACTGATGCTGAAGCTGAAGCTCCAATGCTTTGTCCACCTGATGTGAAGAACAGACTCATTGGAAAAGACCCTGATGCTGGGAAAGATTGAAGGCAGGAGAAAAAGGGGATGACAGAGGATAAGATGTTTGAATAGCATTACCGACTAGATGGACATGATTTTGAGCAAGCTCTGGGAGTTGGTGATGGACAAGGAGGCCTCTTGTGCTGTGGTCCATGGGGTTGCAGAGTCAGACTCAGCTGAGCAACTGAACTGAACTGAACTGAGGACCCGCGACTGAGAACACTAAATTGTGACTTTTTCCTGTGAGAGACCATGGTCTGATGGAAAATATAAAGGGAAGCAAAAAACTAAATCATAGTAGGAAAAAGAAAGGTGACAGAAGGGATTTGAGCAAATGGGAGCAAGTGGAGCCTAGTGGAGTCAGAATGAATTCAAACCCAAGTTCTCATGCTTAGAACCTTAGCCTCTAAGTCTTAATTTCCTCATCTGGAATACTATTTACCTTATATGGCTGTTGTAAGGATTAAATGAGACAATGGATGACAAACACTTAGCATGGCTCATGGTCCATAAAGTGAAGTCACTCAGTCGTGTCCGACTCTTTGCGACCCCGTGGACTGTAGCCTACCAGGCTCCTCTGTCTGTGGGATTCTCCAGGCAAGAGTACTTGAGTGGGTTGCATTTCCTTCTCCATCATGGTCCATGCTGCTGCTGCTGCTGCTAAGTCGCTTCAGTCGTGTCCAACTCTGTGAGACCCCATAGATGGCAGCCCACCAGGCTCCTCTGTCCATGAGATTTTCCAGGCAAGAGTACTGGAGTCGGTTGCCATTGCCTTCTCCATCATGGTCCATAGAAAGCACTAAATAATTGTTGGCTGCAGCCATTGTTCTCCATTACTCAGCTCTTCTCATCTGTAAAATGAAGGTGGTAATTTCACCTGCCTAATGTGATTACCAAGAGAATCAAATTATGTGATGCACAGAAGGTGCCTGGCACAGTGCCTGACAGAGTAAGTACTCAATAATTGTTAGCTGTGATTCTTGTGTGAAGTAAAAAAAGCAGGGAACACAGAAATGTTAGAGGTGTAAAGTGTTAATGTCTACAACTGTCTTGAAGTACCTCAAAAAATTAGATGGATCAGGGAGATGAATAAAAGGTATGACGAGATGGGCAGATATGCTGTAAAAACAGCAAGATCTTTATTGTAGAATCTAGATAGTGGATACAGATCTGGGTGTATTTACGTGGGTGTTTCATGCTTGAAATTTTTCATAATACAATGTTGGGAGGAAAAAAGGAATGACTGAATGTTTGGATGATCCCTGAAGTAGAAGTGGAGCAAAGAAATGGCATGGAAGAAACTAAAGACCTGGAAAGACCTGTTCTTTGCTCTGCTTCTCTGCTTTTTAAGAGAACAGCAAGTGCCAAGGCTCAGGAACATGAGAGAAGGTATTTTTTTTGGAAGATAAGTACTTCTGTACTGAGATGAGAGTGCTTGAAAGAGGGATAGAAATTGTAGGCTAAGAACACAGACATCCTAGATTCAGGTTCCAACTCTGTACTCACTAACTCTGTCACCTGGGAGAACTTACTTACCTTCTCTGTGCTTGGATTCTTTGTAAAAATAGAGATAACATTATCTAGCTTCTAAGACTGCTTTCAATTTAGATGAGTTAATATAATCATCATTATCTTCTTATTCTTGAGAGGAAAGTGTCTCCTCTCAACTCATCAGAGCTTAGAATCTTCTCCATGGCTTCACCTCACCCCAGTTGAATGAGAAGTTTCTAGAAAGACTCAGCTGGAGGAGGGAGGGGGGTAAGAGGAAGGGTCATATTGGGTGAAATCTGGGTAAGAAATTGAATGAGAGTATGGGATCCAAGAAAGAAAGAGGAAAACTAAGGATAGATGAACACAAGAGACCCTGGAAGGTTGCTTGCCTCAGTGTTATGCATGCGGCTTCTAATGATATATTTAAAATGCTGATGAAATTGTAATCCCCTTGTAATTTCTTTGGAGGCTTTTTCATCAACCTGGGCAGTGTGTGTGCCGGGCAGCTAGCCAGCATCATCCCCTGACTTCTGGCCCCATATGACTCAGCACAAATCAGGTACTTTAATAGCTTCTGATTCCAAGTTTGGACTTGCCCCCAAATGAAATCCTGCCTCCCCCATCCACTTTTCCCCCACCTTCACCACCCATACCCCACTTCCAATTTATCAGCTAGTAAATTCTGTGTTGAACCTGGAGCCAGAGTTTCATTTAATTTTGGCAAAAAATCAACTTCTTCCAAGAAAAGCCAAAAAAAAAAAAAAAAGAAGGAAGGGTGGAAGGGAAGGTTTAAAAAAAGTCCAGCTAAACAAAAGGGCTCCTGGAAACAGCCTCACAACATTAACTCAGTGCAGAGAGCGCAATGCTTTTTGATGCATTAAGTGTGACTAAATTTAAAACAGTGCTGGAAATGTGATGAACATGCCAGCTGAGGTTACCAATGAAGCACAGATGGTTCCTGTTCCTGGTTTGGAGAGGTCATGGGGTCACCAGTAATTAGTCAGTGATTTCAGAGCTGAGATGAGCATTCGGAGGTGACCATGGCACCCACACTCATTTTCATTCTGGATTGTGTGGCTACAGGCCATATGACATTCTTGTGGATAGCAGAAGACCTGTTGATCTCTAAGGCAGCCCTGGTGAATCTGTCAACCCCCTGAAGAGTAAAAGACATTTCTGGCAGTGTACAGTATTCTGAGTTACAGAAAGAGACAGAGGAATAGCTCAACCCCACTCATAATGGAAAAATGCAATCCCAAGTATCAGACTGGAAAAAAAATTGTTTGATAGTAATTATCAGCTTGGAAAAAATATGTCAAAGTGCAGTAACATTCACTACTCTAAATGGTATGGAAAAATGGCCACCGTCTTATATTGTAGATTTTAATGTAAATGTGATTACTTTTTGGAAGGAAATCTGACAATGCTTTTCTCCACCTCCTGCTACTTTCCCACCATTTGTTCATTAATTCATTCATTCCCTTCTACACCCACATACCAACTTTCCGGTTGTATCTGACTCTTTGAAACCCTATGGACTATAGCCCACCAGGCTCCTCTGTCCATGGGATTTTCCAGGCAACAGTACTGGAGTGGGTTGCCATTCCCTCATCCAGGGGATCTTCCCGACCCAGGGATTGAATCCAAGTCTCTTATGTCTCCTGCATTGGCAGGCAGGTTCTTTACCACTAGCGCCACCTGCGAAGTCCTTTTGCATATATTCTTGTAAAATGTAAAACATTGTTTCTCCCTCCTTTTCAAATTTTTGCTAAAGTTTAGTTGTTTTTTTAATCTCCATTTCATTTCCAATTTTTAATATTTCCTTTCTTCTACTGACTTTGGCCTTGGTTCCTTCTTTTTCTAATCTCTATAGGTGGTGGGTTAGGCTGTTTGAGATGTTTCTTGAGGAAGGTTTGTATTGCTATAAACTTCCCTCTCAGCTGCTTTTGCGGCATCTCTTCAATTCTGGGGTGTTATATTTCCATTTTTATTGTGT
The DNA here is from genome assembly GCF_049115385.1 of Moschus berezovskii. NCBI lineage: Eukaryota > Metazoa > Chordata > Mammalia > Artiodactyla > Moschidae > Moschus > Moschus berezovskii. The sequence goes on from NC_142461.1 coordinate 30,851,379, forward strand.
CAAGGCATTTTTCAATTTCCTCTTTGATGTCTTCATTGACCCATTGTTTATAAGTAGTACATTGTTTAGTCTGTACATCATGTTTGTGCTTTTTCCATTTTTCTTTCTGTAATTGATTTGTAGTTTCATATCATTTGGGCTGGAAAAAATGTTTGATATAATTTCTATCCTCTAAAATTTGTTGAGTTCTTTTGTGGTCTAGAGGTGATCTATCTAGAGAACATCCCATGCACAATTGAAAAGAACATATTCTGCTGTATTCGGATATAATGTCCTATAGATATCTAAGTCCAGCTGGTCTGTTGAGTCATTTAAGACCACTCTGACCTTACTGACTATCTCTCTGGATGATCTGTCCATTGATGTAAGTAGGGTATTAAAGTTTCCTACTATTTTCGTGGTATTGTCAGTTTCTCCCTTTATAGCCATTGTTGTTGTTTAGTATTGTTTGACTCTTTTTGAGACCTCATGGACTGTAGCCCATTAGGCTCTTTGTCCATGGAATTTTTCAGGCAAAAATACTGGAATGGGTTGAGATTTTCTTTCTCTAGGTGATCTTTTTGACCCAGGGATTGAATCTGCATGTCCTGCTTGGCAGGCAGATTCTTTGCACTGGGTCACCTGGGAAACCCTTAAAGTATTTGTTTTACATGCTTAGGTGCTCCTCTCCTTGTCTTTGTACAGGGGATATAAAGATTACATGGGAGGAGGGAGAAGCTTTCACTTTTCATTTGCCCTTTTCTGTTGTAATTGTACTTTCCAGCCATGTACATGCATTATTTTTATTTTCAAAACTGTCATGTGTTATCTGGGTGGTGAGTTCATGAAACATAGCTTTCTTCTTTATTATTCTCTGATATTTTAAAAGTATTTGTAAGTTTGAGAATGAAGTCTGTTACTGAGAAGTGCACTGTTCTAGAATATTCTAAGTATCAAAATTTGTCTAAATAGTGTTTTGGGACCATTTATTGATTACCAAAGGGTCATCTTGTCCTCACTTTCTCTTTCTTAATTCAAGAATCTATGCCTGAAACAAATAAATTCCAACATACGTAAGCAGTAGGATGGTGTCTTCATAATACAAAGCAGATTCTTTTTGACGGGAAATATCTCTCTCTATCCATATATGTTTCCCTGGGATTTTCTGGATCTGAATAAGTGGATTTTATGGATATGTGCAAATACATATACATACATACACATATTATTCAACATGGCACAGTGTCCTCCAAAGAGTGAGTGACTGGGTTCTGAAGTCACACTGGCTAGATTGTAATTTTTGCTCTACACCTACCAGCTAGCAATAGTGGGAACATTACTTTACTCCTCTAAACCTTGATTATCTCACCTCTAGGCTGGTGATAGCTACCTACATCATAGGAACTTTGGAGGGTTAACTGAGATGAGCATGCCTGGCACTTCAGTGCTGCTTGAGTGCGTGCTAAGTGCTTCAGTCATGTCCAACTCTTTGCAACCCTATGGACTGTAGCCTGCCAGGCTCCTCTGTCCATGGGATTCTCCAGGCAAGAATACTGAAATGGGTTGCTGTGTCCTTCTTCAGGGGATCTTCCGAACCCAGGGACTGAACCCATGTCTTCTGTATTGGCAGGTGGATTCTTTACTGTTGAGTCACAAGGGAAGCCCAAATATATGGTAGCTGTTTTATTTATTGTTCAAAGTAACAGTCCAAACCAGCTTTTCCCAGTGAAAAAATTTGTTTTATCTCAACCAAGTCTCACTAACTTATCTATCAGGAATTTCTTGAATGGAAAGAGAGAGACTGTGTAGAAGTGGGTACCTTTTAACATGAATCCCTATAGAATGCCAAGTTCTCTGAGCTCAACTATCCTTCTAACTTCAGTCTTCCCATTAGACCAATGAGAAACATGATATCCATGGAAATTCAGTGACTTGTCCAAACTCACAAGGTTGGGACTATAAAACCAGGTTTCCTGACTTCAGCAAGCTACCCTTAAAGGATTTAGAACTCCATCCCTACATGACCACTGATGATTCTCTGTAAAGGAGGAGGGGATGGTACCCACAGGAAATCCTCTGTGTGGAAGAGCTACAAAAGGTCACCTGGTCCATTGCCCTTCTTCCAAGGTTTCTTCTCCTGCAGTGTCACTCCCTCAGTGGCCAGGACCAGGGTGGCTTTCAGCACACAGGATGGAGCAAAGTTGAGCAGGCTGCAACTATGACCTACAAGTCCCCTTACTTTCTTCCTAAGAAATAAGCTAATGCTTTTCCTTGGGGGCAGAATCCCACTCTTCAGATCAAAACACTTTGTAGATTCTTTGGAATTAGAATCACTACTCCTCGCTGTTCTTTTCAAGCCTCGATTTCCAAAACAGCAGACATCTTTAATGTCCCCTGAGCTGGGCACCAAGTTCTACCACCCTGAAGGGAGTTCTGCTCTGTTGTGATCCCCAGTAGAAAGGAGGTGTCATCTGAACCAATGTCACACTGTGATCATCACAGAGACTTTGGCAGACCAAAAGCCCCTGGGCATAAGCTCAAGCTAAGTAATTTTTTAAAAATGTCTCTGCCTTCTAGATCCTGGCATATTTTTGGTTCACTTTTAAAGAATTTCTCATCATTAGAACTGTCTGAAATGAAATAGTATGTTTCTCATCTTTGAAAGTGTTTAGTCAGAGACTGGCAAACCACTTGATATAAATATTGTAGAGACATTAGATGACCTCAGAGTCCCTCATAATAAGGCAAGCCCTTATCTTTTTCCTTAACTACCAAAGAGGGAGTAAATAAAGAAACTCCTATATAGAGCGAGAGAGAATTTAATAAGATATCCCATACTAAAATTAATTCCACGAAGGAAAATGAATGTGGTGTATAGGATGAAGCTCAGGTCTTGCAGTTAAGACATCTGCCAGGATCTATCGACCTGCTGAACTGCTTTCTCTCTTTCTACTCTCCGGGTCATTTTGTCTTTACCTAGCAAATTAAAGCATGGGGTCAGATCAGCTCTACGTTTCCTGGTGCTTGGAACTTTGTTTGGGAGCTCATAATTGATCAGAAAATAAAGTTCAAACATCTATATGCAGATAAACATATGCAGATTCCTGGTGAGAGAGTAAAACCCACAGAACTTTCCATGGTATAGATGCCATTATTCATTTACATTCCTGGCTAAGAAAAGTGCATATTGGGGAAGGAAGTAAGAGAATGAGCCTTAAAACCTTCTGCATCAATAGTGCTCAACTTGCTGTGGAAGCCTGTTCACAAAACGTGGCTCTTTTTTAGTAACTTGTGCTTCTGGTCAGAATAAAGAGAGGGTCTGTGTTTTAAATTCCCAGGAACCCTGGCTTCTGTGGGCTAGGAAGATACTCCTGCTTCCATTCATGCTAGGGCTGCCATAACAGAGTACCACAGACTGAGTTCCTCAAACAACAGAAATTTATTGTCTCATAGCTCTGTAGGCTAGAAGTCCAAGATTAAGGTGTCTGCAGGACCAGTTCATTCTCAGACCTGTGAGAGAAGAATCCGTTCCAAGCTTCTCCTCTTGGCTTGTAGGCTGCCATCTTTTTTCTATGTCTCTTCACGTTGTCTTCCCTCTACGTGTATTTCTGTGTCCAAATTTCCCCTTTTTTATAAAGGACACCAGTCACATTAGATTGGGATCCACCCTAACAACCTTATTCTAACTCAGTAGCCTTTGTAAAGACCCTATCCCTAAATAAGGTCACTTACTGGGTAGTTGAAGTTTTAAGACTTCAACATGTGAACAGTCGGGGGGAAAATCCAACTCATAATGCCATTCCTACCACCCTATCCACTCCACTGGACTTTCTGGGTCATGTCACAGTTGGCAGAGTGGGTCACTGGTAGTGAATCATGAAAATGACTACAGACTCTGTTAGGCTCCTCCATCCCTTTTGGTTCTATTTTGAACTCAGATCTTTAAACCAACATTTTTTTTTTTAATCTTAAATATTCCCTTGAATTAAGATGAATGGTGTGTATGTGTGTGCATATATTTGTGTGGGGGGCAGAGAGAGAAAAAGACAGAAAGAGGGAAGATGAGATACACGAGCACACAAGTCCTCCTCTCAGGACATCTGCTTAGTAGAAAAGTACAGCATTTTCCTTCAGATTGTGTATGTGTCCAGTTTCTGCATAAATAACCAGCTTTGGGCTCTTCTCTGAGTTTCCCTGGGAGCAATCTTGAATTATGAACAGTAAAGCCAGACTTCATGGGGTGAAGAAGAAGCCTGACATCCACACCAACAGGAAAATGGGCTCAATGTAAATTCTCAACTTAGTAATTACTCTGCTGGGCATTTGGGTTGGGTTGGGTTGGACTTCCCTGGTGGCCTAGACAATAAGGTGTCTGCCTGCAATTCAGGAGACTCAGATTTGACCCCTAGGTCAGGAAGATCCCCTGGAGAAGGAAATGTCAACCCAGTCCATTATTCTTTCCTGAGAAATCAGGCTACAATCCATGAGGTGACAAAGAGTCAGACACAGCTGAGTGGCTAAGACTAGACTTAGACCCGAACCCTATCTAGGGGACAGCAGGAGGGAAGGCCCTGAGGAAGCATCTGTTGCTGTGTGCTTTGAGTCCTCAAGGACTGCGGTCTCTGGACCTTGTTGTGCTCAGGTACCTGATCAATGCCTAACAGTTAAGGGACATCAGCAGGCAAGAGCTTCTAAGCCCACACTCCAAATACATTTTTGATCATTTTTTAGGTTTTTTTTTTGGCTGTGCTGGGTCTTCATTGCTGTGCTTGGGCTTCCTCTCATTGTGGGAGAGGGATCTACTCTTCGTTGTGATGTGTGGGCTTCTCATTGTGGTGGCTTCTCTTGTTGCAGAGCATGGGCTCTAGGGCACTCAGGATTCAGTAGTTTCAGCACACAGCTTAGTTGCTCCACAGCACGCGGAATCTTCCTGGACCAAGGATCACATCTGTGTCTTCTGCATTGGCGGGTGGATTCATAACCACTGGACTGCCAGGGGAACCCCCCCTTTTTTAGGTTTAACTGACAAGGTTAATCCATGATCTTGTTTACCATGTGACTGGCCAAGTATTTAAAGTGCCTGGAAATAAGTATCTCAAGCCTACGTCCCCTAAAACAGTTGTAACTGTATGCAGTGAAACTTTACAATTATCCAAGAGTGAAGCAAAAGCAGGTCATTTTGAGCAGGCAATGATTCATGTAGGAAAGGCTAATGTCTTGATTTTGGTCTTCAGTGACTCAGCAGAGAAAGATGAAAACTTTAACTCCTGGCTTCTGGCTCTCATTCCAGTGGACCACCCCACTCTTCAACCTGATCCAATATTGTAAAACTGCTGGTTAAATATTCTAAAGGCCATAATGAGCAACAAACTCGAATGTCAACTTCTCAGATATGTTAGCCTTTCCCAGTTTTCAGAGTTGGAGAGAGATTTATCGTCCTAATGTAATGTAAGTCTAACTAGGGAATGTCAGACTTAACAACATGAGCTTTACCTATCTGGAAACAAACATGCAACACAAGCAAACTGAGGGACAATGAATAGTCAAGAAAGCTCAAGATTCTGCATCCTCTGAAGAGCCTTGAAAGTGTGATAGAAAATGAACTACACTGCCTACCAACTTCAGAGTTAACAGTAATAAAAGGCAACATTTATCAGGCATGTGGTATGTGCCAGGCATTATGCTAGGTGCTTGTACATTTCTCATTGAATCCTTATGACAATCTTTGAGGTAGGAACAATTTCTAGAGTGATGAGGATCAAATGAACTAATGCACATAAAAGTGCTTAGGAAAGATGAAGTGTTATAGAGCCTCAATTATTCAATGCGTGCTATTATTATATTAAATGACCCCTGAAATTCCTTTTAACCTAATACTTACCTAGTGAAATAATAGATACCTAGAAGGTACGTGATATAACCGTCTCATACTCCACAAAGCATCACTCAGAGAAGTGACATCATCTTGTTAGAATGGGATAGAAATATTGTGCAACCTGCTCAGGGAGCCACAATCATGTAGAACGTTCTTTCAATACCCAGGAAGGCACTCAGGTCAAATAGGTTGGCCATCGACCAAGACACACATATTGTCAACACTTAGACCAGGTGGCAAAGAAGTCAGCTTTTTCATTGCCTCTGCATCTTGGTTAGTGGCTCTAATCAGGGATATAGAATATATAAGGTTGGATCTCTGTAGGACTCAGTTTTCATATCAACAGAATGGGGGTACTATTTTGCTTGTTCATACTAATGTGTTAAATGAGCTGCTGTTTTTGAAAACATCTATCAAAGTGCTCACGTATAGGAAACAATAAAAATAATAATTAAACACCCACTGTTTCAGTCTGGTTGGGAAATGAAGACTCAGAATTAGTGGGGTTCATGCACGGTGACATATTTTTTAAAGTGGGTGGTATTTGAAAGGAAGTGAGTCGACAGGCACTGGAGCTAGAGGAGTATAAATACCCTTTGGGCAAGAGCCTTGTTCCTTCTTATTCACACAATGCCACCCACCTTGTCATTGAATCACGCCCTCCTTGTTGGCAGTTGTGTTTTCTGGAGCATGGAGGCCTATGAAGGAATTTGTGTTGGGATAGAGCGAGTTGTTTTTAATCTCATTAAGACATATTAAACTAGAGAGCCAGAACTAAAGCTGACAGCATTAGATCAGCAATCAGAGGTGAACAACCCAAGTAAATAGCTTGGGGAATATATAGCTGCTCTGTTGAAACAGAGGATTTTGAATCTGATAGATGTGTTTGTGGGCAAATTTCTGAACTTCCCTGAGCCTCAGCATCAAGAATTAGATATCTTAATTCATGTAAAGCATTTGACCAGTGGGGCAGGAGAAGAAGGGGACGATAGAGGATGAGATGGTTGGATGGCATCACCAACTCAATGGACATGAGTTTGGGTAAACTCCGGGAGTTGGTGATGGACAGGGAGGCCTGGCATGATGCAGTCCATGGGGTCAGAAAGAGTCAGACATGACTGAGCAACTGAACTGAACTGAATACATGTTCCATATTTTAAAGGCACTTTTATATACATCATCCTAAATTATTTCATTTTAAATGGAGATAAACAGGGTAGGAATCAGAGACAGATTTCCAGATGAATGAGTTTCTTAATACTTGCAGCTCCGTGTTCTAGTTCTGGTTCTGACAACAGCCCAATCAAGCAGCTTGTTGGCCTGCCCTTTGCTCTCTGATGGAATTCGACTAAATCATTTCCAGGTGATGTAGTTTAAAGACGACTGTACAACCACCTGTGTTCCAGAAATGGGACATGAACTCTGTCCATATTTGGAAATTGAAGGTGGGACGGCAGAGGCAGTAGGGGAGGGAGGTATAGGGGGCGGGAGAAGGTGAAACCATGTAACTGCCATTCAGTTATAGGTTCTTTTTAAAGATTGACTGAGAAGTTCTGAAAGGCAGATCATCTCTAGTACTTAGTTCTCAGAATGGTGGAGGCAGAGCCCCACATGGAGGGAGTTTTGGCTCTTTCCCATAGCCTTAGTCCTGCGCAAAGCTCATGGGAGTTCTGGCAACAGTGAGATGAAGGGAATAAATAGAGACATAGATCTGGATAGATCTGGTAACTGCTGATGACTGAGTTCTTGTTGGCTACAGCTCATCACATCTAAGACCAGATTGGATACTCACAGGCTGCTTCTGGCCTGAGATCCCTGGAAATCTCCTATAAGGAGACAGTTTCCCTGATTTAAACTTGGTAGAAGGTGAGTCTGATCTACAATGCCACTGCACTCTGAGGACTTCTGGTGCCAGCCCCAAAGCCTGTCTCAGCAACTTAACTGTAGATCAGATGTGAGTAGGCAGGATACATAGCGATGAGGAGTCACATGAGGAGAAGTACCTGGGATGAGCATCTCTGCTGATCTGTTCAAGCCTTCTCATTATTCATGTTCTCAATAAATGTGGCTTGTCTTGTCCCATGTGAGCTCAGTGGAAAAACTCAGAAGATTTACCTGAAGGTAGCCAAACAAACACCAGGGCTTCTCCAGTGGCTCAGTAGTAAATAATCCACCTGCCAATGCAGGAGACACAGGTTTGAACCTTGATCTGGGAAGATCTTCTGGAGGAGGAAATTGCAACCCACCACAGTATTCTTGCCTGGAAATCCTCATGGACATGGAAGCCTGGTGAGCTACAGTCCATGGAGTTGCAAAAGAGTCGGACACAACTTAGCAACTGAACAAGAAACAGCAAAAGTCAGACGTAATATTGGTGATGGCAGAACACAGTAAGCCAGGGTAGGAAAGCCAATGGTCTTCTGAAAGCCCAGCATCTTTTCCCTTAGAGTGGGCAACAATGGAAAGTTGCTGCTGCTATCCAGCCATTCTCCACATTCACACACAATACATGGCTATTGTGAATGGAGTAATAGAAATTTTTCTTTTTTCAACATGTGTATTCTGTGTGTCTGATATTTGATTGTTTGTTTAAGATAGTGTTATACCTCACCTATTGTCACCCTGCTTATTTAACTTATATGCAGAATACATCATGAGGAACGCTGGGCTGGAAGAAGCACAAGCTGGAATCAAGATTGCTGGGAGAAATCTCAATAACCTCAGATATGCAGATGACACCACCCTTATGGTGGAAAGTGAAGAGGAACTCAAAAGCCTCTTGATGAAAGTGAAAGAGGAGAGTGAAAAGTTTGGCTTGAAGCTCAACATTCAGAAAACAAAGATCATGGCATTTGGTCCCATCACTTCATGGGAAATAGATGGGGAAACAGTGGAAACAGTGTCAGACTTTATTTTTTGGGGCTCCAAAATCACTGCAGATGCTGATTGCAGCCATGAAATTAAAAGATGCTTACTCCTTGGAAGGAAGGTTATGACCAACCTAGATAGAGGTGAGACATTACTTTGCCAACAAAGGTCCGTCTAGTCAAGGCTATGGGTTTTCCTGTGGTCATGTATGGATGTGAGAGTTGGACTGTGAAGAAAGCTGACCGCCGAAGAATTGATGCTTTTGAACTGTGGTGCTGGAGAAGACTCTTGAGAGTCCCTTGTACCGCAAGGAGATCCAACCAGTCCATCCTAAAGGAGATCAGTCCTGGGTGTTCACTGGAAGGACTGATGCTAAAGCTGAAACTCCAATACTTTGGTCACCTCATGCGACGAGTTGACTCACTGGAATAGAGTCTGATGCTAGGAAAGATTGGGGGTGGGAGGAGAAGGGGACGACAGAGAATGAGATGGCTGGATGGCATCACCGACTCGATGGACATGAGTTTGAGTGAACCCCGGGAGTTGGTGGTGGACAGGGAGGCCTGGCGTGCTGTGATTCATGGGGTCGCAAAGAGTCGGACATGACTGAACAACTGAACTGAACTGATACCTCACCTCAAATAAAATTCTCCCAGAACTTAGGACCCTATATTTCAGAATTATTCTCCAGACTTGTAATCACTCTACAGGCAAACAGCCCATCTCAAGGTGATCACTCAAAAATTATTCTTTTGTTGGCATGGGATGGAGAAGGGCTTGAACAGAGTGACATATTCTAATTTCAGGGACTCTGAAAAGCCTTTATTCTTTGCCACAGAATGGTCTGAGATTTTCCTCCTAGAAAACTCAGCCTTTAGGAAATTATTGTCTTAAACTTCAGGCTTTGCTCCCTGAAAACATGATGGAAAAGCTCTGTAGGAAAGGACTCCAGTTAACTTCTGGTTTCTCAGTTACACTTGAATAAGGGTGAGTATGAGCTTTTACATAAATTTAATTTTGCAAGGGAAGGGATAAGTGTTGTTTGACTGGGTTGGCAAGCAGAGGATTAAGAAGAGGATGAGAGGGCCAGGAATCAGGCTCACCTTAAGAGGACAGGATGCAGAAAATGCTATGTGATGATGCAGAAGCAAAGCTTTCATTTTTTCATGATTTTGAGAAAAATCTGCCCTGATGGTGAGGACTTTGGATGTATTGTGTCCTGTGTTTTCTCTTTAGTGAAGTCATTGTTAAAGAGTAAAGCCACAATTCTTAGGCATTATAAAATGAACACATATCAGAGATCTTCTGCTAGTAATTAATGAGGGAACCAGCAAGAAAGTATAACTGGTTTGAAGGAGAATTCAAAGAACCACACAAATATAGGCTATGCAGAAGGCCAAAATCAATAATAAATGGTGACATTTCCTGAACTTGCCCAAATCTGAATGAAACATCCTATTGACAAAAGCATTTAGTGCCCTTTTTATTAATTGTGGGGTTCAACATTATCGCCATAAGTACAGCTTTTAGTTTTTGAAAGCAATAATAAAAATTTGATTCTGTTGTAGTTAATTATATAGAAAAGTGTTAGTTACCCAGTCATGTCTGACTCTTTGTGACCCTATGGACTGTAACCCATCAGGCTCCTCTGTCCATGGGATTCTCCAGGAAGAATACTGGAGTGGGTTGCCATTCCCTACTCCAGGGGGTCTTCCTGAGCCAGAGATCGAACCCACATTGCAAGCAGGTTCTTTATCACTGAGCCATCTGGGAAGGCAATTATATAGACAGTTGTTACAAATTGGGTTCCCCAGTGTCTCCCTGTAAGGTGCCATGTTGATTCCTCGAGAGGAGATGGTCTTGCCTTGGGAATGATGACGTAGAGGTAGAGATCTTTCTTCCTCTGCACTAATGCCTTGTGTGATCTGAGGGGATCCATATCTCAGTTTCCTGTCCCCACAATTAGGAATGATGCTAGCTTTGACTTATTTTCCCAAAAGACTGTGCAAGAAAATCAGAAAAATGATTGTCAGGTGAATTCAAATGACCCCCAGGCCCAACATCCCAGTACAGAGTTGCTTAATTAAGATGCTGGTTAACCCAGCAGAAATCCAAGTAAGAGAGAGGAAGACCTTCCATGGCCCTGCCCAGCCTGATTGGTGGAAACCTCTTCAACTCACAAACACCCTTGTCATTTCTCCTGGCAGTCTTCCCCTTGCTGTTTGTTTGCAGTGACTTGACGCGCTGGCGCCTAGAGACAGGGCAGGGCGGGGAAGGCTTTGGAATCTGCACAACTCATTGCCCTCCCCACCACCCCCCCACCCCCACAAGCTCTGTCCTCAAGTTCCGTCTCTGGGGCCCTCGGATCAGATTGCTTGCTTCCAGGTGCCAGAGAGACACTTTTCTGTTTGCTGTCCCACCCAGACTGCCCTCAGTTTGTCCTTCCCCTAGGTGGGAGTGGCAAGCAACAGGCTATTTTGAAAAGACTCTTTCTTCTTCCTCCCTTCTCTTTCCCCACCCCCTCAAACTGCAAGAACATGTTGGCTTCTTTCCATCACTTGGGGCTCATGTTGGAGATCTGAGTCTGCCCTTGTTCCCTGTAAATAGCCCAGAAGTTAAGGTAGGCATACAGTCTTTGGAGGTGAGATGTTCTTGGGGTGCAATCAGGAATGCTCTGAGCTGATTGCACTGGTTAAGGTAACACACTTTTGATCCCAGTTCATGCAGCTTATCAGTCCTAGACCACGTGGTCCAGTCACGACTTATTTTCTAGTCCCGCCAGGCATAAAGTATTACCTAATCTGAGTACCTTTCATGTCCTAAACAGCTGGCAGAAGTTCTTTGTCCTGTTGTTAATCTCTCTGGCCTATGACTCTTTCCTAAGAATGTTTTCTTCTTGAAAAGGACACCTATGCATCTTTAAGATGGCAGAACTTCTACATTAGTGAGCAAGTTTTATGTTGCAACCCAGTTTGAACTAATTTAAACAAAAACAGGAAGGTGATGCTTCACACAGGTAAGGAGTCCAGAGATGCAGAGTAATGCAGAGGTTCAAAAGTGATCACCAAGACACAGGCTTCCTGCTGCTTGACTTGTCATATTTAGCAAATAAAAATACAGGCCATCTAGTTAAATTTGATTTTAGAGACAAAAAAAATATTTAATATAAGTTTATCCCATATTGCTTCCTATAGTTTATCTCTACCTGACATCCTACGTCAGCTTTCTCCTCCTCTTCCTGTTGACATTAATGTCTGGAAGAATCTAGCCATGTGATGATGGAATGACAGCTGGAAACCCTAGCCTCACATCTCAGAGCCCAAGAACAATGGAAGAAGAGCCCCTTGTCCCAAGGGTTCTAGCAAAAGTCCTAGGGGTGCATCTCATTGACCTGGCTTGGGTCTTGTGGTCAACTGGGAAGTAAATAAAGGGATGAAATGCTATCTACATCTGAGTCATATTTCTACCTCTCCATCTGGGATGTGGAGTTAACGACCTCTGAACCACTTTGATTAAGAGTGAGTAGGTGTGTTCCCAAAGACAAACCAGAGTGTTGTTACCAGAAGAAAGAGGAATGCTAGCCAGACATCCACTGTATGGTGTAGTGGTAGGTATTCAACCAAAGCAGGTCTCTCTGGAACTCCTCATATCACAAAGTGGCTTTTTGGAGTCTGGTATGGATCATGGAGCAGTAGACTGTGGTTTTGCTCCTTAAGAATGAATTTGGAGGATGGAATGCAATCTAGGTAACCCTGAATCAACAGAGATAATAGTAACACAGATGTTTATTTAGTACATTTTGTGTGTGGCCTTTGGTGCCTAGAATGAGTCCTACATAAAGATAAAAAAGAAGATATTGTTGAATTGATGAACTTACATTCTAGTGAGAGAAACTGCACTGTATCTTGTTCTAAAGTCTCATAATGCTTCTTTTGTTTTTGCATGCATGCTCAGTTGCTTAGTTGTATCCAACTCTTTGTGACCCAGTGGATTTAGCCTACCAGGCTCCTCTGTCCTTGGAATTTTCCAGGCAAGAATACTGTAAGTAGCATTTCCTACTCCAGAGGATCTCCCCAAACCAGGAGTCCAACCCGCATCCCCTGTATCTCCTGCATTGGCAGGTGGCTTCTTTACCACTGTGCCACCTGGGAAGCCCCTCTTCTGTTTCCACACACAAGTACTTATGAGTTCACAAAGAAAGGATGAATTAACTCCAGATAAGGCCTGTTGGAGGAAATGCATTTGAGCTGGATCTGGGCAGAGTGTAGACAGGCAGATATGGAAGACAGAAAAAGAGAAGTTCCAAATGGAGGAGCAAGAAGAAGCAACCTTTTGACTTCGGGTTGCTGCTTGCATTGGAGGGCACTGCCTTTTAGGGAGATGGACCTTGATGTGGTCTTTTGACTTTACCCAGTGCCGGACAGAAACATTAAGGAATCCTGGGAAAATAAACCAATTGATTAGGTCCTCTGAGCGAGTTAATAACCTGGTACTCCTTTAAATGTTTGCTCACAGTTCATTTAAAGAGAAGACTGAGTGATGTGGGGGTAGGGGAGAACTGGAGAAGGGGGACCCCAGGTGGGGACACTCAACCCCTTTCTGTTGTCCATGGTAATTCTGCTCTGGCCTCAAACTTGCATACTTCACTCAACAAGTGGAAGACCTGCAGTTAAATGGATTCATCTTCCTTATTTAGCAAAAAGACTCTGATGCTGGGAAGGATTGGAGGCAGGAGGAGAAGGGGACGACAGAGAGTGAGATGGCTGGATGACATCACCGACTCGATGGACATGAGTCTGAGTGAACTCCAGGAGTTGGTGATGGACAGGGAGGCCTGGCATGCTGTGATTCATGGGGTTGCAAAGAGTCAGACATGACTGAGTGACTGAACTGAACTGAACTGAAGGTTACTTAAGCCTAACCCTTGGAGAAAGAAGAGTCTTACCTCCTTGCTCCTAGGTGCCTTAATATGCCTTCTAAATATTTACAGTACTTACAGTACTCTTCCTGAGGTGAGTTCTGGTAAATTCTATTTTCTCACTGCCAGGATATTTTGTTTCACTGATGATATTTAGTGTGATGGCCTGTCTCATCCTCCAGATTTGACACTACCCTAAAGGTTTGAAGATTGGAAATTTTTCTCCCTTCAGGCCATGGCTACCTGAGCATGTTGTTCAGAGGAGATCTGAGTTTGCATCACTGATTCACTTAAGCAAAGACACTTTGGAGTATGAGCTTTTCTCCTGCAATAACCATCAAAAACTGCAGTAGAGGCTAAGGGCATGGGTGGTGTTATCAGTGGGGTAAGATTCCTGTATCCTCCATGTAACCTATGCATGTAACCTATATATGTAACCTATATAGAGTGACCTGGAAATTCAGAATAGTTGATAGCTTGGGGTCAACTGATGGCCCTCTCCTGAGGATTGCATCTTCAAGGATGGACAGCTGTCTGCAGCTCTTCCTATTCACAGGTAGCACTAATCTCCAGTCCAAAGGTCTCCTTCATCTAAGCCTTCTATCAACATTGGCCTGTTAAAGATTCTCTGACATGAAAAACTCCAAATTAAATTTTGCTTAAGAAAATGTTACTATTATTTCAGGTTTGTGTCTTTAAGATATAGTGAAGGCAGATCCCTGTTTGTTACAGTGAGGATTCACAAATGAAATGAGCTGGAATATGTGGTTCTAGAAAAAGTTACAGACCAAAAAATTGCCTAGAAAAATAATCAGTTTGACTCATGGTAGGGTCAAGTTATCCTTTGAGTCAACGACTGAAAATTGAATTAAACAAGACAAGAAAAAAACAGCATAAGAGAATAATAGCTCTAGATGTTGTTGTGTCATATTCCTGCCCCCAGGAGAAATTGTATCTTCCCTCCTGTTGGACAGCTGAGTTATATTCTTTGTGAATAGACTCAAGCTCCCTCTGCCTCACAGCTGTATCTTCCCATGGTGTGTACAGTGTTTATTTGTGCTCATACCCTTCACCTCATGCCAAGGTGAGTCCTTTGATCCTGGAATCTTCTCTTCCAGAGTGAGTTTGTCCTGTATGTCTCTCAGATATTCGAAGCCAAAAACAACAGCACCAAATTTTCCTAAAATTTTCCTTTTGTTTATCCTCATGCCCCTAATCTCTCTTGAAAGGCACAATATTCTTGATGGTTTAAAGACTCCTCCTGGAGGAACCGTTAAGAACTTAGGTGAAGGAAGCCAGTCTGAAAAGGCTACAAACTATATGATTCCAACTATATGACATTCTAGAAACTATAGAAATAGTTAAAAAAAAAAGACTGGTGGCTTTGGAGTAGAAGAAGAGGAGAAGGATGAATATGTGGGATACGGGGAATTTTTTGGACTGTGAATATTATGTATGAATTGGTGGAACAGGATATTGTGCATTTATCAAAACCCATAGAATCATTACAACATGCAGTGAACCTTAATTTAAGTTATGGGCTTTAGTTGAAAATAATGCATTAATATTTTTAAATGTACCACACTAATGCAAAGGTGTTAAAAATAGAGGGAGGGTGGGAATATAAGGGAACCCTGTACTTTCTGTTCAATTTTTTTATAAACTTAACACTATTCTGAAAAGTAAAGTTTATTAATTAAAAAAGGAGATCTCCTTTTACCTCCAGTATTTTCCCCTATTTCCTCTATCTCCCTTCAGGAATGTTCGAGTTAAAAGTGACTTAAGATTTACTGAGGGTCCAATCTGCTGCTGCTGCTGCTAAGTCGCTTCAGTCGTGTCTGACTCTGTGCAACCCCATAGACGGCAGCCCACCAGGCTTCCCCGTCCCTGGGATTCTCCAGGCAAGATCACCAGATATTCCTGCATCATCAGCATTTCAAATTATTTAAAAAACACATCAATTTATTGTTCCTGTGCTAATCATAAATAATTGGCACATGTTCACTCAAACCACGAAGCTGAGTCTCAGGCCGACTTCAAGTTAACAAGATGTTCTTCTTCCTCCAATTCCATCCTTTCAGATCATAATGTCTTGGTCCTTCTCCTCCTCCCTGTGCCTTCTCGCTGACCTAAACACTGTCTGTAAGAATTTATGTGAGGAGCTGGTGGGCAGGGACTTTGGGTAGAACTTTACAAGGGTCGTTTTCTCTTGGTCTGGTGGTGAGGAACTTTGCTTCAACCCTCGCCAACCCCTCTTGACCATCCTTCAGTGACTCACAAGAGCCAAATTGGGAATCCACTGAGTTTGACTCAAGAGTGTGGTTCATTATCTTAAAAGCCCTGGTCACACATATCTGAGATGATCCCTGAAGACTCTCCAGATATTTATTTAATGAGAGCAGCAAACCCAAACAAAGAACTGTGTGGTTACAAGAAGAATTTTAAACAAAGTCCCTGAGTAGTGTTCGACCCCTCTCTTCTATAAACAGGCCCTCTCTGTCATCACCCTGGCTGTTCCACAGGGGCCAGAGTTATCTGTCTTGAGGCACTGAAATTGCAGAGTACTGCTCTTCCTCAAGGCAGAGAAAAATAGCCCCAGACCTCGGGCAAGGAGGCTTATAGGCAGATCGTTTAACAGGATTACCTTCAGTTCAGTTCAGTTCAGTTCAGTTCAGTCGCTCAGTCGTGTCCGACTCTCCGCGACCCCATGAATCACAGCACGCCAGGCCTCCCTGTCCAACACCAACTCCCGGAGTTCACTCAAACTCATGTCCACAGAGTCGGTGATGCCATCCAGGCATCTCATTCTCTGTTGTCCCCTTCTCCTCCCGCCCCCAACCTTTCCCAGCATCAGAGTCTTTTCCAGTGAGTCAACTCGTCGCATGAAGTGGCCAAAGTATTGGAGTTTCAGCTTTAGCATCAGTCCTTCCAATGAACACCCAGGATTGATCTCCTTTAGAATGGACTGGTTGGTTCTCCTTGCAATACAAGGGACTCTCAAGAGTCTTCTCCAACACCACAGAAACCAGAATATTGTCGTTTTCCCACTTTCAGGTCCCAAAGTAAGCTTTGGGGCTGAAAAGTAGGGAAGCAAGACTCTGTGTGTTCCTACAACATGTCAGGCATCATGTTAGACACGTTATACAAGCCAGCCCATTTAGCCCTTGGAAATGGGTATCAGGATTCCTCAGTTTACAGATAAGGAGAAAGATGAGTGAGAAGAAGCAACACAGCCAAGGTGAAGTGGCGAGATCATTCCTCCAGCTTGGCACTTTCTAATGGTAATATTAATGCAATGCAAGATACAAACGGGAGCCACCTCTAGGATTTTAAAATTTCTAGTGGCCATGTTTTCTAAAAAGTAAAATAATTAGGCAAAATTAATTTAAGTCATATTTTTTATTTAACTCAGTACATTCAACATATCTTTTCAACACACAATTGATGTAAAAACTGTTGAGATATAGTTCCTTTTTTTGTTGTATAAAGGCTTCAGGAGCTAGTGTGTATTTTAGGCTTACAGCCCATTTCAGTTCAGACCAGTCACATTTCAAGTCACATGTGGATCACAGCCTCTGTATCAGACATTCTAGATCTTTTGCTTTTATCCTTGAGTTCAATGGCACCACTCAAGGTCTGTTTTGCCCTAACCCTTCACTGAATTGTGTTTAAACAGGATGCCCTTGACTTTTGGTGAGAAATACAGCCTTACAAAACGTCACAGCCAGCCGAAGCAAGCAAGTTACTGACTGCTTCTCACAGCCTCACACCATTTAAAGGAAATACTTGCTATCCTTTCCAAAATGATATGCCTCCTTCTATGTCATAATGAATATTTAGTAGCCGATTCTTTGTTTGTTTTGCATTAACTATTAGGAGGCTTGGTGCAAAATTGGATTCGATTTTAACTGTGGATAGATTAGTGATTTAGTGAAGGAATATGATAACATATTTTCTGAGATGTTCTGAACTGCATGAATATACATAATCTTCTCAGGGTAAAATATTTTCTTTCTGGTAATGGACTGTATCTATTTCTTTGGCAAAGAGTCTTATATATAATTTAATATGTTGGACAGCTCTGGGAAATCTGTTGTTAAGTTATGAGACATAGCATGTTTTTTTTTTTTACTGTATTAATTTATTTTTGAGGCTTTCCATAAGTTTTTCTTTCTTGAAAGCTCTTAAACTATATTTTAGAATTAAGTATACCATGGTGTACTATTCTCTCTTTGTTGAAATATAGAGAAATATAGAAAAGCGAGTAATATTTTCTGCCTAATGAAAGAAAGAATTAAAGTTTCCTCTTTTGTAGAGTGAGTGATAGTCACTCAGTTGGGTCTGACTCTTTGCAACCCCATGGACTGTAGCCTGTCAAGCTCCTCTGTCCATGGAATTCTCCAGGCGAGAGCACTGGAGTGGGTTGCCATTTCCTTCTCCAGGTTCCTTTGTAGAAATGATATATAAATAGAGATCCTTTCTGCCTCACCTCAACTTCTGTCATTTTTACAGCAAAGTCTGGTGCTATGCAGTTTATTTCATGAAGACTTACCAGAGATGGCTCCATGGCTGGTACTGTTGTACTGCTGTATTGCAAATAACAGAAGATATGATGGATCTGAAAGGAGCCTTTCAAGTCTTTGGGATTATGCAACTCCTTCATGTTACGGAAGAGGAAACCATCATCACATCTACCAACAGGGATAGGAATATTCACAACGACGTCCTCTATCAGAGTTGCAAAGAGCAGGTGGGAACTTCAGGTGCAATGGAAGGCCATCTCAGAGACATGGGAATTCGTGGGCTACATCTTTTATCCAGACTCAAAACATGATCACTGAGCTTATTTCAATTCCTTTTTGATATCACCAATTCAAGCTCAAGTCCTCATGACTTAAAGAATCTTTATTCATATCTGAAGTGTATTATGTTATTGATTCATTTTGTGTTTATTTGGGCCACCATTTAGAATGAGGGAGAGAAAAAGAGAGAGAGAGAGGCGAGGAAGCAGGAGAGAGGAAAAGAGGGAGGGGGAGGAGGAGAAGGGGGGGAGGAGAAGAGAGAGGGGGAGGAGGAGAAGAGGGAGGAGGAGTGGGGGAGGGGGAGTGAGAGGTTAAACCTGAGATAAATGACAAAAATAGTAGCATATCTGTTCTTTTCAATTCCTCAGGCAGGTACTAAGCACCCACCAAGGTCATGCTGGTGTATATACAAATAAATAAGACCAGCTCATGTTCCTTGCTTTGAAATATACAATGGAACCTTTCTTTTATCTTCTTTTTCCCACTCTATTATTATATCTTTTCCTCTTAGTCTCTTCCATCTTCAGTAAAACATATCACTCTATAATCTGGTATATTAGCTAAAACTCAGAATCATTCTTGATTCCAAATTCTCTCTTGCCCCCATTCCAGACTCTCATCTAGTCATCATTCTTGTGTTTTTAATCTTCAAAATACAGCTCACTTCTCTCTATCTGCACTTCCATGGAGCTAGGTGGATGCCGTTACTTCTATCCAAACCCCTAGAATATTCTGGTTCCACTCTACTTTCTCTATGATCCATTCTTCACAAAGCAGCCAACATGAGCTCTTAAAAACCAAATCAGATTAAGTTACCTCCCTGTTTTAAAACCTTTCAGTGTAGTGTGAAATAAATGCAAACCCTTTTAAGGTGGCTTATGAGGTTTAGCCTTTTCCCACTCCAGCAGCTTCATCTCAATCTACTCCCTGATTTGCTAGGGAGACTTGAGCCACACTGGGTGCCTTTCATCCCATCTGTTTCATTGTCTGTAATTAGCCTTTCATATAAACTGTGTGATGTACTTGATAACTGACAGTGCAGCTTAGCTTCTATCTATGTTCTAAAGGGCAGTTGTCATTTGGTTGCTAAGTTATGTCCAACTCTTTGTGACCCCATGGACAGTAGCCCACCAGACTCCTCTGTCCATGGGATTTCCCAGGCAATAATATTGGAATGGGTTGCCATTTCCTTCTCCAGGGAATCTTCCTGACCCAGGGACTGAACCACCATCTCCTGCATTGCAGGCAGATTCTTTACCACTGAGCCACCTGTGAAGCTAGGTAATATTTAAATCACCCTAAAAAAAAAATGCCAAGCTCTAGAAATGGCCTCAGCAAGTGCTTTATATATCAATTCCTAAATCTGCATTAGAGGATATATTAATTAGTATAAGAAATCCTTCAAATAACTCTTCAGTGATGAAATGAGTGGTGTTTAAGATATGTGATTGGCTGGAAGGTGGTATATAGCACCTCCAACTTTGCATGAAGTATGAGAATCTAGCATGCCAAGTAACCAACACTTTCTAAATGACCTCCTTATTCTAGAAATCCATTTGGTTTGTATGCCACCACTTAGTGGAGGACCCCAATAGCAAATTCTTGCTGTCAGAATACTGTTGCCTCCATCTAAGGGTGTATATTTCAGACAAGGTATTTGTGTGTTGCCCCAAAGGAGATAGCACTTTGTACAGCTATCTTTTAGTGTTCTCAGTAAGAAATGTTTGGGCATCTGGTGGAATTTGGTTTGAGGCTTGCTTCCATTGCAATATGCCATCTGGCACATGGTAATAGAAGAGAAGCCATATGGCTAGCCCTCTATTCTTATTGTTTAGTGAATGCTATAGCTATGGCTAGCCAGATTGGCCTTAGGTGAGGCCCCATCACCCACAAAGAGGCAGAGCTCTTTATCACTTCAGAAACTTTCCACTGCAGTTCCCTTTGCTGGGAATGTTCTCATTCCTTGGTAGTCATCTTCTGATTTAGCTGGTTTCAACTTAAATTTTGGCTTCTCCAAGTAGTTTACTTAATTGCTCTTTCTAATAGATTTCAATCATTTTCCTGATTGCTCTCTCATCCAATTAATCCATTCCTGTTCTTTTCCAGTTCCACTCCAAACCAAGAGAACTAACTGGGGCCAGATTTGGCCAGGAAGACACTAGAAGAGCCCTGGAGTGCGGGAGAGTGGGAGGAGCCAGGGTGCTTTTCCCTCTTGTGCTCTGTCTTGGCTGGCATCTCTGACAGCTAAACCCTCACTCCAAGTCCTAAGTTCCACGGGGCAGCAGCTCTTCTGTGATTCCAGCTTCTGGGCTCTGGTGGTACCACCTCTTCCTCTGGCTTCTTCAGTCCTGGGGATGGCAGTGGACTTCTTGTTTTCTAATCTCTAATGGCTTTCATTGTCCTCTTTCCTTTCCATCATGTGTACAACTCCTAGTATTCAATCCCCTCTGTTTATGACACCTGGATGACTTCTGTTTCCTAATCAGATCTTGTTCTCCTACACCCTATAATAGTAGATTGTCTCACCTTGCTTTGTCCTTTCCTCATATTAGTTTCATAAACAAGTTATAATTATATACTTGTTTATTTGCTTACACTGGCATCTTGCCTATTTCCTACATCACACTGTGATCTCCATGAAAACGGATACTGTCTTATTTGGTCACCATCAGATCCTCAATGTCTTCAGAGTCCCAGGTGCTCAGTAATAATTTATCAAAAGAATAAATAAACCTAGTCCCTCGATTTTTAAATCTTGGATACATGAATCACCCAGAGACAATTGGATGGGCTTCAGGAGATAAATAAACCTTTTGAAATTAAATACAAAAATTAGTATGGATTTCTGTATGTATGATTTTCCCCTTATGGGCAAAAACCCATAACTTTCATTAGTGTTCCAGTATATTATGACCTGAAAGTTAAGAGACAGTGCACCTAGTGGGAGAGATATATACACATACAATTGTTATTAGAGTTTTATAATATTGAAGTTAATAAAAGTACATGGGAGCCCAGAGGACAAGTGAGTCTCTCCTTCCAGCTCTTCACGCCAAAAACTGAAAAGTTAGCCTTAACATCTCATTTTCTCTTATTCTTCACATCCAAACCTATTGGCAATTGGATCAGTTGGCTCTACCTTCTAAACACCTTCAGAATTTGGTCTCTAGCATTGTCACCCTGGTCAAGGCCACCATTTTCTTTTCTGGATGAATGAAAAAGACTCTGGGGCTTCAGCTCTTCCCCTAAAATAGTCTATTCTCAACAGAAAAGCTAAAAATCTGACAGGAGTCAGATCATATCACTTGTTTGCTAAAAATGAGTGGTTCTCATCTCACCCAGAGTTTAAGCAATGGCCTCCCTAGGCTCCTCTGTGAGGCAGCTTCTTGCTGTCTGTCTGTCTCATCTCCTTCCTCTCTCCCACATGGCTCCGCCAGTTGGCCTCGCTGCTGTTTCTTCTTCTCCCACAGGGCCTTTGCTCCAACAGCTTCCTCTGCTGGAAGGGTCTTCTCTCATACAACCTCTTCTTTATTCCTTCATCCCTTTTCATGTCTCTGCCTACACAACAAACAATGCCCCTCCTCCTTCCTACCTGTATCCTGTTCATCTTGCTTTATTTTTATCCACAGCACAGATCACCATCTGACATACCATTTATTTTATTTGTTTTTTTTAAATTATTTATTTATTTTCATTGGAGGATAACTATTTTACAAGATCGTCACAGTTTTTGCCAAACATCAACAAGAATCAGCCATAGGTGTACATGTGTTCCCTCCCTCCTGAAGGCCACCTTTCACCTCCCTCCCCACTCCATTCCTCCAAGTTGTCACAGAGCATCGGCTTTGGGTTCCCTGAATTATAAATCATATGCATTTTACATATGGAGAAAAGAAACCCCACTGTTGGTAGGAATGAAAACTGATACAACCAGTATGAGAACAGTAGGGAGATTTCTTGAAACACTAAGAATAAAAATACCATATGACCCAACAATCCCACTATATGCCCTGAGAAAACCAGAATTGAAAAAGGCACATGTACCCCAGTGTTCATTGCAGCACTATTTATGTATTTATTATTTATCCCTACCAGCAGAACATGAATTCTAACAAAGAGAGAATTTTGTTTCATTCAGGCCTGGAACAGTGCCTGATACATGGTAGATTCTCAGTACATATTTGTTGAGGGAGTGTGGTGGTGGTGACACTTAAGAGAATCTTAAAAGATGAGTAGGATTTGGAGAGGCAAAGGAGAAAGGTAAGTGAGAAGCATCCATCTAGGCTGGACTGGGATAGCCTTTGCCTCCTGAGTATGTTTTAGCTTTAGAATTTTGTATATACCCATTACCCTTTTCCCCTCCACAAAGGTAAGTTCCTAGATAAGTTCTTAGCTGGATAGAGATCCTGCCTCCTATACAGAATTGGCTGTAATGATTTGTTTAGTTCATGGGTATAGGCAGCAGAATTCAACTACCAGGCTAGAGGGATCTAGACTTTAGTTAGTTATTGCTGTTTCAGGATAAGTTCTTGACACACTTGATGAATAATGCAACAGGAGACTAGGTTGGGGGCAGGAATTCATAGTGGAAATAGAGCAAGGTTACTGAGAGGGAAAGAGAGAGACTGAGGCATAATAAAAGCTTACGTCAGAGTCTGAGGCGTTCCAGTCCATCCAGTAATTCTTCTCCAGCCTCTCCCATCTGTCACCCTGAAACGCTGGTGAGATCGACTTCAAGGAGCACAGTCAACTTTTGTTTTTGGAGACTGCAGGGTAAATATTACAGATCTGGAACTGTTGGCCCAAGACTTCAAAGTCTTGAATAAAGCTGCTGGATGATTTGGAAGCCACCTGGCAGGAAATTTAACTTTTCCAGTTTTTTTCCTTCACGGTCCTTAATTCCTACCTGCCTTCCCCATCCTTCCCAACACCAAATTAGCTATTTGGATGCCATAGATGCAGTTTAGACTTGGGTACCAGCCAAGGTCACGGGGCTCAGTGTATAAGAAGTGACTGCCAGCTGTATTTTAGACAGAATTTCCAAGGCCAGAAAGGCAGAGGGAGGGAGGTGATAGACTTCTTGATCCTGGGTTATTTTCTGTCTTACACACACACACACACACACACAAACACACACACATCAGAAAAACACACAGTTCCTTTCTACTGCTAATTTTCTGCTTCCAAAGAGAATGATGTGACAACTTCCTGTCCTTTTTTTTGTCTAGATTCAGTTCTCTTGGTCCCCCTCTGCATGGATGCACTAACTCTACACATGAAAGGGTAAAAATACAGAATAATCAGTAAGGAATCAAAGGAACAAAAATAATAGCTAGACCAGAGGAGTCTCCAAAAGCTAACAAAAGCCTTTGAAATCTAAATCCACACTCTGGAGGAGGGCAGTAAGTGTAATAAAACTATGAGAGCTCAGTTCAAACAAATACGTGATTATAATTGTCAGGAATTATATAAACACAGCTCTGATTCATGAGCTTGCTAATTATTGTCACTGTTTCCAATGTTAAAACTAAGTTCAAGGCTTTCTTCTGTATTTTCTTTAACAATAAACTGTATCTAACTACCTATCTATAAAGGCTTCCCTGGTGGCTCAGATGATAAAGAATCTGGTGGCACTAGTGGTAAAGAACCTGCCTGCCAATGCAGGAGACATAAAAGACTTGGGTTTGATCTCTGGGTGGGGAAGATCTCCTGGAGGAGGGCATGCAACCCATTCCAGTACTCTTGCCCAGAGAATCCCACGGACAGAGGAGCCTGATGGGCTACAGTTGACACGGTCGCAAAGAATTGGACATGACTGAAGCAACTTAACACATAACACATACCTATCTATATCTATATAATAGCTACAGATATAGTTCATTTACATAAAAGCTCAGTGTTTACATTCTGTGTCGATGTACATTCTACATGCCTGCACTTGCAGTGACCTACAGTCAGTCTGAATTTCTGCCTTCTAAGTGCTTAAAATTAGTTCTGTTCTTTATGGTGCTAAATATTATACCACGATACTTTGAAGCATGATCCCAATACAAATCTGCCTAATACAAACAACTAAAATGAAAGTGAAGAATAGTCTTCAGATATTAATCCCAATTAGTTTAATGGAGCCCCTCCTTCTGTCTCATTGTGAATGTCATGTTTGACCTAGGATGTCTGGCCTACAAACCTTAGCCCATTCAAAGCCTTAAAACATATTTAAGCTAGTGGATTTATAAAAGTGACTCATTCACTCACCAAGTACTTTTTGAGTATCTGCTACATATGAGGAACAATGTCATACTCTGAGAATACAAAGTAAAAGGAACATAGTCCTTGCCTCAAGGAACTCGCATGGCTAGAGGATTCTGGCAACAGCAATCTGAAGAGATGAGGGCTGTGATGTGGGTTGTAGCTCGAGATATGGTAGGAGCCTTCACGAAGTGTGCCTATCCTCCAAGATATCCTCTGGGGAAGGGATTCTGGAGGTGGTGATGATGTTTTAAAGATTAGCAGGGTAGAGGGGTTGGAGTGGGAGGTCTAAGAAAGTGTGTTCAGAGAGGGCTGTGCAGTCTCCTCAGGAAGATTTGTGATACCGAGATTCTGTTCTGGGAATCTCCAGGGCAAGCGGGCAGAGAGTAGCAAGATAGTAAGAAACAAGATCTACAAAGGACAAAAGGAAAACCTAGGTACATTGTAAGCTAGAGGTTACTATGATTGAGACTGCATTGTGGGAAGATCTTTTTGTCTTTAGCTATAACTCATCATCATCTCAAGAACTGGGTCTATGTTTTACCAGTTAACATTCATAGTTCCTGCAGAAATGACTCATTAAATTAGACTCTGCCGAGTAATAAACATCAATGTAAAACAGAGCTGAGACCAAATAGAATGGTTGGATATAACACATCTTAATTTTCAGAGATATAACCAACATTGTTACCACCGGATGTCAACTAACTTATTAGGTTGGTGAACTTTTAAGGATTGGCAAGTTTTCAAAGTCCTTGGTAATGGAATTTTAAGAGACAGTGGTCTTCGGAGACTCTGACAAGCCCTAGAGTGAATGGTCATCTTTGGCTCTGCTCCATGGAGGGGACAGAAGATGGAAGAAGAGGAAGAAATCTTTCCAGCATGACCTCAATGAGAGGCCAGGTGTCTAGGTTGGGGATGGAGAACCTGGTTTGGATCCAGCCTGGAGGCTTGTCTTCGGGTTAAGTGGAGGCCTCTGGAATTCCTCTACTTTCTAACCAAGGGTCCTTCTCTGTGCCTCTGTCTTATCTATAAACTGAGGATACTTGCCACAGCCTACCACTCAGGACTCTGAGAGAATTAAACAGAAGCTAGTGTGTGTCCAACACTTAGACCCATGCCAGCACCTAGTAGGCTTTCCATGAATGAAGTGAAACACCTTGCATATAATTAAATGTAGTAAACATTCATTTCCTGTCTCATTCTATATTAAGAAAATAGATACAATGTGAAAGGTATGATGGGAAGAAGTGGTCCAGGAGGTAGGGAGCTGGGCTGAATTACCTACTGATGACCCATTCAGTTCTGAATCTGTGACTCTCTAAGTAGAGATAGAGGTTTGTCCATCATGCGTGAGTCTTCATTTATTACTCTGTGGAGTCCCCTGCCCTGCCTGGGGTAGAAACACAAATCTAAACTCTGCCTCCTGGAAAATTGCATCCTTGCCAAGGCTGGCAAGTTGCTCTATGCCACCCTGTTGGCCTCAGGTTTTCTTCTTCAGTCCAAATGTTTTTGCATTGTTCTCCAAGTCTGACTGAGGCTAGAGGGGATCCCTGAGCTGGTTTCTTCTGATTTGAAACATACACACGTAGGCACACGCATGCACACACTTCATTTTCAGCAGCGTCCCAGGAGGTGAAAAGTCCACCTTAGGATGTGCCAGGTTTAGGCTCTGAGGATCCCTGAGTTTTCTCCATTACCACAATGGTCTGATTGAGCAAGCTTGTTTCAATCCCAGTGGCAGGTCTGCAGGCCAGCTGAAAGCTCATCTTAAACAACCACCTCAAACCTTAAACCCAAATCCCACAGCGGCCCTCCTGGAACCAGGTCTGTTTTCATAGAATATCTGGTTACATTATTTTAAAAATGAGCAACCTTATTATCAATAGTGTTTCTGAGAACCCAGCATTCTTTAGAAAATGCTAGCTCTCCAGGGCTGGCAAAAGCTGCAAAGCAGACACATTCTCTAGCCTGCCACCCTCTCCCTCAGGCATCACCCAGCCAAATCCAACAGCCCAGCTTAACAGAAACAAACACCAAGACTCAACATCTCCTAAGGAGCTGAGTCCTGGGTGATGGAAGGAAGGAGTGGGATCTCTTTCCCTGGTGGTCTTAAAGAATAGGAGAGACTTTTGTAATACGTGTACTGAGTTGGAATTTTAAAAAGCTCAGTACATAGTTCCCTACTTTCTTGAATAGGAGATGGTGAACAACATAATTTAAACTTCCTTTCATACACGTATTTTACGCACATTCTGTGCTCAGCATTGTGTCAAAAGCAGTGTTTTTATTTCAAAACACTTGAGAGAGTGCTGAGTTAGCATCCCAGTATTAGTGAGAACATTGGATGAGACCCTGGGTTTCATTCCTCAGTTTTAGCCTGCATTTGGGTAATCATCAACAATTGAAATTTTCCATGCCTCCGCTTCTTCACCTGTAAAATAGTGATCGTTATTGTGAGGGTAAAATGAAATAATGCATGGGAAAATGTCTTGCAAATTAGAAAGTCTTCAACACTTAAAAAATTTATGTTTCTCTTAGTATGATCACCGACTCGATGGACATGAGTTTGACTGAACTCCAGGAGTTGGTGATGGACAGGGAGGCCTGACGGGATGTGATTCATGGGGTCGCAGAGAGTCGGACACGACTGAGCGACTGAAATGAACTGAACTGAACTGAATGGGAATACTTAGAACTTTCTAATTCCTCCTCAACTAGATATAGACACTTGACAGTTTTCAGTTCAGTTCAGTCACTCAGTCGTGTCTGAGTTTTTGTGACCCCATGGACTGCAGCACTTCAGGCTTCCCTTTCTATCACCAACTCCTGGAGTTACTCAAACTCATGTCCATCCAGTTGGTCATGCCATCCAACTATCTCATCCTCTGTCATCTCCTTCTCCTCCTGTCTTCAATCTTTCCCAGCATCAGGGAGTTTTAGAGGACAAAACGGCAGTTTGAAATAAAAACACTGCTTTTGACACAATGCTGAGCACAGAATGAGCATAAAATACACATATGAAGGAATGTTTAAATTATGTTGTTCATCATCTCCTATTTAAGAAAGTAGGGAACTATCTATTGAGTGTTTTAAAATTCCAAATATCTCTGTCTCATCAATCTATATGCTATCCATATATCTATGCATCTATCTGTGTATCTATGTATCTGAATATCTATCTGTCTATCTACTACCATGTACATTTCTTTATCTTCAAAGTGCGAGTATCAGCTCCCAAGGGTTTCTTGTTTATGAGACAGCTCAGTGGCTCATATAGAGATGAGGACTCATCACTGAGATGCCAATTCAAGAGTCCTGCTCCTCACTAGCTGTGACTTAAGTCACTCTACCTAACTTCTCTGATCTTCACTTATGACATTGGTAAGTTGGGTCAAGGTCTATCTCACCAATTATGGTGAGGATGGAATGAGATAGCATATGCAAAGCATACATTATCATTCCTAGCACATTACACATTCAGCACAAGTTTGACCTTTTACCAACATGATAAATGGGGGAAGAGGAGGGAAGGAAGTTACAGACATATGTGGGAATGACACATGTGGCAAGTATCAAGGTCAAGGTCAAAGGTGAGAGGGAATGTCATTTGATAGTCCTAAAAAACAGTCCAGCCTGATGCTGAGGTAAGCCTAAGGTTACAATGAAATCAGAGCTTTGAGACTGTGGTGCTGGAGAAGACTCTTGAGAGTCCCTTGGACTGCAAGGAGATCAAACCAGTATTCTAAAGGAGATCAATCCTGGGTGTTCATTGGAAGGACTGATGCTAAAGCTGAAACTCTAATACTTTGGCTACCTCATGCGACGGGTTGACTCACTGGAAAAGAGTCTGATGCTGGGAGGGATTGGGGGTGGAAGGAGACGGGGACGACAGAGAATGAGATGGCTGGATGGCATCACCGACTCGATGGACATGAGTTTGAGTGAGCTCCGGGAGTTGGTGATGGACAGGGAGGCCTGGCGTGCTGTGATTCATGGGGTCGCAAAGAGTCGGACACGACTGAGCGACTGAACTGAACTGAACTGAACTGATACTCCCATTTCAGTGAGATACCTACTGTCACTCAAGATTGTTTTGTTAAGTAGAGGAGACTCATTCAAGAGATACCAATCAGCCTGTTCAAGGCAACAACTGAAGTTCTGACTTCAGGCAGGTTAGGAACTGAAGTAAGAAGTGGGAAACATGATAGACATCTTTTCTTTCTCCATTTTCTCCCTAGGAGGCATCACCATGTCTCAAAGCTTTAAATATCATTCATGTGCTGGTGGGGGACTTCCCAGGAGGCACCAGCGGTAAAGAACCCATCTGCAAATGTAGGAGACAGAAGAGATCCAGGTTTGATCCCTGGGTCAGGAAGATCCACTGGAGGAGGGCATGGCAACCTGCTCCAGTATTTTTGCCTGGAGAATCTCATGGACAGAGGAGCCTGGCAGGGTACAGTTCATGTGGCTTAGCATGCATGCACGCACATGCTGATGACTGACTGCCAATTTGTATATCCCCCCTTCACGTCTCCCAAACTTTAGGTTTATAAATTCAGTGGTCTGCTCTATATTTCCCTTTGTATATGTTTTTTATACCTAAACGTATATCTGTATCATCTGGATCTAGATCTAGATATCTACTTTAAAAGCGCAAAACTCAGTTGCTAGTCTTGATCCATCTCTTCCTATATAACTTCCTCCTAACATCTTTTGACTCTCATTGGTTCCATGCATTATTATATAAATTTTAAAAGCACTGATATATCAATAAATGAAGTTTCAAGTTCTGTGCTAAGTACTGGGAAAATAGAATAAAGGATATTCCCTGCCCTCAAAGGGCTCATTAAGTAGTAGGGGAGATAGTACGTTGTCCTGAAGGTATTTTTCCATACATCTCAATGTTGTAAGATCTGCTGTAGGACAGAAAGGACAGGGAGATGTCCCCACAGAGCGATGATGAGAAGCTAACATTTTGAGCTGCTTCTTGAAGGATGATGATGTGGTTGTTGTGTATTGCATTGTGTATTGCAATGTTGTTGTTTTCAATGAGTTACTCTCAACCTATTTGAGAGGATTACACATACCCACCCCAAAGATGAACTTTGGCCATGTGACTTGCATTGGCCTCATGGGATGTGAGCAGAAATGTGGGCTACATTTGAGCAGAAGCCTTAAAAGGCATCACCAGCTTCTGTTGATCGTCTCCTTCTTTTGTAAGAATAATATGTTCCAGAGAGGGGCTTCTTCTTCAGCCTGTATCTCAAGATGAAGAAGATCTGTTGAAAAGAGCCGCAGCCAGTGTGAATCAGTAAGAAGTAAGACTTGGCTGCTGTAAGCTACTGAGATTTTTTGGGGAATTTACTGCTGCAACATAAATGACTAATGCTAACTAATAAAAATCTTGGTACCAGACCTGGAGTGCAACAGCAAACCCACACCATGTGCCACTGGCTTCCAGGTTGAGTGTCACACAGCAAGGAAACTTCCTGGGGACTCACTTAGTCAGTGGAGGAACATTTGGGAAAATTGTTACTTGCAATACTTTTGAGGGTGACACATTATGTTCCTGTATAAGATACCTGTATCTATATCTCATATACCTGTATCTCATACACACACCCTCTCAACTTTTTTTTTTCTGATCATCAGAAGATAATTCATTTTCTCCTTGGAAGGAGGAAGCAGAAATAAAAACAGAACAGTTCAACACCCAAGTCTTCAGTAGAAGTGACTAAAAATAAAATGTTTGGTATGAGAATATTTTTTCCTAAAAATGTGTCAAGCAATGGCATTTCAAGTTTGGGTTGGTGTGAGGTGAAACAGAAGTAGTACTTGCCTGGAGATGAGCCAGAGCATGGAACTGTGAATACACAAATCCGGAGAAAATAACAGATATTATGCAGGAAGCTTTGGGCTTTGGGGAAATTGCAGTCAAGTTTTCCTAAATCTGATTAGCACTAGCCTAGATAGAGGCAGCCAGGATCCCACTTCTGGCCTCGGCACTTCAGAGTCCTCCTTTCCAGCTCTCCTCCAGTGGTACCCCTCCCTGTGGAGTTTGCAGCGTTGAGAATCTGCCCATCTGAAATCCATTTCCTTCTGGCTCCATGGCACCTGGAATCCCTGATCCTATAGGTCCTAAGCTGGCTTCTTAGGCCCACACAGTCTTCTTGTTCAGGTCCCTCTGGAGAGTAGATCACCATACCAGTGTGTACATTTCTGGGCCAAGGAGTTTGGTTTGCAAGGATGTGGATGGAAGCTGGTTGCTGGACCTTAGGATCTTCATATTCATACATGTGAGCCCCTCCTGGTGCTGGATGGAGCTTGGAATGAAAGAGAAAAGGCTTAGTCCATTGGTACTCGTACTCTGGTCCCTGAAAATCTGAGAAGGAAGTTTATTTCCTAAGGACAGAGTGAGCCCAGTTGACACTCCATGTAGTGTAATTTGAGGGTTAGTCACTCAGTCATGTCTGACTCTTTGCACCCCATGGAGTGTTGCCAGCTGGGCTCCTTTGCCCATGGAATGCTCCAGGCAAGAATACTGGAGTGGTTAGCCATTCCCTTCTCCAGGGGATCTTCCTGACCCAGGAATCAAACCTGCGTCTCAGCATTGTAGGCAGATTCTTTACCTTCTGAGCCACCAGGGAATTTGAGGGGCACCTATAATACAAAGTGTGCTTTGGGTAAACCTGCTCTGAGAATTAGTCACAAACCTCCTCCCTAACTGGTATAGTAATGAAGCAGCAAGAAAAATCCAGCTACAATTTTAATTTTCCAAAGCTTATTATGCATTACGGTCTTGTAAGAAAAATATTTCATACGCAGCCACCTGTAAAGTGAAATAGGCTAAAGGCTTGGTTCTCACACAAGGCAATACTTTCTCCATTTGGAATGCAAGCAATGTTCTCTCCTCGGAAAGTTTATAGAGCTTATATCCTGCCTGTTCTCCTTTAATAAAGAAATGTTAAATATTTTAAAATAAACTTTCTTTAATGAGCCAGAAATACATGTCCTCCAGGTCTTTTGCTTCTTTAAACATCCTGAGGGCTATAAAATCCTCTGAGTTGGACTGAATGCCATGTCAGGGATGTGCTCTACTTGCTTGGTTTGGGGGGTCATTCTGGTCTTCAGGGCTACAGTTGGGGTGAGGGCAAGATTCCAAGCATCTCTGTTCCTTTATTTGCGTCTGTTGTCTAACTCATTTCTTCCTGAGAATTGACTGAATAAACGGAATGATTTCTGGCTTCTGTGCTTACATTTAAACAAATTAATTTTTACTGTAGTTGCTTTACAATGTTGTATTAGTTTCTACTGTACAGCAAAATGAATTAACCACACACACACATATATTCTTTCCCTTTTGGACTTCCTTCCCATTCAGGTCATCACAGTGCATTAAGTAGAGGTCTCTGAGCTTTACAGTATATTCTCATTAGTAATCTCTTCTATACCTCAGTAATGTATATGTGTCAATCCCAGTCTCCCAATTCTTTTCACCCTGCCTTTCCCCTTTAGTATCTATACATTTGCAGGATGTGGAAGCAACCTAGAAGCTCATGAACAGAGGACTGGATAAAGAAGATGTGGTACATATATACAATGGAATATCACTCACCCTTAAAAAGGAAGGAAATGGGATCATTTGCAGAAATGTGGAAGGCCCTAGAGACTGTCATACAGACTGAAGTAAGTCAGAAAGAGAAAAACAAATACCGTATATTAACACATATATGTGGAATCTAGAAAACTGGTATGAAGGATCCTATTTGTAAAGCAGAAATGGAGACACAGATGTAGAAAACAAATGTGCTTACTTTTCTTTGCTTTGAGAGACTTAAGCTCTCTACCATGTGTCCACTGTACACACAGAATTCTTCAAGTGTGAAGCAGTGTTTAAACTCATGTCCCAGCTATCCCTCATCCCTTAGGAGGAATGAGCTTCTAACCTGCAGAGAGGAAAGGGTACTGAATCCAGATTTCAAGTTCAAAGCCCTTCATTTACTAACTGGGAAATGCTGGGCAAGTCGATCAAAAATACTGTTAGAAAGAAGCCAGGCATTCACTTTCTCCTTCAAAAATTAACTTACCCCAGACAATTAAATATTAGGCAACATAGACACCAGAAAACAAAGATGAAATGCCCATGTAAACAAAGAGTGAGCAATTACTCTGTGACTTCTATGCTTGAATAGATTAGTAACACCTGCTTTGTCTCCCTCCCAGGCACGTTGTGAGGGCCAAATGTGAGGATGTTCTTGCTGTGCCCTATAGACAGAAGCAATCAATTGTCAGGAATAAGAGAGTGCTAGAAACAGACCTTATTTCGGAGTTTTACACATGGTTGGTATGCAGTAATGGTCTGAGATGAGTGTATCTGCTTTTTTCGGGTTTATAACTGTTTATTTGTTTTTTGTATTCTCTTCACAACTTCCTTTAAAAATATATTCAGGAGAAAACCAAGGTTGAAGAGAATTTCAGCAAGGTTTGTTCTGGTAATTTGAAAATGGGATGCCCCTGGGTTGTTGCCAAACCAGGCTTGGGACCTGGGTCTTGGATTAAGTGGATGATCTTTCACATTCAGAGGAG
Organism: Moschus berezovskii; assembly: GCF_049115385.1. NCBI lineage: Eukaryota > Metazoa > Chordata > Mammalia > Artiodactyla > Moschidae > Moschus > Moschus berezovskii. The sequence goes on from NC_142461.1 coordinate 30,884,659, forward strand.
AGGAAAGCAGCAGGAGATCTCCAGTCTAACAATAGAGATCACTGTGCACTGGTGGGGCAATCAAGTCAAGAGTTAAAATCAGAATAATCGGAATACAAATCATAACACAGAAGAAGGAAACTTCCCATCCCTCCACACTCCCTGAGCCGTTGATTGGAATTACAGATACTGCTGTTCTCTCAGCAGAAATGTATTAAGACCATATGTAAAGATAAATGTTCTGGTTGGAGCAAGATAGGAAAACAGAAAGCAAAGAGCAAATCGGTGGGAGACCTCTTGGACTGCTGTTTCCACCCACACTAAAGAATACTCAGAACCATAGGAGGTTTAGATCCTCTTCACCTTTTCAATTTGCTCATTTATTCAATAAATATTTATGGAGTGCCTGCTGTGGGATCGGACTTCAGAAGGAAGCAAAATCTGGCATAGCCCCTGTCTTCTTGTGTGCTAGCAAAAGACACAGACATTAATCAAACAGTCACACAGCCTCATCCACAGCTGTGATAGTGATTGCGGTGAAGGTAAAGTGTACAGTACAAAGGGAGACTGTACTGAAAAGATTTGATCTCTAAAAGGAAGACACAATAGGATCCTCCAAGGAAATGATGCCTGACCTTGGCTTCCATTATCATGTCTTTTTCTCTTGTCTCTTCTACCTTTCTCTCCCATATTTTAGAGACTGTGGTGATTATGTTGGACACACCTGAACTACCCAGGATAATCTTACCATCCTTAATTGAATCACGTTGGAAAAGTCCCTTTTAAAATATAAGGTAACATGTTCACAGGTTTGGGAGGATGTGAACATCTTTGGTGGAGAAGGCAATGGCACCACACTCCAGTACTCTTGCCTGGAAAATCCCATGGGCGGAGAAGCGTGGTAGGCTGCAGTCCATGGGGTCGTGAAGAGTTGGACACGACTGAGTGACTTCACTTTTACTTTTCACTTTCATGCATTGGAGAAGGAATGGCAACCCCCTCCAGTGTTCTTGCCTGGAGAATCCCAGGGACGGGGGAAACTGGTGGGCTGCCGTCTATGGAGCTGCACAGAGCCAGACACTACTGAAGCAACTTAACAGCAGCAGCAGCAGCAGAACATCTTTGGGGAGTCATTATTCTACTGGCAATACAAGATCATCTGTTTTTAAACCTGAGGAGCAATTAGAGAATAAGTGGTATGTATATGAAAAGACATTGGGCTTCTCAGGTGGCGCTCGTTAAAGAATATGCGTGCCAATGCAGAAGACATAAGAGACGCGGTTTTCGATCCCTGGATCGGGAAAATCCCCTGGAGGAGGGCATGGCAATGCACTCTAGTACTCTTGCCTGCAGAATCCCATGGACAGAGGAGCCTGGTGGGCTACAGTCCATGGGGTTGCAAGGAGACGAGACTGAAACCGCTTAGCATGCACGTATGCACGAAAAGACATTGGCAGCCTTAGAAAACCGGAGATTGTAGTCTAACTGTATTAGGCTCAGCCAAAGAAAGTGGACGGAAGGCAAGCTCTCAGCAGGAGTAGTACTGAGGAAATGAGAGGCAGGGCCCGGAGCTTAATGCCTGAATGAAATGTTTATGATGTATAAGGCTGGTCCATTCTAAAGGCAAATAAAATTCCTGGTAATCCAAAGGATTTGTAAATTGATTTCAGAGTACACAGGTTCTGGCACTATGCCTTGCTGTGTCTGTATCAGGGCTACCTATGACAATCCCAGGGTGGTATTTCTCTAAATGCATTGCCCCTGTCCTGGGAAAGAGACTGGTTTCCTGTTCTTTTGGAGACTCCAAGATTGTGCTGTTTATTAAAATCACCATCCACTCCCTCACACACAACTCTTCCCAGAAGAATCTAAATTGCTTTAATCATATTGTATGTTTCCCTAGTAGAATTTTTCCAGTTCCAGTTTTTCCAGTTTGCTTCTATGGTCGTATATTTTTTCTTCCCTCTTCACTTTGTTCAGGCAATAAAAATAATCAGCCCATCTCTGGTATTGGATATCTACTAGAAAAACTCAAGGGGCTTTAGTAACAGAAATCAAGGGAGAGCAGAGAGAAGAGATGGGCTCCCCAAGTGGCACTAGTAAAGAACCCATCTGCCAATGCAGAAGACATAAGAGATGTGGGTTTGATCCCTGGGTTGGGAAGATCCCCTGGAGGAGGGCATGGCAACTCACTCCAGTAATTCTTGCCTGGAGAATCCTATGGACAGAGGGGCCAGGTGGACTGCAGTCCATAGGGTTGCACAGAGTCAGACATGACTGAGTGACTTAGCATGCAGAGAGAAGAGATACCACCATCTCCAAGTCCTGTTAGTCTAAGTGGACAGCTGTTGTTAGCAGTCTCTGCACATGTAAACCGAGACCACCTTCCTGTCACTTTACCACCCACAGATACTTTACATTCTCTCCAGTTCCATGCATGAAACCTTTCCAAGGAGTCAGGACCAGAAGAAGGTGGAGTAAAGGTAGGAGATTCCATGAATTGGCTGGGGCTTTTCCTGGAAGTCTTCTCAGTAAGGAAGCACAAAGCAGGATTTAAAACGTCATCATTGGATCCTCCCAAATTCACTGTGGAATCAGAGGTCTAATTTTTTTTTTTTCCTAAAATTCATGTTTCCCTTTTCTTTCCCTTTGGAGCTTCCATACTTTAACATGAACTGATTTATTCTTTAGGAAGAAGAGAAAATCGGAAAGCCTGAATAGGAGCTGAAATCCTCTGAGCGTCTGCGTTTTCCCATGTAGAAACAGAGGTTGAACCTTGGAAGAGGTTGAGGTTTCTTCTCTTTGCCAACCCCTTGCAGGGTATGCAGGAGAGATCCCTTCCATTCTCCTGGCCTGTAAGAGGCAGATAATCATGCCCTATCTTGGGAGAGATGATGCATGATAAGGTATGTAAAGCACTTATAAGGTAAGTGGCATCCAATAAGCTTTTAATAAATGTTCATTAGAAGGTAAGATAATGATGATGATGACAATAACAACTCCTCATTTGTCCTGACCCTCTCTTCTTATTTGGGTTCTCAATCATTAAAAAGGAGAAGACACTCAGAAAACCTCTAGTCCTTTTCCCAAGCTTTGCTCTATTGATAAAATTCTGGCAACTTATACTACCCCTTACTTAACTGGCCTGCACATAACACTTTTCTCAAGTTCAACCTCAGTTCTTTGTTATATCTTTGTTGGTCTCTTTCAGTTATCATGCTGAAGTGGTTATCTCGCCTCAATGGGAGTTGTTAATGGTGGAGTAGGATACCCTGGGGAGTAACTCTAGAGACACTGAGAATGCCCTAGCATCTGTTTCTTTAGATCCTACCACATTCCTCCCAAAGCACTCCTTTCAAAATGTGAGCTGTTAAACATGTTGAGAAGTTCTGGCTTAAATCATCAGGTCACACATTCCCCTTCCCTTCTCAGTTCACAGTGGGCTGTGAAGATGATCTGCTAAGTGTTCTCCTCCTTCCCACATAACCGGTTTGATTAGAGACAGGCCAATGTCTCAAACTTTCCTGAAGGCCTCTTCATGACCCTTCTGCTTTTTCATGCCTTGCCCTCAAAGAGCCCTTTTCCATCCTTCCCAGAGGGTCTAAAAGCTCATTTACAAGACTCACAGAGGGAAAGGAAGAAAAAGAACACAGAGAAGATGGTTCATTGCTCAACACTGCCCCTGACAACAGATCCCCAGCTTCCCCCTCTTTGCAGCCTGTAAACTGCTCTGTAAAAATTAAAGAGCAGGAATTTACAGGGCCCGAGAGGAGCCAGAAGGTGAAGACCCATCGCCAACCAACAGGTCAGGCATACTGATGAAGCGGGAACATGAGGCCTTGCCAATTTCTGGCCAATAAAATATCTTCTCTGCCTTCCCAGATCCTTGACCTTCTTTTTCCCACACAATACTGAGTTGGGACACAAATGAGGGAGAAGGTTAACCCAAAAAGCAGCAAAACAAAGCAAAATACCCAGTGTGTCCTGGTCTTTTAGGGGAAGAGTTGGATCATAATGGTCTCCTTCTTGGGCCCTTTATTCCTCTGTGGATCCCTTGGCCCCCTTGCCTGCTTAAGCACCTCCTGAGTTTTCATTTCAGGGAAGCCTGAGTTGGTTACTAGCAAAGACTGTTGCTAAAATAGTTGTAGGTGGAAATAGAAGCCCCAGGTCCTGCAGAAACTGGGATGACTGGGCGAATCTTGGCAGTGGTAGGAAAGATACAGGAGGTGGTTTGGGAGACCTGGCTGGGCTATGCTGGCATTGTGACTTTGACAGGTCATTTCGTGTGTGCTTAGTTGCTCAGTTGGGGACTTTTTGCAACCCCATGGACTGTAACTCGCCAGGCTCCTCAATCCGTGGAATTTTCCAGGCAAGAATTCTGGAGTGGAATGCTATTTTCTACTCCAGGTGACCTTCCAGACCTGAGAGGTCCCTTTAACCTCTCTGAATATCAGCTGCCTCATCCCTAAAAGGAGGAGAGTGGGGCTAAAATGGATCTTGAGACTTCTTTGTCTGCTGCTCGCTAGTTTTTAAATAGATCTGGAACCCAGGGGAGAACAGGTAGAATGTATCGGTAGGAGAAACATCTTGAGACAATATAGGACTGACGTTATCTAGGCTCAACCTTCTGAACGACCAAGTGTTACCTGTATTTTGTCATTTATCTAAGTCTTGCCAAGACTGTATTGATTGGTGTTCACATGATTGGGAATCCTTCCAGTTATTTGAGTTTGAGACAGAAAGCAAGAGCAAGAGCCAGAGAGAGGAAGATGGAGAATGAATAAACGTGGATTTGGTAAGAGCAATAACTATAGTAGAGGTATCAAATACTGGGGCAGACCAAAATTATGTTAACATTCTTTGGTTTCTTGTTTGAGGATAAAAAGTGTCTTCTCTATACTTTAGGGATGCAACCAGTCATTGCCCCTACACAAAACTCCTAAAGAGGTGATGAACTTGACTTACCATCAGACATCATGTGGCATGTTGCACGTATGGGGCTGAGAGATGGAGGGAGTTCAGAGGAGTTTCTGTTTGAGTAATGAGTTGCTGCAGAGTCATCTGCCAGTAATGTGGATTTGGCAAAAACAGGTCCATTTCCTAGATTAGAGCCCCCTGGAACCTAGAGAGAGTTGCACTAGGTCATCTCTGAGTTCCAGAAAATAAGAGTAGTTTTTGGTTGGTTGGTGTCTGAAATTCATACCCAAGTTAAATCACTCATTTGCCAATGGATGGCAAATGTAGCATATTCTGGACAGAATGCTCAGTGCTTTAGTCTCTTGACTCCCTGCCTAACTGTTTCTCCATGAGTTTATGGCCATTTAATTTCTACTGAATGCACAAAATCAGCAAAGCTGTACATTTCCTTCATTGCCAAACCTTTGTTCCTTTCGTTAAGATAATATGATTGAGAAAAAAGGGTGGATGATAGATCTTTTCTATTTGGAATGAAAGTCGTGATTGTGGGTTTGGATGGAGTCTCTCTAAATAGTCTATAAATACTCCCCAAGTAGCCTGAGTTTCTTCTTCCAGGCCTACTTTACCAACAAAGTAGCCTGAGGTGCTTGACAAACAGTTAGGGGGTGGTGATCTTAGAGCTAGGGGAACATATTCAGAGGGAATGTATTAGTCTGAGCCTTGGAAAAGTGACTCAGAAAGAGTAAACCATTGCACTAATGCCCAGTAAGTCAAAGCTGTTCTATAAAAAATATTTATTTTGTCATTGGTACAGTCTTAAGTTTATTGATTATATATTTTCTTTCTCTTAGTTTCTTTCTTGGTTGTATATGACTTCTCCACCTAGAAGGGGCTTTTGAGTTTCCAGTATAGACATCTGGAAGGTACGTGTATGTGAGTCTGTTGAGGGGAGGGTTTCCTAGCCTCGTTATTTAGGGTAGATGGGGCTGGATGAGGTCAGCTGTGTTTTTGAGAGTTCAGGTCAAGGCTCTAACTGGCAGGGAGCAGTCACATCCTCCAAACTTACTAGCCAAGTGCATGCTCTTCTGCAAGCCACTGAGCTGAAGATAAACATGGAGCCCATAATAGTTTTTTCACTTGATGTCCTTTATTACATGTTCCACACTTTAAATTCCTTTGCTTCACTTCTGTATTCATCTGGATCTTTCATAACAAACATTGAAGTAGAAAGAAAAAAAAAAAAAAGTAAACTCCCCTCTTCTACCCTTCCCATCCTTTCTGAGTGACTCACTTCAACCGGAACAATAAATGTTAATCAGTATGGTATGACAGCAGAAAAAAGACATCCACAGTGAAGCCATTTGAAGCAACCAGCTCCTTCCTCTGGGCAGCAGTGGGGCAATGTGGAACAATTTGGTTGTTTTAAAAATAGCATTTTTCAAAATTAGAGCTGTCTGTATCTACAGGATAGTCTGCAGGTCAGGGGTTGTGAAATGCCTGCACTAACCACCAAGCGTGAGCAGGCACTTTTAGTAGTGTTGGCTGGAAGGTGATACAGGCCACTAGACCCAAGCAATCAAGTCTACCTTCACCAGGGGAGATCGAGGGCAAAACAATGCTTCTTGTTTGCACTGGTGTTTTTCTCCATGGAACTCAGAGCTTCCGTGCGTGTATCCTCAACCATTATCCTCATTTTCTGACAGGTGCAATTACTCATCTCCTCTCCTCTGCCCATCTCCTGTTTTGTTTTTCTCTTCATGGGTCATACTTTCCAACAAGCCACAGATACACCTGGTATTCTAGAAAGGCTGTGGTCAACAGAGCGTACTTCTTGGAGATGGCTTAGCAGGTCCTGGAATGACCAGGAAGAACAACTTCAGCACCTGAAGAATGTGGTCACCTTTTAATTTGAAATTAACTGGTTGAGTCCTCATTAGCAGGAAGACTTCTCTCGAGATCCAAGAACTCCAGGGACATAGTCCAAAGTGCACAAACCTGTTTCCAGATACAGGTCTGAGAGAGAACTTGTGTGTACAGTCTGTTCAATTATGAATGCATGTTGTTTCAGCTCCTTCCATGAATGCTTTTGTTAAAAGCTGCCCTGCTACAGACTAATAGAGCAATGGCCATGCTCTCGTGGACCTGGATATGAATATCGGCGAGTGATTTCAAGACCACACATGGGCACCCAGGTTCTAGCCACAATGATCCACAATGTGAGAAAGGCTGTATTTGAGGTAATGAGGTCATTGTGGTGGTGTACTGGGAAAGGGGTTGGCAGAAGGGCTTCCAGTTCATTCAGGGTGAATTCTGCCCTTTGGGGCTATGATCTCCTCTCATTCTAGAAGATCTCAGTTGGGGCCATCCCAGTCTCCCTGATGGTCTGTATTATTCTGTTCAGGTCATTATAACAGAATATCATGTCTGAGTGGCTTAAACAACAGACAGTATCTTGTAGTTCTGGAGGCTAAGTCCAAGATCAAGGCACTGGCAGCCCTACTGATGAGGGCTCTCTTCCTGGTTTGCAGACGATTGTATCCTCATTGTATCCTATGAGGCAGGAAGCTCTCTTATGTCTCTTCTTCTAAAGGCACTAACTTTGTTTATGATGGCACCACCCTCACAATCTAATTACCCTCCCCAACCCCCACTTCCTAATACCATCACATTGGGGGTTAGGATTTAAACATACGAATTTGTGGGGAGTACAAACATTCATATGTTATAATAAGGTCTCTTTCCCAGGAAACGCTTTAGCCCTTTGTGAATTTGCCTTTCTCCTCTGCACATATTGTGAAAAGTATCCAATTTTCTTTATACTCCTTCCTTAAAGCAATGGGTGCCTGCTGGCCTTACATTCAGAAAACTAAGGGAAGTCACTTCGGTTGCTTTCACTATTTGGGGAAAAGTGCGGGGCTCTGTATGGCCAGCAGATGGAAAACTGGAGCGATGTTAAGAGAAGAGGCTGAAAATGCAGATGGGCACCTGGTAAAGCCAGGCTGTGGAGTTTTGATTGGAATCCTCCCTGGTGCCTTGCTACCTTGTCTTTCAGGTAAAGAGTCTGACCTAATTGTTTTCTATATTCTGTCTCATTGTACACACTATTCTACTGGGATAAGAAAGAAAATATTCCTTGATCAAATTGTGCTCTGGTGCAGCCCTTTGTTGTATTAACGAGTCATTGGTATGAGATCAGAAGTCATATTGTAAGAGCAAATCTCCCTTCCCAACCCTGTATATTGGCTGTGTCGATTCAGGGTCTGAGTTGTATATTTGTATATATTTTATATATAGAAATGAGTAGATGTTAATCCTAAAGTCCTACTTTACTCCCCCACTGCTGTCTCTTTTGGTAACCATAGGTTTGTTTTAAATGTCTGTGAGTCTATTTATTTTGTAAATAAGTTCATTTGTATAATTTTTTATATCCAGTATATAAATGATATCATATGATATTTCTCTTTCTCTGAGTTACTTCACTTAATATGGTAATCTCCAGCTATATCCATGTTGGTGCAGATGGCATTGTTTCATTTTTCATGGCTGAGTAATATTCCATTGTGTATGTATCTGTGTGTGTGTATAAGTAAGGTCCAAATTAAGTGCTTTGGGTATTCAGAGAAGGAGTTGTTCCTTAGCAGTGGGGCGGGAAGAGGGAGTTGACGAGTGATTTTTGGAGAAGGTGAATCTTGAGTGAGACTTGGCAGGTGGGTGGAAGGAGGGTGGAGATGTGGGATGGAGATGAGTGGAGAACACATCCCACAGAAAGGAGACCATGATTTCAGGGACATAGAAGGGTAGTACCGCGGATGAGTGGGGAAAAGTGCAGGGCTTAGTATGGTCAGGAGATAGAAAACTGGAGGCATGTCAAGAGAAAAGGCTGAAAATGCAGATGAGTAGCTGGTAGAGTCGGGCTGTGGAGTTTTGATTGGAATCTTTGGCAATGGGGGCCCCTGCAATAGATGTGTTTTTTTTTTTCAATAAAAGTTTTAATCCAGGAATTTGGATCCCTCTTCTTCACTATTTCTGTTCTATATAGTCATCCACTTGTACATTTAATGGCATATTGAGCAGGAGTATGATGGACGAGTCTTTTGGGGTTTCAGAGATCTGTATAATAATACACTATAAAAGGTCAGTACACTCACCTGTGCATTTTTGGGATGAAGATACTGAAACTTGAAACACATAGTAGTCAAGATTCTTACTTTTACTGGTGTATTTACAGGGTCCAAGGGGTAGATCAGGCTCAGGCTTGGGCTGAAGCTAGAGCTCAGATGATGCACTCAGGACTCCATACTCTACACCAGGACAGTTCACTCCCCCATCCAGGCTACAGTTTCAGAAAAGTGCCCCAGTAGTGGTGAAAGAGTCATCAGTGGTTCCAGGACAGTCACTTGGGAAACTGAATGTTCCATTAAAAAATTATGGATTCTAGAAGATGTGAAAATGTAAAAGGGCAGACCCATCCCCAATATCAGAGATTTATTTTCTCTATTGGAGTTAGAGCTTGATTCTTAGAGTCAGTGATGGAGAACACAGGGGTGGAAAATGTCCATTACCACTTGTTTTTTCTTAAGCTCCCGGGGACAACACAGCTTGGATTTAATATCTTGACTCACTGAAAGAAGTCCTGTTTGAGTCTTTCCAAAAAAAAAAAAAAAGGGGAATCATAGCCTCACTCTACATTCAGTGATGAGCTTTCAACATGTTTCCATGTTTCAGTGTTTCTTCTCCTACAGAACTGAAGTGGGAAGCTTCCATGGGTACTCTTCCATGAAGAGTACTCAGGACTACAACATGGCCTTCATTACCCAGAGATCTGACAGGGAACTGAAACTCTTGTATCAAAGCAGTAGACTTAAAAAAAATAAATAAAAGGAATCCCCTGGGGAATGAAAGATGGCATCTCAGCATTTTGGGTTTTTGTTTGTTTCTTTCTTTCTCCCCTGCTTGAATTAACATGAAGTCAAAACCAGATCTTAGAACGGAATTGGCTGCCACATAATTTAGACATGTTTGCATAACATTCTGAAAATAATTCAATAAGAATAGGTTTTTCTTGGAATTTATCGCTGCCTGGCAAATTAGAGCCCAAACACAACAAGTTTGTGCTAAAAAGGCATGAGACACAGCAAATGGAAATGACAGTGGCAGAGAGAAAGGAAACCCAAGCAGCCAGTCGACTTTCATTATCCGTGATGGTGTGAAACAGAAATAGAAAACACAGGGCAGAAGCAGGGACAAACACAGCTTGCGTTTCAGACTCCCCATTTTCTCCAGGACTCAGCAGCAGCTGAGAGGCCAGGGTGGCAAGAGGAGGGCATCTTAGGTCTCGGAAATGGTTCTGAGAATTTTTCTTATGCTGTATTTTTCCATGTCTTCAGTTGAATTTTTCTTCTTATTTTTTTAAATTATGGATTCTAATGGAGAGGACCCACAGGTTCAGAAAATAATAAACTAACATAAATATATAGGAGAGATAATAGTAACTTACAAGGACAGGGTCAGAGCATTAAGCTTAAGGTAGAAGATCCAGAATGATTGTCACTGGGACAAACCAAGTAACTTCTCTGAATGTAACTTCTCTACTTTAAAATGAGGGGAGAACAGTAGTAGCTTGAATCACGGTGAACGTTATTATCAGGGTAGTAATTCATAGCAGCAGGGCATTTTAAATCCATAGGATGTATAAGGACACCTCAGGTCTAACTCAGACCTTTTTATAGATGTCAGTTCCTTATGGTACCATTGTTGTTAGGCTAGAAGCTAAAGATCTTATGGGCAGAATTATGTGCCTGAGTTACCTGCCTGTGGCCCAGTGACTTTTGGACTCTTCCGGACTCTGGACCTTAGTGACTGTGAACACGGTGGGCAAAGCTGTTTCTGCTCCTTTAAATATTGGATTCATGTCAATGTATGGCAAAACCAATACAATATTGTAAAGTAAAAAAATAATGATAATAATAAATAATAAAAATACATATTGGTATCCTTAAACCTCTTCTCTTCTCGCCCTTCCTCATCACCTTCCCCATACGTGCTACAGCTGCACATTCCTCCTGTAAGGATATGGCGCATAATTGGATCTTTTAGCCTAGACTTCTCATCTGACTCCTGGTGTCTACTCAACCATTTGGACATCTGGCAGCCTTTGCATCTGCTCCTACCTGAAATCAGAGTTATTCTATCTTCTCTTCCCTGTCATAGGAAGTCTTAGTTCAGGCTGCTATAATAGAATACCCTTGACTGGGTGGCTTAAACAACAGACATTAATCTCTCACAGCCCTGGAGGCTAAAAAGTCCACAGTCAAGTTGTTGGCAAATCTGATGTCTGGTGAGAGCCCATTTCCTGGTTTGCAGACATCCGTCTTATTGCTGTGTCTTCACCTGGTGGGGAGAGGAAGCACAGGTGTTTCATCCTCTTCTTATAAGGACTCCAAGCCCACAATGACCTCATCTAAACCTAATTACCTCCCAACATCCCACCTCCAAATGCCATCACGTTGGGAGTCAGGGGTTCAACTTATGAATTTGGGGGGAGCACAGACATTCAGTCTATAGCATGCGGTGAATGATTCTATCATCACTCTAGGTACTCAAGCCAGTAGGCACCCAGTAAGTATCCCTGACTTCTCTTTCTGCTTCACTATACACTTGAAATCTATCGAGGTCATTCTGGCCTCTGACTTCAGCATCAACTGAATGTGTCTGCTTTCCTGTATCCTTGCCACCGCCACCCCAGGTCAGGTTCCTGTTCTCTTTCCCTGGGCAATGGCCACATCTGTCAAGTTAGTCTCTAATCTACCACCAATCTGTCCCCTTCTAAACCCCTTCTCCATGCTATAGCCAGAATATTTCTCAAAAGGGAATCAAACATACCTTTCTTCTGTTTCACACTCTTCACTGGCTTCCCCTTGACCTCAGGATTAACTCTAAATTCCTTAGTTTCTATAAGCCTCACAGCATTAGCCTGCCTACCTCTTTAGTACCTCACATGTGCTGCAGTATCCTTGCTTCAGAGAGCTGAGTCTTCATACCAGATGTTCCTCCACAAAGCCTGCATCTTGCCCAGGCAATTTCCATCCTTCAGTTGACCTTGACTTTGTGTAGGAAGCCTGCCTGGATTCTCATTCTTTAACTCCAGAGGAAGAGGAATTTCTTAGTTCCAGAAGTAGAAATAATAGCAGTTTCTTTTCCTATACCTGAGTGTCTTTTCTTCAGAGGGGGCAAACTCACCAGGCCTAACCAAAACAAAACCAAGCTTTGTTGCCATCTCTCAGCTCTGGTGGACCTTGTGAAGGTGGATGGGAAATATTTAACCCATGGGAAAGAAAATTTAGACCTCTAGGCAGAATGCATCTACTCTGAGGGAAGAGCATATGACACCCCAAGTACCTGTAGGTCCCCATAGGGTTTCAGGTTCACCTTGCTTGGTTAGGAGAAGTTCAGCAGGTTCACCAACAAGTCCTATCTGTCAGTCAGTTTTGTCACTCAATCGTGTCCAACTCTTTTCAAGCCCATGGACTGCAGCACACCATGTCTCCCTGTCCATCACCAACTCCCAGGGCTTGCTCAAACTCATGTCCATTGAGTCGGTAATGCCATCCAACCTTTGTCCTACCCTTCTCCTCCCACCTTCAATCTTTCCCAGCATCAGGGTCCTTTCCAATGAGTCAGTTCTTCCCATCAGGTGGTCAAAGTATTGAAGTTTCAGCTTCAGCATCAGTCCTTCCAGTGAACATTCAGGACTGATTTCCTTTAGGATGAACCGGTTGGATCTCGTTGCAGTCCAAGGGACTCTCAAGAGTCTTCTCTAACACCACCGTTCAAAAGCTTTAACAAGACTCATGACTTCATTTTTTCCTAGTCAAAATTCTGTCAGTAATAATAGCAAAGACCTGAACAATGAGGACTCCTTCTCCTTGACAGTAGCAAAGGCCCTTCTCATTTGCTGAACTCTTCCAGTGCAGTTAGGGCTCATGAGCTAACTCCTAATTTACAAATAACCACAAACATTCTCAAATATTATATTGTTAAAGCCAATCATACTCTAACAAATTCAAAGTGAGTATTTGGGTTTCTGAACTTTGAGAGAGAGACATCATCTTGTTTATAACCAAAGACTGTAGTTTCAACTGATTTAAAAGACTGTTCTGGTGATCAGAAATATAAAGTCTCATTATAAGGTAGCATTTTCCTGGGACAAAGGTCCTAAAAAGATGGATTTTTCCAAGGACCACTATGTAGTCATCCTACTGAGTGGAGACAAATGCACCTTCCTCTTCTGGAGTCCCATATATCCCCAAACTTATCATACCCCTTAGCTCTATGCCAAGGTGGTTTTAATGCTTCTCACTCCTATCAGACCCTAAACTCTGTGAGGGTAGGGACATTGAGTGACTTTTTCAATGCTATGTCTCTAGTTTCTGAGACAAAATACATGCTCCAGAAATACTGGTTGAAGATACATATTCTCTTTTGCTGCTACTCAGCATGCTGGTATGAATGAAGAATAAAGTCTCTGTAAGTATGCTGTATTCCTTCAGAATTAGATTTATCTGCTGCCTTTATTTCAAGAGTATTGTGTCAGGACAGCCACCATCTCCTTGGGTTAAGAATATTAAATAGAAAGAAGTTCATCATTTTACCAACCATAAAAAGGTGAAGGGTAAACACATAGGGACATGAGATTAGAAGCCCATAAAGAAAGGAGAACCTTGTGTTTGGGATCAGAGGAGCTAGAAGCAGGTCAGAAGCCACTTGATCAGTTTCTCCTGTGTTGCCTCAAGCTTCACCAGCAAACAGGCTGATGGAATATGTTACAAATCCAAACACTTCATTTCCCTGAGGCCTTGGTGGTGGTGATGAATAACCGCCATTGTGAAGCGGGCTAAAGTCACTGTCCTGTCTAAATATAAATCTTGCCTTCTGTCCCTTCATCCATTTCACCGATGTCACTCCCAACCCCAACTCTTTAACTCCCCTTAGCTTCACAGACTATTAAGTAGACATTCAGTAAATCATCCCAGCAAGAATAGAACTGCAGGAGAAACACCTCATCCATAACCAACGCATCATTCCTTTTGTCAACAGTAGACTGAAATGAAGACTTTCATATCCTTTAGAAAAATTCAGTATCTGGGACACATGTACTAGGAAAGACTATGGCCCTTTATCTCCCAGTCTTAGACAAGGTGGATGATCACCCCATAAATGGGTAGGGTGCAGAGTTGGAAAAACCATACATTGCTGCTCTTGTGTGGTGCCCCTGAACATCTCTAGGATGGACCATGGTGTTTTGAGGGTATGAGTAGGAAAAGGAGCCACACATGAACTAAGGTACGTGTTCAGGTCTTAGATGTGGACCTGAAGCTAGATTGCCAAACTTTGAATCCCACTTGCACTACTTCTAGCTATATGATTCTGGGGAAGTTTCTCAACTCCTATAATCTTCTGTTTTTGTTTTTTCTGTAAAATAGGAATGCTATTTACGTCCAATTCAAGGGCAATTGGGAATGTAAAATGAGCTGATGCAAGAAAAGCACTTAGCATAAGGAATAGCACAGAAAATATCCTCAATACCAATCCTTTGTAAACCATTTAAAGTGGTATCAGTTCAGTTCAGTCACTCAGTCATGTCCAACTCTTTGCGACCCCATGAATCACAGCATGCCAGGCCTCCCTGTCCATCACCAACTCCCAGAGTTCACTCAAACTCATGTCCATCAAGTTGGTGATACCATCCAGCCATCTCATTCTCTGTCGTCCCCTTCTCCTCCCGCCCCCAACCTTTCCCAGCATCAGAGTCTTTTCCAGTGAGTCAACTCGTCGCATGAGGTGGCCAAAGTATTGGAGTTTCAGCTTTAGCATCAGTCTTTCCAATGAACACCCAGGATTGATCTCCTTTAGAATGAACTGGTTGGATCTCCTTGAAGTCCAAGGGACTCTCAAGAGTCTTCTCCAGTATGGTTAAATGAAAAGAAATACTAAAACATTTAAGAAATACTAAAAGAAAATATGACTTCAAAGTAACTTCCTGATTATATAAGAATACTCATGGTTTCTGGGTACACAGTTCACTTAACTATTATGTTTGGGGACTTGGAAATTTTATGAAGGCTTAAGTCAAATTTCCTCTTCCTTCTCTCTGTCTATCTATCTACCTATCTATCTCTAGCTAATAAAACTGGAGTCTAAGAACATACTGTGAATTTTGAAACCAGAGTCAAAATCTAGAATGCAGAATTTCTATTCTTTTATTCAACTTATCAACTGATACTCACAGTTCATGGTGAACTTCTGAGGCACATAAGAAAGGGTTTCTATATGCCATTTGTACTCCTGACCCTGAAGAGAGGGCACAATTATTTGCATACTGCAAAGGAGGATCTGGAAGCTTGGTAATTAAACTGAATTGACTTGAAGATCATGGTGCTATGATTCTTCCACCAGTTGCAGACATTGGGTGTATAGTGAAAGGTACACAGTCGTGTCCGACTCTTTGTGACCCCTTGGACTGTCCATGGAATTCTCTAGGCCAGAATACTGGAGTGGGTAGCCTTTCCCTTCTCAAGGGGATCTTCCCAACCCAGGGATTCAGCCCAGGTCTCCTGCATTGCAGGCAGATTCTTTACCAGCTAAGCCACAAGGGAAGCCCGTGTATAAGATGCCTTAAAATGTCCAAGTAACTTTTCATTCTAATAATGAAAGGAGCATGAAAGCAACAAAAGGATATGGATCTCTGATGGTCTGTCCACTGATATATCCCAAACGTCTAGAAAAGTGCCTAGCACTTAATAGCTGTTCCATAAATATTTATTGAAAAGTGCTAAATGAGTAATCAAATATTAAGCATGGTAAAAAGATAAATATTATCTTTTTGATTTTTAAACTCATTAAAGTCATTGAGGTTACCAATTTGCCTCCATTATAATATGTTGCACTACTACTATTGCTATTCTTTCAAAGTAGCATTTATTGCTTTTATTATTTATATAAGTTATAAAGATTGGCAAAAACAAGAGGTAAATTATGCTCACTCTATATCTCAGAGACTTTCTTTTCAATTTAGAACGTCTCTCCCACTTTGAATTTTGATGCTATCAGCATTCATACATGATTCTGAAAAGTATCCCCGAGTTTATGGCTCACAGACCTCTCTCCCTATATTCCTTCCCTTGGCAAATTCATTCATTATCATGATTTCCACCACATCCTATGTGAGGAAGTGAAGTGAAGTCACTCAGTCGTGTTCGACTCTTTGCGACCCCATGGACTGTAGCCTACCAGGTTTCTCTGTCCATGGGATTCTCCAGGCAAGAATACTGGAGTGGGTTGCCATCTCTAATTTTAGTTCAATCCTTTCTCCTAAGCTCTGGTTCATCATTTTTGATGGTGTGCTTGACATTTTTGCCTTGATGTCACTGTGCTGATTAGAAATGAAAGAAATTAGCTTCTCTTCTCCTGGCATGACTATTTCAATTAAAGACCTCCCCATCTTCCCTGGCAACCCATCCAGAAACCTCTGTCATTAGTGACTTTCTTTCTCCTTGGCTCAGCATATTCAATTAGTCATAAGATCTTGGGAATTCTATCTCCTGATTTCTGTTCCTTGCCCATTTATGAGACTAGTGTCATCACCTGTATTTTATATATTGCTTTTAGATCGACCATCTTGAAATTCACCTGCTCTATCTCTCTCTACTGCCCATGGATTTATATCACCTGAAAAACTGTTGAAGCACCTAAGCCTGGCATTCAAGACTCATTATTTGACCTAAACTACCTTTAAATTAATTTTATCTGAACTGCCTTCTTACTCTGGCATAAGCATCTCTGAACACATCAAAGTTTTCAAGACATGCCCAGCTCTTCTTTGACTCTGTGTTTTGCTCTTGTAGTTCCCTCTGTCAGGATGTTTCATTTTTGCTCTTCTTCCTCCTTGAATTTCTGAGCTGGAATGGAAAAGGTGGGTATAATATTCAAATACTGCTTCCTTGGTGCCTATCCAAGCATCCACAGCAGGAGTTATTTCTGTCCTCTGAGCCTCATAATATGCCATATTTTGGGGGGCATTTCTTGTCATATCCAAAGACATGTAACCCTTATAAGTAAGTATATTGTGTCTAGCCTACCAGCCATTGAGTCCTTTAAGATCTACACCTGGTAAATATTATGGAGAAGCCAAAGGCCAGACATAATACCTTACACTTGAGATAGTCAATCTTTACCCCATCTTCTCCCCCCCGCCCACTTTCCTCCTTCCTGAAAGTGGTCTTTGGCAAGAGTTAGTAGATGTTAACACAGTAGTTTATCAAATTTTATCATTAGACGCAAGGTTGATCAACCTAAGAATAGCTTTGATAGTTCAGCATGGGAGTAGTGAGGAGAAGGAAATGGAATTCCACTCCAGTGTTCTTGCCTGGAGAATTCCAGGGATGGAGGAGCCTGGTGGACCGCCGTCTATGGGGTCGCACAGAGTCGGACAGGACTGAAGCAACTTAGCAGCAGCATGGGAGTAGTGAGAGGTTGGGCACTGGAGCATGGAGGTCCAAAAAATGGGAATTAAGAGGTTCTACTGTGAAACAAAGATACTTCAAGTGAGGTCCACTGGCTGTGATGCAATCAGTATAATTTCTAACAGGATGCTTTGGTGGATAATTCTCCCAAGAACGGTAGAAATCATCTACTGATGAGGTATTTCTCTTAACTCTTGTGAACAACCATTGTAGATTGACTTGCATGCTTGTAAAACTGGAACTAGGATTTTCTTTTTCCTTTGAATCATTCATAAGTGTGTTTACTCACAAAGTCACAGAAATCCTACGTTGTTTAAAGATAAATTTACTTTTCTCACATAGAAAGAAATCTAGAGGTAGGCATAGCAAGAGATCTAGAAGTAGGCATACCATGGATCTGAGATCCATCTTGAACCCAGGCTCTTTCTCTGTTTGAGCTTCTCCATTTTTAGTGCATGGTTTTTGCCTTCCTGGTCACAGAATGGCTGTTGCATCTCCCAATATCATATCTGTGCTTTAGGCTTGAAGAAGGCGAAGGGCCAAAAAGTTTTACTTGAGGCTTTGTTTACTCAGACATTCATTTGTACCATGTTGGCCAGATGTGCATCACATAGCTAATCCAGGCTGGAAGATGACTAAGAAAATCAAGCAGGTATCTATCTAGATTCTCTTACAGAGGAAGGGGAGTGAGAAGTTAGAAATTATTTTCAAGTGAGCCAAACCTTTCTGGCTATTAAACCTCTGACCTTCCTCTACTGCTATTATGGTCTTTGGAAGCAGTAACATCCTTCTTGATTGCCTTAACTGGGTCCTAGGAAATGCTGCTGCTGCTGCTAAGTCACTTCAGTCATGCCCTGACTCTATGCGACCCCATAGACAGCAGCCTACCAGGCTCCTCCATCCCTGGCATTCTCCAGGCAAGAACACTGAAGTGGGTTGCCATTTCCTTCTCCAATGCATGAAAGTGAAAAGCCAAAGTGAAGTCACTCAGTCGTGTCCAACTCTTTGCGACCCCATGGACTGGAGCCTACCAGGCTCCTCCGTCCATGGGATTTTCCAGGCAAGAGTACTGGAATGGGTTGCCATTGCCTTCTCCACCTGGGAAATGTATCTATGCATGAAAGTATGTATCTGTTTGCCTACCTGCTCTAGAAATAGTTTTACTTGTAGGTCCATTGCTGTGATAATTCCACTTCTATTAATTCTTCTTAACATGTTTAAAAGTGGGATATTTAAGAATTGGCTAATTAAGTGGGAATTTGCTGTATGACTCAAACCCAGGCTCTGTGACAACCTAGAGGGATGGGATGGGGTGGGAGGTGGAAGGGAGGCTCAAGAGGGAGTGGACACATGTTTATCTAAGGCTGATGCATGTCGATGTATGGCAGAAACCAGCACATTGTTGTAATTATTCTTCAATTGAAAATAAATAAATTAAGAAAAAAAAGAATTGGATAAATAATCCAAGACCTTGAAGAAACCACCTGCTTTTCAGTGACAACCTGTAGATGCTGAAGGAATACTCTATTAAGGAGAATCTGAGAATCCTGCCGTGTGAGTCTAAGAAACACTTTTTTTCACAAATGGAGAAGATATTATTTAGATTTTAATTTCTGTAGTCTTTAATTTAAGAATGTTGGCCTTTAATTTTTTTGGATTATAAAGTAAAGGAGGATTTGAATTTTGGACTTTGATTGCTCACCAGGAATTTAATACTGGGAGACAGTTCAAATTCAAGTTTGAGTCATTCATATTCCGCTGACACCATATTTTGGGTTGTATTGCTGTTACTTGTACTTGCTATATAACTTCTGATGAAGTATATTGGGCATATCATGACTAGTGACAACTTGAGATGGGATAAAGGATAGGCAAAGGATTTCCAGCCTAGGGTTTTGAACTCATTTCAGAGCCTACTTGAGCAAAGGTTAAATTCTCTGTTATGACCCAGGGAGTTTACACAGAAGAGGGAACACTGATGTGAGAGAAGAGAGACCTCACCAAGGTGGAAGCAGGACCACCACAAGAGAACCTGAGGGATCACGAGTTTAATTACAACCTAAAGGACTTCCCTGGTGGCTCAGTGGTAAAGAATCCCCCTGAAATGGAGGAAACATGGGTTCGATCCATGGGTTGGGAAGATCCTCTGGAGAAGGAAATGGCAACCCACTTTAGTACTCTTGCTGGGAAATCCCAAAGAACAAAGGAGCCTGTCGGGTTACAGTCCATAGGGTCGCAAAAGACTTGGACACAACTTAGTGGCTAAACAACAACAATGGTTTAAGAGAACGAAATCTTGAGAGTGTTAGAGGAGACATTCCCCACTCTTCAGGTTTTCAAAAAGGGGAGAACACTTCTACTACACTACTCAGAGAGGAAAAGCAGGGAAGAACTCTCCTCTCCTTCTCCACCCTAGTCTTCAGTGATTGTGTAATTGGATTTTAGGACTTAGAAACATGTGGCTCAGTCTCTCTGAGTTTTCTTTTTCATGGTTCCGTCTTTGCCCTTTCTTTCCTAGTGAGCTCATGAGGGTCAAAGGCCGGGTGTGACTAACTGCTAGAGGCTGTCCAGAGGACAGACTTTCTTTCCTGACATTTGGAACCTAATGGGTGTGAGAGAATGAGTCTGTGTAAAAGACTTCTCTGTAGACCCTCAAACTCCATTGAGAATAGCTCCTGAGGTCTAGATCTGAGAATTGAGACCTGTTGAGAAGCTCATTTGTGACCATGGATCCAGGCCATATTTTCCAAGGTAATTTTATTAGCCAACAAGCTGCTATTTTTCTCCCAACACCTGACTCCTGCATCTAAGTCTCAGTTGGTTCCAAAGTAAAGTGGAAGAGATGAGATTCAGGATCACCTCTACTTTTCAACAAATAGTAGCAAGAGTAATGTTTGTTGGTTCAGTAGCATATTCCCCAAAAGATCTGACCAGCCACATTCCTGTGGTGAAGCTAGGGGACAGATAGTCACTGAAAAGATTGAGGGGCCCTTTGCTAAGAAAAGGAAGATGAAAAGGTGCCCTTAAAAGATGGAATTTCAGGATGTCCCCTGGTTGAGGACTCTATGGACTGATAGGTAACTCATTGAGAAAAAAATGAAAAATGCTTTGTACTACAGTCTGGAGCTAACTTGGAGAAGGAAATGGCAACCCACTCCAGTACTCTTGCCTGGAAAACTCCATGGACTGAGGAGCCTGGTAGGCTACAGTCCATAGGGTCGCAAATAGTCGGGCACGACTGAGAGACTTCACTTTCACTTTCTGGAGCTAACTATTGTCTGTGGATGTCTCATAATAACTTTTTTTTTTTTTTCTGGTAACATCCTGAAACTTCACAATTTTCCAAATGTCATGGAAATTGCAAAAAGGATGCATGCATATGAGACATTTAATAAAAATCTATTGAATACATCAAACGAAGGTGAGGATATCTATTTAATAGAGTTTATAAGAAATTCATCACACTAAAGGGACACGTTAATAAAAAAAGGAAACCAAAATCCTATCTCCCCAGTCTAAAGCTTCTAAGTGGGACTCATGTAACCACTAGATGGGAATGAGCAGGGGTGGAAAGAGGTGAAAAGAAATATCAAGTAAATATATTATGCCATCAAGTTGGCCTGACATCTCATCTTAGGTTAGACTTTCATATTAAAGCCTTTGTTGTAAATTGTTTCATCATCATTTCAAGCTAAGCCTGGGGACAATACCCCAGAATAACCCTAGGTGAGACTACAAATAGAGGAGAATACAAAGTATTTCCATTGTGTTAAATGGAAAATTGTTAGGGTCACAGATGCCAAGCTGAAAGACCAAAAAGAGAAAAAATCTAATCAGGAAATGCGAAAGCTAAGATTTTAGCAAATTAACTCACCCTGATGACTCATCCCAGATGTATTAAGTTTTCACATTTAACAGCCTCTTCATTGAAAATACTAAATACCATCTGTCTCCAGCAGATGAGTTAATGCTAGTATTAAAGCCTTAAAGTTCACATTTCCTAATTCTTTTGTTTGAAAATAAATAACCTTTATGTTGCAGCAGCACGGTCTTGGGAATGCAATTTCCTCGTCCAGTTGAGAGGAAGAAATACAAAAATTCCAGAATTGAGCTCTTGGGTTGTGAAATGTTCTCTGGGTTAAAGAAGTTTGGTTCTGTGCACAAGCTGCTTCAACTGGATCCATCCCTGGAATTGTTTTGAAGATTAGGTTACTTGCTTTTTTCCCTGGAGGAGGAGGGCATGGCAACCCACTCCAGTATTCTTGCCTGGAGAATCCCATGGACAGAGGAGTCTGGCAGACTAAAGTCCATAGGTTCGCAAAGAGTGGGACATGACTGAAGCGACTTAGCACGCACACATCACTTGCTTTCTTAGCCAAATCTCAATTCTTCATTAAAGGTGAGTCCACATTGTGATACTGGAAATGAGAAATATCTGTCTGACCCCATAACAATCCTCTGAAAACGCTTCCAAAGGGCAAACAACACCTTACCATTTATTCCTACCTTCTTTTTTTCAACAACACGTTTTTTTGGGTAGGAAAATTCTATTAGGTTTGTACATGAGCATTTGGCCTTGCACATTTTGGGTCCTAAGTAAGACTGAGGAAGGTAATAAAGAAAATGTATCAACAATCTTTTTTATATAAGAGGATAGCAAGAGAGAAAAAGCTGGCTGTGCTTTTGGAATCCTGGGCACTTGGGGTATATACACAAAGTTAGACTGTGATTTTAATGAGGATAAAGACTGGATCTCATGCTAAGATTAGATTGTGGTTCCAGCTCAGTCACTAACTTGCCAGTGACCATGGGCAAGTGACTTCATCCCATGAGCCCTAGTTTTCCCTCCTTCAAATGATGAGGTAGGACTAAGGCAACAGACAGATCACAATAATACTGAATGCTTGCATCAAAAGGGAATTAATTTATGTATGAACCATGATTCTTGGTGAGATGGATTGGCAGCTCCAAGACAAATACTCAGATTATTCAGTGTTTTGCTTTGCTCCAGGTCCTTTGTGCTTAAATTCTAAGCTTTCCAGGTCTCCCAGGATTTAACTTTAACTTACCTTTCCAAATTCTATTGATATTTCTTCCTATGTGTGGGCTTTTACTTTTCTGCAAATATCTGCTATACTCCTTCACCTGCTATGTTTATGCTGCTATCTCTACTACACTCTGCCGTATACCTCTTCTTACCAAAATTCCACTTCATCCCCTAATCCAAATGTATTTTTCAGCATGTCCTTTCTGACATATCTCTCCCCCCAAAATTGATATGATCTGTCTTTCTCTAACCAAGGGTTTCTTAAGCTTGTCACTGTAGACACTTTGGGCCAGGGTCATTTTTGTTAGAGAAGAGAGTCTTGTTCATTGTAAGATGTCAGTAGCATTCCTGTTCTTTACCCACTAGATGCCAGTATTACCCTCCCACCTCTCCTCCACTTCTTGCAAGTTAGGACAATTGAAAATGTCTCCAGATGTTGCCAAAGAGTTGTAAAATCACCCATGGTTGAGAATCACTGCTCTAACCCTCCATTCTACTCAGGGTACCATGTGACTAGAGGTGTCCAGTGAGTTGTGAATACAAGTGATATGTCATTTTCATGTTAAAGCATTTGAGTGCTGAAATGAAACCATTCAGAGCTCTCTTTCCCTCTGCCATGGTGACCAGCAATGTCCCAGATGGTGGTTGGTTCACTGGACTGAATCCTGTGGAAAGGATGATATGGGACAGAACCTGTGGCCAAACAACAAGGGAGGTGTAGCATGATTCAGAAATAATCTCTGTTGTTTTAGGCTACTGATACTTGTATGTGTGGTTGGGGGCAGGACTGTTATCATAGCACAACCTCATTCATATTGAATGATGCATATAATGTAGATGTAGATGTTTCCTCATCATTTTCTCTGTGCTATGTACTACAGTAAGCTTGCAGAGAAAGACACGAAATTATCAATTGAAGAATTTACAACCTAGCTACCTCTTCCATTTCAATGAAAGGCCCAGAACAGCTCCAAATTCTCTAAAGCATAATTCAAAATCTCTTGTTTTTACCCTCTGATCTACTTGTAGTTTCTGCTGACCACACAGCACTTGCCTCAATATTAGAGGGTCTGAAAAATCTTTCATTCTCAGTGTACATCTACCCTGATAAATCCACATGCAAGGGAGCGTATGTTTTAAAGATGACAGAGATCGTGGAGTGTATCCAAACCACTGGTATCAGGAACCTCATATTATACGTTGATTTGCATAATGATACCTTACTAAGGCACAGTGATTTTTATTTACTTCAAGGCACTGTCACATAAATTATCTCATTCAACAGGCTGGTAGTTTTAATCTGACTGGTTTGGTTTTTGTTACAAAGTGAAATGTCACCCAACTTGGTGGTGAAGAGCTAGAATCTTTCCAGATCTTTCTGCACTCAACATGGTCCCAAGCCCTCACTATGATGCAGGGTGCTGGGCCAAGATACCAGCTGTCACAACCCAGGGCCCTTGTGAGGACCACCTCTTCTCAGTAGTTGGAGGTCCCTGGTGATGTGCACTCATCCTAAACCTGACTCTTAACCCTCTCCTTCTCACTAGGTAGTACGATCTGTTCTCTCATCCAGTTCATGACCAAAGTGGCAATTCACATACTTTTGTCACAAGACTGAAGAGTTCACTTGATGTAGTCATATTACTAGAATTTAGAGCTACTCTTATTCAGTACTTTCTGAATACTGGCTCATGTGTTGCAAGAGCAATCCCTTTGTCCTTCTTGCATCCTCCCTGGCTTCTTTACTCTGATCCTCTTCTCTTTCTTTCCCTTCCTGTCTCCTACTCTGCATTCCTGTCGTCCATGTTATGGACTATTAATAGCTTTTCTGGACCACAGCAAGATTTGGATTTAGAAACACAAGTGGAGCCAATCTCCCACTTAGCAGAGGGTCCCTTTCAAAGAATTCCTGACAAAATTATTTGGCCTCTGTTTATACTGTTCAGTGCCCCATGGTTCCCAAAGGAGCCCATTCTAATGATTGATAGTTTCAGTAATGATATAGTTTTCCAGTTTTTAACATTAGTGAAGTAGAAAAAAATATACTGGCTGTTTTGTATGAGACTTTCATCTGCCCAGTAATTTTATTATGTTCCTTTTCAGAGACTGATGGGCAGGGTGAAAGGCTCATGCATCTCTCTTTTCTAAGTAATGATTCTCTGATTTTAAGAAACCACAAGGGCTTAGTATCTGGGGCAATTTTTCAGGGCTTTATTATGCATTTTGAATTTCAAGAAACTAATGTGAAGTAGGTCCCAAATTGAGTGTGGTATTCAAGAGGGCAAGATTTAAAGCCCTAAGAGAGGGACAGTTGGCAGTTATTCTCTGAAATTCTCTGCTTCACCTAAGAGTGAAGTGACCATTTTTTAAAAATTTATTTTAGTTGGAGACTAATTACTTTACAATATTGTGGTGGTTTTGCCATACATTCACATGAATGTACATGGGTGTACATGTGTTCCCCATCCTGACCCTCCTTCCCACCTCCCTCCCCTTCCCATCCCTCAGCGTCATCCCAGTGCACCAGCCCTGAGCACCCTGTCTCATGCATTGAACTTGGACTGGCGATCTGTTTCACATATGATAATAAACATGTTTCAATGCTGTTCTCTCAAATCATCTCACCCTCGCCTTCTCCCACAGAGTCCAAAAGTCTGTTCTTTACATCTGTGAATTGACCATCTTTTTAGTGACCATGACCTCCATCCACTTCTGCTCATTGGCCTGCAAATACCTCTGATCTGTTCTGCATCTGTGCTTTTACTTATGCTGTTCTCTTTGCCTACGGATTTCAAAACTTCTCCTGAAATATCTACCTGGATTTCTGCCTTATATTAAAATAATGATATACTTGTCTGCACTTCGTACTAATCCTATAGTAACACTAAATTCTCATCAACACGAGGGCAAGAATTATACACAACTTATCTTTTTAAATCCTTACCCAGCACCTAGCACAGTGGCTTGGGCTCAGAATGGACGTGCAGTATCAGGAAAAAAAAAAAAAGACTTTGGTACAATTTATGACCTAGTTCATTCAAAGGTGAGGTCACTCAGCCAGGAATTTCACACAAAGGAAGTAAGTCCAGCCCATCTCTCCCAGTGACTAAAAACCACAGTTGACGAATTAGCCCAGGCAGGTTGTCTTTCTGGAGCAGAAATGTTTGGACAAAGAGGACCAGCTTTTTGATAAAGGGGGAGTAGACAGTGCTACTGAGCAGTGGCAAGGAGGAAGACTTTTTATGAATTTCCCTGAACTACTTATGTTACTGACTTGTCAATCAATTCAGTTCAGTTCAGTCGCTCAGTCGTGTCCGACTCTTTGCGACCCCATGAATCATAATTGGTTTAAAAAGGAAAGCTAACATGCCCAGACCTAAATGGGATCCTTCCTCCAGATACATAGGTACACAGGCTACAAGCCAGGTCTGTTCTGTGCCCTCTGGTGTGACTGTGGAGGGCAGGGCCAGGAATCAAATCCTGGTTACAGGAAACAATGGTGTGTAAATGGGTCATATCCACTCCCCACTGATGCCGTGTGATATAGTTTAATGGTAACATTTACCTCCCTCTGCTGGCTTTGGAGACAGGCAGGGAGAAACATGAGTCATGGAGGAGAGAAATGGGAGTTAGCACATGATGGACTACAGGATGCAATCAGGGTGGGTGCAGGCTTGGCGACAATGCAGCCTGCTGCTTGTGGCAAGAGTGTTAGTCACTCAGTTGTGTCTGTCTCTTTGTGACCCCATGGACTGTAGCCTGCTAGGCTCCCTCTGTGTCCATGGAATTCTCCAGGCAAGGATCCTGGAGTGGATAGCCAGTTTCTTCTCTGGTGGATCTTCCCGACCTAGGGATTGAACCTGGGTTTCCTGCATTGCAGGCAGTTTGTTTATCATCTGAGCCATGAGGGAAGCCCGTATCCTTGCTAATCATGAGGACACTACCCTAAGCCACAAGCAAAGATGGAGTGGGTAAGAAGCTGTCAACATTCCTGCAGAACACCATTTTGCCATCGAAAGAGATTTTTTCCCCTTTCAATCTAGGTAAATAGTTCCTTGAAAAAGAAGGACGAGCAAGGAAATTTTACTTGATGGTAGGAGGATAGAGTTAGAATGTTTATGCACATCTACCACTCCCAACACATGGGTCGCAAGTCCAGATTCATCACCCTTCATTTTCTTTTGCAGAAAGTTCTCAACCCACTAATAGCATATTATGATATGTTAGCTTATTGTCTAACTGTCTGTAATTACATAATTCATATAATAGCTTAATCTTTTAGTAGTTCCGGAGAAACCTTTTTCTCCCTAAGCAATTGTCAAGGTCTAGTAGGCTTTAGATTGTTTTCTGGTTCTTTTTTTGTCTTATCATGGTTGGCATGGTTCTGGGCACATGGATACTTCCCAGTGGATATTTGTGAGTGGCTCATTAATCAGTTTTATTATCTGATATTGATAGAATTTTAAAATTTTAGATAGACTTTTATTTTTTTAGAGTACTTTTAGGTTCACAGCAAAATTGAGCAAAAAGTACAGAGAATTCCCATATTTATGTGCAGGGAGTATATCAACAGAATTTTATAATTTTCACTACACCATGACATTAAAATATCTCTTAAGGGCTTATAGCCAAATTGGGAGTAAATATGGACATCAGTCATTATCCATGTAATTCTATCCACACATAAAAATGGGCAGACAGTGTTGTACTGTTAAACAGACACACATGAGCGGCTCAGTGGACTGGCTGGTGATTTTTCAATTAAGCACACAAACCATTTGTCTAACCCCTAAGTGGGTGGCATATGTTTAATGTAAGCACAATATTAATAAGAACTAACATTTATTGAGCACTTACTATGCACCAGACATGTCCTAAGCCCTTTACATGTTTTAACTCAGTTAATCCTCACAACAAACCCTGTAATTATCCCTGTGTTAGAGATAAGAAAGGCTGAGGGAAGTTGAGCAGCTGGCTTTTCTGAGTGGCGGGCCTGTCTTTGAGCCCAGACAGCCTGGATTCTAAACCCATGCTTTTAATCACTGAGCTGTACAAGAAAAATACATTCACTCGCATTTATACCCTATCTCTCGATCTGTTTGATATTAGATATGAAAAAATTTATTTTTATTCCATTGCCAAGTGGGGAGGTTTTCCTATATTTTGCATCCTAAACTATAATGTTAGGCCAAGCACAGGACTGTTGTTGGCAGTCAGCTTGGTATATAGAGTTGTTGGATACACACTACAGAGAACATCCTTGGGAAGGGGTCTACTGATTAAAGATGAAATGAGGCTAATGTACTGCTCTTGGGAAAAGATTAAATGTGCTCACAATGAAAGAGCAGGCATGACCATAATTAATGAAGTAATAATCACTTTGGGGCTTAAGCAAGACCTGATTCTTTGATTACAAGTGTTTCCATTTGAAGTGAGCTGGAAGGACTCTCTGGTCTGCCGTAAATATCAGTAAAACTGTTTCATCTTTGGGTTGCAGTTATGCTTAATCAATTTATCTGTCATTTCCAAAGAGCTTCTGAGGTTTTCTTCTTTCCGTCTTTGTGCTTTCAATTGGTTTTCATCAGAGGCGAGATGCTGATTCAGCTTCTAGTCTGAATTTATTCAGCTGGTGCAAAGATTCAGTGACAGGGTTACATTTACATTTTTATCACTGTCTCTTAAACCTGAATAATTTATCGTGTTCTTTCCAGTCCCTCACCCCCATCGTTTTACAGAACCAGAGTGAAGTTCTTGCTTTTGTAATCAAGCTTAGTTTGGATATGCCTGCCATTTCTCATAGACTTCTGACACTCTTTTCTGTGAACTTTGGGGGGAAAATTTTTTCCTACTGACTGATTCATTTTAGATTTGTCAGAGTTCTTTGTATGCATTGCCTTTCAAAGTATGTGGATTCTGCAATAAATTAACTGGCTACTAAAGTAAAGACTTCTGGCTAAGAATCTGATATATTCTTTATAAATGCATTTTTCAATGAAAAGATCAAAAGGTGACAGTGAACTCCAGGGTGACAATCTTACAGATTTCTTCATTCAGGCTTCTTTCTTGGACAGTTTCACTGTTCAAAAGTGGAACTGATAGTCCTGATGTAATCAACAAATTCTGATCAAGGACATTATGTGCATGTATACACACACACACACACACACTATATACTGGTGTCTTTGATCTGAATGAAATAACTTTATCTCTTTGTCAATTAAGAAACAAAAATGAATAAACACATGTTCATGCATACACGACTCAAGCCAAGACTTTTTAGTATTTGACTTTAGAAACACATGACTGTTTCCTCAAACTCAAGTATCAGTACATAATTTTCATTTTATGAAAAAATTCACCTTAGGGTTCATTAAAAAGCAAGCTCTTTTGCATATTTACAATAAGTATTGAATCACCAAAACCTTAAGAATTCCTCCATCTCCTTTAGGGATCTGATTTAGGGCTAAGGCTTACCAGGATTTATGACTGTAAGACTGAGTATGTACTTAAAGGCTAAGTATGTATTAAAGTATGCTACTAAATTCACTGGTAGGCTGGTTAACTTAATTTGTGAGCTTGACTAGGCTATTATTTAGTTGTTTGGTCAAACATCAGTTTAGATGTGGATAGATGTGACTAACATTTATATCAATAGACTTGAGTAAAGCAGATTACACTCCATAATGTGGGTGGGCCTCAATCAATCAGTTGAAGAAAAACCCTTTAAGAATAAAAATTGAGGTTTCCCAAAGAAAAGCAAATTCTACCTCAAGACTGTAAAGTAGAAACCTTTCTTGAGTTTCCTTATCTGCTGAGTCTTATGGGGAATTCAAACTTAAGATGGCAACATCAAATTTTACTCGAATTTCCAGCCTGCTGAAATTCCTCTCCCACTCCAGATTTTGTATTTGTCAACCACTATTATTGTGTGATCAATTCCTTAAAATCTTCCCTCTCTATCTCTCTCTCTTTTCCCTCATTGGATCTATTTTTGGAAGAACCCTGGGTAATCCAAATGGCAGCCACTCCCCCTGCTTCCCTATAGAAGTGACACCTCAGCCCAACACATTGTCATTCCTTTTAACTCAAAATTTTATCGCTCTTTTCTGTCATTAGATCCAAACTGCAATTTGTAGAAGTTGATTTTTAGTGGTAAATTATGAGATTTCTGCCATTTTCTTAGACAAATCTCAACTCCTAACATCCCTGGACCCAGTTCCCATGCCATCTCTTTCGTGAAACCCTCCCCAAGACCCTTCCATCACACTCTCAAGGCTGCATTAAGGTTCCTTCTTCTATGTTTTGACAGCGACCTCTGCACACATTTCTTCTTCAATTTATTTAGCATGGTGCACTGAAATTTTTTAAATATATATTTCTCCCACTATTATAAGATCTGTGATGCTGGGATCAGATTTTATTTATTTTGGTATCCTTGGTGGATACCAAAATATCTTCACAGAGTAGGTGTGCATATATTTTGTTAAATGAATGAATGAAAAGACAGTGTAATGTTAATAGTTCCACATCATCTCTGGAGAGTTCTCTTTATAGCCTTGGGGTACATTGAAAAGATTATAGACATTTGAATCAGACAGCTCTGTCATCTGTTCCAGCTCCCTCACTTTCTAATCTTAGGCTAGTCTTTCAGCACCTTTCACATTCCTTTCCTAACCTGTAAAACAGGAATGATAAACTGCATATCCTTTACCAGGTTACCATGAGGATTAAATGATATAAGTATATGATATTTCAGTAAATAAGAGGTATCACATTCCCACCCCCCTATATTACTAAACATTTGTTGCAACCCACTCTAACTTCTCTGAAGTTGAATCTTCAGAATACACCTGTGGTCTCTGGCTGTCCCCTCAGTTCCTTCATCTCCTTTTCCTTACTAAGAAAAGGGCATGGGTACACTGGGCTGTGACTCAGCTCTGGTTTAGGGTAATCTCTCACTCCAGCCAAGAACCCTTCTTGGGGCCTCTTGTTCAATCTAACCAACTCACTGCAAGCAGTGTCTAATTTTAGAGGCAGAGGAATTATTTTAGGTTTCTTCTCTGAGATTCTCTAAATTAGTTATTCTTGACTAGAGGTGACTTGATTTTGTTCCCCATGGGACATTTGGTAATGGTTGGGAAATTTATTTATTTTGGCCACACCATGTGGCTTGTGGGATCTTAGTTCCCTAACCAGGGATTGAACCCAGGCCACAGAAGTGAAAGCACTGAGTCCTAGCCATGGGGCTGCCAGGGAATTTCTGGAGATGTTTTTGATTCCCACAACTGGAGTGGGTAGGATGCTATTAGCATATAGTCAGTGGAGCCTAGAGATGCTGGTCAATATCTTACAAGGCAGATGATGTCCCTAGACAAAGCCTGTTCTAAGTTATAGAGAATGAACACTTCCTTCTTTGACATGTAAAGGAACACACAACAAGGCTCAGCTATACATCAAAAGGAGGTTCTCCTGAATTTTGATGCTAATAAGCATCTCTATCCATCTCATTTCATTTCCAGACTACACCATCATTTGTTTCTTCTCACTCTGTACTCACTTTATTTTCTGAAAGTATATATTAATATATATAAGCCTCAGGTAGAGGACTGGGCAGCAACAGAAATTTATCAGTACTGGATGGTTATATAGAACAAAAGATAAAGTGAGATGCAAACAACACTCTTACCACATCTTCTAGTTTTATTGGCAGATGAAGACATAGGAGCACAGTCTGTGGTTAAGAGCACACCGGTGTCCTTCTGGTGTCCTTCTCTGCTCGCCATATCGTTAGTTGTGTGATATTGCAAAGTTACCCAGTTTCTCTATGCTTTGCTTTCCTCACTGTACAACGAGACCAAGACTTGTCTCACAGAACTGTTGTAAATACAGATAATATAAAACAAGAAAGCAGCTGTCTTTACCCCAACTCTGCAACTTTCCAGTTATGTGACCCTGGGCAAGTAATTGAACATTTTTAGGCTTTAAATGCTGCACCCATAAGATAGAAGTAAAGTACTAGCAGTATCTATTTCATAGAGATGTTGTAAACATTAAGCGAGATCACATATAGAAAATGCTTTCGTAAGGGCTGAGGAGAAATGTAGACTGTGGAGGAAAGAATTCCTTCTCCCATGCCCATCATAGCAGCACATTCATATTCTCTTCTGATGATGATGATTTTCTACACGTCCAGATTAGGATATCAGTTTAGTAACAGAGTCAACATGGTGATAATTTGGGGGAGAATAAAAAACTTTTTCAGTTGGCAACAATCACTTCTAAGTTAAACCCCTGGGACAATGGTCTTGTTACTGAGTAGGGCTGCATGGCATTTCCCTTGGGCTTCTGGATAAGATCTGAGCTGTGGTGTAGGGCAGTAATGTGAACTGTGCCTAATTGGTTGGGGTGAAGAACAGGGGGCCATCAGTCTGTCTCTGGGCTTAGGCTTGCCCAAGGACAATTATAGGCAAATTAAATAGTAATTCTGTAGATAATTGACATCAAGAGAATATTCCACTTGTTTGGTGCATGTGTGCTCAGTTGTTTCAGTCGTGTCTGACTTTTGTGACCCTGTGGACTATAACCCAGCAGGCTCCTCTGTCCATGGGATTCTCCAGGCAAGAATGCTGGAGTGGGTTGCCATGCCCTTCTCCAGGGGATCTTCCTGATCCAGGGTTGAACCTGCATCTGCTGTATTGCAGGTGGATTCTTTACTGCTGAGCCACCGGGGAAGCCCCCGCTTATCTGGTAGCTGGTTAAAAAGACTGATTCTATATCAAGGAGGACGATGAATGGAATGAACTCTAGCACTTTATTTTTATTAAAAGATTATTATTAGCACAGTGTGAGCTCAGTAACGTTTGATTCTTTGTGATCCATGGTCTGTATAGTACACCAGGATTCTCTGTCCATGCAATTTTCCAGGCAAGAATACTGGATTGGGTTGCAATTCCTTCTCCAGGGGTCTTCCCTACCCAGGGATCAAACCCATGTCTCTTTCATTTGCTGCATTGGCAGGCAGATTCTTTACCAGTATCACCACCTGGGAAGGCCAAAGGATTATTATTAGTACTAATAATAGTTCACAGAGAGTCATGCCTTACATTATGTTAGGAGTATACAAAACCGTGGAGTGGTGAAAATCCAGAAAGCATCTAAAGTACTTGAAAGAAAAGGAGATATTATGAATATGTCCCATTTCAGAACCAAATTACATCCTCCATACCTCATGCAAAAATCCAGTCTTATTTATTGTACATCTCAAACAGAATAAAAAAACAAGAAGAGATGATAAAGATAACTGGGAAGATTTGGAAAAGATACAGATAGAACATAAAATGATAAATAAAACAATCATTTCTAAACTATCAATAAAAAATTCAATCCATTCTGGTAGACGAACTAACATTTTTAATTCTCTCTGTAGAAAATGATTTACAAAATTGCCACCACAGGAAGATGCAATCAATAAGTTTTCAGCCAAAATTTGCAGGGAAAAAGTAATATAAAAATAGAGTTAGTTCTTTAATGAATACAGATATTGATTTAATTCCTCATTTTTGTGATTATTTGTGGTCTCAGTCAGCCTTCAGTAAATTGTACTTTATTTTCATTTCTTTGCTTATCTCAGAAAATAACCACATTGTACCAAAAAAAAAACCCACATAAATTTAAAAAGTAAAATCATCAAAGTTGAATGCTCAGTGTATGGGAACGCAACATATGAAGCACAAACTGAAATTATTATAGAGCTGGAACATATGTATGAACAAATTACCCAGAATGCAATGGGAACAGACAAGGAGCTTAAGAAAATGTGTGAAAAGATAGGAAGACAGAATGAAGATGTGGTAAGAGGGTGAAGGAAAAAGTAAAAATACAAAGAAGTGAACAAGAAAGTAGTAAAATGAAGATGGGAGAAACAATACAAGCATTCTAATAATTCCAATAATCGGACTAGACTAAACTGTTGAAAGACAAAGAGTCTACTTACTGAAGTTTAAAAAATAGTTAATAATACTCTTTAA
Organism: Moschus berezovskii; assembly: GCF_049115385.1. Lineage (NCBI taxonomy): Eukaryota > Metazoa > Chordata > Mammalia > Artiodactyla > Moschidae > Moschus > Moschus berezovskii. Next base: position 30,918,150 of record NC_142461.1, read on the forward strand.
AGAAACTCATCTGAAATATAAGAAAATGAAATGCCTGAAAATGAAGAGTGAAAAATGAAGCAATGGAAAAAGATATGGCAGAAAAACTACTAAAATTCTTTGATAAACTTCTAAAAACTAAAAAAAAAAAGTATTATTATATTTTGAAAAATAATCATTTAAAATGTTATTGAATTTATCAATCTTTCTTTTTGGATGTATGTATCTTTTTTAAAACAACTTCATTGAAATACCTTTAACATATAGCAGTTGTGTATATTTAAGATAAATATATATATATATGATTATCACAATCCAACTAAATAACCTATTCATTACCTCTATATGGTTACCATTTTGTGTGTATATAAGTGAGTTTGTGTGTGTGTATATGTGTTGAGAAGATTTAATAGCCATCCTTTTAGCACATTTCAAGTATATGTTATAGTCTCATTAACTGCTTTTACCATGCTGCACAGTAGATCTGCAAAAAGTGAAAGTGCAAGTGAAACCACTCAGTCGTGTCTGACTCTTTGAGACCCCATAGACTGTAGCCTACCAGGGCTCCTCTGTCCATGGGATTTTCCAGGCAATAGTACTGGAGTGGATTGACATTTCAGAATCAAGACTAGCCCCAGACTTAGAGATGATTTGTCATACATATAACCTTTTCAGAACGGATGGATGTTTTCAGCTTGAGGAACATAGCCATGATTGGGTCAATAGAAAAAAATCTCATTTAAGTAACCTCTTTCATAATATTCATAAACATACCTTTGAGCTTTTAAAATTCATATAAGTCACACGATATTATATTTACATTCTGTAAATAAAAAGACATTTTAAATAAAAGTTACTGCATGATAATGGAAGATTTAATTCCACAAGAATTGTTAAATAATAATTATAGACTTGTAAATACCTAGTTGTGTGCATGCATGCATAGTAAGTCGCTACAGTTGCATCTGACTGAAATCCTACGGACTGTAGCCCACCAGGCTCGACTGTCCATGGAATTCTCCAGGCAAGAATGCTGGAGTGGTTGCCATGTCCTCCTCCAGGTGATCTTCCCAACCCAGGGGTCAAACCCACATTGCAGACGGATTCTTTACCACTGAGCTACTGAGGAAGCCCAAACACTTAGTTAACTATGCTTAAAATAAATAAAATAAGATACACCTACAGGGGGAAAAATACAAGGTTATTGTCTTTACAAGTGATTTTAAACACACATTTCTGAGCTACTAATAGGTCAAGAAGTAAAATAATATTAGTAAAGGTGATGTTGCTATATTAAAATGTAGAATTTGAATAAGAAGCTTGATTTAAAAACATAGAAGACATTTCCTGAAAGTAGCAATATACATTCATTTGATGCACATTTGAAACATTTATAGAAACTGAGGATATTCTAGGCTATATAAGAAATCTCAGCAGATGTCTATTATATAGATATCTATAGGACATGTTCTCTGATCAGAGTGAAGTTAAGATAAGAGTCATTAACAAAAGATAAATACATCTATATATTTGTTAATTTTATAAGCTCAAAATATCTTATGGGTCCAAAAGAAGTAATGCTAACATTTAGAAAATCCTTACAAGTAAATGAGAATGAAATTACATTTACAGTCATTAACATCTAGTGAAAAGTGAACTACAAAGGGATATTATAACCAAGCATAATTATATTACCAAGAAGATGGAAAGTTACTTTTAGTAACTTCAGTAGCTCAAAATTAATGAGCTAGTAATTAAATGAAGACATTAAAAAAGAAAACAGAATAAATCACAGGAAGTAGAAGAAAGGAAATAATAAGGATAAGAATAGAAATTAATAAAATGAAAAATGAAATAAATAAATGAAACAGATCAACAAACAAAGATTCTTTTATTAAAGGTTTCAGAGAAATAACTATGCCAAGACTCACTGAGAAAGAAAGAACACAAGTAAAAATGCTGAAAATAAAAAAATGAACATAAGTATACACATAGCAGAGGTATATAAAATAAGATAATAGCATGAAGCATGTTGTGGCAATATATTTGTAAACTTAAATGAAATAAATTTTTCAAAAAAATATCAAAATTGACTCATAAGAAATAGGAAGCTTCAGGGGTTCTATAAAAATTAATAAAATTCAATCTGTGGTTAGCAATAATACTGTGAAGAAAACAGCAAACCCAAATTATTTTATGGGCTGGTTTTGCAAAGCATAATTTAAAATCGTTGACAATGAGTATAGTATGGCCTGCTGCTGCTGCTAAGTCTCTTCAGTCGTGTCCGACTCTGTGCGACCCCAGATATGGTAGCCCACCAGGCTCCCCTGTCCCTGGGATTCTCCAGGCAAGAACACTGGAGTGGGTTGCCATTTCCTTCTCCAATGCATGAAAGGGAAAAGGGAAAGTGAAGTCTCTCAGTCATGTCCGACTCTTAGCGACCCCGTGGATTGCAGCCTACCAGGCTCCTCTGTCCACGGGATTTTCCAGCCAAGAGTACTGGAGTGGGGTGCCATTGCCTTCTCCATAGTATGTCCTAAACAATCATATTTCAATGCCAGTCATAGACATTAGGCATGCTGATGTGTACTTAATGAATGTCAGTCCTAGTTTTCTTCAATTCAGTATGAGGTCAATATAACCCCCTCTTTTTTTTTTATACTATTAGAGTTTAGTTGCTTTACAGTGTCGTGTTCTTTTCTGCTGTATAGCAAGGTGAATCAGCTAAACACACATATATATATATATATCCCTTCTTTGTCATGACAGACCATTGAGCAGAGTTCTCTGTGCTATACAGTAAGTTTTCATTAGTTATTTAATACATATGAGGTCAATATACTCTTGATTTCAAAACCAGACAAGGATAGAAAGAAAAAGGAAAATTACAGTTAATCTCAGAAACAAGGATGTAAAATTGCTTAAACAAAACATCAACAAAATAAATTGAATGGTATGTAAAATTATGATACATTAAAATTAACTTTATTCCACAAAACAAGTGGTTGCACATCAGAAATCTATAAATGTAATTGACCACATGAACTGAGTCTAGGAAATATACATATAATTATCTCAATAGATGCCAAAAAACCATTTGATGAAATCCAATACATATTCCATAGATTAAATATAGGTTTATACATGTACATGACATATATACTTATGTATATATGGATCTATGTAATTATATGTTATATAAATATCTTTGTATAATGGTACAAGTATATTCTTAAAGTATATATAATTTAAGTATATGTGATACATACTTATATAAATGGATAGATTTTATTTATAGTCTATATATACATATAAGAATGTAAATATATACATATGTATCATATGTATTTGAGTATAGATACCTATTATTATATTGGTACAAAAATAAGCTTAGAGATGTATGGTAGGGTAAATTCAATTATTGTGTGATTTCATTTTGGAGTGTCTTAGTTAATCATAGTTCTGTGTTCTTCCATATAAATTTTAAAATAAACTTGTAATGTATCTAAATAATCATTTAGAACTTTTTAAAATGGGAATTATGCTGAACTTATAAATCACCAAAGATGAAAATAATGATATCCTTATGATATTTAGTCTCTTCATTCATTCATATCTTTTTCAGTTAAAAAACTGAAAATATTAAGGAAAATATCTTTATTTTACCCATTCTTTGAACTAGGAAAAGATTTCTTAAATAGGACACAAAAAAATCTAAGCACAAAAAAGTGATCAATATATCTGACTATAATAAAGATTTCTATTTATTAAAGGATATTATAAATAAAGTAAAAAACAAGTCACATATTATGAGCATATATTTTATTGACATATGAATTCATACACATTTATCCCTGGAATATGTGAAGAACTTCTAAAAATCAGTAAGAAAAATGTAAACAAAAGAAAACAGGAAATTATTTTAGCCAGCATTTCACAGAAGAAATTAAAAATGGAAAATAAGCAGATAAAATTACTGGTCTTATTAATATCCAAGAAAATGCAAACTATTTCTATATGAAATACCCTTTAAAGTTTCACAATTGGTGATATTAAGAAGTCTTGAAACACCAAGTGTTGGTGGGGTTAAAGTAGATTAAAGGGCACTCATAAGTTGAATCTACCTTTAATACAACTACTTTGTAAGATCATTGTCATTCTTCGTAAAGTTGAATATTTGCAGTCTCTAAGAGCTAGTAATTTTAATTTTAGGTGATATTCTAACAAATTTCTCATATAAGTAAGTATACTAGAAGACATGAAACAGTGGTCACAGTAGCACTATTCATGATAGTAAAAGCTGGAGAGAACTTAATGTATAGGGATAAAAGTGAATATTTATTTGCGCCATCTTTGCACAGCACAACAAAATAGATTGAGTGGAAATGATTGATCTACAGCTACATGAAGCAGCAAAAATGAATCTCAAAAACATAACTGTGTGGAAAAAGTCAGTTGCAGAAAACTCTGTGATATATATTGTTATTTCTGTAAAGTTCAGAATTCAGCAAAAATGCACAAGTTTTGTTGTTTGTTTTGTGTTTTTTTTGTTGTTAAATTCACCCATGATAAAATTATCAAAAGGAAATTATCAAGGAAATGAAAACAACTGAATGTAGAAGAGTCATTTCCTCTTGGATGAGACAGGAAGAAGTACACAGGTAGATGGAATGAAGTTGGTAACGGTCTATCTCTTAAATTGGAATGGAGGTACATGTGTTCATTGTATTACTGTGCATTAACACGTAAAGATATTCTTTTTCTTGCATCCAAAATGTAGATGTATCTGCATATCTACATAGACATGCAATAATCTATGTTCTTGACAGTTGGAATTGCATGGAGTCCTAACTCATACCATGTGGGAGCATTGCTCTTCTTTTATGAAATTATTAACAGATTAGATTTAATTATAATATAACTAATGAGAAGATTTTTTCAAATATTTAGAATGAGAGTGGGCTCCAATAATCTAAATTATTGAAATGAGAGCCCCTTGAGATTTCAAGCCCCTTGGGCTTCCCTTATGGCTCAACTGGTAAAGAATCTGCCTACAAAATGGGAGACCTAGGTTCAGTCCCTGGTTTGGGAAGATACTGTGGAGAAGGGAAAGGCTACTCATTCCAGTATTCTGGCCTGGGTTGCAAAGAGTCAGACACGACTGAGCAACTTTCACTTGCACTGAGATTTCAAAGTGGAGAGAGGAAGACACACTGTAAGGTGAGCCCAGGGATCCACGATCTGTGAAAAATTCCACTGAGTGTGGGAAGGGCCCATGACTTGCTTCTAACCCACAGAATACAGTAAAGGTGATGAGATGGCTCCCCATCATTCAGTTCAGTTCAGTTCAGTTCAGTCGCTCAGTCGTGTCCGACTCTCTGCAACCCCATGAATCACAGCACACCAGGCCTATCTTAAATGATGAAGGTAATGGAATGTCACCCTTGTGATTATGTTTCATTATGTAAGAATCTGTCTGAGACAACTATACAGAGAAATTCCCCTTCTGTCCTTGAGGAAGGAAACAACCATGTTGTAGACTGCTTCTGGAGAGTGCCGTGTGACAGGGAACTGTGAGGGTCAAGAGGATCAAGGATCAGAGGATCAAGAGCTGAGCCCTTCACTCATACAAAAAAAAAAGAATCCTTCCAACAACCTGACAGGGCTTGAAGTAGCTTCTACCCCACTTTAGATTCAGATGAGAAAGCAGCCCTGCCTATACCTTGTCTGGTGGCAGCCTGAGCAGAGGACCCAGATAAGATGTGCTTGAACTCCTGACCCACAAAAACTGTGATACAAGAAATGTGTGTTGTTTTAAGCTGCTAGATTCATAGGACTTTGTTATGCAGTAATAGAAAATGTATACATTTATGTATTCTCTTCTCTTCCTATCCCTACAGCTCAACACATGCTTAACTCATAGAGAGTGCAATTTAGTGTTTTGTGTGTGAATGTGGACAGATGGATGAATGGAAAAAGCAAATAGGTCCTCCACTCTCCAGACCCATCCACCAGGATGCTGAGTGGGAGCTTCTTGTGGCAGAGGACGGCTTCCATCTTGGGAGGTGAGTAGGGATGAAGCCTGATCCACGTGATGTCATGAGTTGGTAGGTGAGGAGAGGAGAACAGGTCTGGATCCAGCCTGTTGTCTCAAGCCCCTAATACCTGGAGAAACATTCTAAATGGCAGGGGTAGATTTACCAAAAAGCCAATGAACTTCAGTTTCAGGAGCCTTTACTAACACCTGCCTTTTCCAAGGCCCTGAGCGAGTATCTAGAAAATTTGCATTTATAATTTTGGGTTCATTTTATTTAAGAGGGCTTCATAGACTACAGGTCTTCTTCAGTGGCTCAGCAGTAAAGAATCTGCCTGCAGTGCAGGGATGTGGGTTCAATCCCTGGGTGAGGAAGATCCTCTGGAGAAGGAAATGGCAACCAACTCCAGTATGCTTGCTTGGGAAATCCTATGGACAGAGGATCCTGGTGGACTACAGTCTATGGGGCCACATAAGAGTCAGATATGACTGAGCAACTAAACAAATACAACAATATTGACTGCAAAAGCTGTTGCTTTGTTGTTAAAATCACTCAGTCATGTCCGACTCTTTGCGATCCCAAGCACGCCAGGCTTCCCTGTCCTTCACTATCTCCCAGAGCTTGCTCAAACTCATGTCCATTGAGTTGGTGATGACATCCAAACATCTCATCCTCTGTCGTCCCCTTCTCCTCCTGCCTTCAATCTTTCCCAGCATCAGGGTTTTTCTAGTGAGTCAGTTCTTCACACCAGGTGGCCAAAGTATTGGAGCTTCAGCTTCAACATCAGTCTTTCCAATGAATATTCAGGATTGATATCCTCTAGGATTGACTGGTTTGATCTCCTTGCAGTTCAAGGGACTCTCAAGAGTCTTCTCCAACACCACAGTGCAAAAGCATCAATTCTTCGACACTCAGCCTTCTTTATGGTCCAGATGGCACATCCATACATGTCTACTGGAAAACCATAGCTTTGACTAGCTCTACAAAACCTGGATCTACCCCGATAAACTATAGACAATAGGGAGCCTATGGGTACCTACAGAATATCAAACAAGATGATAGGAAATAGAGGTACCTATCTCTGTACCTACAGAATATCAAACAAGATGATGGGAAATAGAGGCATTAAACAAGTAGTTAAACTGAAGTCCCAAGTTCACAGAGAAAGATTTCTTTCATTCGCTTATTCGTTCATGTATCCATCCGTACATTCACATCAGTGCAAAAATGCACTTCCTTGGTGCAGCTCTGGCCCTCCAACAGTGTGTGCCTCGGAGACTTCACCTTGGTGCCCCATTCACATTTAGTTTGCCTGTCTCAGAAGTCATGCTGATGTCTCACATTCTACACCTGTGCCCTTACTCTGGCCATGCTTGTTCCCACCTCTGAGCCTGATGAGCAGAGAACGTCATTATAATTCCATCTGCTTCTCACCCGTTGCAAGTTTTCTCCCACCATGTTGGCCAATGGGGTATTGGCATCTTTCTAGAAATCCTATTATGCCTGAGTGTCTGGGAATTAATGCTGGGTTTGCTTTTCAGGGGGAGGCTGAAAAGCCCAGTGCAACTGTGTAGTTTGACACTACTAATTCTTCCCCAGATCTGTTAATGCACCCTGGAGCTGAAAGTCATAGGCCACAACTGCTCCACATTGAGTAGATAAACAAACCGTAAATAACTCCATGGGCACATCGTAAATGTGGGGCCAACCTGTCTTTTCCAGCCTATCTGTCTCTAAAGGCTACAGCAGTAATGCAAGCTAGCGGGCCTCCTTCGCGGGGGCTTTAAGCAACAAGAAGGGATCAAAACTGAAACCAGAAGTTTCTCTTGTGGGTAGAGTGGAGCATTTGGTCTTCACCTTTGCTAAAGGCAGAACAAGAGGAAGGGGGCTGAAACTGAAGGAGGGAGAAAGTGTCAACAAGTTACAGAAGCAAAAGAACCGAGACTCTATTCTAAAAGGGATAAAGGGTCTCCCTTTGGAAAACACTTAAAAATAAATGTTTTGGGGGCTTCCCTGGTGGCTCAGAGGTAAAGAATCTGCCTGCCAATGCAGGAGACACTGGTTTGATCCCTGGTTGGAGAAGATCCCACATTCAGAGCAGCTAAACCCCTGTGTCATAACTATTGAGTCTGTGCTCTTGAGAACTGTGCCAGCTGCAGCTACTGAGCCTATGTGCCACAACGACAAAAGCCCGCATGCCCGAATGCTCCGCAACAAAAGAAGTCACAGCAATGAGAAGTCCACATAGGAATGAATACTCAGCACAGTCAAAAATTAATTAATTTAAAAAATAAATCTTTTTGCCAATGCATGTATATGACTATATATCTGTGTGTCTATTTGTGAGCATGTGCACATGTATGTGCATGCACACACACACATACACACACACATATAGACTTCTGGATGACTAAAAGGCTCCTTCATCTTTATCTGTGAAAGAACATTGTATCCAGGGCTGCAGTTAGGTCAAAAGCAGGTTGAAATTGACCTGCATGTATCTTCTCTTTAGTCTACATAGGTTTATAAATATTTTTATACTAAATGTCTTTAGTAATATGTACTTCACAATTTGTTACAGCCTCCACTACTTCCTGATGCCACACCTGACACACTTCAAAGTGTCTGTTACCTCTCTGGCCTCTAGAACAGGGTTTCTTTATATTAGTAGTAATACCTCCTTGTTGTGGGGCTGTCCTCTGTATTGTAGGATGTTTTAAAGCATGCCGGGCTGGAAGAAGCAGAAGCTGGAATCAAGATTGCCGGGAGAAATGTCAATAACCAAAGATATGCAGATGACACTACCCTTATGGCAGAAAGTGAAGAGGAACTCAAAAGCCTCTTGATGAAAGTGAAAGAGGAAAGTGAAAAGGTTGGCTTGAAGCTCAACATTCAGAATACTAAGATCATGGCATCTGGTCCCATCACTTCATGGGAAATAGATGGAAAAACAGAGGAAACAGTGTCAGACTTTATTTTTTTGGGCTCCAAAATCACTGAGGATGCTGATTGCAGCCATGAAATGAAAAGACGCTTACTCCTTGGAAGGAAAGTTATGACCAACCTAGATAGCATATTAAAAAGCAGAGACATTACTTTGACAACAAAGGTCCGTCTAGTCAAGGCTATGGTTTTTCCAGTGGTCATGTATAGATGTGAGAGTTGGACTATAAAGAAAGCTGATCGCTGAAGAATTGATGCTTTTGAACTGTGGTGTTGGAGAAGACTCTTGAGAGTCCCTTGGACTACAAGGAGATCCAACCAGTCCATTCTAAAGGAGATCAGTCCTGGGTGTTCATTGGAAGGACTGATGCTAAAGCTGAAGCTCCAATACTTCGGCCACCTCATGCGAAGAGTTAACTCACTGGAAAAGACTCTGATGCTGGGAGGGATTGGGGGCAGGAGGAGAAGGGGACGACAGAGAATGAGATGGCTGGATGGCATCACTGACTCGATGGACATGAGTTTGACTGAACTCTGGGAGTTGGTGGTGGACAGGGAGGCCTGGCGTGCTGTGATTCATAGGGTCGCAAAGAGTCGGACACGACTGAGCGACTGAAATGAACTGAACTGAACTAACCTCTAGGAATGCCACTAGATGCCAGTAACACCCCCTGTACCAACAGTCATGACAACCAAACATTTCCAATTATCTTTTGTGAAATAAAATTACCCCTAGTCAAGAATCCCTGCTCTAGAGATATATGCGCTTCCCATCCATGCTGGTGCTTCCCTGATGGTTCAGATGATAAAGAATCTACCTCCAGTGCAGAGGGCCTGTGTTTGATCCCTGGATGGGGAAGATCCCCTGGTGAAGGGAATGGCCATCCACTCCAGTATTCTTGCCTGAAGAATTTCATGGACAGAGCCTGGTGGGGTCCAATCCATGGGGTCGCAGAGTCAAACACAACTGGGCAACTAACACTTTCAACACTTTCACTATCCTAGCTAGAGGTTTTCTGAGAATGAGAGAGGTAAAGTGGTTTACTCAAAGTCTGAAAGCTGGTTAGTGTCATACCAGGCATAGTTCTATGATTTTACATTCCTGGCACAGTGCTTTTTTTCCACAGCATGAATAGTGATCTCCAAATTGCCTATTTTCCCATTATATAAGAATTCCTTGAATCTTACAGGCAGCATTTATCAAGGGTAGGTTACTTACCCATTTCAATATATATTTTGGGTTAAAATGGCCAGTTGTATAATTTTGAGGTAATTATCACATCTCAGAGCTCAGTTTCCTTATCTATTAAAAGTAGCCATGGTAGTTCCTGATATTAAGCCAGTCTGAACCAGGTGGCCAGCATGGTGGTTAATGTTGGCATTATTTTATTAGCTGATGGTTATGATGTACTTGTTGTTAAACATTTCTGTTATCACCTACCTATTTTATTAGGATTATTGTGAGGATCAAATAAGATGGTCTAAACAGTGATGGACACATTCTAAACTTGTGACACTGTTGCTGCTGCTGCTGCTAAGTCGCTTCAGTCGTGTCTGACTCTGTGCGACCCCAGAGATGGCAGCCCACCAGCCTCCCCTGTCCCTGGGGTTCTCCAGGCAAGAACACTGGAGTGGGTTGCCATTTTCTTCTCCAATGCATGAAAGTGAAAAGTGAAAGAGAATTCGCTCAGTCATGTCCGACTCTTAGCGACCCCATGGACTGTAGCCCACTAGGCTCCTCCGTCCATGGGATTTTCCAGCCAAAAGTACTGGAGTGGGGTGCCATTGCCTTCTCCTGTGACACTGTTAGCTGTTACTTTTATCCCACCATCAGATAAAAGAAAGAAGCCCATACCTACCACTTTGACCTTATGTCTTATTCTCCTCCCCTCCTTGGCATGCCCCAGGCACAATGAGACAGTCTTCTGTTTTTCTACCTTGGGTTCCTTCCTATTTCGGGGACTTTGCACTTCCTGTATAAAGTACTCTTACCTAAGACCTTTACTTTGCTTCTTCTCATTATGCTGATTTCTGTTCAAATGTCACATATTTAGGAATTCTTTCCTAACCTTTCTTTACAAAAGAGTTCCTACCTATCCAATTCCACACAGCTCTGTGCTCTCTGGACTAGTGCTAGTGATTTATGAAAATTATGATGCTGTGTTTTCCTTCCTCCTCACAAATAAAGAACTTTGTCTTGTTTGCACTCTAGCCCCAGCATCCTACCATGCCATGGTAATAGAAGCAGAGTCAGCCAGATGCTCAATTAATAATTGTGGGAGGGATAAATAAAGGCGAAACACTGGTTCTGATTCCAAATCTAGTGTTCTTTTCACTCTAGTAGCTGTAAGACTATGTAGGAGAAGATGAACAAAATTCACTCATTCTTTGATTTGTTCATTCATTTATTCATCCTACTAGCAAACATATGCCAGATACCTTCTTGGGAATCTACATACTCCATGCAGAAAAGCTCAATAAGTGAATTTGTTTCTATTGTTCTTCATTGTCAGATACAGGTGAGTAAGAAAAATAAAGCTCCCCACCTACAAAGAGCACAAAAATGCTTTTCATATTTTTTGTACTAACGTTGCCTCAAATTCTTGAGAGCCCACTGTTGTTGAAAAGCTCACACAGTTCCTCTGCTGTGAGGACACTAGGTGGGTGGCACACACTGGTGTACCAGGGATGTGCTGGGTGGTACACTGGGCACCAGTGATGCAAAGATGGATGAAGGCTGGTCCCTAGGCTGTAGCTGACTTCGTATCTCCCTGTCTTCTCTGTTCTCTTTCTGTGGTCTTCCTCCATTGCACACTGGCTCTAGCCTGGAATATCACAGGTCTTACTACTGGAAAATACACAGACAGTCAAGACAGTTCAATTGCTGGCAGACCCAACCCCAGGAATGAAACTTGCTTTAATTTTTTTGATTTGGACTTCTAAGGATTTCTACTTTTTTAAACTAGCACAGCCTGAGCAACACTTCTTCTTCTTTTTTTTGCTTCTCCTTAAAAATATCAAACCAATCAAACAAACAACTCCAGAATCAGAATCTTCCTGCCAATGCAGGAGACCTGGGTTCGATCCCTGGGATGGGAAGATACCCTGGTATCTTCCTGGAGGAAATGACAATTCACTCCAATATTCTTGCCAGGATAATCCCATGGCAGAAGAGTCTGGCAGGCAACAATTATTGGGATTGCCAAGAATCGGACATGACTGAAGAGATTAATGCAGGGAATCTTGTGAATGTCTTGTGGATCCTGACTGGCTTTGTTAGGTGGTACATTTACGGTCCTTTGTCATTGAAATCAGTCTAGTTGGCTGTCTCAGTGCTTAGTCACTCAGTCACCTATGACTCTTTGTGACCCCAAGACAGTAGCCCACCAGGCTCCTCCATCTATGGGGGATTCTTCAGGCAAGAATACTAGAGGGGGTGCCTGCCATGCCCTCCTCCATGCCCTCCTACTGGGTGCTAAACAGAGGAGTTTTAATTTTAGGTTGGCAGATGTCTGCTTTTGTAGGTTTCTCAGTACTTTTCCAGAGTTCACATTCCAGTCAACTCTCCATAGACATGTTCCTGGAGCTCTGCTCTGACTTTGCTTAAAGAGGAAGAGGCTGTCCCCCTTTCACTCCCAGATGTTTTTCCTCTACAGTCTGGACTGTTCAGGGACCTAACAGATATTTCCACCACCTTCAATTCTCAACTGCCATTGGCCCCATTACCTGCTCAGGTAATTCAGATTCTGGAGTTTAATTTTGATCAAGGTCCAAATGAATTTATGTGGAAAAAGAACTCAGTGTGCTTTGCACATGAAGGAAACATTATCCCTCTAGGTCTCTAAACATCAGGATGGCTAGATACCTGAGTGGAAACTCAACATCAGTGCAAATCTTATTATAGGGACTCAATTGGCCACCTACAAGGATGACACTATTCTCTTGACAGGAAATTTTACAGCCAATTCTTATTGCTTCACCCCTGCTGTCCAAACTATGCAGAGCTTATCAAGTACATCACAAGATTCATGACTTTTAGTGTGCTGGAAATATAAGTGTGAATGGGATTTGTTGGCTCTCAATGGTCAACCTTGCTATCATCATATTACTTTAATACCCATGGTGTTGCTCAAATCTGGTCTTTTTGAAGAGAGAATTGGCTAGGGCCCAAAGAAAATATTGAAAATTCCAATTTTTTTCAAGACTGTAAAAGGGACACGTGACATGTAAAAGGGACACATGACATGATACAGATCTTCTGCTTTTCCTCCTGTCTGTTCATATACAACTTCTAACTCCCCAGGTCGATGGACAGGGAAGTCTGGCGTGCTGTAGTCCATGGAGTCACAAAGAGTCAGACATGACTGAGTGACTGAACTGAACTGAACTGTAATTCACTCTTGTTCACCAATCTGTCAACTGCAAGTCACTACTTAACTTCTGTCACTTTCTCTCTCCTACTCTTCTCCCCTGATCATTGTCTTCAATTTCCAAAGCTACTTGGAGGAATCCATATATATTTTTTTTTCTTCAGTTTTATTTATTTATTTTACTTTACATTATTTTATTGGTTTTGTCATACATTGACATGAATCTGCCCCGGATATACATGTGTTCCCCATCTTGAACCTCCCCATCCCATCCCTCTGGTTCATCCCAGTGCACCAGCCCCAAGCATCCTGTATCATGCATCGAAACTGGACTGGCGATTCGTTTCACATATGATAATATACATGTTTCAATACCATTCTCCCAAATCATCCCACCCTCGCCCTCTCCCACAGAGTCCAAAAGACTGTTCTATACATCTGTGTCTCTTTTGCTGTCTCGCATACAGGGTTATCGTTACCATCTTTCTAAATTCCATATATATGCATTAGTATACTATTAGTGTATGGTGTTTTTCTTTCTGGCTTACTTCACTCTGTATAATAGGCTCCAGTTTCATCCATCTCATTAGAACTGATTCAAATGCATTCTTTTCAATGGTTGAGTAATAAGGAATCCATATGTTTCCACCACTTAGGATGACCTGTTAATGACAAAGTTTACTCCAAGGCAAACATTACCCTAAATTGTCAGTCAAGAGTAGAACTACGGTCTTGGCCAAGGTAGGGCACTGACACATTCCCCACTTATCCATCACACATTTCCATAAAACTGCATTTACTGAGACCCTTACGGTACAGCTTCATTGGACTTGCCTCTGACCTGACGAGCCATGGTCCATGAGGCCACATAGAGTGCTAGATATTATCTCTTCTTCTCCGTTATCATCTGGTGCCTACAGAGACATCCTTCTTTCCTTTTCAGCTGGAAACAAAAGCTCCCACGCAAATCATTTACAACTACATCCACATGTGTTTAAATTTCATTCAAGGAGAAGACCTTCTGGGCTATTCTAAGAAAAAGAGCACACATCTTTACCTTTATGGGAAGATGGTACAGAACTGAGGAATTACCATATGTCCAGGTAGATTTACTTTGTCTAGAACTCTTTCCTCCTATGGCTATGCTCTTTTATACTTCAGTTTGGGGCCTGAAATCTTGAATTCCTGGGTGTTTGCATTAATTCACAGCCCAAGTGCATGAAGAATTAAATGGAAGTCTTGTGTTACTTGGACCTCACTATAGAAACTGGAGAGGTGAGCATCTACACAACCCTCTCTCCTTAGGCTTGATTCTGGTTCTGTTGTTAGTCTTCCTCTCAACTGAATGAGGTCAAGTTGACATCTGCTTAACAAGGGATGGTCAGAAAAGGGAGCACTATGCAGGGCTCTCAGAAGGCCTCCTCCATGAGAAGGTGTATTGTAATCACATATGCACATCATGTTTCCTGTTTGAATTCTACCTAGTCTTTTAGATTTCAGTTAGATGTCATCTATCCCGTGTGACCTCCTCCTTCCTTTCTCCTAACAGTCATCAGAACATTGTAAATTTGCATTTCTTCTCCAAATGCTCTCACACAGCTCATCATGATCAAATCTGGGCTGCTGAAGTTTCTTATACCATTTATATGTGTCACCTCTAATAAGATGCACATTTTGTGAGATTAAGTACAGACTCCTTTAACCATCAACATCAAACCTCATTCTGTGCCTTTCCCTGGTAGATGCTCGTT
Organism: Moschus berezovskii; assembly: GCF_049115385.1. Lineage (NCBI taxonomy): Eukaryota > Metazoa > Chordata > Mammalia > Artiodactyla > Moschidae > Moschus > Moschus berezovskii. The sequence continues at coordinate 30,933,228 of NC_142461.1, forward strand.
AATGATACTGTTCAATCCATTTCACAGTTTTGTAAGAAAAGGCAATTTTCCAAGGTGAGTGTGACAAATTAGTTTTATAGAAGTCTTTCACATCATTTGTGTTAGACTTGACCACACTAAAATTCAAAAATAAGGAAAGGAAAAAGGAAACAACCATCATTTTTCAAACAAAATGCAGTTTTTTCACTAAAACTGAATAAATTAACAACTTTTCCCCTTTTATCATAAAAAATTATTTTGAATGAATTGTCCCCATTCTTTTCCATAAGAATCAGGATTTTAATTAGAGTCAGAAGCCTAAAACAATCCTGATTTTCTATTTTCTAAGCCAGCTATCATGATTAGAATTAAGATTTTCAGAAGTATGAAATGTTTAGGGTTCTTTGTGATGAAGAGTCAGGCAGTGACACTGTGGGGACCTGTGAAATATGACATCATAATATTAATAACCCAACCATATAAAGTGTTCTCAATAAAGTATATAGCAAGAGATATGTCTGGTTCAAACTGGTACTAAAAGTATTGAGCACCAAATATATATTTATTTGTATTCATTTGTGTATTTCTTTACTTATTGCTCATATTGTTCCAAATCTGATTTAGGGCAAGAGATCTAATTCTGATTTGGTTCATGAAATAAAGATCTATGAGATTATTTAAACCACAAATTCAATGTGAACCAAAAACAATAATCTGGTGGTGACTAAACTAGTCATCTGGAGGGTAGAATTCAGTACCATAGGAGGGCAGATGGAGATGGAATTCATGGCAGGTGACTAGGACAGTGGAGGGCTTAGAACCTTTATCATATGTGCAGTGTTGAAGGACTCAGGGATATGATACTTATATCAGTCTCTCTCTCTCTTTTTTCTCTTTTTTGACTATGCTAGGTCTTCGCTGTGGTACTTGGGCTTCTCTAGTTGCAGTTCATGGGTTTCTCCAGTTATGGTGAGCAGGTTCAGTGGTTGCAGTGCATGGGCTTTCTCTGCGGGTTCAGTAGTTGTGGCTCACAGGCTTCTCTAGTTGCAGCACGTGGGCTTAGTTGCTCTGTGGCATGTGGGATCTTAGTTCTCTGACTAGGAGTTGAACCAGTGTCCCCTGCATTACAAGGTGGATTCTTAACAGCTGGACCACCAGGGAAGTCCCAGCATTAGTCTTGAGAGGTGAAGTATGTGAATGTATCTCAGAAATGCCTTCAACTATCAAGACCTTTCAGATGGAGCAGGTTGAATTGCTTTCTAAGGCTGAACCAGGATTGATGCTCAGAACTTACAGTGATGCAGATTCTCACACAATGATAGAAACAACTTCTAAGTAAAGATTTCTAACAGAGCACACAGCTGTCTCATGAGGTAGCGTGCTTCCCTGCCCCAAATGCTCAGGTGAGGGCTCAGTGGCCACCGTTAGGGATATTCTAGGGAGAGTTTGTCTTCTCTGGTCACCCAGGGTTGGAGCCAGGGAGGGGTGAAGTCTGGGAATGGAGACAATCAGAGTGGAACCTGTTACTGGGATAGCAGCCCTAAGAGGTCGTGTGTCAAGAAAAGGATACAGGCAGTAAAGCCAGGAGTGATGTAGAGGGACCAAAAGCAAGGTATATACTGAGTGGCTCACCAAAAAGCAAGGGAAGAACAGACTGGAGGAAGATAAATACAAGAAGAGTGGGTGAAGGCAAGAGGGATCTGATTTCATGAACTCAGTCCATCTGTAACAGCATTCTACTAGCTTGTAAGCTGACTTCTTTCACTGAATGAGGTGAGTATTTTTTAAATTAGAAATAAACAGCTGACAGATTCTTGCTTTAGTAGCAGCTTAGATTTCTAAATCTCGTATTGTACGAACTGATAAGTCTATCCTCTTTTGCTTGACTTTTGTTTCTATCAACCTCATTAACATCAACAGAGATGCTAAGAATGAGCCTATGGTTTCATCCATACTCTATGGCATTTTGTATCTCCTCAAAAAATAAGCACTAGGTTTAGGGAGCTGAATAACTAACTGAGCTCTTCACTTAACTGTCCGAGTCTTCAGATTTTTTATCTGAAAGAAGGAGGACCAACAAGGAGAGAGACACTCTAGTCCCAAATCTAAATTACCAGGGAGGAGCTGTATGTGTTATTTCTCTTTTGTCACTTGCAAATATTTTTCCCTATCCCAGGCATCAAATGCCATGACACATATTAGCTAATATTCTTTTCTTGGCCTGCAAATGCATTCCCTTGGTTCCCAATTGATGATACAATCTGGTGAACCATTTAAAGCATGATGAAAATACTTCTCAGAGAGTATTAGATATCATGGGACTCTGGATGATGGAGGTCAGACAAAGTTCAAAGGAAATGGTAGGAAGTGGAGAAGAACACCAAAAGTGTTTACCTATGGAAATATTTCTTCAAAACCCAGTTTTAAAGAGTTTTGTAGAATGAAAACAGTGCTTAACTTCAGAAGTCAAATTCTCATTATGAGCTTTCCCAAAAGCAGAATCAGAGATAAGGCAGAAGTGTGAGTGGTTTATTCAGAAAGTTGATCCTTAGGTACAGGCATGAGGGGCAGGAGAAATGACCTGGCAGGAGGGACAGGACATCCAAAATACATCATTGGGTTGGTAAGCACTAGGGGTGACTAAGTTCTTCGGCTGTCTCAGAAGTCCTATAAAATGCGTTTTAGAACTGTTCCCCTGGAAGGAGAAAAAAACAGCTATCACTTAGTTTTCGCTTCCCGTTTTCAAGAGTTATCCCCACCCTCTCCGTGTAAACTTTTGGATCTTTGAGGCTCTGCATGAGAAATGCTGAGGGATTGCCACAGGCATCCCAAGCTGTGGCATCAATTGAGCTTCAGGGCATGAAGCAGAGAGGTGAGATGCTGGCAGGTGATTCATGACTGACACTTGATAAAGTCTTCAGGGAACTGATCACCATAGCCATGAGGGAATACGAGCTGAAATAGATAGGATCTGTAGTAATATAGAGGTTGTCCATATATATGTAAGCAATGTTTCTCTAGATTTCATCCTTCAGGATGTACAACTATAGTGACTCAAGTTCACTGCCTTTTACTACCACCCCGAAACTATAGGGGCCGGCAGATAATTTCATCTGTACTCTTGAACAAGTCTGATCAGCTCCCACAGAGGATCCACTGGGTACTCTCACTGCTTCTCCAGGGGACTGCTGTTCCCTCAGCTGGGGACCACTCCTGCTCCTGCCAAGAGTTGCAAGTTCTGCCCTTAAAAACCATGCTGCACTTAACATCCTTTCTCCCCTGAAATTTCAGGACTTGGTTATTTGGCCCAGCTTCTTATTCCCAACCCATTCATTTTGATAAGTTCATTCACTGTCAGGTGACTTAGTGGAAACAGACTTTTGGAAGTGCAGTATCCAGGTAGCCTACAGGTGAAATGAAATGAAATGAAATGAATGAAAGTCACTCAGTCATGTCCGACTCTTTGCGACTTCATGGATAGTCCATGGAATTCTCCAGGCCAGAATACTGGAGTGGGTAGTCTTTCCCTTCTCCAGGGGATCTTCCCAACCCAGGGATCGAACCCAGGTCTCCCGCATTGCAGGCAGATTCTTTACCAGTTGAGCAACACGGGTGAACACAGCTTAAAATTAGTGCTAAACCTACATCAGCACTAGCTTGAACATCTGTTGTAAACATAAAACAATTATCATTCATGAGATCCGTTTAGAGGAAGGTCTAAAATACTTGGAACTAGGAGTGGAGGATAAAAACAGGATGAGAGAATCTTGATGTTCAGCTAGAAAGCAAAAGAAGTGAGCACTCTATGTTTCCTATACTTCAGTTCAGTTCAGTTCATTTCAATTGCTCAGTCGTGTCTGACTCTTTGCAACCCCATGAATCACAGCACACCAGGCCTCCCTGTCCATCACCAACTCCCGGAGTTCACTCAAACTCATGTCCATCGAGTCGGTGATGCCATCCAGCCATCTCATTCTCTGTCGTCCCCTTCTCCTCCTGCCCGCAATCCCTCCCAGCATCAGAGTCTTTTCCAGTGAGTCAACTCTTTGCATGAGGTGGCCAAAGTATTGGAGTTTCAGCTTTAGCATCAGTCCCTCCAATGAACACCCAGGATTGATCTCCTTTAGAATGGACTGGTTGGATCTCCTTGCAGTACAAGGGACTCTCGAGTCTTCTCCAACACCACAGTTGCCTTGTGTTAATAACTATGACTTCTTCACGTGCCTGGACTCATAAAAAGTGATTATTTGCCTTGGAAAAATTGGTGTTCTTGTACTGGACTAAATTCTGAAAGCCATCACCCTTGTGCTTTGAAGTCACTGTATTTGAGTTGCTACCATTTTTCAGAGAAGATATTTGGGTGAACTTCATTATTTATCTAATGCTGTTAAACTGCACACTATCTAGAATTCTTTGCAAATGATTACTCTGAAGCCCACATTGTATCCTGAACCATTTCCCAGTTAAAATCCAATGGTGATCGAGAAGAGCTCCTATATTCTGTGTACACTGTTACTGTTATTGTTCAGTTGCTGAGTCATGTCTGACTCTCTGTGACTCTTTGGACTGCAGCACTCCAGCCTCCTCTGGACTCCACTGTTTCCCAAAATTTGCTCAAATCTCTCAGAATTTGCTCAAATTTATGTCCATTGAGTTGGTGATACTGTCTAACTATCTCTTCCTCTGCCACCTCCTTCTCCTTTTGCCTTCAATCTTTCCCAGTGTCTTTTCTAATGAAGTGGCTCTTCACAACCAATGGCCAAAGTAGTGGAACTTGGAACTTCAGCAACAGTCCTTCCAATGAATATTCCTGATTGATTTCCTTTATGATTGACTGGTTTGATCTCCTTGCAGTCCAAGAGACTCTCAAGAATCTTCTCCAGCATCACAATTTGAAAGCATTAGTTCTTCGGCGTTCTGCCTTCTTTATGGTCCAGCTCTCATATCTATACATGACTACTGGGAAGACCACAACTTTGACTATATGGACCTTTGCTGACAAGATGATGTCTCTGCTTTTTAACATAGTGTATAGGTTTGTCATAGCTTTCCTTCCAAGGAGTAGAGCACACTATGAACTTTATAAATACGCTCTGAGTTAACTAGGTGGCTACTCTCCTCTGCATCTTCATTTCTCGTATTTTGAAAAGCCAGGGATCAGCTGTTACTAAATCATTCCTTTCCAGTGTTGCTAATTCCAATTCCAATAGAAATTGTAAGGAAAAGCCATTTACCAATCTCTCAACCTGTGAATGCTTCTCCTGAGTCCTCTCTCATCCTTACACAGAGAGCCCTAAGGGCAGTGGAGCCTTAATAGGGTTCTTTTCAAAGAAATCTAATCCCTTCTGAGGTTTGAGTTCGCTCATCTTCCCCCTTGTACTCCTTGTGGAGAAAGCAGTGAGACAGGAAAAGGAGAGAGTGGTGAAGAAGCATCTTCAGGGTCAGGAAGATGTTGTCATGGAAAGGATGACAGGATGCAGAATATTGGAGGATGAGATAAGTTTCCTACTCAAGCTCTTTTCCTGTTTCTTTGTAAAAGCACTAACTTTAGCTTAGTATTTTTGTCTGTCAATCATGGCTGCTGACCCTAACAGACAGAAAGGGACTTTCAGAGGTTGTTTTGTATGGCTTAATGTCTTCAGACAGAAATTTGCATAAATACAGAAGAGAGAGGGAAGAGAGGGAAGAAATAGAAGAAATCTATGTAATTATTGCAGTTATAACAATATTAACAGCTGATACTTACTGAATACTTTGTGACATGCTCTTGTTTATTTGATCCCCAATTAACTCTATTGTATTAATCTCGGCCCTTTCAATTGCAAACGATGGGATGTTAGTCAATCTATTTACATATCAGTTTTTCAGGTTTTGAATCCAGCCATTTTTTGATTTCCATATACATGTGATTTAAAAGATGTCATTAGGACTTAGCCTCACTTTCCTTGTCTAGGTCCAGGTTTCCCTGGATTAGCTCTGCTCTCAGATAGCTCCCTCTTAGTGGCTTGTTGTGGAGAAGGAAATGGCAACCCACTCCAGTGTTCTTGCCTGGAAAATCCCAGGGACGGGGGAGCCTGCTGGGCTGTCGTCTACGGGGTCGCACATAGTCGGACACGACTGAAGTGACTTAGCAGCAGCAGCAGTGGCTTGTTGACCACTAGTTGCTTGAGGCCTATGTCCTATGGAAGAGAGGGATTGTTTCCTCCGAAGGCTCTGACAAATTTTCAGAACAGACTTTCATTTGCTATCCTTGAGTCTTGAGTCCATCCCTGAGACAGTCTATGGCCATAGGTGTATGATGTTTTGTTGGCTAGGCTTGAGTCTTGTGCCAGTCCCCGGGGGTTGGAATGGGATAGTGGTGAGTGAGCTCCCCTGAAAGCTCAAGGACTGAGAGTAAGAGAGCTAGTAACCAAAACAAATTTGCAGTCAGAGAAGGAGGAAAGACTACAAGATATTATTCAATTTTTCCAAGGCTGGACACTAAGTTTCCATGATTCTGTTTCCTGTATGGTACCAGTTTAGAGTTAGCCAAAAGAAGAAGATTCAGGAAGACAGAATTAAACAAAAGCCGTTCCCCTAAAAGTTTGTCATTTGCCAGACAGTTATGGATGGACACAGAGGAGCCTGGCTTGCTCTCTATTTGTCCATCTTGTCTTCTCTACTCTTGGCCCTGAGGACAACAATGATCTTGGCTACCACCAAGCACTTAGCCGTGGCCCTCCAGACAGTGGCTTCATAGCCCCTTCCTCAAGCCTTCCCTAGAGCTCCCACTTCTGCTGCTGTGTGCATTCTCAGACTCTCCTGCAAGCTCTGATGTGTCCATGCTCACCACTGACTCAGGCAGATCTCTTAGTAGCCAAATCTCTAATCACCCAACACCCTCCTTCACACCTTGGCTCCTTCTCTATTTGTGCAGGTTCTAATTCTTAATAATCTCCCCCTCCTTATTTCCATAGTGCTTAGAGTCACTCTCTCTTTCTCACTGAACTCTATTTGATGCACATTATACTCTTTTTATACATGAGAAAATAAAACTAAGGATCAGGGAGGTTAACATTTTTTTCCCAGAACCACACAACTATTGGATAGGAGAGTCAAGACTGAAACCTAGGCTTTAAACCAGTTTTAAATCTGTTTTTAACCGGGATTAAGTGGTTCATGAGAACCCTTTGAGCTGTGTGATTAGATAGAGTTGGGAAAACATAGAAATATGTTATCCGTGTGTGTGGTGGTGGTGTGGGTCCTAGGGAGGTGATGGGAAGGAGGGAATGGAATCTTTGAAGGGCTCCCATATGTTGTGTGCATCCACTCTCACTCACTTGCCCTCCTCTCTGCCCCCAAGAACATGGGCTCTTTCTCTGGCCTCTGTTTACCAGTCTCTTTGATCCCAAGCTGTCTGGTGCTTATGTTTCCTGGCATCAAGATTGGCAGGCACTGTTGGAGCAGCATAGAAGGGGCATCTTTGAGTGGAGCAGATGAGGACAGAGGGCACAGACCTCAACATGGTGCAGTGCTGTGCCAGGCTAGAGTCAGAGGGCAATGTGTATCCTAGCCAGAGCCAGAAAGCGGCAGAGAGCTGAACGAACACCCTAGGTCCCTCTGGACTTCAACCAGCACTGGAAATTTTCACGAATGCTAAATCCACTTGCTACTTTACAGGAAAAGCTGACCCTTGAGCCATCTTTGCTTCAGCAGTTCCAGTTTGTTTTTCCAGTGGCCTTCTGCCTTAACCATCATTGCAATCAACCCTTGGGCATATGGAGCTAAACTGATGATCTTGGTGATTATGCAGAGACTCACACTCACACACATGGAGGAATGAAATGACATGATCATAAATACCCGCACTCTCCCATAGGCCAAAACACATTTGCATGCTTCCTGGGCTTGCTCTGAAAATAAATTACTGATCCTTGAAATTTAAGAAGAACCAAGAAAATTCCAAGGCAGAGCTCCTTGTCTAAATTCAAGGCCCATTCCTATTCTATTTCATCATCATCATCATTATTATTTTGTAGTATAAACTCATTACAGTGATGATAAACCCATTTTGGCATTTCAGGTTTCATTTTCCAAGAATTTCCAGAGAACCCATTCATGGAATGAAATCATCTGGCAGAGACTGCAAAGATATTTAAAAGTACCACTTTTTGGATTATTGCTATTGCTTTTTATGTTATTTGTGGTTATCAGAAATGAAAATACAAGGATTGTGGACAAACAGGAGGAGTGTTAGAAAGAACATTGGGCTTGGAATCAGAAGCTCTGGTTCAAATTCTTATTAATTTCTGTGTGGTCTTCAACAGATAGTATAAACCTTCGTAGCTTCAGTTACTTCCTTGGTAAAACAGGAATAGCAAAATCTACCCAAAAATTTAAAATGAGGTTTAAAATAAACAATATAGATAAAATAACTTGGCACAGATGAATAGTCAGTAATGTCTGAAAAAATATGATTATCCCACACATGCAAAGTTAATTAATATGAAGAGTTTGAAAGCCTAAATGTATTTTCCCTTTGGTCCTGTAGATAACTATTGTTCAAGTTGACATCTGTGAGGCATTGCAAGATATTGGTATGTTCCCTGAATAACCAAATCAAAGTGAAACCATATGGTTTTTATGTGAGAAGGATTACTGATTTTCAAGAAATTAGCATACAATAAAATAATTTACTTGTGAGGCAATGCTCAGATTTCAGATAATCCATACAGACAATTAACCAGAATAATCCAGTCTTACCGACACAATCATTTCCATATAAGGCGCCACACCTGCCAAGCTCAGAAAAACAGATCCTTTGTGATTTTTCCTGGAGTTCTAGCACTGAGGATCTGCCACAGGGAAAGGAAATGCTCTTCTCATGTCTCTAATTCCTTTGACCCATATTCATCAAGATACTAAACACGCTTAGAAGGGCTGGACTCCCTTCTTATTTTCTACGCATTTCTCATTTGCTTCCCTGATGGCTCAGTGGCACAGAATCTGCCTGTCAATGCAAGAGATGCAGGTTCAACCCCTGGGTTGGGAATATCCCTTAGAGAAAGAAATGGCAACCCACTCTAGTAGTCTTGACTGGGAAATCCCAAGGACAGAGGAGTCTGGTAGGCTACAATCCATGTTGTTGTTCAGTTGCTAAGTCATGTCCAGGCATCCCTGTCCTTCACTATCTTCCTGAGTTTGTTCAAATTCATGTCCACTGAGTCAGTGATGCCATTCAACCATCTCATCCTCTGTTGCCCCTTCTCCTCCTGCTCTTAAACATTCACAGCATCAGGGTCTTTCCCAATGAATCAACCCATCTCATCAGGTAGCTGATGGAGTTTCAGCTTCAGCAACAGTCCTTCCAAAGAATATTTAGGATTGATTTCCTTTAGGATTGTCTGGTTTGATCCTCTTTCAGTCTAAGGGACTCTCAAGAATCTTCTCCAACACCATAGTTCAAATGCATTAACTCTTCAGTGCTCAGCCTTCTTATGGTCCAACTCTCACATCCATAAATGACTACTGGAAAAACAATAGCTTTGGCTAGATGGACCTTTGTTGGCAAAGTAATATCTCTGCTCTTTAATATGCTGTCTAGGTTTGTCATAACTTTCCTTCCAAGAAGCAAGCATCTTTTAATCTCATGGCTGCGGTCACTTTCTTAGAGTCCAAGAAAGTAATATCTGTCATAGTTTTCACTTTTTCCCTATATATTTGCCATGAAGTGATGGGACCAGATGCCATGATCTTAGACTTTTGAATATTGAGTTTTAAGCCAGCTTTTTCACTCTCCTCTTTTGTTTTTATCAAGAGACTCTTTATTCCCTCTTCCCTTTTCCTTTCACTTTCCCTTTCTGCCATTAGAGTGTTATACCTGCATATCCGAAGCTGTTGCTGTTTCTCCCAGCAATCTTGATTTCAGCTTGTGAGTCATCCAGTCCAACATTTCACTTGATGTACTCTGCATATAAGTTAAATAAGCAGTGTGACAGTATACAGCTTTGATGTACTCTTTTCCCAATTTGGAACCAGTCTGTTGTTCCACGTCCAGTTCTAAAAGCTGGTTTTGATCTGTATATAGATTTCTCAGGAGGCAGGTCAGGTGCTCTGGTATTCCCATCACTTGAAGAATTTTCCACAGTTTGTTGTGATCCACACAGTCAAAGGCTTTGGGGTTGTCAATAAAGCAGAAGTAGATATTTTTCTGGAATTCCTTTGCTTTTTCTATGATCCAATGGCTGTTGGCAATTTGATTTCTATTTCCTCTGCCTTTTCTAAATCCAGCTTGTACATCTGAAAGTTCTCAGTGCATGTCCTATTGAAGGCTAGCTTGAAGGATTTTGAGCATTACGTTGCTAGCATGTGAAATGAGCACAGTTGTGCAGTAGTTTGAACATGTTTTGATATTGCCTCTCTTTGGGATTGAAACGAAAACTGACATTTTCGAGTCCTGTGGCCACTGCTAAGTTTTCTAAATTTGCTGACATATTGAGTGCAGCACTTCAACAGCATCATCTTTTAGGATTTTAAATAGCTCCACTGGAATTCCATCATGGAGTCACAAAAGAGCTGGACACAACTTAGCAACTAAACAGCAATGGCAACTTTGAGGCGTGAATGAGACATAACATTCATTATGTTATGAGTGCTAAAGAACTAATGCTTTTGAACTGTGGTGTTAGAGAAGATTCTTGAGAGTCCCTTGAACTGGAAGGAGATACAATCAGTCAGTCCTAAAGGAAATCAGTCCTGAATATTTGTTGGAAGGACTGATGCTGAAGCTCCAATACTATGGCCACCTGATGCGAAGAACTGACTCATTGGAAAAAACCCTGATGCTGGGAAAGATTGAAGGCAGGAGGAGAAGGGGATGACAGAAGTTGAGATGATTGGATGGTACCATCAACTCAATGGACAAGAGTTTGAGTAAGCTCTGGGAGTTGGTGATGGACAGGGATGCCTGGCATGCTGCAGTCCATGGGGTCGCAAAGAGTTGGACATGGCTGAGCAACTGAACTGAACTGAGACATAACAAAGTTCACTTTTCTTTCAGACACCAGCTAAGCTTTCCTTTAAATTTAATGCCCAACAATGTTTGTAGCCTCATTTCTCCTATCTTCTGTCTATACTATAGTTAAAAGAATATCTCGAGAGCATTTAGTCTTAGATGCAAAGGTTACTGACCTGAGCCAGAAAGCCACATCCTTACTCTCCCTGAAGCATGGCTGTAGCTCCTGTGGGAGCAAGCTATGGCCTGGACAGCTTCCAAGTCAGCTAGAGGAATATGTGTGTGGCCTGTTTGTCACTGCAGGAGAAGCTGTTTCCTGGAAAACTAGGACTGTAATACCCTTTCGAATCAGTAAGAGGTGTTAGTTAAGCCTCCTTCTCAACTTAGTTTCTTCCTTCTGGCTCCCTTTGGAAGACAATCCAGTTCTTATCCCTTGACAGAGCTGGATCTGACCAGGAAACTGGTCAAAAAAGTGACAGATAAAGCACTGTGAGTGATGGTTGTCTCCTTCAAGGGAACTCTTGAGTCTTCCTACATACAAAAGCAGACAGGAAATTCTTCTCTCAGTGCAGTTTTTCAATTTTTTTTAGTTTGTATAAGCATACCTTCCCTTGATAAATATGCTTGTAGTAGTTTAATTTCACAGAAAATTACACAATTAACCTAAACATTTTAAATTACTGATTGATTCCTCTATGTGTAAAATAATAATACCTTAGATTAAGTTTTAAAGAAATGTAAACAACCAGATACAGTCAGGCATTCTGAGAACTTTTAAACATTTACTAAACCTGGTTCAGATCCTTGTCATTTTCCTGGGTTTGGTAGATATATTTCACCTCCCAAATTTGTAATCCTAGATCAGCTACATCAAATGTGATGGAACCTAGACCCTCCAAAGTTGGAATCCAATAACATATTTGCTTCCAGTTCTTGTGGTTAAAAAGAAAAATAAAGAACTTGAGAATCCATATGGTTATCCAACCTGACAATTTTATTCCTTTAGTTGGAGATAACAGCCTATTTTTAATGTAATTACTAATATAATTTAGGTCTTCCTTTCAATTATTTGTTCTTTGACTTACTTGTTTACTGTTTCTTTTTTTTAATCCCTTCTTACCTTATATTGATCCCCTGAAGAAGGGAAAGGCTACCCACTCCAGTACTCCAGCCTGGAGAATTCCATGAACTGTATAGTCCATGGGGTCACAAAGAGTTGGACATGACTGAGTGACTTTCACTTTCACTTTATTTTATATTAGAATAATAATATAAAGCAATAAAAGGTTATATTTAATAAAAATATAAACCTTATTTTTATAATTCCATTTTTTTCTTTTGTGAATATATTCTTTTACTATTTTTTAGTGATTATCCTAGAGATTACAATGCAATCTTGACTTATTCTGGTCAAAACAAACTATTATTTTTACCACTTTCTTGTCATTGCTAGAATCTTTTAATTTTATTGCTTCCTTTTCCAAAGCATTATTTTTGACATTAATTTTATTTTCACATCTATTTTTAAATCAATAAAATATTGAAACTATTTTTTTAAGAATCAATATTAATTTATATTAATCCACATATTTATCTTTTCCTGTGTTCCTTATTTTTTCTGAATTTCCACGTTTTCATCAAAGATGATTTTTCTTTTGCATAAGTAACTATTTTTGATGTTTCTTACAGTGCACACTGTTAATAACAAATTCTGCTGCTTTTTAATTTCTGAAAAATATTTTTCTTTCAGTTTAACCAAAGAGTATTTTCACTGAGTATAAAATTATGTTTGCTACTTACATTCTTTCAGTACTTTAACCCTGTCTCTTATTTCATCAATACATTATTTCCTGGCTTTCATCCTTTCTATTGAAAAGTCAGTTGTCATTCTTACTGTTGTTCTCCTGAAGGTACATGTCTTTTTCTCTCTTGATTCTATTAAGGTTTTCTCTGCTTTTGACTTTTAGTAGTTTGAATACCATGTTCCTGAATATGCTTTGTTTTGTATTTTTCTTGCCTGGGTTTCACTGAGTTTTTTATATCCATATGTCCTTCATCAGTTTTTGAAAATTCTAAGCCATTATTTCTTCCAATATTGCTTCAGGGTCATTTTCTCTCTTTATTCCCTCAACACCAATCATACATTTGTTAAATCTTTTGTCATATTCCACCTTCCTTCTGCAGTTTTTACATTTTATTTCCTCAACAGAACTCTTGGATCAAAAACATTTTAACTGTCATTAATCATATTTGTTAAATTCTTAATTTTAAACATTTATATTTTTAACTTTGGGAATGCTTATTTGATGCTTTTTAAGAAAAAACAGATTCAAGCTACCTGTGGAATTTATGCAAACTTTCATCTCTTCTGTGAATCTTTTCCTCAATTACTGTGAAAATATTAATTGTACTTATTTTAAAGCCCTTAAATCCCAACTCAAATATCTGAATTATCTTGGATTTGTTTCTGGCAAGCAAATCTTGAGGAAGACCCCTACCCCCATGAGTCTGTTTCCTTCACCCCATGTGAGATTTTACTTTTTCTTCCTTTTTAAAGAGCATTTCTTTATTTGGCTGCACCAGGTTTTAGTTGTGGCACGCAGGCCCTTCATTGGGGCATGCAGGCTTCTCTGCAGTTGTGACATATGGGTTCTAGAGCACAAGGGCTCAGTAGTTGTGGTACTTGAGCTTAGTTGCCCCATGGGATCTTAATTCTGTGACCAGGATAGAACCTACATTCCCTGCTCTGGAAGACAGATTCTTAACTACTGGGCCACCAAGGAAGTTCCTAGATATTGCTTTTTTCTTTATGAAGTTTTCTGCCCAGTTCTCTAGGCTTCCTAATAGACTCACAATGCACTAAATGTTTCATGGGGCGATGCCTTTGAAACTTTCCAAGTTTTCTAACAGGTAACTTTGGGTCCATGTGACTGCCAAAAGTCTGCTTGTTTCTCTTTCCTTCTGTAGATTCCCGCTGTTTTGGATAAGCAATTCTCATGCCACAACTAAAATTTTCAAATGTCTCCAGTGGTGCGGGGGCGAGGGGGGATGTTTACTGATTTCATTAGCTGACCTTGAAATGGCTTTCTTTCTCTGCATTGTAGTTGATACAGTCGTCATTGTTACCACATTTCTCTGATCCTTTAAAATCGTGACTTTTTCTCATAATTTGTGTGGCTTTGTCTATCTGTGGCAGTGGAAAGAATGACCCTCTGTGTGACTTCCTGCCCAAAAGATGAAACCATAATTTTATGAACCATATTCTCATTGGTCGACTCTAGTCATTATCAGTCTATTTTGTTATAACTAAATGTGGGTATAATAATGTTTGAATAAACTCAAAACTGAATCTGTTTATTTTATTAACTAATTCCCCACTCTCTCAAAATTATAGATCCATTGTTTTTGTAGGCATTCAATCAATGTTTAATGCCAGTTTTCTTTTGGGTTTCCCTGATGACTCAAAGGGCAAAGAATCTGCCTGCAATGAAGGAGACACAGATTCTATCCATGAGTCAGGAAGATCCCCTGGAGAAGGAAATGGCAGCCCACTCCAGTATTCTTGACTGGAGAATTCCATGGACAGAGGATCCTGGTGGGCTACATTCCATGGGATCACAAAGAATTGGACACCAGGAGTTGTACTGTGTGGCTTTCACTTCACTTCACTTTTCTTTTGAAACTAAATACCTATTCAATAGCTAAAGTAAATTGTAAGATAAATTGAGGTTTTTATTTCTAATTACTTGCAGGAAAATCTCACTAAAAAATATGACTATTTACAATTCTTTTGAACTTTTAAATATATTTGTCTTATAACAAACATCATTAGTGGGACAAATTACATAATTTAAAACTTTATATGGTGTTTTTCATATTGAACCTACATTTCAGTATCTTAACAGCACTGTAATGTAAATGTTGGCTAAAACTGTCTGACAGATGATAGAATACTTTTGAGGTCTCTAAGCTAGATTCTGTTCTGTTTCTTCTTATTTTTAGCCTATAATTGTACTAGATGAAATCATCTTTATATGAACAAGATGCATGTGCTAATACAATAAAGAATAGAAGGCAAATTATGATTATATACACTGAAAGTACGGTTATATTGTGAAAAATCAAAGATAATCTTGACAGTTGGATTTAGCTAGCCCTTAGTACAGAAAATCAAGTTCAAAACCAAAATTATCACAGTGATGGTTTTTTCAGTTAGCTTCCATCCAAATGAAAGGATGAGTTATTTAATTAAGAAAGAGGACCTGATAGATTTCCTAGGAGTCAGGACATCCCAAATCAGTCACTCCATAGGAACATTATTAAAGCCTCAATTATTATTACTTTTTAACAGACAGGTTGAAAACTGGTTGGAATATTTTTAGTGTTAAATAATCTTGGCAAAGTTTCATAATGGAGTGCTTTGAGAAATCAACTGAGCCCCTTTGTATGTTGGAATCTGTTCCAGAGTGCTTACTGAGGAAATGGCAGATGGCGGGCAAAAGATGTACTCAACCTTTCCATCAAGGTTTGGAACATATGGATATGCTCTAAAACACTTCTGCAAATACCCGCTATTCAGTTCTCATTAACAAGAGCAACCTTGAACTGTCTGCTATTCTACATCTAATAAAAGCTTGGCTGACAAAGGAGATTCTAAATTCTATGTTTGCTTATCTGAAAGAATGGCCATTTTGAGGCTTTTCATTTTGTTCAGTTAATAAGATTTATGTCACTTATGCTTTGTGATGCCAAGAAACAGGAGAAAACTTGAACTCTTTTGTCATATTTAGGCTAGCTTTTATGGTTTGTATATATGTTTTCTTCCTTGCCATGGTCTAGATCTTCTATTTCTCACTCCATTTTTCTTTGTTCCTATTTAGTTTTTCTTTCACAGAGTATTGTGCCATAAACCACTTCATTCTTTTTGAGCATGAGATAACATATAAATACATCAGTTAAATGAATGTAAATTTCCTTGAATATGTTTGTGATATATCCACATCTCTGGGATTCCAGTGAGTTTTTACTGATGTTCAAATGGTACAGTTTTCTGTTTACTGTAATCTTAACTTTAGGAGGGAATGACTGGATGGATCTCCCCTTTGAATGATCAAGAAGAGTTCTACAATTTTTATTTTTCTACAATTCTCCCTATCCTTCTTTATTCCTGTTAGAATTTATTGCTATGGGCATTATGGTTTCTGGTTTGCCTAACCCTGTTTGATATAGTCACCAAATCCACATCTGTTGAATCTGGAGCCAAGATAGACCTGGTGAACTGCAGTAGAGACGTGGGACTAATCATGCAACTGGGGCTCTAAAAAATGACATTGAAAGAGGAATGAAAAATAAAGGTAAAACTCTAGAGTGAATTGGACTGTAATCCTGAGGATCTATGAGATGAGGGCTGACCCAGATACAGAAAAAAGGTCTCAGCCAAAACTGAAGATACTGGATAGATGTCAAAATACACTGCAAAATAAAGATGAGAAGAAGCCTTCCATTTCTGTGCAAGACCCAACAGCAAGTAGAAGGAGAGAGCCCCACAGTGGCCTAGCACAGGACCAAAGGAGCAGCATTCTTACCAAGGTACCTGCAATTGCAGAAACGGGGAAGTGCTGGTCATTACTTTGTCTAAAGGAGAATGGAACAGGAAGGATTTGCTCCTGAGTGCAAGTGAGACTGTTGCTTCATGGAAGCTACTAGGGGAGGCTTTGAGAAGTGTCTGAGGTTAGTAGGTTTAAGAAGTCCATGCAGTACTACTAGTGTCATTGGTGAGAGTTAGGTTGAAGGTATCTGGTGTCCTTATTCCCTACAGGGCTCTGACTCATCAAATATAAATACAAACTTTTGAGTCAGATGGGATCAAAGCATCAATGTTGTTATCCAGTTGATAAGGCTTCCTGGAAAACTGCAGTGGGGATGCAGATTAAATGGGAAGCCAAAACTGAGATTCTTCTTACCTTTTGAAGTGAACTAATTGCCTTCCAATGGAACATACTTCTCCAACTTTCCTCCCCAAGCACTGGTGATGAAGAAAGAAAAAAGAGAGCAAAGATGATCACTTAGCTACTTAATGTGCAGATACTGCCAGGGTAAGGCAAGTCTACCATAGAACAAGAAAGTACTGAAGCATGGAATGGTTTCCTGTTTTCAAAGCAAAGTCACCTTACCTAATAGCACAGGCAGTGTGGTCTGCTGGCAATCAGTTCAGTTCAGTTCAGTCGCTCAGTCGTGTCCGACTCTCCGTGACCCCATGAATCACAGCACGCCAGGCCTCCCTGTCCATCACCAACTCCCGGCGATCACTCAAACTCATGTCCACAGAGTCGGTGATGCCATCCAGCCATCTCATTCTCTGTCATCCCCTTCTCCTCCTGCCCCCAACCTTTCCCAGCATCAGAGTCTTTTCCAGTGAGTCAACTCGTCGCATGAGGTGGCCAAAGTATTGCAGTTTCAGCTTTAGCATCAGACCTTCCAATGAACACCCAGGATTGATCTCCCTTAGAATCAGGCCCTCATCAATTAGATAAATCACTGCTTTACTATAAGAAGAGAGGTACTAAGGGGTGGAAATAAGGTTTTAAGAGGTTACAAGAGTTTCTTTCTCTGAATGCCCAGGCAATCATTTGGCTAGAAAAAGAAGCATCTTCTTTATACCTCATGAAGCCTGTTGGCTGAAGGACCTAGCAGCATCTGGGCTATATATAGAAAAAGACAAGCCTTTCACACGAATTATCTACAGGTTATGGAGACAGTGTTTATAAGGTACTTACAAGGTCAAGGAGGCAGAGGTTGGCCTAACTGAGTAATTGCCCAGCAAGATGGGGAAACACTGGAAACAGTGTGAGACTTTATTTTTTGGGCTCCAAAATCACTGCAGATGGTGATTGCAGCCATGAAATGAAAAGACGTTTACTCCTTGGAAGGAAAGTTATGACCAACCTAGATAGCATATTAAAAAGCAGAGACATTACTTTGCCAACAAAGGTCCGTCTAATCAAGGCTATGGTTTTTCCGGTGGTCATGTATGGATGTGAGAGTTGGACTGTGAAGAAAGCTGAGCACAAAAGAATTGATGCTTTTGAACTGTGGTGTTGGAGAAGACTCTTGAGAGTCCCTTGGACTGCAAGGAGATCCAACCAGTCCATCCTAAAGGAGATCAGTCCTGGGTGTTCATTGGAAGGACTGATGCTGAAGCTGAAACTCCAATACTTTGGCCACCTCATGCGAAGAGTTGACTCATTGGAAAAGACCCTGATGCTGGGAGGGATTGGGGGCAGGAGGAGAAGGGGACGACAGAGAATGAGATGGCTGGATGGCATCACTGACTTGATGGGCATGAGTCTGGGTAAACTCCAGGAGTTGGTGATGGACAGGGAGTCCTGGCGTGCTGCAATTCATGGGGTCGCAAAGAGTCAGACATGACTGAGTGACTGAACTGAACTGAACTGAACTAGGGCAGATCTGTCTGCTGTAACCAAGGTCACAGTGGCCATGGTTGGAGAGTTTGAACTGAGCTTTGTACTTGTTCCCCTTCTTGAGCTGGAACCTTTATAGGCTTTGACTCAGTCCTCACAGGGGAATTCTGTGAGTTGTTAACACAGCCATCTCATAGAGGTGGCTCTTCAAAGTCACCTTGTGGAATTGCTCATGGAGAAAAGCCTTCTGGAGTGACACCATAAGTGCAGACAGAGAGGCATAATGCATTGAGCCTGAGGATGGGGGACTATACATACTGGAGACTCTGGATGATTGTGAGGGGTACATGGAAGCCTTAAGAAAAATCACCCAATCCAAGTCAATGTAGTGGCATCTAACTGTCCCCATAGCTCTTCTAACCAAGCCTTACTGAGAATATTGCATTTCACTTTTCTTCTTTTCTCAGCTATTTGTAAGCCCTCCTCAGACAAACCAGAGTTCATTGGAGGGACTGATGCTGAAGCTCCAATACTTTGGCCATCTGATGCGAAGAACTGACTCATTGGAAAAGACCCTGATGATGGGAAAGATTGAAGGCAGGAGGAGAATGGGATGACAGAGGATGAGATGGTTGGATGGCATCACTGACTCAAAAGACACGAGTCTGAGCAAGCTCCAGGAGCTGATAATGAACAGGGAAGCTTGGTGTACTGCAGTCCATGGGGTTGCAAAGAGTAAAACGTGACTGAGAGACTGAGCTGACTGACTGAGAATATGCACTCCAAGATCAATTTGAACCACACAGATTGACACTGTGGTACTGGGGCACAAGAGAGAGCGAGATCTTGTTTCAAATCCCAAATACGTTACAAATTACCCTCTGTCTTTAAGTGTTGCTGGAAGGTGGCCACCATTAGGAGTTCTCATCATTACATAAGATGAGAAGAGTCTATAAAATAATTTATTATTGAAGAAAAGGAATGAGGGAAGGAGGTCAGCCCAAAGAGACACACAGAGAGCATGAATCAATCAATTCTTCTTTGCAGAGGAAGTCTTTATCCCAGAGACAACATGGAGTCAGGAAGGAACTTAAAACAGGACCTGGATAGGATTGGGTAGATCATCCCACTGACTGTGTGAGAAGTGTGCTGAGCTTTAGGAAGGTGGAGGATGCAATAAGGTCCAAGTGAAGTGCTTTGGATGTCTTGATGTGCAAACATTTATGTTCCATAATACTTCTTTCTCTTAAGTTATCTACTATTATTGTGTAGACTATTTGCACAACACCAATCACTTACTAAAATTAAAAGCACAATGAACAATGCTTTGCCTACTTTTAACCCTGAAGATAATTCTGCCTAAGTAGCCTCGAAATTAGCCCAGGTATTTATTTGGCTGTCCTCCTCATCAGCTATTTTTTTGTCCTGGTTTATTTCTGGTTTCCACTTGGTTTTGTTTGGCTTAGTTTGATTTGTTTTGATGCTGGTGTTCAAGTTTACAGAGTTCACTTCCCTGAACCCACTCTCTTTCCATGTGAAATCTGTCTTGTTGAGGCTCATCTGAGTGACCAGTGCAGCCCTGAGTCCTGTCTCTGGAGATCACAGTATCTTTCCTCTCTTAGGAAAGTTAAGTGTTAACATTGTCCTGACCGCATTTGCCTTTCAGGAAGATTAATGGAGTTCAGCCTGCAGAAGATAAGCTTGTCTGGGAAGAGTAGGCAAGAGCTAAGCCATGTCAACACAGCCTAAGGGCAGGAGAGAACCAAATTGATTACTCAGGTTATCTTCACCATCCCCCTCCATCCCCCATCCATTTATAATTCTAATGCAATTTGATGTCTGTATAAATGTGAAGACAGATAAAGAAGCAAGCTTATGGAACAGCTGCTTAAAGTCCTAGTCTTTACCAGGTGCTAAAATGCACGAGAAATACAGCAAAATGGATCAAATTGAATTCTCGGGGATAGGACTCCTTAAATTTGTGAAGGATTAGGGGAATAGGATGTAGGGTCAAACAGACAATATGAGACCCCCCTCAAGTGGCATGCTTGAGTGCTAATGTTTATTGAAAAATTATTTCCAAGGAGGATAAATCTGTTCATGTGGTTAATTTTTCTAAAAGAAAATAAAGCAAATTGTTTGCAAGGGGAAAGGCAGAGCATATTTGCTGAGGATTACCCTCTTCCTGGATCATCGAAAAAGCAAGAGAGTTCCAGAAAAACATCTATTTCTGCTTTATTGACTATGCCAAAACCTTTGACTGTGTGGATCACAATAAACTGTGGAAAATTCTGAAAGAGATAGTAATACCTGACCACCTGACCTGCCTCTTGAGAAACCTATATGCAGGTCAGGAAGCAACAGTTAGAACTGGATATGGAACAACAGACTGGTTTCAAATAGGAAAAGGAGTACATCAAGGCTGTATATTGTCACCCTGCTTATTTAACTTATATGCAGAGTACATCATGAGGAACACTGGACTGGAGGAAGCACAAGCTGGAATCAAGATTGCTGGGAGAAATATCAATAACCTCAGATATGCAGATGACACCACCCTTATGGCAGAAAGTGAAGAGAAACTCAAGAGTCTCTTGATGAAAGTGAAAGAGGAGAGTGAAAAAGTTGGCTTAAAGCTCAACATTCAGAAAACTAAGATCATGGCATCTGGTCCCATCACTTCATGGGAAATAGATGGAAGAACAGTGGAAATAGTGTCAGACTTTATTTTTTTGGGCTCCAAAATCACTGCAGATGCTGATTGCAGCCATGAAATGAAAAGACGCTTACTCCTTGGAAGGAAAGTTATGACCAACCTAGACAGCATATTAAAAAGCAGAGACATTACTTTGCCTACCAAGGTCCGTCTAGTCAAGGCTATGGTTTTTCCAGTGGTCACGTATGGACATGAGTGTTGGACTGTGAAGAAAGCTGATCACTGAAGAATTGATGCTTTTGAACTGTGGTGTTGGAGAAGACTCTTGAGAGTCCCTTGGACTGCAAGGAGATCCAACCAGTCCATCCTAAAGGAGATCAGTCCTGGGTGTTCATTGGAAGGACTGATGCTAAAGCTGAAACTCCAATACTTTGGCCACCTCATGCGAAGAGTTGACTCATTGGAAAAGACCCTGACACTGGGAGGGATTGGGGGCAGGAGGAGAAGGGGATGACAGAGAATGAGATGGCTGGATGGCATCACCAACTTGACGGACATCAGTCTGGGTAAACTCTGGGAGTTGGTGATGAATAGGTAGGCCTGGCTTGCTGCTGTTCATGGGGTCACAAAGAGTCGGACATGACTGAGTGACTGAACTGACTGACTGAATTCATTGACCCTCTTCCAACGTTTCTCCAGGTAACAATGACTGTCACCTTTAAAGGAGAGGGCTGAAGTACTCTGCTGTCAAGAATATTTGCATAGAATTGCATCTCCAGTGTCTTTCCGTGTGTCGCCCACTTTTGGCTTTAAAGTAGATGGGGAAAGCTTATAACCTTCCATATAGTAATGGCCTCTGCAAGGCTATGAAACCAAGCAAAATCCTATGGAGTTCCTGGGCACAGAAGCCGTTCAGTTCCTGGTTTCCTGATTCCAGTCTCCTTGACCTTCCCTGAGTTCCAAAGGGTAGATTCAACAGATTTCCCATTGCTCAACTGGGAAGGGAAAGAATGCAAAGACAAGGGAGGGAAAACCAGGACACAATAGTGCTGCCTTCGGTCAGAGTCCTGGTTCCATTTCAAGGGATTCACAGAACTGTGTCTTAAAGCTCTGTAAGATGTCAGCATTTTTTCAAACAAGAGAAAGACCACCTGTGGGTACATTAGGACACCAGAGAAGCTCATCAAAATTACCTGAGACCAGATTAGAAGAGGCCTTTCACTCACCCTAATCTTTTCAGCAACCCCACCCTTGAATCTCAGTCCAGTTCAGTCGCTCAGTCGTGTCCGATTCTTTGTGACCCCATGAATCACAGCACCTGTCCATCACCGACTCCTGGACTTCACTCAACTCATGTCCATCGAGTCAGTGATGCCATCCAGCCATCTCGTTCTCTGTCGTCCCCTTCTCCTCCTGCCCCCAATCCCTCCCAGCATTAGGGTCTTTTCCAATGAGTCAACTTTTCACATGAGGTGGCCAAATTATTGGAGTTTCAGCTTTAGCATCAGTCCTTCCAATGAACACCCAGGACTGATCTCCTTTAGAATGGACTGGTTGGATCTCCTTGCAGTACAAGGGACTCTCAAGAGTCTTCTCCAATACCACAGTTCAAAAGCATCAAATCTTTGGTGCTCAGCTTTCTTCACAGTCCAACTCTCATGTCCATACATGACCACAGGAAAAACCATAGCCTTGACTAGACAGACCTTGGTAGGCAAAGTAATGTCTCTGCTTTTTAATATGCTGTCTAGGTTGGTCATAACTTTCCTTCCAAGGAGTAAGCATCTTTTAATTTCATGGCTACACTCAGCATCTGCAGTGATTTTGGAGCCCAAAAAAATAAAGTCTGACAGTTTCCACTGTTTCCCCATCTATTTCCCATGAAGTGATGGGACCAGATGCTATGATCTTAGTTTTCTGAATGTTGAGCTTCAAGCCAAACTTTTCACTCTCCTCTTTCACTTTCATCAAGAGGCTTTTGAGTTTCTCTTCACTTTCTGCCATAAGGGTGGTGTCATCTGCATATCTGAGGTTATTGATGTTTCTCCCAGCAATCTTGATTCCAGCTTGTGCTTCTTCCAGCCCAGCGTTTCTCGTGATGTACCCTGCAGATAAGTTAAATAAGCAGGGTGACAATATACAGCCTTGACATACTCCTTTTCCTATTCAGAACCAGTCTGTTGTTCCATGTCCACTTCTAACTGTTGTTTCCTGACCTGCATATAGGTTTCTCAAGAGGCAGATCAGGTGGTCTGGCATTCCCATCTCGAAGAATTTTCCACAGTTTATTGTGATCCACACAGTCCAAGGCTTTGGCATAGTCAATAAAGCAGAAATAGATGTTTTTCTGGAACTCTCTTGCTTTCTCCATGAGCCAGCGGATGTTGGCAATTTGATCTCTGGTTCCTCTGCCTTTTCTAAAACAAGTATGAACATCTGGAAGTTCACAGTTCACGCATTGCTGAAGCTTGGTTTGGAAAATTTTGAGCATGACTTTACTAGCGTGTGAGATGAGTGCAATTGTGTGGTAGTTTGAGCATTCTTTGGCATTGCCTTTCTTTGGGATTGAAATGAAAACTGACCTTTTCCAGGCCTGTGGCC
This sequence comes from Moschus berezovskii, assembly GCF_049115385.1. Lineage (NCBI taxonomy): Eukaryota > Metazoa > Chordata > Mammalia > Artiodactyla > Moschidae > Moschus > Moschus berezovskii. The sequence goes on from NC_142461.1 coordinate 30,956,878, forward strand.
ACTGCTGAGTTTTCCAAATTTGCTGGTATATTGAATGCAATACTTTCACAGCATCATCTTTCAAGATTTGAAATAGCTCAACTGGAATTCCATCACCGCCACTAGCTTTGTTCCTAGTGATGCTTTCTAAGGCCCACTTGACTTCACATTCCAAGATGTCTGGCTCTAGGTAAGTGATCACACCATCATGATTATCTGTGTTGTGAAGCTCTTTTTTGTACAGTTTTCCTGTGTATTCTTGCCACCTCTTCTTAATATCTTCTGCTTCTGTTAGGTCCATACCATTTCTGTCCTTTATTGAGCCTGTCTTTGCATGAAATGTCCCCTTGGTATCTCTAATTTTCTTGAAGAGATCTCTAGTCTTTCCCATTCTGTTGTTTTCCTCTATTTCTTTGCATTGATTGCTGAGGAAGGCTTTCTTATCTCTCCTTGCTATTCTTTGGAACTCTGCATTCAGATGCTTATGTCATTCCTTTTCTCCTTTGCTTTTCGCTTCTCTTCTTTTCACAGCTATTTGTAAGGCCTCCTCAGACAGCCATTTTGCTTTTTTTGTGTTTCTTTTCCATGGTGATGATCTTGATCCCTGTCTCCTGTACAATGTCACGAACCTCTGTCCATAGTTCATCAGGCACTCTATCAGATCTAGTCCCTTAAATCTATTTCTCACTTCCACTGTATAATCATAAGGGATTTGATTTATGTCATACCAGAATGGGCTAGTGGTTTTCCCTACTTTCTTCAACTTAAGTCTGATCTAGACAGCATATTAAAAAGCAGAGACATTACTTTGCAAACCAAGGTCCGTCTAGTCAAAGCTATGGTTTTTCCAGTAGCATGTATGGATATAAGAGTTGGGCTATAAAGAAAGCTGAGCACCAAAGAATTAATGCTTTTGAACTGTGGTGTTGGAGAACCTCTTGAGAGTCCCTTGGACTGCAAGGAGATCCAACCAATCCATCCTAAAGGAAATCAGTCTTGAATATTCATTGGAAGGACTGATGCTGAAGCTGAAACTCTAATACTTTGGTCACCTGATGTGAACTGACTCATTGGAAAAGACCCTGATGCTGGGAAAGATTGAAGGCAGGAGGAGAAGGGGACAATAAAGTATGAGATGGTGGATGGCATCACCGACTCAATGGACATGAGTTTGAGTTAACTTCAGGAGTTGGTGATGGACATGGATGCCTGGCGTGCTGCAGTCCATGGGTTCGCAAAGAGTTGGACATAAGTTAGTGTCTGAACTGAACTGAACCTTTGAGCCATTGCTATAAAACTCTTCATTAAATCCCCCCTCTTTGAGACACCCAGTTTTAGAGGGCAGGAGTCCACTGTGTCCCATTTTGCCTAGAAAAGTAATTAAACTGCTCTTTCCACTTCACCCAAAACTCTCTCTTTGACAGTCAGTTCAACACTCGTGTACAGAGGCTGACCTTTTCCTATCAGTTCAGTTCAGTCACTCAGTCATATTTGACTGTTTGCGACCCCATGGACGTTGGCATGCCAGGCCTCCCTCTCCATCTCCCTGGAGTTCACTCAAACTTACCTCCATTGAGTCAGTGATGCCATCCAACCTTCTCATCCAGTTAGCAAGGCTTCAAAATGCCTCCTTAAGTTGCTCCCAGCTGCTAATAGCTATAAAGTTTTGTCTCAACCTTTTTTTGGAGCTTTCTCGCAAAGGTCTCTCTCTGCTTAAGTTACCTGGATATAGCTGACTTCAGGGAGATTTTTAGATCTCTGATTTAACAAAAATGAGTAGAGCAATTTGTTAGCTGTGAGAACTTAAATAAGCCACCTCTTGGCTCCATGGTCTCTTTAAAAATGCATTACCATCTCAAGCTATTCACGTTACTCCCACAATTATCCACTCCTGCAGGACTGTCCTATGAGACTGATAATGTCATGCTATTAAAAAGATATTAACTATTATTGTTGATACTACTGCCACTGCTAATACTGATTGTAATGGGAATAATAGTGGTCATTTTGCCAGCATTAAGGGAATTATCAAAATAACCACAAGACAATAAATTAGCAGTCTGAGATACATTTTTTTTTTTCAAACAGAAAATAATTTCAACTAGTTCATATTGTGGTGTTTGGGCAGGACATAAACAAGCCAGATTGAGAGAGCTTGATGATATTACAGAAGACAAATTTTGTATTAGATGAACAAAGTGTAAACTCTTGCATATCCCTCTCCTTCACAGCTTCTTTCTGTAGAGCTGTTTATAAATGGTTGCTGTGGACTGAATGTATCCCTCTCAAATTTTGTTTGTTGAATCTTTAATCTGCAATGTGATGATGGTATTTGGAGAGGGCACCTTTGGGTGGTGGTTAGGTTATGAGAGTGAAGCACTCATGATGGGATTAGTACCCTTACCAGAAGAAATACAGAGAGCTTGCTTCTGTCTCTGCTGTCCATCATGTGAGGATATAGGAAAAGAAGGTCATCTGCAAACCAGGAAGAGCGCCTTCACCACCATATATTGAATTTGCTGGCTCCTTGATCTCTGAGCCTTCCAGAACAGAGAAATAGATGTCTGTTGTTTAAGCTGCTCAGTCTATGCTAGTTTGTTATAGCACCCCAAACTAAGGTGATGGCCGAAAGAAAGAAAGTGAAAGTGAAAGTCACTCAGTTGTGTCTGACTCTTTGTGACCCCATGGACTGTAGCCGGCTAGGCTCCTCTGTCCATGGAATTCTCCAGGCAAGAATACTGGAGTGGGAAGCTATTTCCTTCTCTAGGGGATCTTCCCAACCCAGGGATTGAACCCAGGTCTCCCACATTGCCGGCAGATTTTTTACCATCTGAGCCACCAGGGTTAAATGTCATGCAGCAAGGTATTTCGGCTGATCTTAGGGTCTATAGCAAAATGCGGTGGGCAGAGACCTTCTCTCAAACTCCTTCTTCCTTACTGCCTGAGATAGGTGAATTTCACTTGTGGTGTCCAAGTGCTCCTTGCGAGTGGATTTGGATAATCTGCCTTCCCCTAGTGTCCATGCAGCCATGGTGTGCAAAGGAATGGGGAGGAGGCATGATCATTGCTCCACCTCATGTATAATAGACCAGAATGTCCCCTGCTGAGGACATATCACAGGACAAGAGATTGAGACTCCTGAGAAGGAACTGGCTCCCAGGGAAGGATGAGTCTGGACTTATGAGCTAGATGCTGCACCATCTAGTCTAAACTGCCAGAAGAAAGTAGGGGAAGCACGCATAAGGTGCTCCCTTGAACTAGAACTTTCAGATCCAAATGGGCATGTGTGTCTAGTGAACTTGGACTAGGCAAGCAAATGTTATAGTTATAAACACTGCCACATTCGGGGCTCAAGCAGTGAAGTGAAGAGCAGAGAGGCATTGTCTTTCTTCTTGCACAAAGGCCATGAGAGGGACTTGTGGCTTTTCTGTTTCAGGTTCACCATCATTTTGTGGCAGGTTTCCTCATTACTTGCCACTCAGCCCTCCAGTTTCATGGTTGGGTCTTAAAGAGACCATCTGGCTCTTCTTTGCTTGTAGGAGATTGGCCAGATTAATTCTCAGTCATAGGTCATTCTCTGGGATAATAGGTCAAAGGAATCCTGGAATAAGCCTGGATTCCAACTAGTAAGGAAGATGCAGGTTCAGAGAACATTAGTTTGCACATAAATATGTCAGATGTAAATAGTCTGTGCCATTTGAAGAATTTTACAGCACAGATGGATCAGTTCCCTGTGAAACTATGACTAAGGGTTTCCTTAGATAGACGGATGGAAAGGTAGATAATAGAGAATGGTTATGTGTGTGTGCACATATATTATATATATACTCACATACCTATGTACATAGGTATAGATACAACAATAGAAACAACCAGACTGTATATGAAACTATACAACACTTGCGTCAGTCTGAGAAGGTTAATCCTACACTTTCACTTGTCACGTCTGGTACTTTATGTATATCAAGAAGGTATGCACCCAGATTCTTGCAGGCTAGTCCAGAGGGGAAACCTGCAAAAGGAGATGGACTTTTGTGTGTGAGCCAACTTGGAAAAACATGGATTCCAAACAGCAAATAGGACTCATTGTGCAAGATTGGTTGCACCTAGAGTTGGCCTCCCTGCCTCCATTTCACAACGTTTCTTCCTTTAAAAGGGGTATGGCAAAGTGGATTCAGTCCAAAAACAGAAGAAAACAGAGCCCCCAAGTGAAACAGGTCTCCATTCAGGGAAATGAATGCTTTTAAAAATCTTCTACATAGCCCCATTTAGAATCTCCCCAAGAGGTGAGCTGATCCTTACTCTTGTGGAAACTACCACTATGAAGGTTTAACGTGGCACCATAAGAAAACTCTCATTTCCAAATTGAACAGTTTATCTTGTAGGAGGAATTTTGTTTTCTTTTCATGCTGGACCTAAATTTGGCATGCTATGGAAGTTTTATTGCCAGGCATTACCTGAGACCTCAGCCAAATAACCCAATTCAGGAATGGCAGCTGGGAAAAGTTGAATGAATGGATTATATTATTTTTTTCTTTCTTTCCTTCCCTTAACTCCGCATATTTCTCAATTTCTGGCTCATAAATTCAATTAAATAAATATTTTAAAATATGGAAGACAGAGAATGTGAGAACTTGATAAGTATGAAACAAATCTATGGGCATGGCATTTGTGAACCTATGCTATAAGTGTAAGGAGAAGGAGAAAGGTATTGCAATGCTTTCATAGTGAAGAGGAATTAGGATTTTTCTGGAAGAGAAAAAAGATTTTGGTGTCTAAATATGTATGTAGAGAAACCTTGGGAATATAGATAGTCCTAGGAGATAACATTCTTTGTATAAGCTTGCAAGTGTGTTTGTGGGAATGTGAATATTTTTACAATCTATTTGTTGGATTAACTTCAAGGGAAGGAGGAGTAAGCAAACATGCACTGGATATTTACTTGGTATTTTCTAGTACCAGAAAAGCAGGAATGAGACTTGAGCTTATTTTGAAGATGCTCAAGACAAGGTTTCAGGAAAATGTCCCAAAGGGATATCAAGGAGAGGATAAAAGGTTTGTGCTTTAACCTGATGCTAAACAAAGAACTAACTCAAGCATTCTTTTACTTTATGTCCTCAGGCCAAACAATAAAAGAAGTTTAAACAATTATTGTGCTATTAGAATGAGACTTGCTCATCACAGGCATGGGTTAGCAGTTCTGAGACAACCCTGTGTGAATTCTAGTTATGAACAAATAAGTAAATATATTACAGATAAAGGGAATCAGTGTTTTTATTTGCAGAAGAGAGAGCCATAAACATGGTAAAGAAGAAAAGATAGAGTGAATTCAGTGATTTTGAATTAAAATTGGAACTTTCAATCTAAATTCATGGCATATATTTCATAGATAGAGAAAGATCACCAAGTTTAGAGATATGTATGGTTGTAGATGTGTGTGGTTGTAGGGTGTGTGTGTGTGTGTCTGTGTGTTTGTGTGTGTATACATACATCTATTTCCTAGCTCTGTTCTCTTAGAGTTCCTAAACCAATGAGCCTCGGCAACAATGAGCACACTTGGCTTCTAGATCTTAGTTTCTAAACAGTTAAAAGAAATTATGGGTCTTTGATGAAATGGTGATTCCATGACTAGAAGGAAAGTAGAAGATGAGTTGAGAATATCTTTTTGTTTCATAAAATGAGAAGGTGCTTAAAGAATGATGAAGAAATGTCAAAAGGGTACAGAAGTCAGCTTGTCGGAGCTTCCACTGGGAAACTCTGGGACAGTTTGGACATCAAAAATAAATTATGATACTAAAGGATTGTAGCCTCTTGAATAAAACATGAGACCACTGACTACTAAATGAACAGAAGGGAAAGCTCATCCTTGTGTTAGAAAGTCACCTAACAAATGTAGAAGTGATGAAATTAGAAAATCACCGTTTGGCAACTATGGCAGGAAGAATGGGGTGAAAGTACCTAGATAATAAGCCCTTTTAAAGTCATCAGTAGGTCCTCAACTGGATTTGGTGACTGACTCATGAAAAGAGAAATATCTGAATTTTGTAGCATTGGTTATATAAACCTATACAGGGATGTGTCTCACTGTTTAATAAGACTATGTTAAAAGCTTACCACTTAGGATGATGTGTTGGGTGTGGAATAGGGTCCCTCCTCTTCCAGAGACAGGGACACTAGTGATTTCACCCATGTTTAGACTGGTCTCTAAAGTTGAAGACAAGCAGAAAAAGCCCTCAGGAACCTAGCCAAGGCCATTGGCTTGGAACCGTTCCACTCACGGGGAGCAAAACACACCTTTGTATCTCCTACAGAGCTTTGAGTGGTTCAGTGCACATGAAGAGACTTAATAAGTGTCTGCTGAATTAATGAATGAAAAAAGTGAATGGGTAAAGTTGGGGATGATGTTTGAAATTTGAATTTGAAATTAATCATTGAAGAAACAGAAACAAAAACATACCTGTTTCAAAAAGACTACACTCTAATTTCACTCTAGGAGAAGCATTTATTCTTTTGGACCCTGAGGATATGTACAAGTCTTTGCATCCCTATTCTTCAGTTCTAACTCTCCTCATCTTTATGAATGACAGAGAGAATGCTTTATGAAATACCACCTTTGTAAATGCTTCCTGAATTTGAACATCATGCTGTTTTGCGAATCTCTCCATTTGGGATTCCAATGATCCCAAGTGGATTTGCTGGGGGCCTTGGATAGCTGAGTACCCAAAAAGACAAGGCACACACACACAGCATACACAAGCACACGTACGCCAGTAACATAAACAGACATATAACTAGAAACAGCTGTGCAGATCTATTCAGTAGAAGTTTGAATAGCTGGAACCAGCAGGCTTGAGTGGGAATTAGTTCAAACTCCCCCCATGAGGCCTTCCTAAGACTTTGCAGGAGGGCAAGAACAAGGTCTGGGAAGTGGGGAAATGGAATGGCGCATCCTGTCCTCAACGTCTCCGTCCCTGCTGATTCCCCACTTCTGCTCACCCTTGCACCGGTACATGCTTTTGTTTATGTAACATTCAAGCAGAAGGCAGGCTGGAGTGCTCTGGGGGTATTAGCCGAGAAGAAATACAAATCAGATTTGACCAAAGGAAACTGAAGACTCCGACATCTGCATGGGAATTAAAAGGATATCATGGAGTCTTTTTACCCAGTCTCTTTCCGGCTCAGGAAAGTCAATGGATAAATGATAAAATTTATAGTGCATGGAGGGTTGAGAACAAGACTTGCAGCTTTCAAGCCTTAATTTTTAGTATGAATGTGATGTTAATATTCCCTCCAAAACTGTTGTTTCCAAAAAAAATCTGGTCATCACTAAATAGCATCCTTTCAGTCTTTTCCAAGTTCTTAAGTGGGGTGGTGGTGAAGACATATCTTTATTTTGAAGGTGAGAGATCTACATCATTATTATTATTGGTAGTTAAAATCGGAGAAGGCAATGGCACCCCACTCCAGCACTCTTGCCTGGAAAATCGCATGGATGGAGGAGCCTGGTGGGCTGTAGTCCATGGGGTTGCTAAGAGTCGGACAAGACTGAGCGACTTCACTTTCACTTTTCACTTTCATGCATTGGAGAAGGAAATGGCAACCCCCTCCAGTGTTCTTGCCTGGAGAATCCCAGAGAAGGGGGAGCCTGGTGGGCTGCCGTCTATGGGGTCGCACAGAGTCGGACATGAGTGAAGCGACTTAGCAGCAGCAGCAGTAGTTAAAAATGGTCTCTTCTAAGGGATGATATACAGTAGAATCACAGATTTCTAGGACAGAAAAGATCTTAGAAACCATATAATCTAAGTCTCTCATAAGAGGAGAAAGCAGAAACGTGGAAGGAGGAGGGAGTTTTCTCAATGCCTTAGGAAAATTAAGCACAATTGGCACTGCTAAATAAAGAATCCCAATTTCAAGTCTAAAAATATTAGGTGGTACACACCACCATTAACACAACTGAATCTTTTTTCTTTCTTGTACTCTTCAGTTGTCATCTGAAATTATACAGCCTGATCGCTCATCTTGGTCATCTGGCACATCTGAGCCAAATCCAGTTTCTGTTCAGACACAGGAAGCAATGCCTATTCTGTCCAGATGTCTCAGTGTTGCTGAGATTTCCCTCTGGATTTGACCAGAGGGAAGGGATGCCAGGGGAGTTTTGAACAGTGGTGACATTGTTGGGAGACGCATGTAGTTCTGCAAGTGCCTGAGCTGTGACTGTGTGTTACGGTGGTTTAAATGCTGAGCTTGAACATTGATTGGCTCTGCCACTTCATAGCAGAGTGAATTTGGACAAGATCCTTTACTGTTTACCTTGGAAGATTAAATGAGATAATGTATGGAGAGAACTTAAAATATTTCCTGATACATTAAAATAACCACCATTTACTAAAAATGTAGTAATACTGTTGCCACTTTTGTTTTCTAGAGTAAATCTAAGTCAATATTTTGGTCACTATTAAAATGAGTTGCCTGGGGATTTGTCCTTTGCTGTTGAAGCCGTGTGAAGCAACTTGGGATAGTCTGCTGGAGGACAAGAGACACATGGTCCCATGGACCACATTGCCCTGACTGGAAGCTCAGTAACTGCCAGACCATGTGAGCATGGCCATCCTAGATCATCTTGCCCCCATATGACTCTCCAGCTGATTGTAGATGCACAAGTAAGCCCAAGAAAGATCGGTGAGCTGGCCTAGACCAGAAGACCTGCTCAGCTGACCCAGAGAACTGTGAGTTTAAAAAAATGGTTATTGATTTAAGCCATTGAGTTTTTTTTTTAACTTAAAAAAAAAAAACACTTTATTTTTTATTGGGGTATAGCCAATTAACAATGTTGTGTTAGTTTCAGGTGAACAGTGAAGGGACTCAGCCATACATACACATGTATCCATTCTCCCCCAAACTCCTCTCCCATCCAGGCTGCTATATAACATTGAGCAGGGTTCCATGTGCTATACAGTAGGCCCTTGTTTGTTACGCATTTTATAAGGCAATGCAGAAGGCAATGGCAAGCCACTCCAGTACTCTTGCCTAGAAAACCCCATGGATGGAGGAGCTTGGTGGGCTGCAGTCCGTGGGGTCGCTAAGGGTCGGACACGACTGAGCGAGTTCACTTTCACTTTTCACTTTCACACACTGGAGAAGGAAATGGCAACCCACTCCAGTGTTCTTGCCTGGAGAATCCCAGGGAAGGGGGAGCCTGGTGGGCTTCCGTCTATGGGGTCACACAGAGTCGGACACGACTGAAGTGACTTAGCAGCAGTATGCACATGTCCGTCTCAGACTCCCTAACTATTCTGTCCCCTTGGCAACCATAAGTCTATGAGTCTCTTTCTGTTTTGTAAGTAAGTTAATGTGTATAATTTCTTTTTAAATTTCACATATAAGGGACACCATAATATATTTTTATTTATCTTTATGACTTACTTCACTCAATGTGACAATCTCTAGGTCCATCCATGTTGTTGCAATTGTAACCCATTAATGTTTGAGATGGTTTGTTATGCAGCCCAAGCTAACTGATACAGTGCCACTATATGATCATGCCTCAAATGAATGAGAGATGATAAAGCAGATGCTGTGGTTTTGCAGGGAGTTATCCCCACTTACTTTCTTGGCGCCTCCTTTTCTGGTGAAGAGTGCAATATGTGACCCCAGATTGGAGACTGCTGGCTGGGTGTGGTGGGGGACCAGGATATGGCCTGGCCTCATTAACACCATGCTCGACCCAGCTGAGCCAACTGAGCTGTCTCTGTCCTCCTGGAAACTTTCACCACCCACTGTCTCCCAGACTAGAGCACCCCACCCAAAAGTCTTCCCTGAGAAACAAAAATGCATGTGAGCACGTAGTGGAAATGCCAGGCAGTGCTGCTTGACAGATGCGTGCTTGCCAGCACTCCATGTTGGGGTTTCACGAGGGCAGAAATGCCACACTGGAGTCACAGGTGCCAGAAAGTCCTCACTCCTGGCTACAACAATCTTCCATGAGGCTCTCTCTAGAAAGAGAAGCTCCATTTACTCCAGAAAATCATTCTCACCTTCCCAGCCCCTCTCCAGGAAAAGGTTCTTACTCATGTTAATTTATTTATTTTCAACTGAAGGATAATTGCGTTCCAATATTGTGTTGGTTTCTGCCATACATCAACATGAATCAGCCATAAATATACATATATCTCCTTCTTCTTGAACCTCCCTCCCACCCTTTCCTCCTCCTTTAGGTTGTTACAAAGCCCTGGTTTGAGTTCCCTGGGTCATACAGCACATTCCCAGTGGCTATCTATTTTACATAAGGTAGTGCATATATTTCCATTGCTGCTCTTTTCATGTTACAATTTTAATATCTTTAATTCCAAGCCATAACAGGTACCGATTTCACTAGCACTTAATATTTTATAGAAAAATACCTGTTCATTTGAACATGTCAGCCAAACTCTCTAATCTTTTTACCAGTATGTCAAGATAGTGTTGGTTGCTCAATCATGTCCAACTCTTTGCGACCCCGTGGACTGGAGCCTGCCAGGCTCCTCTGTCCATGACATTTTCCAGACAAGAATACTGGAATGGATTGCTATTTCCTTCTCCAGGGAATCATCCCAACCCGGGGATCGAACCCTGCTCTCCTGCATTGCAGGCCGATTCTTTACCATCGGAGTCACCAAGGAAGACCATGTCAAGGTAAAGATAGAACTAGCAATCATGTTCTCGGATTTGTCATTCTGACATGGTTTTATTCACTGTTGCATATTCCAGTTACTTCTACCTTTGTTTCTCACAGGATCTTTAGCTCTTGGGCTCCTAAACGAAATGGGATATACCAAAGAGTGAGTTTGGCAACTGTTCCAGGACCCACCTTCTCTGCCCTCATGTGCCCATGTGTCACTACACTTGTCTTCAATGCTTCAATCTGAGACACTCTGGTTGCCGTTTGATGAGCTTGCCAACTGCCACAGCTTTCCCTCCTAGTTTTGGTCTCTGTTCATTCATCCATCTGAGTTTAGCATTGCCCCATTAGTAGTTGATAAACCCCTGCTCTTGCATTTAATCTAGTCTCTTGGTTGAATTTCCACCATGAGAGATCTCTGCTTTAACTCAGAGGCCAGAACATTTTTTTCTTTTAAGGGCCAGATAATAAACATTTCAGGCTTCCCATGCCATTTATGGTCTCTGTCACATATCATTCTCTTTTTTGACCATTTAAAAATGTAAACACCATGCTTTGCTTGAGGGCTATACATAAACAGGTGCAAGTTGAGTTTGACCTTTGGGCAATGGCTTGTCAATACATCCTTTTAATCAAAGTTTTCTATTTTTAGATAGATACACAAGCATCCCTGGAAATCATAAGTGAGTAACTAACAACTCAGTGTGAATTTGACTATTCTTCTTTTGAATTCCATCTGGATGGAACCATGTCTTGAATAAGGAAGGAGGGAGTTGGGGCTACTGCAGGCCAATCTGGCTGTGCAGTGAAGAGGAAGAATGGAAATCCTGGGCGGCTTGGGCAAATAGAGAAAAGAAAGGGTGCTGAGTCAATGTGTTCTACCTTGTGTTAATATAGTGGGATGACACTCTACATGAAAACTGGTAAGACATGGGTATTGGTCCAAAGGAAAGGACATCAGGCAGTCTTTATCAAGGATTAGAGGTTCCTCTCAGACCAGGCATGAATGCTTTAACTGCTGGATCTTACAGAGGTTCAGACTCAACTCGGGGATAGGGCTGGGAGGTGAGAAGGAGTGTGCGTTATGAGGTCTCCTCTGCAAGGAGGAAACTGTCTGGCTCCCAACTTATTATGACTACAATTCTTGCATTATTGGCCATGAGAGAAATAATACAGAAATGGGAATCTCAGGATCTGAAAGGAACTCACCAGTGCAGTCCCTTCATTATATAAATAAGGATACTGAGTCCAGGGAGGGGAAGCACAAGGTCACAATAGGGAAAAGATGCTGAAGAGAGAAAGAGTAGGGAGAAAGCAGGTAGGCAGAGGCAGGTATGAAAAAGCTAGATAAGAAAGTTGTCATTTGTGATTTATGGTCACCCAAGAATGGGGAAGTAAAATCAGAAAAAGCAAAGTTGTCCACTGCTTGATTTCTATCACTGCTGAGAAGTAATTGTTTCAGAAAAACAAATAGAAGTTGTAAATAAAAGACATTGCTATCACTGCCATTACTGGTCACATTTTTCAATCTACTTGTGTTAACTTACTTGACATTGTTGCCTACTCTGTGAGAAAGGCAGGATACAGCTCTTTGATTTTTATTGACGCTACAACATCATATATTCTGTGACATTCCCAAGTCACACAGCAGAAAGGTTCTGACTCCAGGTCTCTTGTAAGATTAATAATTTCTTTCAAGGAGGGGAAACAATCCCTGTTGGGTAAGTGTAACTCTTTTAGATCAGTAGGTCGCTTGTTTCAGTGAAATTCATAGATTTTTACTGAATGGAGATGCTGGATTACAAGTGAAGGTAGGCATATGCAGAGCACTCATGATAAAAACATCTGGCTAAGGCTTTGCCACAACCAACTGTATGATCTTTCACATGTAATTCCTGTCACTATAAAATAAAGAGTCTTGACCAAATGATGACTGTGATGCCATCCAGCCCTGCCATCCTGAGATTATGATGGCAAGTAGACTTCTTCTCCCTCAGTTGGTGAATGGATGTGAGCTCACAGAGAGGCAATTCACAGAAGACCTCAGGTGGAGTTATCTTGCTAAGGTACGTCAGAACACAGAATAGTCTCATCCTCCCTGAAGCTGCAGTGAGTGACCAGAGTGAACCAGTGGATCTTCTCAACCCAGGAATCAAACTGGGCTCTCCTGCATTGCAGGTGGATTCTTAACCAAATAGGCTATCAGGTAAAACTATAGCTTTGACTATATGGACTTTTGTCAACAAAGTGATGTCTCTGCTTTTTAATAAGCTGTCTAGGTTTGTCATAGCTTTCCTTCCCAGGAGCAAGTGTCTTTTAATTTCATGGCTATTGTCACTGTTGGTAATGATTTTGGAGCAATCCCATCTGCTACTTTTAGAAATTTACACTGGCACCACTTCCTTGAAGAGCAGTTGACAATATCTATCAAAAGTATAAGCACGAATCCTTCTGACCCAGCGATTTATCATTCAGGAATTTATCTGACAGTATGCAACATACATATCATGGTGCTCATTGTTGTATTACTTGTAATAGCAAATGACTGAAGATGATCTAAATGTTCCTTAATAAGTGACTAGTTAGCCAAATGACTGTTCAATAGCATTCTCTGGAGCTGTAAATTAAATGAGAAATGTTTTAACGGGGATGATTTATAAAATGGATTATTAAATAAAAAAGTAAAATGCAAAGTAAAGAAGTGCTCAGAAAAATCCACTGCAATGGAATGATATCAGAGAGACTCAGGAACCAACTGAAAGAGCTCTCAGTGGCTAAAACCAAAACAATGTTTAACAAAATAGGACAGCATCAGATTATGTCTGCCCGAATTGTGTCCCTTCCACTTTCATGTGTTAGAGACCTAACCCTGAATATAACTTTGGAAATAGGGTCTTTAGGGAGCGACTATGGTTAATGAGGTCATAAGAGTAGGGCTCTGATCTAATAGGATTAGTGTCCTTATAAGAAGAGACATGAGATAATTCACGCTCTCTCTGTCGTGAGGACCCAGTGAGAAATTAGATGTCTACTAGCCAAGAAGTGAGCTCTCATCAGAAACAAAATCAACCAAGTTTAATCTTGAACTTCCAGCCTGCAAAGCTGTGAAAAAATAAATTTCTGTTGTTTAAGCTACCAGTTTATGGTATTTTATTACGGCAGCCTGAGCAGGCTAATACAAGTTATAACACAACATATAATATAAATATCCATGGGTTCATACTGCTATAAATAAATGACTGAATAAATAAGTTGAGAGACAGTGACACATCTCCTGTGCAAAATTCCAAATTTATGCAGATACTTTGCCTTCCAAAACCCTAAAATTTATATGGAACCACAAAAGACTCCTATTGCTAACACAATCTTGAGAAAAGGAACAAAACTGAAGGTATCATGCTTCCTGATTTCAGAAATCAAAATAGCATGATACTGGCACAAAACAGACACACAGACCAACGGAATAGACTAGAGAACCCAGAAATAAACCCACACACTTAAAACTAATTATTCTACAACAAAGGAGGCAAGAATATGCTGCTGTTGTTGTTGTTCAGTCACCCAGATGTCCGATTCTTTGAGACCCCATGGACTGCAGCACTCCAGGCTTCCCTGCCACTCACCATCTCCCAAAGTTTGCCGAAGTTCATGTCCATTGCATCGGTGATGCCATCCAGACATCTCACCCTCTGACATCCTCTTCTCCTTCTGTCATGAATCTTACCAAGCATCAGGGAATTTTTCATTGAGTTGGCTGTTCACATTAGATGACCAAAATACTGGAGCTTCAGCTTCAGCATCAGTCCTTCCAACGAGTATGCAGGGTTGATTTCCCTTAAGATTGACTTGTTTGATCTCCTCGCCATCCAAGGGACTTTCAGGAGTCTTCTCCAGCACCACAGTTAAAAGGTATCAACTCTTTGGCACTTTACCTTCTTTACAGTCCAGCTCTCACAACCGTACATGACCACTGGGAAGATCATAGCCTTGACTATATGGACCTTCGTGGCAAAGTAATATCTCTGCTTTTCAGCACACTGTCTAGGTTTGTCATAGCTTTCCTGCCAAGAAGAAATCATCTTCTGATTTCATGGCTGCAGTCACAGTCTACAGTGATTTTCAAGCCCAGAAAGAAGAAATCCGTCACTACTTCCACTTTTCCCCTTCTATTTGCCATGAAGAAATGGGGCTGGATGCCACGATCTTAGTTTTTTAATATTCAATTTTAATATTTTCAATATTCAGTTTTTTTAATATTCAGTTTTCACTCTCCTCTTTCACCTTCATCAAGAGGCTCTTTAGTTCCTCCTCCCTTTCTTCCATTAGAGTGGTATCATTTGCATATCTGAAGTGGTTGATGTTTCTCCCACCTGTCTTGATTCAGGCTTTCTATGATGTGCTCAGCATGTAGGTTAAACAAAAAGGTAACAGCAGACAGTCCTGTTGTACTCTTTTCTCAGTCTTCAACCAATCAATTGTTCCATACGGGGTTCTAATTGTTGCTTCTTGACCCACAAACAGGTTTCTCAGGAGACAGGTAAGATAGTCTGCTATTCCCATCTCTTTAAGAATGTTCCACAGTTTGTTATGATCTACACAGTTAAAGGCTTTAGTGTTGTCAAACAGAGGTAGTTTTTCTGGAATTCCCCTGCTTTCTCTATGATCCAGTGAATGTTGGCAATTTGATCTCTGGTTCCTCTTCCTTTTCTCAACCCAGCTTGGACATCTGAAAGTTATTGGTTTGCATAATGCTGAAGCCTAGCAAGCAAGATTTTTTTTAAAGTATGACCTTACTAGCATGGGAGATGAGTGCAATTGCCTGATGGTTAGAACGTTCTTTCATACTACCCTTCTTGGGAATTGGCAAGAATATACAATGGAGAAAATACAGCCTCTTTAACAAGGGGTGCTGGGAAAACTGGACAGCTACAAGGAAACAATGACATTAGAATATTCTCTAATATCATAAAACTATATATAAAAATAAAACCAAAATGGATTAAAGACTTAAATGTAAGACTGGAAACCATGAAACTCCTTGAAGAAAACATAGGCAGAACACTCTTTGATATCAATTGCAACAATATTTTCTTTGATCAGTCACCAAAGGCAAAAGAAATAAAAACAAAAATAAACAAATGGGGACTAAACTTTTGCAAAGCAAAGGAACTATCAACAATGCAAAAAGACAGCCTATAGAATGGAAGAAAATAATTTGTAAATAGTGTGATGGAAGAGGAGTGAATATCCAAAATATAGAAAGAGCTCATGCAACTCAATGTCAAAAAAAATAAAATATAACCCAAACGACACAATCAAAGTCTGGGCCTCACCTGTTTTGAAGCTTCCTCACACTCCTGACCCCAGGAAGTGATGCTACAAGAGCGCCAAATGGAAACAGGGATTTGGGTGTAGGTAAAGAAAACACCCCAAACCTTGCCCAACCCTTAACCTAGAGCTCTGAGAGGCACTGAGAAAGTTTCATGAGCCTCATTTGTTTGTTATTTTAGACATGCATGAATATTTTT
Source organism: Moschus berezovskii (assembly GCF_049115385.1). NCBI lineage: Eukaryota > Metazoa > Chordata > Mammalia > Artiodactyla > Moschidae > Moschus > Moschus berezovskii. Next base: position 30,973,042 of record NC_142461.1, read on the forward strand.
ATTCTTTATGCACAAATATTCCTTTTGTTGAATGAGTTTTCTGACATTTTCTTACTAACATTGGAAAATCAAGTTCAAGTAGAACTTTCAGACTCTTCAGAGGACCTTGCAACAACACTTTGGCTTGTAGTGAACTGGCCCTCAGTTCACCTTAGTCCCTGGTCACCAAATTATTACCTTTCTGTTTTCTGCTCAGGCACCTTTCCAGCAGACACCCAAGTTCACAGTTCCAAGCTCTGTTCCTGCTCCTAGAAGTAGCTTCCCCTTGGCTAACCACTGAGTTAGAGGTATGCTCTTCCTTTGGGAAGGGAATCCTGGGGTCCTGTGCCCCTAGAACTTGGTCTAGAAGGTGGAGCAACAGCTCTGGGTGGGCAAGATTCCATGACTTGGAGATTCTCATCGAAGTCTGGGGAGAGGTGCAACCAGAGGAGGGCTTAGAGTGGTGCCTCTAAAGTATGGGGCTCAGAACAGCACTTCTCTTGTCTGCTGTTATAAGCTATATTGTTTGCCTCCCAGATCCATTCTAAATTGGCTGAAGCTCTCATCCCCAACATGACTGTATTTGACATAGGTCTTTCAAGTAGGTAATTAAGGTTAAATGAGGTCTTTGGGTGGGACTCTGATCTTATGGGACTAGTGTCCTTATAAGAAAAGCAAGAGATACCAAATTTCCACCAAATTTCCCTTTTGTGTGTGTGTATGTCGAGTGAAAAGGTTGGCTTGAAGCTCAACATTCAGAAAACAAAGATCATGGCATCTGGTCCCATCACTTCATGGGAAATAGATGGGGAAACAGTGGAAACAGTGTCAGACTTTATTTTTTGGGGCTCCAAAATCACTGCAGATGCTGATTGCAGCCATGAAATTAAAAGATGCTTGCTCCTTGGAAGGAAACTTATGACCAACCTTGATAGTATATTAAAAAGCAGAGACATTACCTTGCCAACCAAGGTCCGTCTAGTCAAGGCAATGGTTTTTCCCGTGGTCATGTATGGATGTGAGAGTTGGACTGTGAAGAAGGCTGATCGCTGAAGAATTGATGCTTTTGAACTGTGGTGTTGGAGAAGACTCTTGAGAGTCCCTTGTACTGCAAGGAGATCCAGCCAGTTCATTCTAGGGGAGATCAATCCTGGGTGTTCATTGGAAGGACTGATGCTAAAGCTGAAACTCCAATACTTTGGCCACCTCATGCGACGAGTTGACTCACTGGAAAAGACTCTGATGCTGGGAAAGGTTGGGGGCGGGAGGAGAAGGGGACGACCGAGAATGAGATGGCTGGATGGCATCACCAACTCTGTGGACATGAGTTTGAGTGAACTCCGGGAGTCGGTGATGGACACGGAGGCCTGGTGTGCTGTGATTCATGGGGTCGCAGAGAGTCGGACATGACTGAGTGACTGAACTGAACTGAACTGATGTCATTAACTCTGTGTGTCTGTCCATCTGTCCCTCTCTGCATGTTCACAGAAGAAAGGCCATGTGAGTACACAGTGAAAAATGTGGCCATCTACAAGTCAAGGAGAGAGTTTTCACCAGAACTCAACTCTGCTGGCATCTTTATCCTGTACTTCCCATCTCCAGAGCTATGAGAGAAGAAAATGTTGTTTAAGTCACCCTGAGTATACTCATTCACCTGGGAATGAGAACAGTCCCGTGCATTCAAAGCATTTCTGGGGAGATTGGGCCCCATGAGGCACTGTTCCTCCATTATATTCATTTAGCAAATATGTGTTGAATTGCCACTTGTGCCATGATTGTGCTAGGCAGTGCAACAAGACAGAAAAGGTCACTGCTCTCAATGGACCTACTCCCAGTGGGGTCACTGGGTGGTGGTGTCAGAATGGCCCCTTAAACCCTAAAGAAATGGATAAGCAGCACACTTCTGGAAAAGCTCTCTGGCCCAAGGATCTCTGTTTCACTCCGTATGTTCCTCATCTCAGTGGGTGACCCAAGAAGAGGAGGGTCCCTCCGTTGCCTTGGTGAGCATCTATCCCCTGACACCTCTGGCAGCTGGGGGAGGAGGGGTGTAATAAACCCTTCCAGCATCAGAGCTCAGCTGGGCCCCAGATGTGGCTCTGGGGAGCTGGCTTGGATCAGGAGGTCAATGAGAGGTGAGCTCAAGCAGGCTCTCTGAATACTGGATTTGTACAGAACGGTCAGGTCAATGCAATGACTGCAGAGTTTCATCCCCTGCTTCTCAGAAAGTCACTAGACTAGAAATTTCCCAGCTACTTAATCTACCTGCAATTAGTCTCAATATTTACCACCCTAAGAAAAGTGTCTTAACATTTTCTTGTTTTTTCCTCTCCTTTTGCCCCACATACTGTGTACTCCCTCTCCAAGCAGACCTTGGTTCTAACTTCTCAGGCTCAGCTCAGCATTCCACAAATGGCATTACTCAGAATCCAGATTTCAGGTAATATGTGATTCTCCACGCCTGGAAATAAAGCCAATCGGATTAGCATTGATCACCTAAATTTTAAAAGAAGGGAGGGGGTGCTTATTTTCTCAAGAAGAAATTTTCTTTGTTTCTCCCATTTCATCTCTTCATTGTCAGCTCTTTTCAAAGCTACTAAAGCACAGGTTGGCCCCATACTGGAGCATACCTGTGGGCTTTAGAAATTAGGGGGAAAAGAGCCTGAAACTCTAACTGGCAACTTCCCAGTAAGAATGAAAGAATCCCATGTTCATTTCATACCTTGACCATGAGACTAGCTTTCAAAAGGCTCTGGATATTACTTTGAAGTTCTCTTGTTGTCTCTGGAAATTTTAAGCAAGATAAGTTCCAAATTCAAATGACTTGGAAAAAAAGAACAACTTCAATATACTAAAAGAAGGGCCAAATCTCAAATTTTTACAGACAGTTTTAACTCTGGAGGGGTGAGCAGTATCCTCTGGTTCATAACGGTATGGTCAGTCACTCATGGTTTTTGTTTTTTTTTTTGGCCAACAGCATGTGGGATGTTGGTTCCACACTAGGGATCAAACCCCTGCACCCCCTGCAGTGGAACCAGAGTCCTAATGGCTGGACCAGCAGGGAAGTCCCAGTTGTGCTCGTTTTTATTGTCTGTCTGTCTTCCTCAATTCTTGGGGTTTATTATGTTAGAGGCACCTTTAAGCACTAAGAGAATCAGTGTGGAGGGATTGCTTTGGAAATGGAAGAGATCAGAGGGAGCTGATACATCAATTTCCTAGACAGAAAAGACCTCTTCTGCTTTGCACAGGAGACTTTCACACATCTGTGTCTATCACCATTTCCCCCATTTAGGCCCAATCTTGGGGACCTGCAAAGTCTGCCTGTCACATATTCTTGGATACTCAAGCTTTTAGCCTTGACTCCTCAGTGGCTCTCATCCAATAACCCCACCTGAAAACTTTATTCCCATCCAGTCCCCAGATCTAAAATTAGTCCCCTTCCCAAGTGTTCATCAGCCTGGTCTTCCCGGCTCTTTGCTCCTTCATTCACTGGGTTGTTTTCCTGGCTAACAATGCAAGAACAAGGCAGAAGAACCAGTCACACCAAATAGGCTTCTGTGCTTCTCCAGACCCCCAAGGAGCCCATGGCCTGGCAAAGGTGTCCAGTGACCAGGAGATATTATTACTATAATATTGCCATATCCTAACTTAGCTAAGGGATCCTGATCCTGTGCCCCCTTTCCAGCCCTTAACAACTCCTGAGATTTTGCCTCCTCGCAGAGCCTCACAGAAGAACCAAAGGGAAAATGAGTGTGGGACTTGCATTGTATAAACAGTTCATCTTCAAAATACATGGCGTATATCATTGTGGGTTATCTACTCTATCAGTGGAATTGGATGTGTGCTACAGGTACCAGCTAAGTAGGAAACATAGACAGAAAATAGAAAAGTTCATTTTTAATTTTGCAAATGAAATATCTAAGCAGAAAAAACTATTTTTATTTCAGCAAAGCTGGTAATTCTTATCTTTTTATATTTGGTGTTTATTTTGAACATTACATCAGTTTATTTTTCATACCTACAGTTTATTAGTGTCTTACTCTGTTCCTAAATATTGTGAAAACAGCATAGGGTCAGAGGTCACTGCACAGGAGATTCAAGAACTTATATGTCTTAGCTGGTTCCATGACCTCGGTCAAACTATGTAACTTCTCTGGACCTTAGGTTTTTTCATGAGGCAAACAAAAATTGATCTCAATGTTTAAAATCCTTCTTAGCTTTAAAAGCCCCTGGTGCTATAACTTGACAGTAATTTATGTTCCTATACACAAACTAGCTGAGGTTTAAAAGTTATAATCAACTGATTACTGCCATGATGGCAGTAACCCTTGGAAGCCATAGTTGCTTATATAGAGGAGATGATGCTTTGGCATGTGCTTTTAATGGCTGCTCCCTGGGGACATGGCACATGACTCTGTGTGTTGAAGCGGGATGGAAAATACACTCTTCATGAGACAAAGGACTCTTTAGGGTCTGGATGCTCAGTGCAAACTGAAAAACCAGAAGACACTGCCACGTTTCAGTGAAAGATCCTGATGGAAAACAGATGCTGGGCCCACAGTTGCACAATTCCTGGTGATGCCCAGCTCTGGCTCAGCTCACAGCTCTGCTCTGTCAGTAATTGAGAAAATGGAAAGACCTTGCCTGGCCTCATTTCCAGATCCAGTACTACCCATGCCCCAGGGGAACCCGGATTGGAACCTGCCTGGGTAGTGACCTCTTGGGGAATGTAGTAAATCCTACTCAGTTGGTAATCTTTAAGGAGCCTTAAGGCTTTGGTGTCTTGTGACTCGAAACCTGGGGTCTTAGGGATTGGAGGTTGATGTTCAGGGAATTAACCACAGCCCTATACGAAACCCCCCAATGTCTCTCAGCCAGCAGCTCTGCCTGGGCTGAGAAAGACAGGCCATCGAAAGTTGATGCAGGCAACAGCAAAAGAAAAGTAACTTCACAGTACTGACAGTCTATCTGTGGTTGGGGGCGGGGGTAAACCATATGATGCTTCTGCAGAGATAATCCAAGAAGGCTTCTTAGAGGAAGTTGGAGCCTGGGAGTGTTTTAAAGAAGGGGGAGAAAGGCAGCTTGGCAAACTTGATATTAAAAAGGAGGCTCTCCACAGGCAAAACCAAGCTGATTAGCTTCCTGAATACTAGAAGTTGTGAACTCTGTGTACCCTCTCTGTGGGTGGTCTGTGCTATTGTGCAAATTACCTATGGACCCCGAGAAAATTGTGGTCTGTTTTGCCCAGGTTGGGGCACTGTTGCTGCTGCCATTAGCCTGGGCAGGAGGCAGCCAAAGCCTGATAAGGAGTCGAGGCAGAAGTGAAGGGGGAAGAGTGGTGATGGGCTTGGAGGACAGGGGCAGGCAGGTCAGGCCAGGCACACAAGGTGTCCTGAAGCCTCGAATGTCCACCCATTGGCCTTTCTTCATTTTTCTCTTCCCTCACAGGGCCCTGCAGTACAAGCCCTTTCCCGCCAGATGTTTTGAATCTCCTTCCCTGTCTTAATTGAAGGCAGCTTTTCTTTCTGCTGAGTGGGAAGGGGAGAAATACGCCCCATAGCCCTTTCCTCTCCTCTCCTTCCTCTCGGGTGGAGAAGCTCTTCATTTCTAAGCAAAAGGTGGGGTTAGATGGTTCACCCAGCCCTTTCCCAGCAGAAATCAAGTCTCTCAAGGGAGCCAGCCCCTTTTCCCGGTAGGAGGCAGGTGGTCCTCACCATAATCCCCCCAACCCCCCTTCCCTACAGACACTTACCTCAGTAAGATAGCAGCAAACCCCATCCATAAGGCGAAGTACTTTCCAGCAGTCAGTGGGAGAAAGAAGTCTCTTTGCCCCACATCAGATATTTATCTCTAGAGAGAACTATAACCAGTTTGAAAAATTACTCACTTTTCTCTCCAAGTAGCCCTGGGACCCATGAGCTTAGAAATAACCATAGTTCAACACCAATTATTCCTGAAGGTGAAATCTTCTCAAAATTTATCAATGGGCATGTATGGTCATCTGCCAGCCCTGGTGCTTTTGCCGATCACGTTTGATATGCTGTGATTCTGGGAATCATAAGGCAAAGGGGAAGGATCCATATAGAGCATTGTAGAGCAGCATCCTTTCCTTTAATCAGTAATCTACATTTTTCAGACCACCCAAGCCTGAGGATAAAAATAAGATCCCAAGAGTAAACATAGAACTTCTCCTGGAAACTACACTTTTGTTCTGTAAAAGTTTAAGCTCCCTCTCAAATTGTTTCCTGGGTTTCTATCTTGGTATCTCATCAGTAGCCTCGGAGTAGAGGATATTGGTGCTCTGCAAGCCAGTCCTCTGGGCCACTATGTGATATCTGGTGCTGTCATCTATTTCCACCCTGGCTCACGTAGGGTAATGACTCCCATTACTTCTGAAACTCTGTCACTAATGTCTGCTGAAGACATTCAGATCCTGCCAGGGCCTAACATCAAGGTCATTGATGTCTACAGCAGGGCAACCTCACAAGTTACTACTGAAGATACTGGCATCAATTCTGCAGATGCACTGCATGCTAGCATCCCAGCCCTTTTGTTTTTACTTTCCTCTTTTACTGATTCTAAAAAAAATCACAGTTACTAGTATCAAGGAAACGGAATCTTCCTTTTTTCTCTGGAATCACTGGGCCATGTCCTGGAAGCAAACACGTGTTCTCTAACATGAATCTCATTCTATGGTTCCTGGAATAAATAAATACCTGGAAGTTTCACCCCTATCAGTCTTCCACCTGTCACATATTCTGAATCCTAGTACTTGGGTTGTTTCAGTTCAAGCTGAGACAGATTCGGAATTACTATGACTTTGGTAGTTAAGAGCTTGGGTTTGAATCCAGGCTCTACCACTGACTACCTTGGAGCCTTAGTTTCCTCATCTAAAACATACAGATGATAGGTTAACCCTTCTTAGGCTACATTAAAGACAATGCATACAACTTATGTGATCTAGTGCTGAGAATGTGGTCAATAAACACTGGCTGTTATAATTATTGTTATTACTTATTTTTTCTTAAAGAAGAAGGAGCCAAGGTAGAGGTATGTGAGGCTACTTGTCCAAGATTACACAGCCAGTGTGGCCAAGGCCAGACTGGCATTTGACTCAGGGTTCAGTCTTCTTGAATAATGTCATCTTTCCATCATCCACAGTTGAGTGTCTAAGTGAACTGCATTTGCTTGGCTGTATATCCTGTATTTCAAGTCACAGATGAGCCCATGCAGACAGGACTCAGTACACAGAGCCAAGGGAAGGCAGGGAAGGACACAAAGAGGGACCAGACTACAAATACTGGTGAAGCAGAGGAAACAGTCCATTAGTCATGCACTTATGTCCAGTGTTTTCAGCTCCTTGTTTTATGGAGGAAGTTAGAAGACAAAGCAACCCCAGAGGAAGAACATGAAGTTTGGAGGCTAGTCAAGCTGCATTCAGATCCAGACACATGGACCAGCTGTTAGTTGGGGTCTTTTACTAGTGCGTTGACTAGCATTTACAAAAGAGCAAAGAGGAAGCTTTTATAATTGCTGCTAAGTCGCTTCAGTCATGTCCGACTCTGTGCGACCCCAGAGATGGCAGCCCACCAGGCTCCCCCGTCCCTGGGATTCTCCAGGCAAGAACACTGGAGTGGGTTGCCATTTCCTTCTCCAGTGCATGAAAGTGAAAGGTGAAAGTGAAGTTACTCAGTTGTGTCCAACTCTTAGCAACCCCACGGACTGCAGCCTACCAGGCTCCTCCATCCATGGGATTTTCCAGGCAAGAGTGGGGTGCCACTGCCTTCTTTATAATTGGTCCCTTATTTAAAGGGATCACATTTGAGACCTACAAAGAGAAAAGGACTTTGACAATGTGACACATTCAGATCTGGGCAGAGCTGGAACTAACACTCAGGTCTCATGCTGATTCAATGTGGTCCAAATCTATGTTTCCCTAAAGGTTCCAGAGTCAAGCGTTGAGAAGGGACACATTTTCCAAAGTGTCAGTCTCATGTGGGGTGCTCTGCCTGATTGACCCAGGCTATCAGGCTGCAGACCAGACACAGGCAGCCATGGTAAGCCAAGAAGCACTCCCTCTTCTATTCTTCTTGCTGTTGAATCTCAAGTCAATGCCTTGATATAAAGAATGTTCTTCAAAAGGCTAGCTTTATCTTTTGTTTTTTCTCTATTTTTAAAATTTAAATATTAAAAATAAATTTTACAGTGTTGTGCTGGTTTCTGTCAAACAACAGTGCAAATCAGCCATAATTATACATGCATCCCCTCCCTCCCTAGGCTTCCTCCCGTCCCGCCATCCCATCCCTTCAGGTCATCGAGAGGGCCAGACTGGACTCCCTGTGCTACACAGCAACTTCTCACCAGCTGTCCATCTCGCACTTGACAGTGTGTATATCTTGATGCTACTTTCTTCATTCATCCCACTCTCTCCCTCCCCCACTGTGTCTACAAGTCCACTCTCTTCATCTGCATCTCTAGTCCTTCCTTGCAAACAATACCAATTTTTAAAGATTCCATGTATACATGTGCTAATATACTATATTTGTTTTTCTCTTTCTGACTTACATCACCCTGCATAATAGGCTGTAGGTTCATCCACTTCACTAGAACTGACTCATATGTGTTCCTTTTCTGTGGCTGAGTAATATCCCATTGTATATATACATGACACATCTTCTTTATTGATTCATCTGTTGATGGGCATCTAGGTTGCTTCCATGTCCTGGCTATTAAATATGCTCCTATGAACATTGGGGTACGTGTATCTTTTTCCATTATGGTTTTCTCAGGGTACTTGCCCAATTATAGGGTTGTTGGGTCATATGATAGGTTTATTCCTAGTTTTTAAAGGAATCTCCATACTGTTCTCCTTAATGGCTGTATCACCAACAGTGTAGGAAATTTCTTTTTTTCCCATATCCTCTCCTTCATTCATTATTTGTAGATATTTTGATGATACCACTCTGACTAGTGTGAGGTGATACCTCGTTGTAGTTTTGATTTGCATTTCTCCAATAATTTAATGTGATGTTAAGCATCTTTTCATGTGTTTATTTGCCATCTGTATGTCTTCTTTGGAAAAATGTCTGTTTAGGTCTTCAGTCTCTTTTTTTTTTTTTGGGCTGTTTGTTTTCCTAATATTGAGCTTATGAGCTGCTTATACAACTGGAGATTAATCCTTTGTCAGTTGTTTCATTTGCAATTATTTCTCCCATTCTTAGGGCTGTATTTAATCTTGTTTATTGTTTCCTTTGCTGTACAAAAGCTTTTAAGTTTAATTAGGTCCCATTTGTTTACTTTTGTTTTTATTTCCATTACACTAGGAGGTGGGTCATAGAGGATCTTGCTGTGATATGTGTCAGAGAATGTTCTGCCTATGTTTCCCTCTAAGAGCTTTATAGTTTCTGGCCATACTTTTAAGTATTTAATCCATTTTGAGTTTATCTTTGTGTATGGTGTCAGGAAGTGTTCTAATTTCATTCTTTTGCATTGTAGCTGTGCAGTTTTCCCAGTACCACTTATTGAAGAGGCTGTCTTTTCTCCATTATATATTCTTGCCTCCTTTGTCAAAGAAAGGGTGCCCATAGATATGTGAGTTTATCTCTGGGCTTTCTATCTTGTTCTGCTGCTGCTGCTGCTAAGTCACTTCAGTCGTGTCCGACTCTGTGTGACCCCATAGACGGAAGCCCACCAGGCTCCCCCTTCCCTGGGATTCTAGTGGTCTATATTTCTGCTTTTGTGCCAGTAGCAAGCTGTCTGGATGACTGTAGCTAGTTTCAGTTTTTTAAGGAATCTTCACACTGTTCTCCATAGTGGCTGTACCAGTTTGGATTCCCACTATCAATGTAAAAGGGTTCCCATCTCACCACACCCTTTCCAGCATATATTGTTTGTAGAATTTGATGGTGTCCATTCTGACTGGTGTGAGATGACACCTGATTGTGGTTTTGATTTGCATTTCTCTGATAATGAGTGATGTTGAGCATTTTTTCATGTGTTTATTGGCCATCTGTAGGTTTTCTTTGGAGAAATGTCTGTATAGTTCTTTGGCTCACTTTCTGATTGGATTGTTCATGTTTCTGGTATTGAGCTGCATGAGCTGCTTTTATATTTTGGAAATTAATTATTTGTCAGTTGTTTCATTTGCTATTATTTTCTCCCATTCTGAGCCTGATTTTTCACCTTGCCTATTGTTTGCTTCATAGTGCAAAAGCTTTTACAGTTAACTAAGAATTAATGCTTTTGAACTGTGGTGTTGGAGAAGACTCCTGAGAGTCCCTTGGACTGCAAGGAGATCCAACTAGTCCATTCTAAAGGAGATCAATCCTGGGTGTTCACTGGAAGGACTGATGCTAAAACTGAAGCTCCAATACTTTGGCCACCTCATGCGACGAGTTGACTCACTGGAAAAGACTCTGATGCTGGGAAAGGTTGGAGGTGGGAGGAGAAGGGGAGGACAGAGAATGAGATGGCTGGATGGCATCACCGACTCTGTGGACATGAGTTTGAGTGAACTCCAGGAATTGGTGATGGACAAGGAGGCCTGGCGTGCTGTGATTCATGGGGTCGCAGAGAGTCAGACATGACTGAGTGACTGAACTGAACTGAACTGAAGTCCCATTTGTTTATTTTTTATTTTATTTCCATTACTCTGGGAGGTGGGTCATAGAGGATCTTGCTGTGATTTATGTCAGAGAGTGTTCTGCCTATGTTTTCCTCTAAGAATTTTATAGTTTCTGGTCTTACATTTAGGTTTTTAATCCATTTTTGAGTTTATTTTTGTAAGCACTAACTCTTGAAGGAAGAAAAATCAAGAATTTGTGGATGTGTGTTAAAATGATCACAGGTTCTATCATCTTGAGCACTATTCATCTGTTTGAAATTCCACCATTAATAAACCCAAGAGAGATAAGAACATAACTCATTTTCATTTGCAAACAATTTAAATCTATGCCAACTGTGAGTGTCTGGGATGACACTGCCCAGGAGTTTGAGGTTCAGATTCTATTTGACACACTGACCCTGGCATGCCACAGTCCTTGGACATGTCACTTCTTCTGTGTCTCCATATTTTCTTTTGTAAAATGAGATGCATAAATTGGAAAATTTATACTGTCCCTTTGGACTCTGTTATCCTCTCCTTGAATACTATCAGATTTTAAAGTCCATTTATGAGAGTATCTCGGGTATGTGTTACCTAACTATCCATGCATAAAGGATAGATAGGTAACACATCTATCTATCTATCTATCTATCTATATCTAACACATCTAACACACACATATATATCCATGCATATATATATTATATAGATAATATATACATATATATAAACTTAACATGGTTTTATATGTCTCTATATTTCAAAAGCCTATTTAAATAAATCTTTTATGGCCCTTTAGCTTTAGAGGGAAGGTGAGGCTGTTTATGTTACAAGAACATGTTTTATTTGCCCACAGCAGCCAAGCACAGCACGCCATTTCTATAAATGGGGCATGATGGTGTTTTGTTATGAAATGCCTTTTGATGTAGGACAGCCACAGTCCAATGACTTCCAAATATATTTCAGCCTACTGCAAGAAATAAAATGATAGATTTTCTCATGGCCACGGGGTCTCTGCACACATTTCCAAGAACTTAAGCCCATTTACGAAATCCAAACAGAGAAACATTGTTTTAATGATTATAGATGTGTCCACTCAGCTTTGAACAAGCCCTCTCGCTTCCTCACCTAGTCCCTAATGTTTAAAGCTCAGCATGAATCAGTCAGCCTGGGTCACAAAAGAAGCAACATACCCGAGAATCTTTCCAAGACAAGACACCAATGTTCCACATTGTTCCAAAGACCACTCCTGACTCTTCCTTGACCCATCATCTTACATCTAAAATGCCCATTAATTAGAGGGTCTCTTTATTTCCCCCAAGGACTATCCACTTTTAGAACAAAATACTTAGGGATAAAAGTTTTTTAAAAGTAGTGAGAACAATTTAAGAATTGAAGAAACTGAGAGAGCTATTCCAAGTGCTTCTCTAGTCTCTGGGTCTTCCCCAACAGTCCCACTGTGTATGTGCACCCCAGGGAAATGCTCATACAAGTCCAGAGGAGGATCTTACTCAAGGCATTCACTGAAGTGGTGTTTGCAGTAGTGGGAGTTAGATTCAGTCAGGTGTCCATGTGCAGGGAACAGACAAGTGCATGTAACAGATGCATACTATGGATACTAAGCAATTATTAGAAGTGGATAAGTGATCTATTGCTGTGTAACAAATTATCTCAAATTTAGCATCTTAAAGCAACAAACATTCACTATCTCTGTGGGTCAGGAGCTGGCATGTTCCAGCTGATTCCTTTGGCTCATGATTTCTTTGGCTCACAAGGGGCCAATCAAGTGTTATCCAGACCCACGGTCAGTCATCTTAAGGTATAAACAGACTGGGGGAAGATTTGCTTCCAAACTCACTCACAAGGCTGTTGACAGGATTCAGTTTCTCACGCTACTGAACTGAACATCTCGATTTCTTACTGGCAAAGTATATTGAGATCCAACTCACGCTCAAGGTGAGGTGATTGTGCGTGCTTGCTCAGTAGTTCAGTCATGTCTGACTCTTTGCGACACCATGGACTGTAGCCCGCCAGGCTCCTCTGACCATGGGATTTTTCAGGCAAGAATACTGGAGTGGGCTGTCATTTCCACCTCCAGAAGATCTTCCCAACCCAGGGATCGAACATGCGTCTCCTGTTAGCAGGCGGATTCTTTACCATTGAGCTAACTGGGAAGCCCTGAGGTGATTATCCAAGGGCATGAAAATCAAGGGGTTTTAGCTATCTTAGGGGGTGCCTATCACAAGAAGCAAGACATTAAAAAATCACACAACATTAAATACAATACTTAACGATGAAGGTCAGAGAAGAATGAAATGTGCAGCAGAGTGCAAAGTGTATACATTAAAATACAGAAGAAGCAAGGCCACATGTTTCATAAGGATGCAAACAAATCAAGGCTCTATGACAATCACATCATGAGGTTTGTGGGCATGGAGAGGGGAGGAAAAATGAGAATGGATAATGACATAAATCCAGGGTGGGGTCTCTCAGACACAGAAGAAAATGGTGTACCAGAAACTTGAGATCAAGTTCCACTCTCTGCACTTGAGGTTAATCAGAAATAAAAAGTAAAGTAACGAAACAAACACATTAGGTCTTCCCATACAGAGGCTCACAGAAGACTCAGCGAAATCCACATCTGTGGGACCTCCCCTACTACAATGTCACACTGCGTTAAAGTCACCTCAAGGGCTCAGAGACTTCCACCAAGTAAAAATGGCATCTGTGAGTGTGGCATAACTTAGAGTCTGTAAGATAGCTCTAAAAATTCAGTGTTTATAAGATGTGCCTACGGGGTGACCAAGCATCCCCAAACAGAAAGAGTTCTGATATGTGACGCTTTGAAACCTATTGAATATAAGAGAATCAGGACAGTCCAGGGAAAATTAGAACAGGTTCATCTTCCAGGGAATTTGTTGAAAATGTAAATTCAGCACCTTCACAAGTTTCTGACTCTGTCTACCTAAGCTGGAACAAGAATCTGCATTTCATGCAATACCAGAACACCATCTAACATATGGTCCACAGACTACACTTTGAGGAACACTATCATGGAAGGATCACTTTGAAAGGTTCTGTTGGTAGCACAAAGGCCATCAGTAAGTTAGTTCAGTTCAGTCGCTCAGTCGTGTCCGACTCTTAGCGACCCCATGAATCACAGCACGCCAGGCCTCCCTGTCCATCACCAACTCCCGGAGTTCTCTCAAACTCATGTCCATAGAGTCGGCGATGCCATCCAGCCATCTCATTCTCTGTCATCCCCTTCTCCTCCCGCCCCCAACCTTTCCCAGTGAGTTAACTTGTTGCATGAGGTGGCCAAAGTATTGGAGTTTCAGCTTTAGCATCAGTCCTTCCAATGAACACCCAGGATTGATCTCCTTTAGAATGGACTGGTTGGATCTCCTTGCAGTCCAAGGGACTCTCAAGAGTCTTCTCCAGCACCACAGTTCAAAAGCATCGATTCTTCGGCGATCAGCTTTCTTCACAGTCCAACTCTCACATCCATACATGACCACGGGAAAAACCATAGCCTTGACTAGATGGACCTTTGTTGACAAAGTAATGTCTCTGCTTTTTAATATACTATCTAGGTTGGTCATAACTATCCTTCCAAGGAGTAAGCGTCTTTTCATTTCATGGCTGCAATCAGTATCTGCAGTGATTTTGGAGCCCAAAAAAATAAAGTCTGACACTGTTTCCACTGTTTCCCCATCTATTTCTCATGAAGTGATGGGACCAGATGCCACGATCTTTGTTTTCTGAATGTTGAGCTTCAGGCCAACCTTTGCACTCTCCTCTTTCACTTTCATCAAGAGGCTTTTTAGTTCCTCTTCTCTTTCCTCCCGGAGAGGCAATGGCAAGCCACTCCAGTACTCTCGCCTAGAAAATCCCATGGATGGAGGAGCCTGGTAGGCTGCAGTCTGTGGGGTCGCTAAGGGTTGGACACAACTGAGTGACTTCACTTTCATTTTTCACTTTCACACATTGGAGAAGGAAATGGCAACCCACTCCAGTGTTCTTGCCTGGAGAATCCCAGAGATGGGGGAGCCTGGTGGGCTTCTGTCTATAGGGTCACACAGAATCGGACACGACTGAAGTGACTTAGCAGCAGCAGAAGCAGCACTTTCTGCCATAAGGGTGGTGTCATCTGCATATCTGAGGTTATTGATATTTCTCCCGGCAATCTTGATTCCAGCTTGTGCTTCTTCCCGCCCAGTGTTCCTCATGATGTACTCTGCATATAAGTTAAATAAGCAGAATGACAATATACAACCTTGACGTACCGCTTCTCCTATTTGGAACAAGTCTGTTGTTCCATGTCCAGTTCTGACTGTTGCTTCCTGACCTGCATACAGGTTTCTCAAGAGGCAGGTCAAGTGATCTGGTATTCCCATCTCTTTCAGAATTTTCCACAGTTTATTGTGATCCACACAGTCAAATGCTTTGGCATTGTCAATGAAGCAGAAATAGATGTTTTTCTGGAATTCTCTCGCTTTCTCCATGATCCAGCGGATATTGGCAATTTGATTTCTGGTGCCTCTGCCTTTTCTAAAACCTGCTTGAACATCTGGGAGTTCACAGTTCACATATTGCTGAAGCCTGGCTTGAAGAATTTTGAGCATGACTTTACTAGCATGTGAGATGAATACAATTGTGCGGTAGTTTGAGCATTCTTTGGCATTGCTTTTCTTTGGGATTGGAATGAAGACTGACCTTTTCCAGTCCTGTGGCCACTGCTGAGTTTTCCAAATTTGCTGGCATATTGAGTGCAGCACTTTTACAGCATCATCTTAGCTAATCTCAAATAGTAATCACAGATTTTATGCATCCACCTGCAAATAATCCACCATCACCTGGTGATAATCCAAGGGCTCTGATTCACAGTTCACCAATTCTAGAATTTAGCCTCCACATGGCATCAGAGGGAAGAAACACTGAAATCATAATCACAGAAAACTAGTCGATCTGATTACATGGACCACAGCCAAATGTGGTCCATTGGAGAAGGGAATGGCAAACCACTTCAGCATACTTGCCTTGAGAACCCCATGAACAGTATCAAAAGGCAAAATGATAGGATACCGAATGAGGAATTCCCCAGGTCGGTAGGTGCCCAGTATGCTACTGGAGATCAGTGGAGAAGTAACTCTAGAAGGAATGAAGGGATGGAGCCAAAGCAAAACCAATACCCAGTTGTGGATGTGACTGGTGATAGAGGCAAGGTCAGATGCTGTAAAGAGCAATATTTCATAGGAACCTGGAATGTTAGGTTCATGAATCAAGGCAAATTGGAAGTGGTCAAACAGGAGATGGCAAGAGTGCCATGAAATGAAAAGACGCTTACTCCTTGGAAGGAAAGTTATGACCAACCTGGATAGTATATTAAAAAGCAGACACATTATTTTGCCAACAAAGTTCCGTCTAGTCAAGGCTATAGTTTTTCCAGTGGTCATGTATGGATGTGAGAGTTGGACTATGAAGAAAACTGAGCTCTGAAGAATTGATGCTTTTGAACTGTGGTGCTGGAGAAGACTCTTGAGAGTCCCTTGGACTGCAAGGAGATCCAACCAGTCCATTCTAAAGGAGATCAATCCTGGGTGTTCATTGGAAGGACTGATGCTAAAGCTGAAACTGCAATACTCTGGCCACCTCATGCAATGAGTTGACTCACTGGAAAAGACTCTGATGCTGGGAAGGATTGGGGGAGGGAGGAGAAGGGGATGACTGAGAATGAGGTGGCTGGATGGCATCACCAGCTCGATGGACATGAGTTTGAGAGAACTCCGGGAGTTGGTGATGGACAGGGAGGCCTGGCGTGCTGTGATTCATGGGGTCGCGGAGAGTCGGACACGACTGAGCGACTGAACTGAACTGACTGAAGGCAGACCCCAAGATTAGGAGGTAAAGTTCGGGAAGGGGTCAGGCCAGGACTTTGGGTAGAAAGATTTCCCTGACTGGTACAAGAAACCACACCCCGTGGTTGGATTAGCCATTTATAGAAAAATCTCTCAAAAGCCACCCACCCCACAATGAGATCTGAGGAATGTGCTAATAAGATTAAAGTGAGAAACTTTAGGTCTTCAGCAAGCAGCCTGCCTAAAATGTAATCCCTATAAAATATTTTCCATATTTGGAAAATACAAAAGGTTACACAAGTTAGTTGACAGGAGAAAAGATAATGAGGTAATGACGAAAACCTCACGGGATCTGGAGTGTGTACTTGGATAGTACATCTGCAGGTGTTCTTAGGTAAATCCATCCTTAGGAGAAGGGGTGTGTCAGTTCCGCAAAGGTTTGCAAGTATTCCTAGTGACACCTAAATTATTCTCACCCTATTTTTATATTCACTAAGTACCTTTTTGCACTCATCTCACACACTAGTAAAGTCATGCTCAAAATTCTTCAAGCCAGGCTTCAGCAATACGTGAACTGTGAACTTCCAGATGTTCAAGCAGGTTTCAGAAAAGGCAGAGGAACCCGAGATCAAATTGCCAACATCTGCTGGATCATGGAGAAAGCAGGAGAGTTCCAGAAAAACATCTATTTCTGCTTCATTGACTATCCAAAGCTTTTGACTGTGTGGATCACAATAAACTGTGGAAAATTCTGAAAGAGATGGGAATACCAGACCACCTGACCTGCCTCTTGAGAAACCTGTATGCAGGTCAGGAAGCAACAGTTACAACTGGACATGGAACAACAGACTGGTTCCATATAGGAAAAGGAGTGCATCAAGGTTGTATATTGTCACCCTGCTTATTTAACTTCTATGCAGAGTACATCATGAGGAACGCTGGGCTGGAAGAAGCACAAGCTGGAATCAAGATTGCTGGGAGAAATATCAATAACCTCAGATATGCAGAGGACACCACCCTTATGGCAGAAAGTGAAGAGGAACTAAAAAGCCTCTTGATGAAAGTGAAAGAGGAGAGTGCAAAGGTTGGCTTGAAGCTCAACATTCAAAAAACAAAGATCATGGCATCTGGTCCCATCACTTCATGGGAAATAGATGGGGAAACAGTGGAAACAGTGTCAGACTTTATTTTTTTGGGCTTCAAAATCACTGCAGATGCTGATTGCAGCCATGAAATGAAAAGACGCTTACTCCTTGGAAGGAAAGTTATGACCAATCTAGATAGCATATTAAAAAGCAGAGACATTACTTTGCCTACCAAGGTCCGTCTAGTCAAGGCTATGGTTTTTCCCGTAGTCATGTATGGATGTGAGAGTTGGACTGTGAAGAAAGCTGATTGCCGGAGCATTGATGCTTTTGAACTGTGGTGCTGGAGAAGACTCTTGAGAGTCCCTTGGACTGCAAGGAGATCCAACCAGTCCATTCTAAAGGAGATCGATCCTGGGTGTTCATTGGAAGGACTGATGCTAAAGCTGGAACTCCAATACTTTGGCCACCTCATGCGATGAGGTGACTTACTGGAAAAGACTCTGATGCTGGGAGGAATTGGGGGCGGGAGAAGAAGGGGATGACAGAGAATGAGATGGCTGGATGGCATCACCAGCTCGATGGACATGAGTTTGAGAGAACTCCGGGAGATGGTGATGGACAGGGAGGCCTGGCGTGCTGTGATTCATGGGGTCGCAAAGAGTCGGACACAACTGAGCGACTGAACTGAACTGAAGTACATTTTTAATTTCCATTTATCCTTTATTCTCCAAATACAGACTGAATAACTTCTATGAGGGGACATAATGTTTTAGAGTAACTTATATTCTAATCTTAATTTTCTTTTGGGTTTCAAGTCTAATGAGGGTAGACTCTGATTATGAAAAGACTACCAGTCCATTCTAAAAGAGATCAGTCCTGGGTGCTCATTGGAAGGACTGATGCTAAAGCTGAAACTCCAATACTTTGGCCACCTCACGCGAAGAGCTGACTCATTGGAAAAGACTCTGATGCTGGGAAAGATTGAGGGTGGGAGGAGAAGTGGACGACAGAGAATGAGATGGCTGGATGGCATCACCGATTCGATGGACATGAGTTTGAGTGAACTCCGGGAGTTGGTGATGGACAGGGAGGCCTGGCGTGCTGTGATTCATGGGGTCGCTAAGAGTCGGACACGACTGAGCGACTGAACTGAACTGAATGCAAATGAAATATATGTGTGTGTGTGTGCGCGCGCGCGCATGTGAGTGTGCGTGTGTGTGTGAGTGTGCGCGAGCGCATGCCTGCTCAGTCACTTCAGTCATGTCCAAGTCTTTGCAACACTATGGACTGTAGCCCATCATGTTCCTCTGTCCATGGGGATTCTCCAGGCAGGAATACCGGAGTAGGTTGCCATGCCCTCCTCCAGGGTTTCTTCTGGACCCAGGAATGGAACCCACATCTCTTGCATCTCCTTCTCTGCAGGTGGATTCTTTACTGCTGCTGCTGCTTTACTGCTAAGCCACCAGGAAAACCTTATCTATACATGTGTATTATAAATTTCTTTTATAGACGTATAGTTGATTTATAATGTGTTAATTTCTATTACACAGCAAAGTGATTTCAGTTATACATACATATATTCTTTTTCATATGTTTTTCTATTACGGTTTATTACAGGATGTTGAATATAGTTCCCTGTGCTATACAGAAGGAACTTGTTGTGTATCCATCCTATATATAATAGTTTGCATATGCTAATCCCAAACTCCCAATCCATCCCTCCCTTCCAACTTCCCCATAGCCCCCTTGGCAACCACAGTCTGTTTTCTATGTCTTTGTTTCTGGCAAACAAAGTATATTGGTGGTTTCAGAAGTCATCTGTAATGGTAAGAGCTGTCATGGTTTTAGGTTCCTCCTGAAGCTGATCCTGAAAAAAAAATTCAAATACAACGAATTTATTTTCTACACATGTAGAAGAGGGAGCAGTAAATCAGGGAAAGGAAAGAAAATAATAAAAGGCACATATCAAACCAGTTACCATTAAGGGCAACTGGTATTAGAGCCTCCTTGGGAACTCTGAGAGACAACAGAGATTCTATATTGTCCATGTATAGAATACATAAATTCTTCAGAGTTATTCCAAATAAGGAGTATTCATCCACTAATAGTACAACTGACATTGGTTGAGGAGTGCTTCCTGAAGGATTAAGCCTCAACACTTCTGGTCTGTCCTATATGGGAGCTAAGCATGCTCTTGTGACTATGCAGAGTCACAAATGTTTTTCATAAATAGCCCCAAGATGGAAGGGATGAATGCAAAGGGAATGTGGGTGGGTAATCAACAGCATCTACTAGAATAGCTCAAACTTACTGCATGTTTACAGGATACCATGCACCAGGTTAAATATGTATCATTTCATTTAATATCTGACTAATATTTTCACTTTCTCAGAGTGAAAGTGAGTTGTTCATGGTCACCCAGTCAGCAAATGGTGTAGCTGGAATTTGAAACATATGGTTGGTCTCTGAATCCAAGCTTTTGGCAACTGCACTCTACTGGATCCCAGAAGAGTTTATATCTATTAGAGAGAATAGAAATAGATTTTAAGATGTGGATGTAAAACCCAGCTGTTTCACAAAGTACGGGTAACATTTCAGTTTGGGATACAGCACTGGTATTGAAGTGTGGACGTGCGGATGGAGTTCAAGAGGCATTAGGGGTTATATTTCTCAGAAATATAAATCAATTACAGGTAGTTGAGGATAGGCAGTATTGAGGGAGATTTTGAAGGTCAAGGTAAAGAGCTTGCACACAGTTACTAGGCAATAAGGAAATACGGGGGCTTCTTGAGCCAGAGCAAGGCAGGAGGTAGGCTTGAGTAACAGTAAATAGTGTTAATAATATAAATAGTGTTTACACCAAACAAGAAGCAATAATTTGGTTGGATTGACCAAAAAGAAAGGGAAAGATGGAAAACCCAGCAGGAGCCAGTAATAATTCAGTCTATTGAATTTGTTACAATATTGTTTCTGTTTCTTTTCTATGTTTTGGTTTTTTGTCCGGAGGCATGTGGCATCTTAGCTCCCCAGACCAGGAAATGAACCGCTCCCCTCCCCGCCCCCGCATTGGAAGGTGAAGTCTTAACCACTGGACCACCAGGGAAGTCCTTAATAATTCAAAAATTTGAAGGAACTTTTCCGAGATCCAGAGTCAGTGCAAGTGGGTGTGGTTAAACAGTGAGAAGAACTCTGACTAAAAGCTTCTAGACTAAGTCATGGACACTGAATGTTTAATGTATTCCAGACATCAGTATCATTATTGGAGTTTGATAGAGGAGGGAAAAAAAAATCAATGAATAGCCGTGAGTTGAATCAATCTACCATTAATTGTCATCGTCTTTCTAGGAAGGGACTCTTGTCCCTCTCCTTTGAGAAATAATAGCTATCCTTTCTGTTCTGGAACCTAAATGTACACCTAGTCCGAGATTCTATATTCACCTTTTGCCTGGATATCTTAATCTGAATTCTTAACTATGTCTTTTTTTTCTGATGACTTTCAAATTCACATCTCTGAAATTCACATTTTCCCTTGAACATAATTTCTAAATGTAGATTAGGTATCCCCACCGGGATATTCCATGGAACCTCAAGCTCAGCATGACCCCAAACCAAGTTTATCCCATTCTTTCACAAACATTTGTTTTTCTGACTTCCCAGTTGATATTAATGATCCCATCATTCCTCAACTTGCCAAGGCTCAGTACTTGGAGCTGTGTTTGACTCAACTGTCCACTCCATCTAGTGTATGTCAAAACCTTGTTGATTCTCTGACTACAATATCTCTTAAAATTGATGGAGTTTTCTCTTTTCAAATGAATAGAGTGCAGTTCACTAGAGTTTAGGGTTTCATCGCCTGTTATTTAGTGTTTACTGGGAATGTATTCCCACTCTTCATACTTTCCTCTCCCTGAATAAATAAGGTCTCAGCCTCACAGTATTTTCCTACATGTTGTACCTATTTTAGTTCTCTTATGATGGGCTGTATGCTCATATGCTCAGTCGTGTCCGACTCTTTGTGACCCCATGGGCTACAGCCTGCCAGGCTTCTCTGTCCATAGATTCTTCATGCAGGAGTACTAGAGTGGTGTGCCATTTCCTTCTCCAGGGGATCTTCCTGACCCAGCAATCGAACACAGGTCTCCTAAGCCTCCTGCATTGGCAGGCAGATACTTTGTCACTAATGTCACCTGGGAAGCCCTCATTATGATAAAAATAGCTCAAAGCAATACTAAGTGCCAGGCATTACTTGCATTACTTTCCAGGTTTTACTTAATTGCTTCCTTTAATATTCACAAAAATCCTTTGAGATACAGACAATTATTAGCCACATTTTGCAGATGAGACAACTGAGGTACAAAGAAGTTAAGTGATTTTCTCAAGATCACCTGAGTAAGAGACAGGACTGGAATGGAATCTGGACCTCTGTCTCATCAATGAACAAAGGGCTATATTAAAACTCTTGGCTTCTTTTCTAGACTTTAACTCCTTGAAGTAGGCATTGCTCTGTGTAACTCTGTGACTTCTGCACAGTGCCTTACTAATAGTTGCTGAATCTTGATATATTTTTTTGCGTGAGTGAGGGTTCTGCTTGATGACAGAGTTCAGAAGAACATGAAGCTGGAAGTCATTTCTTCCTGCTGTTCCTGTAGAAGGGAGACCGTACCTAATTCAGTCTGATGACAGACTTTAACCAGACCAGATCCTTTAAGTAGTCCCTGGTTAGAGTAGAAATGACACAAGAGAAACCAGGCTACAGTCTTACATGAAATCAGACATTGGGCTCAAAAGCATGTGCTAAGCTCTACCTCTTCCTTCAATCTCATTTTTGACTGACTTTCTTTGTTACACACCTGGAAACTCATCTTCTTCTTAACCTAACGAAAGAACAGTCATAATTAGAGAGACTTAAAAAAACACAGAGTTTTTAGTAAGAGAGTGTTTGCAAACGTAGGTGGAGCTGAGACTCTCTTAGAAGCCCGACAAAATTACTTTTTGGCTAGGGTGAGCTTGCAAACCTCTTCTTGAGGCTAAGCAGTGCTATTTCATGCTTCTACCACAAGCATTTTCTCCCTGAAAAATCAATGATGCAAGAAAGCAATTGCTGATGGGAGGGGTGGGGGTGGGGTCTCTGAGCTAATCCTTGAGGTTGAGACAGAAACGCGGCTGCTGCGGATTCAGCCTGGGGAGATCAAGGGGAAGCGTGACTGCTCTGTTTGGAGAGGCCTCTTTTCAGTTGGCACCATCCTGAGCACTCAAGTTTTCTGTCAATAAGCACTCTACAGGGGAGATAAATGCATTTGGAACTGGAGATGGGAGCAGGGTGTCTGGGAAAGAATAAACACATTATCTGAGCCCCTCCACCAAGTTCCTTCACTGAAATGCTCAAGGACTCAGACCATGTGTTTGGCAGAGGCTGGTGGAAGGGAGAGAGATTCTTTCTACTCTTGCGGGTGAAGTAAGCTGCAAAGATCTGATCTAATAATACTAGACAAAATTTGAAGACCAGACCTCTGTAGCTTGCTTCATCTACAGGGGTGCCAGGTACTGTTCTATGGGATTATCAAATGACTACTTGACTGCCATGTTGGCAGCAAGACTAGAAACAACTGGCTTGTTACAAAGAGAGGGCATGAGTATCAGTTCTACTTGGGTAGGTGACAATATTCTGCAAACATGGAAGGTGAACCCAAATCCCTGGACAGTTTTGCCATGTGTTCTTCTATGATGGCATCCCTCCTTGACACAGTTTTAAATCCAAAAAGAGTCCTTCCTAAGAAATTATTTGGGGCAATAGTAAATCTAGGAACAAAGAACTCTCAAGATAATAAGTCATTCACTAAGGGCTTCATTTTGTTAAACGTGGCCTCCCCACAGAGTACAGGTCAAGGAATCAGGTGATGGTGATAGCGTTCAGTTTTGAAGAATATGGTTCTGAAAAATGATATATTTAGTTAGACTAACCTATAGTGCAACTCAAGTATTTGCAAAGCTCCTAGAAGAGCCTTGCACTTTTAGTATCATTACTGGATTACTATAAAATCTTCACATAAATAAATGTGTAGCTGTTATTTATATTGCACCATATAGAAACAGTTTCCTAATTTAAACTGTTAGTTTCCTAACAGTTTCCTAAAGAAAACAGCTTCCCTTCTCCTGCCACATTTGCTGATAGAATGCATACACATATCATTGTTTTTAATTGTATGCTGCCCTTTTTCTACATACTTTATGATCTAGCAGTACCTATAGCTTTGGTTTTAATGTCTTTTACCTCACTTCTGCCAAAATAACTCTCCTCTGGCACCCCAGGGTCAAGACATTCTTCCCGTCCCATGACACAACGGTCCTTCTGCTATAGAATCAATTGTCTGCCCTCCCTGTGTTTTTAGTGAAGATGTGGGTGTCTTCTGTCATATTCAACTACTCTCCCTTCTTATATTACTTTTATTTTCGTAATTCCTTGTTTTTAATCAAACAATGCCTTTTGCCTGGATTTTGTTTCATGCAGCTCCACCATAACGCATCCCAAACTTCACTCACATCTCTTAAGTCCCTCAAATCTACCCTGACCCTCTCACGCCCAGCTTCAGATTTCTCAAGTCTGAATAATACTCTAATGAGATCTGTTCCTGAAATGAAAGCATGGCATCTTAGATACACCTCTTTCCTTTATCCTCCTAGATCCCTCAGGCATTGCAATCACTCACGTCTACTTCCTACCTTTTTTTCCTCCTTCCAGTTCTTGTTCCTATCATTAGTCAATAGGACTATGGATGCAACTTCATAACCTGCTTCCATCTGTTTGCTACGTTGCCTACAAAATAGATACCACAAAACAAGAATTTTTCCTGTCGTCTCACAGCTAGCCCACTCATCATCAGCATCACTCCCTTTCCTCTGCCTGACCCCAGATCCATATAAGTAGAAGACAGGGAGACAATAGAGGAAAGAATGATCAATTTGATGACTCATAGGCTTAGGGGGGAGACTGCATTATACTCCTTTTACCTAAGCCAAATGAGGGACCCACTGAAAGAGTATCTCTTAGACATTCTGGGTGCCCCAAGAAGTAGAGACTGGAATCCCAGACCCTCAAGAGGTTTTCCTGGGTAGTCCACTTGATAAACTTATTGAACTCCCTGCATACATTCCTTTCTGATTTCCACCGACACCCCAGCAAAGAAAAAGAGAGCTGTATAGAAATGGAGAGACTCTGAACTCCCTCCTTTCATGCTGCCATGAAGCTGTGAGGTTTCTTTGGGTCCAATGGATACCATAGAATGGACCAAGGTGTGTGCTGTTTGGCTGCCTTTCCTGCTGTCCATTCAGGATGGGTTGTCAGTGCCCCTGAGCACCCAGCAGCAATAGGTGGTCACTCTGTGGGGGCAGGGGGAAGAAGTGTTTCTGAAAAAAAAAAATTAGCTGAAGACCAACCTCTCCAAGTCAAGCAACTGATAGGAGTCCCCTTCCACCAGAAATGTCAGGAAAACATTTATACAAGCAAAGGAAGGTATCCACTATCAGCCAGATACGCTTATTTCTTTTCTCTTTCATTTCCAACATGTTGCATGGACTAGAGCCTTGAAGAGGGAGATGGACAAGTGGGCCTGACAAACTATTCTTTCTTACCAACTCCTAGGATGGGAAGGAGAAAAGAAACAAAAGAATAGGCATCTCCTCTCTGGGCTTTCCTGGTGGCTCAGCTGGTAAGGAACCTGCCTGCCAATGCAGAAGATGCAAGAGACCTGGGCTCAATCCTTAGGTCAGGAAGGTCCCCTGGAGCAGGAAATAGCAATCCACTCCAGTATTCTTGCCTGGAAAATCCCATGGACAGGGGAGCCTGGCAGGGTCCATGGGGTTGCAAAGAACTGGACACTACTGAATGTGTGCACACACACTCTGGTATCATTTAACCACATAAGAGGAAGAGAAGAAAACTTAAATGGAATATGAGATTATAGCTTTAAAATGGATCATTTCTTATTGAAGATGATCGATACCTGGCCACCAGAAAGTTGTGTCTAAGACATCATTACAAGGCCAGAAAGCATGACTGGAGAAAGCACTGACTGGAGAAAACTTCCCCAAACTACGTCATGTTTGCTGCCACGGAGTAGACATTGTTCAAAAAATGAGTTGTTGTTATGACATGCAAGTCCCATCATGTCATCATCCTGATGAAGAGTTCCCAATGACTCCATAGTCCCTACCCTACAGGATACAAATGTACTCTTTGGATGACTCAGAAGGCCATTTGTAATCAAGCTTTTGCCTTACCTTTTGCCTCCATGGTGTCATTTACCTCTTCATTTCAGGTTTGACATTTCCAATTACCCCAGGGTATCAGGCTATCTTGGCCATATGTGTCTTTGCAAACATAGCTCTCTCTATAAGGAGAAAGTACTTTTCCTACCTAACCAATAAGTGAAATTCCATCAAGTCTTGATTTAAGCACGATCTCTTCTGTAAAGTCTTTGCTAAAGCTGGTATGCAGAAATACTTATTTCTTATACCATATTCCCTTTGTACACATAGTTCAATGATTTTATTGAGTTACTTTTGGGGGCAGTCATTGTGTGTCTGTCTTCTCATTAGACTCTAGCTCCTTGAAGGCATCAACTGTGTTCTCCTTTATAACCCCATGCCTGGA
Source organism: Moschus berezovskii (assembly GCF_049115385.1). Lineage (NCBI taxonomy): Eukaryota > Metazoa > Chordata > Mammalia > Artiodactyla > Moschidae > Moschus > Moschus berezovskii. Next base: position 30,999,217 of record NC_142461.1, read on the forward strand.
TGGAAGGAGTGTTGTTTAAAAGAAAACTCCAGAGCCTGAGCCAATAACTAACCAGACACTCTGTGAAATCTGTTTGAGAGAGATTGCCTTAAGTCTGCATTGATGTGGTCTTAGGGCTGAATAAGTGAAATCTGATTTTATCTATCAGGGTTCTTTCTATTAGATATGTTTTCCTCTCAAAATCTAGCTGATTCTGACTCCTTAGCTTCAGTTTATTCTAAAAGGTCTATATCTAGCCTGCCACCATGCATTCTCCATATCTCACCATGGCAAAGTATTGCTTATCTGTATGAAGCTACTTTATCTGTGTCTTTGAACAGTGATGATATTTGATATTGTTATGATAAAATATATATAATTCATTCATTAATGCTGTCTTTAGTTCTCTCCATAGGTAGAAATCCAATATCATTTGGAATATGATCCTCCAGAATGCAGGCCTTGCTTAGTATTTCATGTGGTGGAGACATGTTTAATTGTGTAAATGGCTTCTTGCAGTCCAACCTGGGCCGGACACTGTGCAGAGTAGCAGGTATTAAATGAGGCACTTGTGACCTCTGCTCTTAAGGGCTTCACAGAAGCTGGTCCTTCTCTGTCTTGGAAGGTTGTCTTCTTCGACCTTGACAGAGGCTCCAGAGGGGTCTGATGAGAGCACAGAGGGGTGCCAAAGCAGCTGCCTCAGGCCATCAGGGGAATCCATCCTGCAATCACTGAGCTGACAAAACCCAGCCCAAGTTATCCTCACTAACTTTTTGGGTTCTAGCCCTAGAGACCCTTTTTCATCCCCCTGTGCTCTGTTTCGACTACATAGCAAGTGCCTCAAGAATGTGAAATAGTAGAAAGGGATGGGCTTTAGGATCAGAAATGATTGAATTTAATTCAGTTTAGCCTAGCTGAGCTCCTTGGGTTAAGTCACTTATTTTTCCCATTAAATTTTGACTAGGTTGACCAGCCTTTTAAAGTCCCATTATAAATACAGGATGGTTGTCAGGATCAAGGTATAAGGCTCCAGATCATTTGTCTTTCACCATTCTCTGACTGACTGCTGCCCCAGTAGAGATTTCCCCAACACACACATACACAGGCCTGTGTGCTCCTAAAATGGGTCCTTTCTCTCATTTCTCTAGTAGGCCCTCTCATTTTCTTTGAAATTATTCCTCCATCATCACATCTCTCAAATATCTTACTAAATTGCAACAATAAGTTTTTAATTTTGTTCTCATAAATTAGGTATTTCAGGTCTCTGAGGTTCCTCATCTCCATAATTAATGCATGTTTCTGGAACTCTTTTTTTTTAATTTATTTAACTGGAGGCTAATTACTTTACAATATTGTGGTGATCTTCACTATACATCGACCATCGACATCAATCAGCCATGGATGTACAGATGTCCCCCCATTCTGAACCCCCCTCCCACCCTTTCCCTACCCCATCCCTCTGGGTTGTCCCAGAGCACCAGCTTTGAGTACCCTGCTTCTGCAATTCTAAATATAAGTAAATCTGTCTTTATATTTCTTTAGTCTTGGAAATAGACAAGCATATATCTACTATATATACATAGAGATTGTGTATGTGTATTTGTAGATTATATGTGTATGTATTTATAGACATTAGACATTTAATAAACGAAGTAGAAATTTATTTTCTATTTGTACACTTTGGCTCTCATGCTAGCCTTAAACAAAAACCTTTGCCTTTCCCCCTCTTGTTGACATCTCCTGCTCTCTCCTCTCACTCTGGCTTTTCACCATTTTACTCCCGCTTTACCCCCTACCATCCTCCTCCCCTTATTCATCCTTTAAACCTAGTTTCATTTGGATCCTCTTAAAGAATTGCACTGTGATATTCTGAGTGCAGAGACCCAGCCTCCAGGCTAACGCTGGTGTGTCTTTTAGTTACTGAGAACATAAATCTTCCCCTTAGTTCTCTCTCAGGGATTATTTAAATTGGTCAGGTTGAGAATCCATCTATTTCTTTAAAGTCCAACCCATGAAGAGCTGTTAACACAATGCGAGAGTTTAAGGCATTAAGCGTGTACCTGCAAGTACTTTGCTGTTCTTCATTTCCTCCCCGCTGGGAGTGCTTTCCAATAGACAGTGGGGAGAGGGGAGAGAGCAGAGCCTAAATAAGCTGACTTATCTGGAAAAGCACTCCTCTCCATCTTTGCCATTTTAATAAAGCTTAGCTTGGGGAGCGATTCGGAATCCTTCAAGAGCGGGCCCCTTTAAAACAATCGAGGAGTGTGTAAAACACAGCTCAGGCCCCGCTAGCTGGGCTGCAAACTGACGTCACCTCGTAAATCCACAGGCTCTGTTCCTGGCCCCAAACTGTGAGGCACAGCCTGGACCCATCAGTGAGCTGATTTTTCTGGAGATTAATTATTTGTTCAGACAGAGGTCATGTAGAGGGTCTTTAAAAGATTGCTTCAGTATTTTGTCCCACCCGCTTTTATTCAGGTTAAAAGAAAAAGTGGACTTCCCTGTGCAGCCAGCCTGTGGAAAGGAACACGGTGTACAAAGAGACCAAATCAGAAGGGACTAGGGCATCATTTGACCCACACTGTCCTTTAGCAGAGGAGGGACTGAGAGACAGCGACGAGAAGGAGCTGGGCCTTTGGTCCTTCTTTCCTTGCTACCTGGAGGTCATAGGTTTTCAAAAGTCCAGAGGGCAGTCCATGGTTTTGTTGAAAGAAGGGGAATCTTATCCAGGGCCCGAGAGTGGGCTCTTGTCTAACACTCAGAAATTGTCTGAGGTGACACACGCTGACAAAGCAAAAGACTTCATTGGAAAGGGGTGCCCAGGTGGAAAGCAGGAGGGTAAGGAAAACCAGGAGGACTGCTCTGCCATGTGGCTCGCAGTCTTGGGTTTTATGGTGATGAGATTAGTTTCTAGGTTGTCTCTGGCCAATCGTTCTGACTCTGGGGGCTCTGAGTCCTTCCTGGTGGCTCATACATTGCTTAGCCAAGATGGAAGACAGCGAGAAGGATTCTGGGAGGTTGTAGGACACATGGCATCTCCTTTTGACCTTTCCAAAACTCTTCCAGTTAAAGGTGGTTTATTAGTTCCGTGTTCCTTAATAGACCCTCCTGTCATAAAATAACTCATGCAAATGGTTACTATGGTTCCTGGCTAGGGTGAGTGGTTTTAGTCATTGTGTTTCCCCTAAGAGTCAGGTTGGAAATGAAATGAATTGAGAAAGGTACAAGGTTGGGAAAGCCAGCTGACAGAGGGACATCAGGAAGTGCCCAGCTCCAAAGGGCCATGGAAGCTGTTGGAGGCCTCGGAACTTAACTTACTGTCCAGGCCCATGCTGGTGTTTACCCATGAACTTTCTGTATCTCTCTCTGGGGAACCTCTTAAACACCCTCGAAGGAAGAACAGCAGTCATTTAGCAGAAAGCAGAAAAGAGGAGAAAAGGCTGGAATGTAGCAGTTGTCAAATTCATGAGGGTTTCCGGAGGAAGATAGCAAGGGCTGACTACCATGAAGGCAGGAGGATGGGAAGTAGATTATTTTTTCTAAGAAAAAGAATAAGAGTTAAGTAACCTGGAGTTGGTCAGGAAGTTGCTTAACTTTTATTCACAGATTTTGAGAGAGCGGCAAGCGGTGGTTGTTGATAAATAACAGCATCTCTTCTGGTTTGCAGCATTGACTGATTTCTGTGGTGCAAATACTTCCATTAACACTGATTTCAAGACCAATGTGAGGCGCTGAATGTGGCAATGAGAAGTGATGGGAATAGGCTCTTCTGAGCCAGTGCGAGCAGCTCGCGTCCACTTTTGGTTGTGACAATTCACTGAAAGGTTCAGTTCAGTTCAGTTCAGTTCAGTCGCTCATAATGTGTATTCTCAATTCTTGTCCAACAGGAAGCTTCACAGTAGAGCTGGAAAGGTTGGAGCCCAGTGCTAGCGTGGATTTTGTCCTGCTGTCTACTCCTAACTGTGCATTTATAATTTGTACGCGTTCCCCTGTATGTATTCTATCTCAATACAAAGCTGAACTATTAAACAGTATAGTCTTTTCATCCCCTGCAATCATAGACACAGCATTTCTCATCATCTCTCTGATAATTCTCATCTTTGATAAGGCACAGGGTTGGGTTGCATTGTCAAGGGGTGAAAAGTGGAATTTCAGACAACTAGTGTGTGGTTTTCTTTTGGGGGAACTGGAAAGAGAAAACCTAGCTTCCTTCCAGGTAAAGGATCTGATTGACATAGCCTGATGGGACTCAAGGAGAGTTCTGGAATGCCGCTCTGTTCATAACCCTTGGTTCCTCTGCAGGCCCCAAATAAACACAGACTGTTGGTGCTGGTTTCAGATGAATCCCCTACAAGTGCTGGCAGAGCAAGCTGGGCAGCCATGGGGTCTTACCCTCCCAGGAGGGAGCCCCAAACATGACTGCCACACAGAAGATGAAGGCGGCAAAAGGAGAGGGTGCCTCACAGCCAGTCTCAGCATCCTGTGGTTTGGCAGTTTTCCTGGGAGCCCTGGGGCCTTCTGGGGAAAAGCCAGGAAGAGAGAACTGGGTGAGGGAGAGAGGGAGGGAAGGAGGCGGACCCACGTTTATAGGCAGGGTGGGGCTGGATGTGCCTGTCAGGGCCAGAATTGCTGGCTCTTTCCTGGACTGACTTTCTACAGAAGGGAGGAAAGTCACCCGACCTGCACGATCTCCTTTCAACCTCACAACCAACCGCATGCTGTAGATTTTCACACCATTTCTCAGGTGGGGAAACTGAGGGCTGGAGGTATGGACTCATGTCCCGCAAATATTAAATGCTCAAGGAGAGATTTGATCCCACCTCTTATCTGTGTTGGCACTTCTGGATCAAACCCTTTCGATCTGTTGGCTAATTGAGTACAACACCCATTTGTCTGACTATCCTTTGTCTCATCCTCTCACTCGTAAATGAGCCCCTCCGGTTGTTGGAATGACTAACCAGATGATCATGGTGACCTCTGACGAAGACGAGGGAGGGCTTCTTAGCCTACAGCTTCTCTGTAGGGGTGGTTCAGTGTGAAATCAGTATCAGAGAATCTTAGCTTTGAAGGCACAGCCAGGGCAGCAGGGCAACCCTCCCACCAGAAGACAGTTAATAACACCAATGATTTATTTCTTCAACTTCTGGCTTGGGAGACCAACAACTTGTGCTAAATCAACTGTGTGTCTTTACCAGAGCGTCAGCACCATCAGCTACCCTGTCATGAATCCAAGCACGTCTATCTCTCTGTCCATCAGTCCTTGTGGTCGCGTTTTGCCCTTTGAACATTTCCTGCACAAACACGAAACTCAGCACGGACTCTTCACAAGGGCATTTGCCTCTTGGCTCTCACTCAGAATAAACAGGCAAAGTTCTAGATGTTAAAACCCTGCCCCAAAGTGAAACAAAGCCAGCATGGACACATGCTGCCTCTCTTCCTGCACCCATCACATTTTCTGTCTTTCTGTCTCCTGCTGCCATTTTGTACTTCTCTATCAAACACTAAAATTCCTAATGGCTTTCTTTGAAGAACTTTTTTTGATGGCTTACATGTTCCATTTTCCCTGCTGATGTGGTGGTAGTGTCAGGGCTAGGAGGAACAGCAGGAGCTTTTTCTCTAGTTGGAGCAGGTCTATTTTATTGTTTTGCAAGTAAGAAAACACAAAGATGAGAATGATAACACCTCCCAGCAATAAAAATCATAGCAGCTAACAGTGATTGAATACTTACTGTGCTGGCAAATACATGGAGTGCTTTATAAGGATTATTTTTTTAAATCCTCAGGACAACTCCGTGAAGTAGAACCTATTATTATTTCCATTTTCCTATGAGGAAAATGAGGTTCAGATGAGTTAAGTATTTAAAGCTTACTTAAGTTTTCAAAACTAGTAAATAATAATACGTCTGGTGCCAGAATCTGTCTTTAACAAATGTTCTGTGTTGCTATCAACCACAAAATATCTTTGTGCAGGCATGAGTAACATTAAGCTGAACCACACAAAAAGGTCATTTTGTAAGTCAGAAACTGTGAACTAGAACACCAAATGCAGAATTTGAAATCAAGCAGGACCCTAACCTTCCACCCTACCCCACTCCTGGTACAAAGTCCCTCAGTATCCCCTATTTCTTGTTTGTAGTAGAAAGCTTTAGTCTGTTAGGACTTCTGTGAGTTTCAAAGAGCAGACTCAAGCAGTTACTAATTAAGGAAGTGGAGGAATGCAGAAACAGAGGGAAAGCAGTCAGGAAACAATAGTTCAACAATAAATCAGAGTCCCAGTTCCTCCTCAAGGGATGTACACAACAATCTGACATGTATCTTTGATTTGTTCTGCAGGAACTAAGACCCCCACGCAGGCAGAGGATGGTGACTAGTGCTGAGTATAAGCACGTAGACCCAGGACTGGTTGGAACCAGAGGTTGATGATTAAGATTCCTGGAAAACCACCCTGTTACCTCACCACCAACTTATCAGAAGAAAGTCATGTACCCTGCAGCTCTCACCCCAAATGTTGCCTTTCAAAATCCTTCCCTGAAAGCTACTGGTGAGTTCAGTTCTTTAGAGCATGAGCTGCCCATACTCCTCACTTGGCACCCTGAAATAAATGCTGTACTTTCCTTCACCAGAAGCTGGTGTCAGTAAACTGACTTTGCTGCACAGTGGGCATGTGGATCCAAGTTCTGCTTGGTGGAAAGTCCTCTGAATGTGGTCATCAGACGTGATTATCTTTATGCCGCTGCTGCTGCTGCTAAGTCACTTCAGTCGTGTCTGACTCTGTGCGATCCCATAGACGGCAGCCCACCAGGCTGCCCCATCCCTGGGATTCTCCAGGCAGGAACACTGGAGTGGGTTGCCATTTCCTTCTCCAATGCATGAAAGGGAAAAGGGAAAGTGAAGTCGCTCAGTCGTGTCCGACTCTTAGCGACCCCATGGACTGTAGCCTACTAGACTCCTCCGTCCATGGGATTTTCCAGGCAAGAGTACTGGAGTGGGTTGCCAGTGCTTTGGTGCAATTCATAGATCAGGTCCTCAATCAGTATTATGTTTTCTAAGCATAAAAATGAGAGATTGAGAGAGTACATGAAAGGGAGAGACATAATAATATATGAATTATCAGAAACAAAGACAGGCTTCAATTTCAGAGACAATGAGTCAGGGGCAGGGCAAGGTGTGTGTGTGTGAGTGTGTGTGCGTGCGCATGTGTGTATATGTGTTTGTTAGGACCAAAGCCATTGATGGGTGGGAGTCCAAGCTTCTTAAAAAAGTTCCACCCTGTCTTTACCTTCCCTGCATGGTTGTCTGACCACTCATGTTTCCATCCCATATTTCTCACTATGCTTGTTGTCTACCAGAGAATCAGCACATTACCTCCAAAAGAACTTTCTGAACAGATGTCCTTTTGAAGAAAATGCCATAGTCTTCTTTTAAATTTATTTATTTATTTTATTTGTTCATTTATTGGCTATGTTGGGTCTTCATTGCTGTGCTGGCTATTCTCTACTTGCGGTGTGCGGGCTTCTCTTGATTGCGGTGGCTTCTCTTGTTTTGGAGCACAGTCTCTAGGGTGCATTAGGCTTCAGTAGCTGCAGCCTGAAGGCTCAGTAGTTGTGGTACACAGGCTTAGTTGCTCTGCAGCCCATGGGACCAACCTGGACTAGAGACTGAACCTGTGTATCCTGCATTGGCAGGCAGATTTTTGACCAGTAAGCCACCAGGGAAGCCCCAAAAGTGCTACAGTCTTAATGAACTCCTATAATTCCTTTCTAATGCCAGGAATCTAGGTTGGGAGAGTGTTGGTTTCTATTGAATGGGAACTGACTTGGAAGAATCATTTTGTGACCATTTCCGAGCCCCTGGAATCATTCTACCTTTCCATCTCACATTCCTGAGCCCCTGGAAACAGTCTACCTTCCCCTCTCACTTGTACTTTCCTTTTGTCCTTATCACCTGATAGGACTGCTGTAATGCAAATTCAGGTCTCCTCAGTCACCTTCCAGCCTAAGCAGGGCTTCACAGTGAGAGGATGGAAGGAGGTGCTGGGGAAGAGTCTGAAGGAGAACTCTGTGCCTTGGGGTGGGAACTAGACTTTCAGAGAAGAAAACATGTGGGAAAGGCCAGGGGAGCCCAACCTTGCTAGAGACCGTGTTCACGTTATCCAAGGAGCAAGAACACCAAACCCTAAGATTCAAGAAACAGGAAGCCAAAGCTTATAGCTTCCTTTCTCCTCCCTGGGAAGCCTTTGGACATGATTCAGGAGAGAAAATGAAGAAAAGTCAGTAGCACAAAGGAGTGGAAGAAGGGTCTCACGCCCATGGAAGCACCACGAAGAAGAGGAACAGAAGAGAGACAGGAAGACAGACCCTCTGTGCACCCCTACAGAGCCTGGACTCTACACGGTTTATTTTTTATGGCACATCCCTATCAGTAAAAATGTTATTTCCAAATAAACATATGTTCCTTTATTGCAAATTGTACATATTTGCTTCTATACCGATGCATTGCTTTTATCTGAGACTCACTCAATACTAGAAATAACAATATGAATAAGATAAAAATGGGTAAGACGTTATACTTTCTTTCACACCCTGGGAATCACCTTGTGCATCACCAGGGCGAACTCATACCAGTTTGGAGGCCTTTGGGTTAGAACAGTGCTGCCAGTAGAAATAAAATGCAAATTGCATATGTAAGGTATAATCTTCTAGTAATCTCATTTTAAAAATGTAAAAAAAAACTGATGGAATTAGTTCTAATAATATATTTAATCTAACCCAATATATTCAAAGTATTATTATTTAAATAGGTAATAGATATAAAAACCATTAAAGAGTTATTTTTTATTAATAACTAAGTATTTGGAATCTGGTGCATATTTTCTACTTACTCCACATCTCCATTTGAAAATGTTATATTTCAAGTGACCATCAGCTATATGTGGCTGGAGCTGCTATATTATGGGCTACAGGACTCTAATGACAGAAGTGACAGAAGTCCTAGGGGACACTGGACACAGGATGTGTTTGCAGTCAAGGCTGGGAACCATGGAATATGTTTGATAATCTGCCATTGTCACAGTGTGAGCTGTAACCCTCCAGTTCCTTTAACTAGACAACCTTAAAGTAAGCATATAAAGTTTGGAGTGATGTGATTCTACTAAGAGAGAATTTTATGGAATTACATAAACACTTGGTCATAGTAAAGCTGTGCATAAATACACAGCAAACGGTGGATATTGGTCACTATGGGTAGATGAGGTTGGAGATCAGCAAGTAGAAGACTACTCAATTTTCTTTATATGTGTCTATATAGTTTGACTGTCAAAATGTACACCTAAAAATATAATTTTAAATGACAGTAGTCTTTTCAAAGACATGCACATTCTCCCCCCAGAAAGTGTACAGTCTTAATCCTCATTGATAAAATAATATTTCTTTAGTCACCCAGATCTGAACCTATCCATTTTACCCACACAGTCAATATATTCCTCTTAAATGAATGAAAAGAGCTTAATTTTTTTTTTTTTTTTGGTGAAAAGAAGGTTAGGAGAGGGATGTTGGTTTACAGTTGCCTGATAAAATACAGAATTCTCAGTTAAATTTGAATTTCAGATACACAATGATTAATTTCTTAGCATAAGAAGAAATGTGGACTATTACCCAGATGGGATCTAGTGAGTGACAAGGTGCTTCTAATTCCTCTGGCCATGACAAAATAATTATGGAAGTAGACTCATTTTCCTGTCTTAATCTTTGTCCCTATTTTGTCAAATAAGGCCTTAAGTTTACTCAACCTGAATTTCTTCTCTACACGTATTTTCAGAAATTTGATTGAGAGAAATATTATAATTCTTGAATATTCTGAATAAGCACATTACTAATCATGGCAGGAGAAATTACACATTTTGGTCTCAGCCTTTAAAGAATTTATAGCATTTTATAATGAATATACTCTACTATTTTTGTTAACATATCAATCTCTAACACAGTGTCGGAATTATGGCAAGTGGTGTGTGTGTGCATGTGTGCATATATGTGTGTGTGTGTGTGTGTGTGTGTATGCATGCCCTCACTCTACACCCAGGGCAATTCCACTTTTCCACGGCTCATCATCAATTGCTGGTGTTCAGTTGGACACTGGCTTACATCAGGCTTCCAGGAAACCAAAGAGCATGAAGTCTTATGCACCTCTATTCATTGAATTCAAGTTTTAGATTTACCAGCCAAGGATTTATTCTTTTCTTTGAATAATCCAGGGATAACTTTAGTCTCCAATAGCTAACTTGTCAATCCACCCCAAAATGCTAATCCTTAAGAAATTAGCCTGAGCACCTGCTTTAGAAAACCACTACACTCTTTTTCTGAGGTTTTAATGATGCAAGAATCCTTTGATCCAGAGCTTTCTAATGTCTAATCCATTAACAGAATTGCTTTTTCCTCTGTGCCTCTCTTTACCAGACTCAATTAGCTCTGCCTATAGAATTCAAACCACAAACAGAAGGACAGGTGCTTACCCTCGTCTCCAAACATTCCTGTATGCATTCTGAATGTGAGCCAAGGATTGAGTGATAGTCATATGTCACATTGGCTCTTCTGAACACATGCCTTCATGCCCTAACCCCGTTCTCTCAAGCAAACAATAACTTCAGGGCCAGAGAACTAGAGTCAGTAAGATCTTGAAAGAGATATGTCACATGAGGAAGAAATTCCAATTTTAAATTAGGGATAGGTCTTGCAAAGTCATGTTGTTTATCCTCTTGTTCCTGGAAAACAGCAGAAATCATTAAAAGGACAAGTTCTTGGACAACAGTAAACATTTTAAAAGTGTCTGAGTGAGAGGCTGCAAAAACTGAAATTGTGATAGGGCCAATACATCAAAAAGGGCAACAAAAACATTCGGACTTCTTGAGAATCTTGGAAGAAAAAGAGTACTGCTAGCTTCTTTTCAAATATAGCTGAATAAAGTAACATTAAATGAGCTTAACTCCCACTACAAACAAGGCCATCTTGTTTCCAAGTCATTTCCTAGTCATAACAAGTGGCCATCTCCATCTTTACCTTGGGCTCTTTTTCCCTTGTCCTGAACTTTTTGTTCTATTATTTCTGCCCAGTTTCTTATCTGAAATCTTTTTCTACTGTGGGGAGGGGGTGAATTGATTTGTTTGCGGTCCTCCTGGAGACAAGGAGCCAAGTCACTTAGGAACCGTGCTTACTTTATGGGCATGAGTTCCAGAACACCATAAAGGCATAAAGTCTTTGCATAACTCAGCTTGCAGAGTGGTTTTTATTTGAACATAGAATATTCTCAGTACAGGCAAATGTATCTCCCTAATAATATAAATGATCACTTAAGCTGAGTTCTTTACAATATGGATCATGTTGATGATGCATCTGAACCCACATAGTACCCCTGCTCAGGACACTTTATATATGTCAAGGAAGGATTCATTAGTTTTTCTTTATAAGTTAATTTCTCTAAGATACTAGACAATAGCTGGGTCATCTTTTGCAAATATATACAAGACAGTAAGCTAGGCTCAGCTGATGATGTATCTCAATACAAAGATATTGAATGAATGATTAAAGAATAATGGTTTTGCTAACAGTGACTCACTGGAAAAGACTCTGATGCTGGGAAGGATTGGGGGTGGGAGGAGAAGGGGATGACAGAGAATGAGATGGCTGGATGGCATCACCAGCTCGATGGACATGAGTTTGAGTGAACTCTGGGAGTTGGTGATAGACAGGGAGGCCTGGTGTACTGTGATTCATGGGGTCGCAAAGAGTCGGACACGACTGAGCGACTGAACTGAACTGAATGGTTTGTTTTATTCTAGAAAGAGATTAAGTCCAGGTCACAGAATAAGGTGGTGGCATAAGAGAGATTTGGGGTATTTTAATACATCTCTTTCTCTTTTTCCCAGACCACCTGACCTGCCTCTTGAGAAACCTGTATGCAGGTCAGGAAGCAACAGTCAGAACTGGACATGGAACAACAGACTGGTTCCAAATAGGAAAAGGAGTACGTCAAGGCTGTATATTGTAACCTTGCTTATTTAACTTATATGCAGAGTACATCATGAGGAACGCTGGGCTGGAAGAAGCACAAGCTGGAATCAAGATTGCTGGGAGAAATATCAATTACCTCAGATATGCAGATGACACTACCCTTATGGCAGAAAGTGAAGAGGGACTAAAAAGCCTCTTAATGAAAGTGAAAGAGGAGAGTGAAAAGGTTGGCTTGAAGCTCAACATTCAGAAAACAAAGATCATGACATCTGGTCCCATCACTTCATGGGAAATAGATGGAAAAACAGTGGACAAAGTGTCAGACTTTATTTTTTTGGCTCCAAATTCACTGCGGATGCTGATTGCAGCCATGAAATGAAAAGACGCTTACTCCTTGGAAGGAAAGTTATGACCAACCTTGATAGTATATTAAAAAGCAGAGACATTACTTTGCCAACAAAGGTCCGTCTAGTCAAGGCTATGGTTTTTCCCGTGGTCATGTATGGATGTGAGAGTTGTACTGTGAAGAAAGCTGATCACCGAAGAATTGATGCTTCTGAACTGTGGTGTTGGAGAAGACTCTTGAGAGTCCCTTGTACTGCAAGGAGATCCAACCATTCCATTCTAAAGGAGATCAATCCTGGGTGTTCATTGGAAGGACTGATGCTAAAGCTGAAACTGCAATACTTTGGCCAACTTCATGCGACAAGTTGACTCAGTGGAAAAGACTCTGATGCTGGGAAAGGTTGGGGGAGGGAGAAGGGGATGACAGAGAATGAGATGGCTGGATGGCATCACCGACTCTGTGGACATGGGTTTGAGTGAAGTCCGGGAGTTGGTGATGGACAGGGAGGCCTGGCGTGCTGTGATTCATGGGGTTGCGGAGAGTCGGACACGACTGAGCGACTGAACTGAACTGAACTGAACTGAATACATTACATTGCAATCACATGCTTCACATACTCTATACATATACAACTTTTATACAAACTACTTCAAACTTCTGAATCTCAGTTTCCATAGCTTTTGAATGGGAATGATAAGTATTTTGCCAATCTCACATGGTGGTTATAAGAGTTAATGATATAATAAAAATCTATAGAAATATTAGGAACTAATATTACTATACACAGTGCAAAATGTTATGATCCCAAATAAAAAAATACAGAGGAATGAACACATAATTGAGAAAAAAAAGTATTATTAAACAAGTCAAATGTCTAACCTCACCAGTAATCAGTGAAATGAGTTAAATTGAAATAATATATTTTAGGGGTGCATAAATTTGGTTCCAGCTTTGGTATTCTCAACTACACTATTCGGTTTCGGTTTCTTCTTTTGTGAACATTAATTCTGAAATGACTAAACTTTAGTGTAATTAAAATTTTACAATCAATGTATGACAAAGCAAGACTATACTAAGAAGAAAAGACAGTCTCTTCAATAAATGGTGCTGGAAAATCTGAACTGCTACATGTAAAAAGATAAAATTAGACTATTCCTCAACAGCATACACAAGAATAAAAATGAATCAAAGACCTAAATGTAAGACCAAATACTATAAAATTCTTAGAAAGAAATTCCCTAGTGGTCCAGTGGTTAAGTGCTTTCACTCTTCAACATGGGTTTGATCCCTGTTCAAGGAACTAAGATCTAGCAAGCCACATAACATAGTCAAAAATAAAATAAAACAAGAAATGGGGTGTGTTCATCATGTTGAAAAAAGAAAACTCTTAGAGAAAAATATAGCAGAACACTCTTTGATAAAAATTGCAGCAATATCATTTTCAATTCATCTCTTAGAATAATGGAAATAAAAACAAAAATAAACAAATGGGACCTAATTAAACTCAAAAGCTTTTGCACAGCAAAGGACACCATAAACAAAATGAAAAGACAACCTACAGAATGGGAGAAAACATTTTCAAATGCTTTTGGACTGAGTTGGAGAAGACTCTTGAGAGTTCCATGGACTGCAGGATCAAGCCAGTCAATCCTAAAAGAAATCAGTCCTGAATATTCATTGGAAGGACTGATGCTGAAGCTGAAGCTCCAATACTTTGGCCACCTGATCCTAAGAGCCAACTCATTAGAAAAGGCCCTGATGCTGGGAAAGATCGAGGCAGGAGGAGAAGGGGACGACAGAGGATGAGATGGTTGGATGGCATCACTGACTCAATGGACATGAGTTTGAACAAGCTCTGGGAGACGGTGAAAGACAGGAAAGCCTGGCATGCTGCAGACCATGGGGTTGCAAAGAGTTGGACACAATTGAGCGACTGAACAACAACATATATATATCTGAATCACTTTGCTGTATACCTGAAACTAACACAACATTCTTAATCAATTTAACTCCAATAAAAATTAAAAAAATAAAAAAGCAAAATACAATTGTGTATTATTGGATCCTATTAGAAGTAATCAACACAACACTTAGTGATATGCACAATGCATATTCATATACAAAATCAGGTAAACATTCTAAGTATAGTCTTTCCTGGTGGCTCAGAAGGTAAAGAATTTACCTGCAATGCAGAAGACCTGGATTCTATACCTGGATCTGGAAGATCTCCTGGAGAAGGGAATGACAACCCACTCCAGTATTCTTGCTTGGAAAATCCCATGGACAGAGGAGCCTGGTGTGGTGGGCTACAGTCCATTGTGCTGCAAAAAGTCAGACATGACTGAACCACTAACACTTTTACTTTCATTCTAAGTATAATCTTTAATAACAATTTCCTTGTCTGCTTAATATGTTGAAATTCTACTTTATTTGAAGTAGACATATGTATGTTTTATGGAAAAAGTGAAATGTTGCAATAATTATAATAATTAAAAGTTGTTAATTTCATGAACACAAAACAAATGCTGAGTTTCCAAGTAGCTAAATAAATAGGAAAACATATTTCCACTTAATACTAATATTAAAAGAATATGGTAGCTATATAAATTTAGAAAGAATATTGCTTTTTTTTTGAGGCAATGCACTTACAAATGCTTCAATAATAATAAAATTCAGCATGATAGATACTCTCTTGTTTGGCTTCCCTGGTGGCTCAGATGATAAAGCATCTGCCTCCAATGTGGGAGACCCAGGTTCAATCCCTGGGCGGGGAAGATCCCCTGGAGAAGGGAATGGCAATCTACTCCAGTATTCTTGCCTGGAGAATTCCATGGACAGAGGAGCCTGGCAGGCTATGGTCCATGGGGTTACAAAGAGTCAGACATGACTGAGCAACTAACAGATACTCCCTTCCGTTTCGTTCCGTCGCTCAGTCGTGTCTGACTCTTTGCGACCCCGTGGACTGTAGCCTTCCAGGCTTCTCCATCCATGGGATTCTCCAGGCAAGAATACTGGAGTGGGTTACCGTTTCCTTCTCCAGGGGATTTTCCCGACCCAGGGATCGAACCCGAGTCTCCCGCATTGGAGGCAGATGCTTTAACCTCTGAGCCACCAGAGATACTCCCTTAGATAGGTGTATAATAGATTATATTTTTAATCTTTGTAGACTTTTTGTTGAACTTGCACTTGCAAAATAAAATTAGCATGAAGCAAAAAAAAAAAAAAAAACACACCTTTAAACACTATACATCAGTTCAGTTCACTTCAGTCGCTTAGTCGTGTCCGACTCTTTGCGACCCCATGAATCACAGCACGCCAGGCCTCCCTGTCCATCACCAACTCCCGGAGTTCACTCAAACTCATGTCCATAGAGTCGGTGATGCCATCCAGCCATCTCATTCTCTGTCACTATACATAATTTTTATTTATTTATTTATTTTTTATCGGAGGCTAATTATTTTACAATGTTATATTGGTTGGTTTTGCCATACACTGACATGAATCCACCCCGGGTGTACATGAGTTCCCCTTCCTGAACCCCCCTCCCACCGCCCTCCTCCCCTTGTCCTCCCTCTGGGTCATCCCCGTGCACCAGCCCCAAGCATCCTGTATCATGCGTTGAATCTGGACTGGTGATTCATTTCACATATGGTAATATACATGTTTCAATGCCATTCTCCCATATCATCCCACTCTCACCCTCTCCCGCAGAGTCCCAAAGACTGTTCTAAACACCTGTGTCTATTTTGCTGTCTTGTATACAGGGTTATCATTTCCATCTTTCTAAATTCCATATATATGCGTTAAATTCCATTTAGCTCCTGAATCATTCAAGAAAACATACGATTTATTAATTTTTTTTGTATTATAAATTGGACTGTTTGTCATCTCAAAATTTTCTAAGTAGAAAAGATCAATATCCTTGATACATTTTATATTGACATAATAAAAAATATTAAATGTAAAGAAAGAAAATGTTAGAGAAAAATTGTTTCCAGTTACCTTACTTCCCTACCAATCTGAATGAAAATGATTCTATTTACCTTCACCATAAATGTTCAGAAAATGAAAGCAAGAGCTGACTATTCGGAGAAAACATCACTCTTGCATCGTCATTCAACCTTTAAAATTTAACTTAAATATTTTAAAAATAGAGTTGATAACTACAATTACATAGTGAAACAAAATTGCAGAATAATTTTTGTATTCCCACATTTTATTTTGTGCTGATAATAATATCTGGCTTTACCATTAATTTCAGAAAAATATGAATTTAACATTCTTCCATCTCTTACTAGGTCAAAACGTTTATCCAGTGTATGCTTAAATTCACTCTTTTGAAAGACTGAAATTTACTCTTTCCTACTTTCAGGATGTAGTGAGACAGGCATTCTCATATACCACTGGGAGAACATAGAACAGTTTTCCTGGAAACCAACTTGCAATTTAAAAAACGTCTCAAATGTTGACTAGATAGTAGCCTAGGCAATGCTGATGTTCAGTGGCTAAGTTGTGTCCAACTCTCTGTGACTCCCTATGGACTTAAGCCCACTAGGTTCCTAGGCAATGGCTACCACATAAATCTGAGGTTCCCAATAAACCCTAAAAAATATACAGAAAAAAAGTAATCTACACAAAACCCATGCATCAACATGACTAAACTGGTGATGCGAACATCACATGGTACTACACTGATGAGAGGAATTGGGCAATAGCAAATAAAACTATGTACATGTTTATCTTTTGGCTTGGAAACATCACTTCTAAGAATTTCCTTGAGGATTCACAATTATATTGTTGCATTATTTATAATTGAAAACTGGAAGAAAAATTGGAAACAACCTACATGCTCATACAGAGAAAAGTTGTTGAGTAAGCCATGTTATCACCACATACTGGAGTATTATGTTGCTGTAAAAAACAATGGAAAATGAATTGTAGGAACTGATGTTGCGTATCCAGGATATGTTACTAAATGAAAAAAGGTGAACTGCAAAGGAATTTAACTAGTGTGCTACCTTTTGCTTAAGAAAAATACAAGGAGGAAAATAAACATGAATCTACTCATTTGTTCAAAAAAAATAGTAATAATGCAATAAGGATAAACCAGAGACTACAAAATTGGGTACTCTATTAGTTTTCTGTTACCATAATTTAGTGGTTTAAAACAAAACCCTTGTGTTAACTAACAGTTCTATAGGTCAGAAGCCTAGGTGGGCTTAACTGAATTCTCTGCAGAGAGTCTCATAAAACCAAAGTCAGGTTGTCAGTCAGCTTGACTTCTGAAAGCTCTGGAGAAAAATCCACTTCTGAGCATATCCAGGCTGTTGGCAGAATTCAGTTTCTAGTGACTGTAGGACTGAAGTCCATGCATTTTGCTGGCTGACAGCTGGAAGCTGCTCAGCTTCTAGGATCTGCCTCCACTCCTTGTCACATGGCCTGCTCCATCTTCAAGGCAGCAATGGTGTGCCAAGTCTTTTTTTTTTTTAATTTTTTATTTCTCCTTTTGATTCCAGGCACAGAAAACTCTGCTTTTAAAGAATTCATGTCATTAACCTAATCTTCGTTTTGCCTTATAAAGTATTAATAACATAATCAAGAGTGATATCTTGGTATATTCACAAGTTCTAGCCACACTCAGAAGGTCAGGAATCACACAAGGGCCAAGGTCATTGGCAGTCATCCTTAGAATTCTATTCACCGTAGTACTAATAAAAGGTGAGTGAGAGAAACTCAAAGAATAGATGGAATGGGGAAAAAGACACTTTTATGAACATGTTTGTTGTCCGGTTCTGACTTTTGGAATCATGTTTACATTTTGCATATTTAAGAAAAAGTCAGCAGCAAAAGTAGAAAAAAATTCCCAAATATAATTTAAATAAAAGCACATGAATCAAGTCAGATATCAATAATATAACCATACTAAAGTGGAAAAGAAAACATAAACTGAATTACTTCTGAACATAGTATTTCTATGACCTATCGGACACGACTGAGCGACTGAACTGAACTGAACTGAACTGAAAGGCTAAAGGTGAGTGATCACACCATCATGATTATCTTGGTCATGAAGATCTTTTTTGTACAGTTTTTCTGTGTATTCTTGCCACCTCTTCTTAATATCTTCTACTTCTGTTAGATCCATACCATTTCTGTCCTTTATCAAGCCCATCTTTGCATGAAATGTTCCCTTGGTATCTCTATTTTTCTTGAAAAGATCTCTAGACTTTCCTATTCTATTGTTTTCGTCTATTTCTTTGCATTGATCGCTGAGGAAGGCTTTCTTATCTTTCCTTGCTATTCTTTGGAACTCTGCATTCAGATGCTTATATCTTTCCTTTTCTCCTTTGCTTTTCACTTCTCTTCTTTTCACAGCTATTTGTAAGGCCTCCCCAGACAGCCATTTTACTTTTTTGCATTTCTTTTCCATGGGGATGGTCTTGATCCCTGTTTCCTGTACAATGTCACTAACCTCCGTCCATAGTTCATCAGGCACTCTATCAGATCTAGTCCCTTAAATCTATTTCTCACTTCCACTATATAAGCATAAGGGATTTGATTTAGGTCATACCTGAATGGTCTAGTGTTTTTCCCCGCTTTCTTCAATTTAAGTTTGAATTTGAAATAAAAATAAGTAACAGATCTTTGGGGCTTTACACTGAGTTAGAGTTCCTATCAGAGGGATAACAGCACCACAACCGCACTGAATCCTCATGAAGGAGGCACACGAATGACTGGGTTACAAGCGTTACAGGAATGAGAACCGTGTATTCTATAATATTTTTTTCATTTGGTGAAATTTTAACTGTTAATGTTTATGGCATTGTGCTTTGTACCATTTATTAAATAAAAATAAAAAAAAAATAAGTTTGAATTTGGCAATAAGGAGTTCATGATCTGACCCACAGCTCCCAGTCTTGTCATGTGGGCCTTAGAAAGCATCACTAGGAACAAAGCTAGTGGAGGTGATTGAATTCCAGTTGAGCCACTTCAAATCCTGAAAGATGATGCTGTGAACGTGCTGAACTCAATATGCCAGCAAATTTGGAAAACTCAGCAGTGGCCACAGGACTGGAAAAGTTCAGTTTTCATTCCAATCCCAAAGAAAGGCAATGCCAAAGAATGCTCAAACTACCACACAATTGCACTCACCTCACATGCTAGTAAAGTCATGCTCAAAATTCTTCAAGCCAGGCTTCAGCAATACGTGAACCATGAACTTCCAGATGTTCAAGGTGGTTTTAGAAAAGGCAGAAGAACCAAAGATCAAATTGCCAACATTTGCTGGATCATGGAAAAAGCAAGAGAGTTCCAGAAAAACATCTATTTCTGCTTTGTTGACTATGCCAAAGCCTTTGGCTGTGTGGATCACAATAAACTGGAAAATTCTGAAAGAGATGGGAATCCCAGACCACCTGACCTGCCTCTTGAGAAACCTATATGCAAGTCAGGAAGCAAGAGTTAGAACTGGACATGGAACAACAGACTGGTTCCAAATAGGAAAAGGAGTACATCAAGGCTGTATATTGTCATCCTACTTATTTAACTTCTATGCAGAGTACATCATGAGGAACGCTGGGCTGGAAGAAGCACAAGCTGGAATCAAGATTGCTGGGAGAAATATCAACAACCTCAGATATGCAGAGGACACCACCCTTATGGCAGAAAGTGAAGAGGAACTAAAGAATCTCTTGATGAAAGTGAAAGTGGAGAGTGAAAAGGTTGGCTTAAAGCTCAACATTCAGAAAACTAAGATCATGGCACCTGGTCCCATCACTTCACGAGAAATAGATGGGGAAACAGTAGAAACAGTGTCAGACTTTATTTTGGGGGGCTCCAAAATCACTGCTGATGGTGATTGCAGCCATGAAATTAAAAGACACTTACTCCTTGGAAGGAAAGTAATGACCAGCCTAGATAGCATATTAAAAAGCAGAGACATTACTTTGCCAACCAAGGTCCGTCTAGTCAAGGCTATAGTTTTTCCAGTGGTCATGTATGGATGTGAGAGTTGTACTGTGAAGAAAGCTGATTGATGAAGAATTGATGCTTTTGAACTGTGGTGTTGGAGAAGACTCTTGAGAGTCCCTTGGACTGCAAGAAGATACAACCAGCCCATTCTAAAGGAGATCAATCCTGGGTGTTCATTGGAAGGACTGATACCTGAAGCTGAAACTCCAATACTTTGGTCACCTCATGCGAAGAGTTGACTCATTGGAAAAGACCCTGATGCTGGGAGGAATTGGGGGCAGGAGGAGAAGGGGACGACAGAGGATGAGATGGCTGGATGGCATCACAGACTGGATGGACATGAGTTTGAGTGAACTCTGGGAGCTGGTGATAGACAGGGAGGCCTGGCATGTTGTGATTCATGGGGTCGCAAAGAGTCGGACACGACTGAGCGACTGAACTGAACTGAAGGCTAAAGGTTAAAAACCAAAAGCCTTTGAACAAAATTAAACTCGCATCACCAACTTGATGGACATGAGTTTGAGTGAATTCCGGGAGTTGGTGATGGACAGGGAGGCCTGGCATGCTGTGATTCATGGGGTCGCAAAGAGTCGGACACGACTGAGCGACTGAACTGAACTAAACTGAACTGAAACTCTCGTTAGTAGACTTTTTTGATTCACAGAGGCATGGGCTAGTAATTTTGAAAATAATTTTTGTGTTTTGAATAAGTAAGTACATATAGTATAGAAAATGGATGCTGTGCTTCTCACTGTTGGATAAGGAAGCTGTAACTATGGAAAGGGAGAAGGATAGAATGAGTCCTGTGTCACAGAATTAGAATGGACGTTATCAGTGGAAATTCATAGGTTTTCATATATAGACAAAAATCATATAGATGTAGTTGTGGATATTAGATATGTATACAATTGAACTTATACACATCTGTTTTCTATCTTTGTTGATATGACCTGGAAGCAATGACACTCCCATAGCCATGGATCTAAATTCCATATGCTACTAAAAGGAAGTCAGACTCTTTGGTGAAATGTTGATTCTGAGGCTGGAGCAGGAAAAATACAGAATGAGCTGAGAATTTCTTGTGCCAAAAAGTAAGAAAGTGCTTAGAGAATAATGAAGAATGAATGTCAAATGGAGACAGGACCAGATTGAAAGGGCTTGTACTGGCCAAATCTAGGACAATTGGAGCATCAAAATAAATAATCATAGTGGAGAAATATAACCCACAATATGTAAAATATAAATATATGTTATAGGATAAAATCCTTTATAAAATCCTGTTATAAGATAAATATCTGTTATAGGATAAATGGTCCACACTGACATAAATGAATTACAAGGGAATATAGCCAATATTTCTACAAAAATAATTGGAGTATTAGCTATAAAAATTTTGAATCACTATGTTGTACACTTGATACTAATATTGCAAATCAACTATATCTTAATAAAATAAAAGTCACTGTACAATTTAAAGATGAATGGTAGAATCCGTGTAATAATTCATAATTTTTTTCTTAGAATAACATTAAATAGACAAAAAAATGTCAGATTGTGGGAGAATAGAAAATACCTTATATTTTCCTGCCTTTATGCCATCTTTCCCTGGCTTTTTGAGCAAGAGGTCACACATTTCTATTTTTCAGAGCCTGAAAATGAGTTCACTACCATGGTCTGGCTCTGTCTGCCACTCGCTTACTCCATAATGATTCTCAAATGATTCATTTCTTCATCCTTGCATTCCACTTCTATAAAATGGGGATCCCAGGAGAATGTATCTTATAAGGATGTGAGGATAAAATAACAAGACACTTAAAAATAGTACATTGTCTGCCTGGTATCTGCTCAAAAAATGAATGATAGCATTGCTACTTGGTAACCACTCGGGGTACAACTCTACCCTGGTGGTGAGGGAAGCAGAGAGCGGGAGGTGGTAATGGGGATAGTGGTGAGGGTGATGGCTATGAAAGGGGATTGTATGAGTGGTGGAGGAGATGCTGAACATGGTGGGGATGGTGCATAGAGAAAAGTGGGTGTAATTAGATGCAGAGAATGGAGATATGACAGAAGAATGCACCCTGAGTTCTGCATAGAACTTAGAAGTTCAGGACCTTGACGACAGCATTCTCTGTTCAAAGGTTCTACTTCACTTACATGCTGGGTAAACAGGGAATTGCTTACTATGGTAAACTAGGCCCTCGTGAGTTTTATCTGCCTCCAGACTCTATCTACTCTTCTGCCATTTCTCTCCATTCAAACAGATACATTTGAAATTTCCCAGGCATACTTAGGGGCTTCACACCACACAGATTATTTAGTTTTGGTCCTCGTCTTTGTGAGTGTTGTTACATTGGGAGGAAATGATCTCTACTGTCTTTTTTTAAAATTTATTTACTCTTTAAAATTCAGACTTTCATAAGAATGTTTTCCTCACTTCCTTCCCAGAACCATTTTGCTCACCTCATCTCTTTCAGATCTTTTAACCGATTAATAATGTAAGTACTGACTCTCCACTCATTGGACTGAGTGAAAGGTACCATTGGTAGTGGAAGGGTATGAGGAAGGAATGGAGATTGTGAGAAGAAAGATAAATAACTCACAAGCAAGAGGGAGATCTGAGGGAAGATAAGCTTGAGGGAATACGTATGAGGCAACTTTTGTTTGTGGGGCAAGGGATGGCAGAAGGGCTCGGAAACAAGACAAAGTGAGACAAAAGACCCCAGGTCCAAAAGCGCCTCAGTCTGGACCCTTCTGGCAATAGAGTCTGTGGTAGGGTTTTAATTCCCTCTAAAAACAATTGTTTTTCTGTGTGTCTTGGGATGTTAATTTACTCCCTGGTTTACTACAGGTCAGATGAATTTTCACCGGAATTCATCTTTGCAGACGTTTGAACTTTTGATCACTATTAGTTTGTCACTTTGAAAGTGTATCTCATCCACTTGACCTAAGTGGTCAAGTGAAAAGGAGATGCCACCACACTGCTAAG
Source organism: Moschus berezovskii (assembly GCF_049115385.1). NCBI lineage: Eukaryota > Metazoa > Chordata > Mammalia > Artiodactyla > Moschidae > Moschus > Moschus berezovskii. Next base: position 31,022,501 of record NC_142461.1, read on the forward strand.
TCCTTGGAATCTCATAGTCTACCTACAGTTTCTCAGTTACTCAAGGCAGTCCCCTCCTGCATTTGACTGAGCAGGAGGGCAAATTTTCTCCAAACCCTGGGCACCTTTTCTAACCTCAGAGATGCCACTTCCAGTTCTTCAGGGGCCACCTTGCTTATCCTTTACCCCCAGAGAGTTCTGCCTCACACATCCCAGATCATAGCAAGAGAAAAATGCAAAATCAAATATTTATAAAACATTTAATTACAGTCTCTTATGTTATAGTGTGCTAATTGCCTTCTTAACAAATACAACATCATCAAAATCAAGTTAGCAAAGCCACTGTTACTCTGGGAAAATAAAAGTTGTTGACAAGAGAGTTGTAGATTCATTTTTTTTCCCCTGAAGAAATATTTTAAAAGTTGATTTTTAATAGTTTTAAGTTATTTTGTTGTGGCTAAAGTAAGCAAAATATAACAACTTGAGACCAAATAAATCTAAATATCCCTGAGAAAAATTCTCAGGGGAGCAAAAAAAAAGAAAATGTCCTAAATTAGCAAATATCTAGGTAAATTTTAGACCAGTTCCCAGTTATCAGTGTCAAACAAAACACAGCTGCTAAATGATTAGCTGGCTACTCAGACGAAGCAGCTGTGGATTCTTATAATATCTTTGAAAATATTTTCCCCAATATATGCCTATGTTCTGTGCTAGTCACCAGTTGCAAAATCATTTTAACCAACAATAGAGGGCATGATGCCAGGTACATGTAATGAGGTTATGTAACCTTGAGTAGTGATAGAAAATGACTGAAATGCAAAAGGATGATATTTTGTCTGGAGGTGAGGGCAAAAGATGATAATTAGCACCCTCAAGTGATTTTTATAGAAGTCCAAAGATGTTGCTTATAAAATGGATTTTATAAAACTTTGAAGGAAATATGTCCACAGAAGCACAATATGGTTTGAACTGAGGAGAAAAGGTGATAATCACCAGGAGGTCAGGATTGTTTAAACCTAGGGAGAGAGAGTCCCATTTCAAAAAGAAAGAGCTATTTTCTTCCTTTTTTTCAGTCACATCTTTTTCAGATAAATATAGCAATTCAGGAGTAGAATGGCTGGGTAATATGGTAGTTATGGGCTTCCTCGGTGGCTCAGGGGTAAAGAATCCACCTGCAATGCAGGAAACACAGGAGACATGGGTTCGAAGATTGTAAAGATCCCTGGGTTGGGAAGAGTCCCTGGAGGAGAGTGTGGCAACCCACTCCAGTATTCTTGCCCAGAGAATCCCCACAGACAGAGGAGCCTGATGGGCTACCGTCCTCGGGGTCACAAAGAGTTGGACGCAACTGAGACCACTGAGCAAGCGTGCATGGTAGTTACATTTTTAGCTTTCTGAGAAATTGCCATACTGCTTTCCATAGCAGCTGCACCAATTTACATTGCCATCAACCGTGTACTAGTGGCCCCTTTTCTCTACACTCTCCCTGAGTGTATTTATTTGTAGACTTTTTGATGATAGCCATTCTGACCATAGAATATTCAGTTCAGTTCAGTTCAGTCACTCAGTCATGTCCGACTCTCCGCGACCCCATGAATCACAGCACGCCAGGCCTCCCTGTCCATCGCCAACTCCCGGAGTTCACTCAAACTCATGTCCACAGAGTCAGTGATACCATCCAGCCATCTCATTCTCGGTCGTCCCCTTCTCCTCCTGCCCCCAACCTTTCCCAGCATCAGAGTCTTTTCCAGTGAGTCAACTCGTCGCATGAGGTGGCCAAAGTATTGCAGTTTCAGCTTTAGCATCAGTCCTTCCAGTGAACACCCAGGACTGATCTCCTTTAGAATGGACTGGTTGGATCTCCTCACAGTACAAGGGACTCTCAAACGTCTTCTCCAGCACCACAGTTCAAAAGCATCAATTCTTCGGCGATCAGCTTTCTTCACAGTCCAACTCTCACATCCATACATGACCACGGGAAAAACCATAGCCTTGACTAGATGGACCTTTGAATATTACTTAGCCATAAAAACGAATGAAATTCTGCCATTTACAATGACATGGGTGGACCTAGAAAGTATTATGCTGAGTGAAGATAGGGAAAAACAAAAGCTCTATATTGTCATTTATATGCAAAACAAAAATTATGCAACAAAACAAAAACAACTCAAAGATACAGAGAACAAACCAGTGGTTACCACTGGAGCAAGGGAGGAGGGGAGAGGCAAGAGAGATGAGGGATTAAGAGATGCAAACTGCTACGTGTAAAATAGATAAGCAACAAGAATATACTGTACAGTGCAGGAAAATATAGCCGTTGTTTGGGATAACTGTAAATAGAGTACAAGCTATAAAAACATTGACTATGTTGTACACCTGACACTAATATAATTGTAAATTGACCCATATACTTCATTGTGGGAAAAAAGAGCTGAATGGGAAGAAGGAACTGAAAAGGTGATCAGCAGATGCACATGTGGCAGGGCCAAGGCAGAGGGTCTGGAGTGCAGCGGCTAGGAACGGCATTGCAGGGCAAGGGAGGAGACAATCCGAGACCTTAATTTAGGTACACGTGATCTTGAGAACAAAACTGGGGCCCCAGTAGAATGGCCAAGTGATACAACTACGATCTTCAACACAAAGAATGTTAGGGTGGAAGAGATACAACACTCGCTGAATCCAAACCATTCATTACCAGGAGGATAAATCGAGGTACCAGAGGAACTCAAATTTCGAGGTACTCAAATTTATGGAACCGAATGTCCAACTTTAATTCAATGGTTTCTTCACTGTACCATAAAGTAAATTATAGGTCAGGTGGGAATACCTAGGCTCTTTATCAGAATGCATCTTTCTCTTCTAGAAAAAGAAGGTAGAAAGATGATCCATTCCACTGGGAAGCAGCAAATGTGATAAAAGAGCTAGCCCCAAATCCACAGTTGAAATGAACATTTGACCCTCTAGCACTCATGAAGTTCAAGGCATGTGCTGGGCGCAAGGCAGAAGCCACAGACTCCAAGATTATTTCCCCACTGGAGTATAACTGGATCAGGAATTGATTTCATTTACTTGTTCATCTCTAACACCTGGGCAATTGTCATCTTTTGGTAAATATTTGTATCTTTTAACAAGTCATTAATTATCCCTAAGTCCCTTGCATCCCAATTTCCCTCATAGGGCAGAAATTTACTCAGATCGGAAAGTAAAAAGTCTACAGTCACAGAAAGAAGTAAGAACATAACTCAAGTTTAACCTGGGCTTCCCTGGTGGCTCAGCAATAAAGAATTTGACTGCAATGCAGGAGACACAGGTTCGATTCCTGGGTCAGGAATATCCCCTAAAGAAGGAAATGGCAACCCACTCTGGTATTCTTACCTAGAAAATCCCAGGGACAGAGGAGCTTGGAGGGCTATGGTCCAAGGGGTTGCAAAAGAGTCAGACACAACTTAGCAACTAAACAACAAGTTTACTCTACACTTTCACTTCACCATTGCTGTGGCCATCTCTTCAGAGGTAAGAGCTGAAGCAAAGCTGGATACAGAATTGAATCAAACACAGTATGAACAGTTGCCAGTTTTATAATAATAATCTAAAGGGCAGAGTCTAAATAAAAGATCTATGAACAGGAACAGGAATACTCATAGGGACTTTTTCAGAGTCTAAGTTTGGGATTGTTCTTAGCCTCTTGGTATTCACAGTATCTAAAACAAGACTTAGCAATATAGCTCCACGTTGATACTAGAGATATAACTCCACTTTTTTTCTTTTTATTTATTTACAACTCTAATGTTAAAGTAGTAAACAGTATATCCTGTAGTTAAATTGCTCACCAACATCGATTGAGTGCCAGCTTGGTGCTTCAAACTTGAGTGAGGTGGCCAGAAGCCTTCAAAACAATATTGTGTGAGATAAACACAATCGTAGTCTGTGGCCTGAAATTTTTTTCACTGTGGGAAAGCCAGTTTCGAAAATGATTTGAAGGTCGAGTGAGGTCAACATCAAAACAACACAGCATGTACTGGATTGTGGGCAGTGGGCAAGGAGACGGAAGAGCTTTTTTGGATAACTAGACATTGGGGAATAGTCATGCTTCTTGATAACATTATCCAAAGATGGCAGCAAAAAGAACACAATTTGAGCTATGAGTGGAGGAGAAAGAAGGAGAGTCATGTTTTAGGGTCCTTTCAAGTTTTCTCAAATCTTTAAATATCCTCAAAGAAGGGACACCCCACAGACCCCCAGAACCATCATTTCAGTTTATTATATCACAATGCTAACTGTATGATTAATGACATTTCACCAGAATGGATAGTAATTCATACATATGGATTGGATTTTGGTTTTTAACTACTAGGGGAAAAATAAATTCCAGTTGATTTTTTGCCCTAGCAAGAGCAGGTTTTTCAGAAAAAGACAAAAATAAAAAACACGGATAAAGCAATCTTGATGAAGAACAAACAAAATCATCTTGGTGAAGGAATATCAGATGAGAATGTAATTCCCTTGTTCATGTTTTTCTTAGAAAGCATTTTCCTTCTGCCCGGTTCTGGGAACAAAGCCAAAGCCTGCTTTAGAAGAACAGAGGTTTCCAGTAAATTGTGTGAGTGAGGGTGGCTGGGTGGGTGAGAGCCTGGGGGATATTGGAAGGGGGGATAGTTCAGAAACGTATGTGCCAGCCTGGGAAGGATGAGATACCGGGTCTGCCTCTTATTCTCTGAGTGACATGGCCTCTGAGAACGCTGAATGCAGGGGAGAGGTAAAATTGAATCAGAAAGCAGAGCCTAGACATTCCCTGGCCTCAAAATAATTAGCAAACCACAAAATTAGGGTGGGGAGGGAGAGAGGGAATGGAGCTGACACGGAGATAGGCACTGTTTCCCACCCTCCCTGATGGTGGGACCTACCAAGGTCTTGTGAGATGTTGGGCTTCATAATAGCATCAGTCTCATCCTCATAAGCTTGTCTTAGAACCATCTTCAAGTGCTATGATTTTCCTCTTTTTCTGCTCTCCAGATCACTCCCTTTCATCTATTTTTCCAGCATGATGGGTGGAAAAAGAGCAGCAGAGCAGGATTCAGAAAGGAAATGAGGAAAGAGACTATGCTTTCTGAACACAGAAAATTCACAAGACATTTTGTTAGGTGTTTTATCTATCCACCTAATTCATACAGGATTCCCAACTTGAGCTTGGGAATTCAGACAACTTGAGCTTTAAGGTTTTTAACTTTCTTACACCAAGTGTTGAATGACTATGGAGGAATCATGTAACCTCCATGCTCCTTACTAAGGAGTTCTGCATGTGTATAACATGAGGACAATGGTATTTTCCCATTAATCCCAAGAGAACCAATGTAAAAATCAAATAAGATAATATACAAAGAAGCACTTGGTGAGCTGTGAAATACTGAACATGTGGAAGGAATTATTGTTTAGTTAGTAAACCACCCTCTAAGACACCAGTCTCTGAGATCCTCCTGCTTGCTAGATGGGTGTTTTCTCCATTTATCCCAAACATGTATCCTGACTTCAATCCAAAGTCACTTGGAAACTGGCCTCAAAGATCTAACCATATCTTTGGCTCCAGCCAGCAACTCAAAACTCAGTTTCTGCTGCTGTCTTCATTTATAATGTGGCTTCTGAAGCAAAAAGCCAAATATCAACTTCCACTAATAATGAAACAAGGGGGATCAGAGCCTCACATTCTAATCTTGTGCTTGACAGAGAAGGAGGAAGAATCAGATGGTGATGATGAAAGGTACAAGGTGAAGTGGGAGGTGAGTATCAGGAGGATATTGCCCTGATCATGAGAGTAGGGGCTTAAAGGACGGTGTCTTCTGTGGAGCAACCTTTCTTACGGATGATTAGAAATAGAAAATCATTCCAGGATAAAATAAGGGTTACTAGAGGAGGGAAATAGGGAGACTCTGAAAAACTGGCAAGAAGAAATTTTAAAAGCAGGGGAGAACACCTAATCCCTTGATCACCTGCAATGTGCCTGCTATGAGGCTCTATTATACATCATATCCGTGATCTCATGACCTCCAGCCCACTTCCTGCCTCTCTTGCTGCTGTCTTACATCATTGGTGAGCAGACATCTCTGGGTGGGAATGTTCTAGTAGCACAAACTCCTTAGGAATCCAGACATGACCCACCCATTGACTGCTGAAGTTAGTCTGGGTCAGGAAGAGAGTCGATAGAGAGAAGGGTGGAGAGAAGGAGCTTGGGGTGATGGTGGTGTTGGAAGAACATCTCACTCTATAGGGAAAAATTACCAAAGAGCAACTCAGATTCCTTCCTAACCAGAGCACAGGACCTTTCCTTTCCTCCCTCCCCAGCTCTGGCCTCTGTGGTACATCTGTCAACAGATGGCTCAGCCACTAGACTGTTATAGTGCTTAAAGCTGAGATAAGCTTGGATTCAAATCCTAGTTTCTCTACTGACTAGCTGTGTGGCCCTGCTTTGTTGGTTAACTCCTCAGACAGCTCCCCATTGCCCCAATAGAATTAATAATGCCTATTGGGTATCCAGGTTCGATCCCTGGTTCTGGAAGATCCCCTGGAGGAGAAAATGGCAACCCACTCCAATATTCTTGCCTGGAGAATCTCATGGACAGAGGAGCCTAGTGGGCTGCAATCCATAGGGTCACAAAGAGTTGGACATGACTGAAGCTACTTAGTATCATCATCATTCAGTTCAGTTTTCAGTCGCTCAGTCGTGTCTGACTCTTTGCAACCCCATTAATCATTGGGTATCCAGAAAAATGAGATCCATATGTACAGAGTCGAATGCAAAGCCTAGTTCGGTAGTTGGAGGGTTTATTGTTACTTTATTATTAATCATCCGGCTGTCACCACCTAACTATCACCTGTTTCTCCAGGACTAGCATCTATTAAAGACTTAGTCCATGCCAGGCTATTGTACTAGCCACTGAGCCTATGAAGATAGAACAGACAGAACTCTGACCTCAAGGAGCAAACAATCTAAGGCAAACAAATAATGAGAGTTTCAGACCTCAGGAAAACGTAGCAGATGTGGTCCTGTGTTTGAAGGTGTGTCCCATGGACAAACAGGTAGGCTTGTTTGAAGGGCTCCAGAGGACTCTGGGGAGGACTCTTCAGAGCTCCAGGTGCTCTGAAGCTGCTGTGAAGTCCTGCAGAGACCTTGTCATGGATTATTCTCTCATCACTGTTTAAGCAGTTTGTGGTTGGTGACACTAGGGCTCTGAGGAGACATCTCAGAGGCCACACGGCAAAGAAAGGTGGGCAAAGAAGGGAGGTCCTCAGCCCCTTATTTGGACCTCATCCAGAGTAGCTTTAATTGCTCTCTGTTTTGTAAATTGGGAATCTGAGTTAGATTCAAAGAAAAGGTGAAACTGATTAAAAAAAAAAATCAGGAACCCGCAGGCTCAGGCTAAGTGATTTCTAAGATCCTTACCAAAGATGGGATGTTAGCATCCTCTCCACCCTGTGTCAATCCCAGAGTGCCTGGAACTGACCCATCTTGGCTTCAAGTGCATCATCTTCAGGGTCTGAAGCCTCCCTAGACAGTAGCGGTTCTCTGTCCAGAGTTCTTTCATTCTATCATGCTTTTCATAAGTATTTCCTAATACTCCCTTATCATCCCAATCCTTCCCCACTTCCTGCATCAACATAGCTCATTCCCACGAATTTAGAAATCAGAGAAGAGGCCAATTGATCCAAACAGAGGCTTAACCTGATGAGAGTTACTAGAGAAGCAATCTTTCTGTTTGCAGAAGAACCAAGTGAAAACAGAACAGTAAGCCAGAGAACTGTTGACTTAATTTAACTTGAATACCATTCCATCAGCCAGAGTCGTGACCTTTAGGTCAAAAGTCAGGTTGTCAGAAATATGCAAAAACAAGCCCTTCAGGGTAATGGCAGGCTGAGTGTCCCACTAAGGAGCTTTTCCTCCACTGTGAAGTCCCCAAGGGGTGGAAAAGGGACTCTTAGCCTGAAAACAGGACCCAGTGTGAATTTTCTCACTATGTGAGGACAGCTCTTAGATTGAGTTGAGTTCTATGTCGCAATATAGTTGGGATGTGATCAGTAATTCAAGGTCATTGTTGCCTTCTTTAGTGATTTATGATAAAAGGCAAACTCCCTTGTTTAAAAAAGAAAGAAAAAAAAGAGAGGAGGGAGGAAGGAAAGGAGGGAATGAGAAGAAGAATCTTTACAAATAAGAATCACATTCAGTAAGTGAATTCCAATGTGCTTATTCAGGACAACAGTCTGTGCTATGATCTTGAATCCGAAGTTTAAAATTTGTAAATGTTTGTAAATATTTTTAAATGGGGCAATAAATTTGAAACAGAACATAAAGTTGTCAAGTCCCATTTGCAACCTGGTGTTAGGAGCAGATGACCAGGCAATTCAGCCTCAGTTTACATAGCATAGAGGATACAGGTTATACACTGTATACAAACCTCTTCATTTCCTAGTGTTCTATCCAAAACCACCTTCTAGTGTCACGTGTCATGGTCACATGTTAAGGAAAATGCTCATCTGTCCATGAAAATAGCCAGAAGTAGCAATGTGAAACAATTACACTGTAAACTTTTCCAATTTCAGTAATCTGTTTTTTATTAAGTAAATGTCAAAACCCAATTATATCAGTTCATTCACGTCTCTGAGGAAAATGGGCTATAATTTTGATTTTATGGTGTTTCAAGTGTTTAAAATTAATACAAATTTTAAAGTCATTCCTTTGTAAGGGAATTTGTCTCAAACACAGTATGAATATTTGCCCATTGTTCCAAGAACTCAGCCTAACTATAAAGATGTTTTGCCTAGGGCGGTTCATCTGTTGCAAAGGGAGGGGAAAGTTATGTGGCACAGTAAAAGTAAGCTGGCATGGAGCCATGCTCTACATATGCAGAAATAAGTACAGGGAATACCTGTGAGTGCATTTCGTTTTTACTAGAGTTATCTACTTCTGTGGTCATTCTCAAACTTTCAGAGAGAAGCTCTCTAAAATGTAGCTATCTCACGCATTGATAGAGCAGTGCTTTATTTATCTGGCTTTGACAACATTTATTATGATATGTAGAGACATCACTTTGTCACCAAAGGTCCAGACAGTCAAAGCTATGGTTTTTCCAGTAGTCATACACAGATGTGAGAGTTGGACCATAAAGAAGGCTGAATACCAAAGAACTGATGCTTTTGAATCCTGATGCTAAAGAAAACTCTTGAGAGTCCCTTGGACAGCAAGGAGATCAAACCAGTCAATCCTAAAGGAAATCAACCTTGAATATCCATTGGAAGGACTGATGCTGAAGCTGAAGCTATAATACTTTGGTCACCTGATGTGAAGAGCTGACTCATTGGAAAAGACCCTTAGATTGGGAAAGATTGAGGACAGAGTAGAGAAGGGGGTGATAGAGGATGAGATGGTTGGATGGCATCACTGACTCAATGGACATGAGTCTGAGCAAATGCTGGGAGACAGTGAAAGACAAGGAAGTCTGATGTGCTGCAATCCACGAGGTTGCAAAGAGTCAGACATGACTTAGTGACAGAGCAACAACAACAAATTGTGATACATCCTCTCAGCATTTTAAAGTGTCAAGAAAGAGCCTCAAGATTTAGTTTCTTATAGTCAAAATCATGGGACAGAGATCACTGTAGTGCCTTGAGAGAATTAACTAGAGATTGCTGGCTCAATTGCTTATGAAATTCAACTGGAGAGCTTTTTGAATGTGAAGCCAAACAGACTGCCTTATACTTGCCCTCACGCTGAACCAAGTCTGAGTTCAGTTTGCAAATCTTATGTGTATTCGGTCATCCCATGCACCTTGCCCACAGGATGGAGGGTATTCTAGTGGATATAGCATGTGGGTAGATGGTAAATTCCTATATGTTTCTGAACTTTAACTTGCTAATGACAATCCGAAGTAAGAATTGATGAATAATGATCCTCTTTTTCTTTAATCAAATAAATACATCCTCCCAGGAGTTGAAGCCAACCAAGGTTGGAAGGAAGGTAGGAGGAGTTCTCAAGAGCGATTTTGCTGGGGCAAAAGTTACTTCTCTTTCAGCCACCAGGAACGGGGATGGGAAGAAACACAGTTATTTCTACACCCTTGACATTGTACTTAAGAAGATAGTGGACAGAGATAAGAGTGTGGGGGCTCTTGATGCTGACTGCCTATGTTTAAGCCCTCTTTCTGTCACTGATTAGATGATGTTGGAAAGGTTCTTTTATCCTCTCTAAGCCTCAGTTTCTTCAAAAGTTAAATGGGAATAATAATAATATTATTTTCATAGTGCTTAAGGCTTAAAGAAGCAATGACTTAAAATCTTCAGCACAATGCCAGGGCAACAAGGAAAGCTAAACATATAGTACGCGCTGTTGTTAGTTGTTTGGGTCCACTGAACAGAGCTTTCTTGTCTTTATCCTGCTTTCATGCTTAAGTTTCCTTCTTCACACCCATGTTTCTGTGCTTCAGTGATGGCCTAAGAATAAAAGAAGTCAAATCTGTTGAAATGGGAGGATGTAGGCAAAGATGAACAGCTTTCTCTTATAGTCTCAATCTTTCACAAATAAGTGCCCATTTCGTGGAGAGGGAGTTGGAGGCTCATGTATCCTCCTGGGCCTAGTGAATATCTGTTCACTTGTGACTGGCCCACTTTGCCCAGATGACTGAGGAAGACACTGGCTTTCAAAGAAAAGGTTTGTTGGTGAACATCACTTGTCTGGATCATCCTCACTTAGAAGACAGAGCTAAATCAAGGAAAAGTTAGTGAAGCTCATTCCTTTGGGAAATCTCTTCCCTCAGGGCACCTCTGGTAACCAAAGTCTGGGGTCATTTTGAAATGATCTGTTGAACTGAACTGAAGGAGAAAGACCAGAGTTCCTTGAATCAATCTAAAAGAGAGATGGCAAGAGTTTTAATAAATTGTGACTATGGGAATAATAAATAGGATAGTTGGGAATCCACATTTTAATAGATTTTCCAGATTGTATATGCTGCATTGGTTTTGTTTAAATAATTCTTGGGTTTAGTTATAAATTGTATTGGATTTGGTTTTCATTCCACAGTTCATTGATTTCTGTACTTGCTATATTATGTCATTCCTCTTAATTTTACTTTAGTTTTCCAAACTAAGAAGAATATCTGGTTCACTTATTTCTATTCTCTTTTGTTAAAAAGGGAAAAGTTTAAGAATATTAACTTACTCTCTCAGTAAGACTTTGACCACAATCTGTATATTTAATAATGTAATATTTTGTTGTCATTTACTAACAGTATTTTCTAATGAATGCTAATTGCAATTTTAATCTCCCTTTATATCCAGTACTTATATAGGAGAGAGTTTCTTTTTCATTAACAGTAGTTATTTGTTTTATACATGTTTTGTTAGAAGTCAATATTTGTTGATGGATCAACTATGTATTAATAAGAAAAATGTTGCCTGGGTGACATTAGCTTCTATTATTTATTAAGACCATTTTTCTTTCTGGTATAGTATATTGTCAGTATTTAAGAGGCTAGTGTGGACAAATGAAAAGGAGATATGCAGCCTATTTTTCAGATTAAGAAAATCTATCTGTATTATATCTATATGTATATATATATACATATTTATGATATATATGTGTACACACATATTCATATACATATGTGTTAACATAATATTAGCAATTTTGTTTATATTTTCACTATTTTTCAACTGCAAAAATCAATATGTGTGTTAGAATCTCTCACAATAACTGTGTGTTTATTTCTCCTAACATGTTTTATATTGTATTTCTAGCTATCAAAAATTTTTATTTTGGCTTCTATACATATGGATCATATGATAATTAATGTAATCTTTTTCAAATCATGTTGTCTTTTGCCTTTAATTCTACATTTTATTTGAAATTTACATTGACACTGGTGCTTTAGGTTTTTAGTTTTTGTTCTTTTTGTATTTGCCTGGTAAACACATTGTATATGTTTGTGTGTGTGTCTTTCTAAGCCCATTTCTCTTAAAAGAAGCATGTCATATTTTAAATCTTTGTTTGTAAATCGGGGAATTCATAATGGATACATCTGGTCTCCCTCCTCTTATCGCGTTTATGGAGGTAGGAAGAGCAGTGACTGAGAGTAAGCCTGTGGGCCAGATAAGCCAGGGTTTAGACCTTGAAACTGCCATGTACAGCTGTGTGACCTCAGAAAAGTGATTTATTCTCTGTGGTTTCCTGCTGATTCATCTGTAATATTGAAAAGATAATATTACTAAGGTTGCTATAAAGAGCCAATAAAAAATAGAGCAAAATCCCTAATAGTGCCTGATACATAATGGTCATGCCATAAATGTTGACCAGCACTTTATATATAATAATAAGTATAAATATTATGCTATTCTGTACATACATCCCATTATGTTCAGTTTTGTGCTTGCTGTTCCTGCTAATTCCTTATGCTTTTTGATATGTGGACTAGATTTGTTTGCTTTTCTCTTCATTAGTAGTTTGAAAGGCAAACATTTGTTTTTAATCAACTAGAAGTCATCTTCATGTTTTCCAAAGACCCTATTTGAATTATTTTTTCTATTATTATCAAAGCCAAAAATCATTTCTCCTTATTCAATATTTATAATTTGGGATGTCTTTAATCATTGACCTCCTTTGCCTCCCCAATATTTTTTTTAATATAATTTGGGGTTTCTATTGATAATTGTTTAGAATAAATTTGACATTTGTATAAAGTATATTTTCTTCATGAAGAGAAACTTTTGCTTTATTGTGTAGCCATATTTATAATTATTTAGAGACAAATCTATGTTTAACAGATTTAATGCTGACTATGGGTCCTAATCGGAGAAGGCAATGGCACCCAACTCCAGTACTCTTGCCTGGAAAATCCCATGGATGGAGGAGCCTGGTAGGCTGCAGTCCATGGGGTCGCTAAGAGTCGGACATAGCTGAGCAACTTCACTTTCACTTTTCACTTTCATGCATTGGAGAAGGAAATGGCAACCCACTCCAGTGTTCTTGCCTGGAGAATCCCAGGGATGGGGGAGCCTGGTGGACTGCCGTCTATGGGGTCGCACAGAGTCGGACATGACTGAAGCGACTTAGCAGCAGCAGTAGCAGCAGCATGGGTCCTAATATACCCTTTATTTAATTTTTAATTTTTCCTTGTTCATTTTCTTCTCAAATTCTTGGAGCATGTCATCAAGAAAAATTTTCAAGATGAAAATTTATTTTATATGTATATACATATATAGAGAAATATAAAAATATATGAAGCACTCATATATCTGAAATGTTTTCACACAAAAGTATTATGTTGCAACCCTGTTTTCTAAATCTCTGAGGACCCTGCTCTAGTCTGATCTGGCTTTATATTACTTCAGATAATTCTGCAGTGGACATAGATTCTGGTGCTGTTTTGTTTTATTTTGCTTTATATGTTAGTGTGAATCAAATGTCTCCTTGCCCTCACCTTGTTGCACCAAGATGGAGGTCAAGGATGGAGACCCACAAGGACTAAAATTGTCATGGTTTGTATTATTCAGGCACAAGGTGGCTTTGATAGAGAAATCCAGTTAAAACTTTCTTTTTTTACAATTAATTGTACATCACCTGAGTTTATGCAGTGATATTCTGAGTTGCTACGCGGATCAAATAGTTACAGCCTTAGGAGAAAATGGGGACTCTCCTGCAACTGGAGGACAGGTCACTGGCGAAATGGAGGGTTGGCACCACACAGAGTAAACTATGAGGCCCCATGAGAAAGTTCAGGTTTTCATCCTTTTCCATGCCTGGCTCTGTGTGTTCAAATAAAAAGTCCCAAAAGATGTTTATTTTAATTTTCTTGAATTAATTTAGTAATTCATCTGTCAGCTGGACAGCCAAAATAAGTAAAACACAATCCCTGCCCACAGAGTGCTTAAACTCTGCCAAAGGGAAAGAGAATTGCATACAAATTTTGTAACACATAGACATCAAACATGAAAAGCATTTTAAAAAGTCAAAGTTCCCTGTTGATTGGAGTTGGTGGTCACATGGACTGTTCAGAATCATGTTCTTAGCAAGTTCTCTGGACCTGGAAGCAGCCAAAGGAACACTGGATAACCATTAATGTGGATGCATCTATAAAGAAATAGACCACTAGTCTCCAAGGACTTGCCCAATTCTGAGGTTCAATGAGAATGAAGGAAATTTAAATAATACAGTGTTTTGGAAAACTCCAACCCAAGTCTCCCATTTCCTCAAAACTTCTATTCCACCAGTCTTGGTGGGCACCCCCAAAGCTCCAGCATTTTCACCACTCCACTCCACAGTGGCAATTTCATCTCGGCCTCTTATAAAATTCTTGTTGTTCAGATGCCAAGTCTTGTCCAACACTTTGTGACCCTATGGACTGCAACACTCTAGGCTCCTCTGTCCTCCACTGTATCCCAAAATTTGCTCAAATTCACGCCCACTGAATCGGTGATGCCATCTAACTATCTCATCCTGCTACCTGCTTCTCCTTTTGTCTTCAATCTTTTTCGGCAAAAGGGTCTTTTCCAATGAGTGAGCTCTTCACATCAGGTGGCCAAAATATTGGCATTACAGTTCCTTCAATGAATATTTAGGGTTGATTTCCTTTAGGATTGACTGGTTTGATTTACTTGTTGTCTAAGGGCCTCTCAAGAGTCTTGTTCAGCACCACAATTTGTAAACATTAATTCTTCAGCACTCAGTATTCTTTATGGTCCAAATTTCACATCTGTACATGACTACTCCAAAAACCATACCTTTGACTATAAGGACTTCTGTCAGCAAAGCAATGTCGCTGCTTTTTAATATGCTAAGTTTGTAATAGCTTTCCTTTCAAGGAGCAAAAGTCTTTAAATTTGATGGCTGCAGACACCATCATCCACAGTGATTTTGGACCCCAAGAAAATACAATCTTTCACTGCTTCCACTTTTTTCCCTTCTATTTGCTGTGAAGTAGCTTTTCACTTTCATGCATTGGAGAAGGAAATGGCAACCCACTCCAGTGTTCTTGCCTGGAGAATCCCAGGGACAGGGGAGCCTGGTTGGCTGCCGTCTGTGGGGTCGCACAGAGTCGGACACAACTGAAGTGACTTAGCAGCAGCAGCTGAAACTCCAATACTTTGGCCACTTCATGCAACAAGTTGACTCACTGGAAAAGACTGATGCTGGGAGGGATTGGGGGTGGGAGGAGATGGGGATGACCGAGAATGAGATGGCTGGATGGCATCACCGACTCGATGGAGATGAGTTTGAGTGAAGTCCGTGAGTTGGTGATGGACAGGGAGACCTGGCGTGCTGTGATTCATGGGGTCGCAACGAGTCGGACATGACTGAGCGACTGAACTGAGCTGAACTGAATGGGACCAGATGCCATGGTCTTAGTTTTTTGAATGTTGAGTTTTAAGTCAGTTTTTTTCACTTTCCTCTTTTATCCTCATCAAGAGGCTCTTTAGTTCCTCTCTGCTTTCTGCCATTAGAATGGCATCATCTGCCTATTTGATGTTGATATTTCTGCCAGCAGTTTTGACTCCAGCTTGTGCTTCATCCAGCCTAGCATTTCACATGATGCACTCTGCATATAAGATAAATAAACAGGGTGACAATATATAGCCTTGTCGTACTCCTTTCCCAATTTTGAACCAGCACTTTTTTCCATATCCAGTTCTAATTGTTGCTTCTTGACTTGCATACAGATTTCTCAGGAGACAGGTAAGGAGTCCTGATACTCCTATATCTTTAAGAATTTTTCACAGATTGCTGTGATCTGCACAGTTAAAGGCTTTAGGGTAGTCAATGAAGCAGAAGTAGATATTTTTAAGGAATCCCCTTGCTTTCTTTACGATCCAATATTGGCAGTTTTATCTCTGGTTCCTTTGCCTTTTCTACATCCATCTTGTACAGTTGGAAGACCTTGGTTCATGAACTGCTGAAGCCTAGATTGAAGGATTTTGAGCATAACCTTGCTAGCACATGAAGTGAGCAGTATTGTATGGTAGTTTGAACATTCTTTTGCATTGCCCTTCTTTGGGATTGGAATGAAAACTGACCATTTCCAGTCCTGTGGCCACTGCTGAGTTTTCCAAATTTGCTGGCATATTAAGTGCAGCACTTTAATCATATCATCCTTTAGGACTTTAAATAGCTCAACTGGAATTTCATCACCTCCACTAGCTTTATTTGCAATAATGCTTCCTAAGGTCCACTTGACTTCACATTCTAGAATGTCTGGTTCTAAGTGAGTGATCATATCATCATGGTAATCTGGATCATTAAGACCTTTCTTGTATAGTTTTTCTGTGTATTCTTGCATCCTCTTCTTAATATAATCTGCTTCTGTTAGGTCCTTACCATTTCTGTCCTTTTTGAAATATTCTTTTGATATTTCCAATTTTCTTGAAGAGATCTCTAGTTTTTGCCATGCTATTTTTTCCCTCTGTTTCTTCTCATTGTTCATTTAAGAAGGCTTTCTTATCTCTCCTCACTACTCTTTGGAACTCTGCCTTCAGTTGGGTTTATCTTTCCCTTTCTCCTTTTTCTTTTGCTTCCTTTCTTTCCTCAGCTATTTGTAAAACCTCCTCAGACAACCATTCTGTCTTCTTGTATTTCTTTTTCTTTGGGGTGATTTTAGTCACTGCCTCCTGTACAGTGTTATGAACCTCTGTCCATAGTTCTTCAGGCATTGTGTCTACCAGATCTAGTCCCTTGAATCTATTCATCACCTCCACTCTATAATCATAAAGGATTTTATTTAGGTCATACTGGAATGGCCTATTGATTTTCCCTACTTTCTTCAATGTAACTCTGAATTTTGCAGTCAGGAGTTCAAAATCTGAACCTCTTTACATACACTACAATTATTTCCTTTCACGCATGTTCTTTCCTCTAAAAGGAGTGGAAAACAGTGGTAAGTCTTTTTTTTAATTTACTTGTTTTTAATTGAACTTGCACAAGTGACTCTTTGGGGCCTGGATTTGCCCTGAAAGCTTTACAGTGTTGTGTTCAGTTCAGTTCAGTTCAGTCGCTTAGTCATGTCCGACTCTTTGCGACAGCACGCCAGGCCTCCCTGTCCATCACCAACTCCAGGAGTTCACTCAAACTCATGTCCATCGAGTCGGTGATGCCATCCAGCCATCTCATTCTCTGTTGTCCCCGTCTCCTCCTACCCCCAATCCCTCCTAGCATCAGAGTCTTTTCCAGTGAGTCAACTCGTCACATGAGGTGGCCAAAGTATTGGAGTTTCAGCTTTAGCATAAGTCCTTCCAATGAACACCCAGGATTGATCTCCTTTAGAATGGACTGGTTGGATTTCCTTGAATGAATCAACCATAGGTTTACTTATGTCCCCTCCCACCTGAACATCCCCCACCCAGCTCCTTCAGTGGTAAGTCTTAAAGTCTGAGGTTGCAGAAAGATGTGAAAGGATACCTATCACTCTTTTAGCATTGCCTTCCATGGGAGGATGGGATGGAAACATCATCATTTTTTTTTAAATGTACCTTCATATAATTGGACTTGTTTCTGCAAGAACCTAATGTTTTACTTTCGTTACTAAGAAAGTCAGTGAAGGAACAGAAAGAATAAGAAGAAAGGAAAATTTCCACATATCCTGCCACAATGTCCTACCCAAAGAGAAATTGTGACGACGCGTGAAGTCAGTTCTCTCTTTGCCCACTGTGACTTCTACTCCTGGGCTCACCTCTGGCCTCTGCTCTCTCGGTCACTGATTTCACTGAGATGAGGTAGACCCATTAGCGTCACTAAGCTTCATTTTATTCTGCTTACTCTGGTCCCACCAGACCTCGGGTACTCCCAAACCCACAGAAGATCATCATCATTATTATTTTTCCCCTATACTTCCAAAGGGGGAAAGAACTAAAAGCCACAGATAACAGAGGAGCGTTTCCTAGCAGGCTGAGGGCCCCCGAGTGGAAGGAAACCCAGGGCCTTCGATCATTCTCGCCAGCTCCTGGTTTAGTGTGGAACAGACCCGTGTGGTGGTTTGAGCCTGAGGGCTGAGCTCTTTCTTCAACTCAGGATCTTAAAGAGCTTCCCAGCTGACCAAAGCCTCAATTTCCTCCACCGCACCCAGAGGCAGCTGAGTCAGGACTGGCCCAGGCATCATGATGAAAGGGTTGTGTTTGCCTTTGGTTCCAGCCCTGCCTCCCTTCGCAAGCCCTCTGGCCCTCTCCTGGACTATCCTGGGCACTTCATCTGCCTGCTTTGCTTCCTCTTCTTGGCCCAGAAATCCAGAGATGGCTCCTCTTCCACTCTGATTGAAACTTGCAGAGAGAAGTGGATGTGGGGAGCCTGACCCTGCAGGCAGACAATCTGTGAGCTGTGCGAACTTGCACAAGTGACTCTTCTGAGCCTGGATTTCCCCTTAAAGCAGAGGGGGCTGAGAAGCATCAGCGACCAGCAGGTTGAGCTGCCAGGGCATACTGCACACACCATGGCTACTTGCCCATTTGTAAAATGAGCATAAAAATTACTGCCCATGGGGGAGAGTGGAGAGTTAATGAATCAGCCAATGGCACACGATTGATGCCCCATATGAGCTCTTCACAGTATTCTGTTTCCATCAGGGCTTGCTCTCTGATAATTCCTTCACATCCCCTAGCTCATGCCTCCAGCTAAACCAGGGGTATGGCTTAATAGGAGAGTCAGGTAACAGCTGCGCTTTCTTGCAGTGATAGTCTTCCGAGACATGACTCTTGCTTTTGTTATCTAACCTATTAGAACCTGTAATGGAGAGAGAGAGGTAAATACCTGTGGATTTTGGAGACTGCCAGTCACAAGATATTTGATACATAGGAGCCTTCAGCTCTGCTTATATGGGGATCTCTCATCACCTTCTCACAATCTGATCTTTGTCTGCTCTACCAAAAATGAATGATATCTTACCTAGCCCTTTCACCAAGTCCATTAACAGACAGATGGATCTTAAAATCTATCCCCCTGGGCATGGGCATTCTCCAGTCACACATCACTTAAGCCCGCATCTGGCAAGTTACATTCTTCTTGTGAAGAAAGGAACTAAGATGAAAGAAAAAGAAATGAGCAATAGAAGAGAAAGCCGTTGAGGATGGGGAACACTCTAGAGTGCTAAAGAAATGCTGAATAAGCCAGCTGACTCTTACTTTTTCCTTTGGGTCTAAATTTCCCAGGCCAGAGGCTAAGGTCCACTCTCCTTGGAGGATCCTCCATTATCTCAGCAACTCATTAATGGGACATTTAGGAAGATGGGGATTAAAGGGAGGAAGAAAAGGACAAGGTCAGTGGCATGTGATCCATGACTTTCTCCTGAACTTGGGCTTCATAAAAGCTGTTTTCCTGTTATTTGCCAGCCACTTGGCTCCTTAAGGGTGTTAACTCATCTAATCATAGGAAGCCCATGAGAAAGGTACTATAGTGACCAGGGGCTCAACAAGCTAGGAATCTAGCTGGTGGTACACATCTGGGAAGTGGCAGGGCTGTGTCACTCACAGGATTCAAGCTCTGTCCTAACCACTCCCCTGTTGTAACTACTCCCCCACACTACCAGCTCATAGTGTGATCCTAGACCACCTATGTCCCAGCTCTGGTCTCACTTTCCTTCTCTACAGCATGAAAGGGGTGAATAAAATGTTCTCTCAATGTTCCCTTCACCCTCACCCCATTAGAGCTCTTTCCAGTCTTCTCTAATGCAAAGGGAGATTAAACAAAGCCCACTTTTCAATTCTGGGAAAGCTTGTGAGATTCCACACTAGACATGAAATGTATAAACATTTGTTGGCATGCCCAGACTGCCACAGACTTTTCAAAACTTCTCCTGTAAGTCACCACCCTAGCCCACCCATCCACTGCCCCGCTGCTCTTGCCCTTTGGTAAAAACCAAAACTCATCTGCTAATGCAGGAGACATAAGAGATAGGGGTTCATCCCTGGGTTGGGAAGATCCCCTGGAGAAGAGCAAGGCAACCCACTCCACTATTCTTGCCTAGAGAATCTGATGGACAGAGGAGCCTGGTGGTCTACAGTCTATGGGGTCACAAAGAGTCAGACACGACAGAAGTGACTTAGCATGCACGCACAGGAAGCTGTATAATGTTACAGATGAAAATGTTTCTTTCTTTCTTTAGGATCTCCCAGGAGGCTATGGGCTGGGACCTGCTTTTCCATATTTTTTCACCTCCAGCATCGCATTTTCTCTGAAGCCCACAGACAGGCTTGGGCAAGACAACCCCAAGTCATATTTACAAAAATAATATTCATTTCCCCCCTTACATCCAAAGTGAAAGAGGAAGGAACTAGCTTCATTTGGGCATGGAAAATAAAACTGAACACAACATATGCCAGTTCCAAAGCCCCAAACCAGTCCCTCACATTTGGTTGTGGTTGCATCAAGTTGAAGGAAAAGGGGAAAAGTGCTATTTTAAGTTTCTGTAAAGCACTGAGGAAAAGTGCAGAAATATATCCAGACCCCCAAGTTTGTGCAAAAGATATCCAATTCCTTCATTCAGTGGAATAGCAGTCTAATATTAGAATTTCTGCCTTAATAAGCAGCTTTTTTAAAATGAGGAAAAAGCTACCTTATTATTGGGAGGCACTTTTGTGTTATTGGTGGGAAACTCCCAGGAAGAGTATGGGAAGGAATCTGCAGCCAATATACACAGCCTTAAATGTTACTTGCAATTCATTTTTAAAAGGGGGATTTAGCAGCAGTGATTAAAGTCTCTTGTCTCTGAATCTGCAAACATAAAAATATGCTGCTGAGGAATTTAGTCATTTATCATGGGCTTTAGATAGCTGCTAACCTTTCAGCTGCCTTGGGATGTTTTAAAGATGTACATGCCTGCTTTTCTTTCCCAAAATATACAGCATTGGATTTATTTAGTGGAGGATGAGCATATTCCTATAGCAGAAATTTTCTCTTGTGTTGAGAGAGATGTAGGGAACTGAGGCAATAAATAAAATTCTTAGAACTTCTTGTTTTTTGCTTTTTGACTCAGTTAGGACTACAAATAGAAAGCTTAATTTTAAACGGCTGAAGAAATGATAATTGTTGTTTGGTGTTCAGTCACTCAGACATATCCAACTCTTTGCACCTCCATGGACAGTAGCATGCCAGGCTTTCCTGTCCTTCACTATCTCCTGGAGTTTGCACAAACTCATGTCCATTGAGTCGATGATGCCATCCAACCGTCTCATCCTCTGTCATCCCCTTCTCCTCCTGCTTTCTATATTTCCCAGCATCTGGATCTTTTCCAATGTGTCGGCCCTTTGCATCAGTTGGCCAAAGTATTAGAGCTTCAGCTTCAGCACTCACCCTTCCAGTGAATACTCAGGGTTGATTTCCTTTAGAATTGACCGGTTTGATCTCCTTGCTGTCCAAGGAACTCTCAAGAGTCTTCTCTAGCACCACAATTTGAAAGCATCAATTCTTTGGCGCTCAACCTTCTTTATGGTCCAACACTTACATCCATACATGACTACTGGAAAAGCCATACCTTTGACAATATGGACCTTTGCAGGCAAAGTGATGTCTCTGCTCTGTTTTTTAATAAGCTGTCTAGGTTTATCATAGTTTTTCTTCCAAGCAGCAAGCATGTTTTAATTTCATGGCTGCAGTCACTCTCTGCAGTGATTTTGGAGCCCAAGAAAATAAAATCTGATCTTCCATATCCACACTGAATTCATGTTCAGTTCATTTATTAATTCAAGAGAGAGGAGTATTACAATCTCAGACCAGAAGCATTGATTTATCTAATTCTCCCTTTAATTCTTTCATTCTGTGCTTCTTGTATTTTAAAATTCTATTATTAGCACTCATGCATTAGGTTCATATGTGTTTGAGGCTGCTATATCTTTCTGGAGAACTGACTCCTTCATCATACTGAAATGCCTCTCTTTATCTTTCTCAATCCTCCCTGTGTTAGAGTATACTTTTTCTAGGATTAATATGCTGTTCCATCTCTTTGTGCTGATTCTCTGAATCATAAATCTTTTCCCCACAATTTTCTTTTAGGCCTACCTGTGTCTTTACACTTAAAGTGTATCTTGATTTTTTAATTTAGCTTGGCAGTCTTGCCTTTTAATTGAAGTGTTTAGTCCATTTACAACTTAATATAGTTATTTATGTATTGGGGTTTAATTCTATCATCTTGCTATTTGCTTACTATTTCTTCCATCTTTTTTTATTTACCTCTATTCTTCCTTTCCTTCCTTCTTTTGAGTTAATTTAATATTTCTGAGTATTCCCTTTTTGTCCTCTTTTGGCTTTTTAGGCTGTATGCCTTTGTATTTTTAAGTGTCTCCTTCAAGAATTATGATTTTAAAAAGTTAACTTATCAGATTACCTAGAGTTGAGATTGCACCACTTCATATAAAAGGTAACTCTTACCATGCTAAAATTCCATGTATCGTATCCCCATTTTTTCTGCTACTTTTGACATGTATTTTATAACTATTTGTGTAACAAGTCCTACAATTTAATATTATTTTTATTCAACCCATCTGTTATCTTTCAGAGAATTCAAGAGAAGAAAATAGGTAGTCTTTAAATTTACCCTCACGATTGATATTTCTGGTACTCTCCACCCTTTCTGCGGATTCAGCTGTTAACTAATGTCATTCTCTTAAGCCGGAAGAACCTCCTTTAATATTTCTTGTATTGCAGATCTTCTGGCAATGCATTCTTCCAACTTTTATTTATCTCATGTGTTTCCCTTCTCTCAGGAATAACAGTCTTGAAGTAACTATTGTCCAAATATCTAAAAGCAGTTCCCTCATATATGCTGTCCAGTTTCATAGCTGTTTTCAATTAGAAGGTGTATTAGTTTAACTACGGCCACCATAAGAAAGTACCACAAATTGTTGACTAAAACAACAGAAGCATGTTGTTTCAGTTCTGGAGACTAGAAGTACAAAAGTAAGGTATTAGCAAGGTTGGTTTCTTCTGGAAGCTCTGAGGCAGATTTCATTCCATGCCTCTCTCCTAGCTCTTGGTAGCCTCAGGCATTTGTTGGCTTGTAGGCAGAATTCTGCCTCTTGAGAAACCTGTATGCAGGTCAGGAAGCAACAGTCAGAACTGTACATGGAACAACAGACTGGTTCCAAATAGGAAAAGGAGTACGTCAAGGCTGTATATTGTCACCCTGCTTAAATAACTTATATGCAGAGTACATCATGAGGAACGCTGGGCTGGAAGAAGCACAAGCTGGAATCAAGATTGCTGGGAGAAATATCAATAATCTCAGATACGCAGATGACACTACCCTTATGGCAGAAAGTGAAGAGGAACTCAAAAGCCTCTTGATGAAAGTGAAAGAGGAGAGTGAAAAGGTTGGCTTGAAGCTCCACATTCAGAAAACAAAGATCATGGCATCTGGTCCCATCACTTCATGGGAAATAGATAGAAAAACAGTAGAAACAGTGTCAGACTTTATATTTTTGGGCTCCAAAATCACTGCAGATGCTGATTGCAGCCATGAAATTAAAAGATGCTTACTCCTTGGAAGGAAAGTTATGACCAACCTTGATAGTATATTAAAAAGCAGAGACATCACTTTGCCAACCAAGGTCCGTCTAGTCAAGGCTATGGTTTTTCCCGTGGTCATGTATGGATGTGAGAGTTGGACTGTGAAGAAGGCTGATCGCCGAAGAATTGATGCTTTTGAACTGTGGTGTTGGAGAAGACTCTTGAGAGTCTCTTGGACTGCAAGGAGATCCAACCAGTCCATTCTAAAGGAGATCAATCCTGGGTGTTCATTGGAAGGACTGATGCTAAAGCTGAAACTCCAATACTTTGGCCACCTCATGCGATGAGATGCCTCACTGGAAAAGACTCTGATGCTAGGAAAGGTTGGGGGCAGGAGGAGAAGGGGACAACAGAGAATGAGATGGCTGGATGGCATCACTGACTCTGTGGACATGAGTTTGAGTGAACTCCGGGAGTTGGTGATGGACAGGGAGGCCTGGCGTGCTGTGATTCATGGGGTCGCAGAGAGTCAGACACGACTGAGCAACTGAACTGAACTGAGGCAGAATTCTTGCTGTGTCTCCATAAGTATTTCCTTCTGTGAGTGTTTCTATGTCCAAATTTCTTTCTTTTCTTTTTTTTCAAATAGTCATACTGGATTTGGGTCAAACCCAATGACCTCATCTTAACTTGATCATCTGCAAGAACTTAAGTTCCAAATAAGACCACATACACAGGTACTGGTGTTAGGATTGCAACATCATTTTTGGAGATACACTTAAACTTATAGCAGACATTAAGTCTAGTACAACTTAATTCTATCATGGTCAGAAGCAAAAGACCCCCATGAATCTTTTTTGCCTGTATCACTTTGTTCATTTATAGACACTTTGAGATTCAGTGGGGATGTGAGGATGGATTGCAAAAAGATAGAGGATGAAGATGGGGGCGGGTGAAGTTTGACCCAAAGCAAGACAAACAATTTAGATCATCCCAAGGAAAAAGTTTTACTTACCCAACTTTTCCTTGAGCCTGTGCTGCGGACCACGCCCATCACAAATGACATGACAACAGACACTGGAGCTCCCATGTCTGTTCATTCTTTCATTCTAAAACAAGACACAACACGCACTGAGCACTTCCATCTGCCAGACCTCCATCTAGCTATGAAAGATGCATCAGTGCAGGAGACAAATTGGGCCCCTTCAGTGTAGTAATAGTAGAAATTCAGAGTGTATTTGCTTAGATTTAGTTTCAAAAAATTAACCAGAGAATAAATTTTATCTTTTGATCAAAATAAACACAGTGCAAAGAAAAATGATTTTTAAAAAAGTAATTTTCTCTTTATTCCTTCATTCTGCAAATACTCTTGAAAACACTTTGGACTCAAGAATAGAGATTCCAAAGGATTTGTTAGTGTATGAAGAGAGAAGCTGCTAAAGTTGAAGCTCCAGTACTTTGGCCACCTGATGCGAAGAGCAGACTTATTGGAGATGACCCTGATGCTGGGAAAGATTGGAGGCAGGAGGAGAAGAGAGCCACAGAGAATGAGATGGTTGGATGGTATCCCCAACTTTATGGATATAAGTTTGAGAAAACTCTGGGGGATGGTGAAGGACAAGGAAGCCTGGCATGCTGCAGTCCATGGGGTCGTGAAGAGTCGGACACGACTTAGTGACTGAACAAACAAACAGATATAGAAGATCTGAACCACACTATCATCCAATATAACCTTACTTGAAGTTTATAAAACATTCTATCATATATCACAGTAAAATGCATACTATTTTTAAGTGCAGATGGAATATTCACCAAGATAGACCAATTACTGGGCAATAAAATGTCTTGAATTTCAAAAGATTTAAACCTTCCAGTATATATTCTCTGGGCACTGTGTTGTTAAATTAAAAATCATCAAATATGGAAATTAAACAACATGATCTAAATAATCCATGAACAAAAAGGAAATAGTAAGGGCATTTAAAATATTTTAAGTGAATAATACTAAAGATACAATATACAAAAATGTGTGAGATGTAAGAAAAGCAGTACTTCTCAGGAAACTTACACAATTAAACAGTCACATTAGAAAAGGATAAAGGTTAAAATCAATGTTCTAACTTTCCACCTTAAAAAGCTGCAAACAGTAAACCTCAATAAGGTGGAAGAAATAAAATTTCCTTGAAAAGATAAATGCAATTGTTTTCCAGCAGTCAGTCAAGCAAGACTGATCAGGAAGAGAGAGAGAGAATGAGCAAGTTAATAATGTAAGAATGAAAAGGGAGCTATCACTGAAACTTCTAAACACATTAAAAAGATAACAGAGAATATTATGAAAAGCAAAGTCTTTGAGTTTGAAGAAACTCTGGGAGATAGTTAAGGACAGGGAGGCCTGGCATGCTGCAGCCCATGGGGTCTCAAAGAGTCAGACACAACTGAACGACTGGACAACAACAAAAGCCTTAAGCCAATAAATTCAAAAACCTTGAAAAAAATGGATAAAGACACTGAAAAACACAACATAACTAATAAAATCAGTTGGAAAATATGAATATCTACTAAATAAATTATCAAACACCTTCCTCAAAGATAGCTCCAGACCCAGATTATTTTGCTGATGAATTCTATCAAAAACTGTACAAAATTCTACCAGTCACAATACCAAAGAAGATAAATACTAGCAATAAGCCCACAAAAAATTCTTTACCATCTGAGCCACCAGGGAAGACTGCGATATAATTAGTCTTCAGGGAAATGCAAGTCAAAATCCCACAAGATATTACTTCATACATATTGGAATGGTTAAATTTTAAAAAAGCATTTGTGACATCAAATGCTGGCAAGTGTGTGGAGCCACTGGAACCTTCATACATTGCTTATGCACTACTACCCCTTTGGAAAACTTTCTGGCACTTTCTTACAAAGTTAAAAATAAGCTTATTCTATGACCCATAAATTCCACTTCTGGGTATTTGCCCAAGATAAATGAAAACATATGATCATGAAAATACTTGCGCAAGAATGTCTACAGGGGCTTTTTAAAAATTGGGTACAAACTTTCAGTTATAAGACAAGTCCTGAGGATCTAATATATAGCATGGTAACTGTAGTTAAAAATATGGAATTATGCACTTGAAATTTGTGGAGAGTAGATCATATGTGTTCTCAATAGACACACAAAAAACTGTTAACTATGTAAGGTGATGGTTGTTAACTGACTTGAATTTGGTAATCATTTCACAGTGTATATGTGCATCAAATCATCATGTTATACAATTTAAATATACACAGTTTTATTTGTCAGTTACTCCTCCATAAAAGTGGAAAAATAAATAAAAATCAATAGCTCCAAATTGGAAGCAAATGGATATCCTTCAACAAGAAATTAGGGGAAAAATACAGTTTATTTGTACATTGCAATGGTACTTAGCAACAGAAAGGGAACAAATTTCTAATAAATCATAACACTGATGAATCTCACAGACGTTGATGGAAAGAAGCAAGATACAACCTGTAATTCCATTTACATGAATTTCAAGAGCAAGCAAAAGTAAACCTATGTTGATTTGCCTCTCTGGGCATGGGAGATTGACTAAGAAGGGGCATGAGCAGCATTTCGCTGGTAAACTGGCTCTCAGGGGGATTTGAGGGAATCTCTGGTTTGTAGTATATGCTGTAGTATATCCCATCATGGCCCACTTTTAGCTAACAACAGGAAATGTGGATGAGATGCGTGGAACTGTCTGAGTGGGAGGTAGCTCCTATACACCACTGGCCCTAGGGGACTTTTCTAGGGTGTTGGAAATGCTCTACACTTTGACTGGGGTGGTAGTTACTTTGGTGTACACAGTTGTCCAAACTCACGCACTATATATAATAAAGATCTGCATGTTTCACTGTGTGTAAATTTTGTCTCAGTAAAAAAGAAAGGGGTACCAATGTTCAGCTATAATGAGGTCTGAGGATCTATGTAAAGCATGGGCACTCTATCTGATAACATTGTACTATATACAGATGTGTAGAAAGAAAAGACTCAACAGGTTATTCCCAAGATACGGGCAAGCATGCTGAGTCGCTGCAGTCGTGCTCACCTCTTTGTGATCCTATGAACGGTAGCCCGTCAGGCTCCTCTGTCTATGGGATTCTCCAGGCAAGAATACTGGAGTGGGTGGCCATGCCCTCTTCCAGGGGTCTTCCCAACCCAGGGATTGAACCCATGTCTCTTATGTCTCCTGCATCGGCAGGCAAGTTCTTTACCGCTAGCACCACCTGGGAAGCACCACGCAGGTTATAGACATATAAAAGACTTTCAGTCTTCAAACCCATGGAATGTCCTTTTCATGTAAATGACAGGCATGAAGGAGATGATCCAGGAAGATGCTGAAGTTAGAATGTACGTGTTCCGATTACAGCACCTCTGCTTGGCGTCCGTCCGGCTTGTGTCTCGCTTGATTGTGTACATAAACCAACCCATTCTAGGAACTAAGTTGGCCCCGTCTCCAAGGCTGGATAAACAGTCTGAGTCAAAGTATGCCCCTCACAATGCCAATCACTGGGATCATTATCCTGAAACCCATTCTTCCTTCTGGCATGATTCTTACTGCGTGTTCTTTGTGTTCTCTGTATTTTTCTCTCCAGACATTCCTGCCTTAGTTAGTCTCTAACTTCCAGGAGCAAATTCATTATGTTTCATTGAATACATTCATTCATTATTAAAACTTTTCTTAAATGTCGACTTTGTTTTTGGACTGCTCTATGGGGCCATGTGTAGCTGGTTAACACAAACCCTTTGAAGATGGTGTTAATGACTCCAAGCAACTGAGAGCTCAGCAGTGAATAATGAAATACTCTCCCTTCAGCAGATGACTCTGGAACAGAACTGAAATCCTGCTTCCCTACTGTGAGGGTCTGAGCTGCACCCCCCAACTCTCTGCCAAACAGATCTCCCATTTAGACTTCCCCAGTCCTGGGAGAGATAATAGCTCTCCCTTATTAAGGGATTTGTTGCTGAGTATTATTTGGTATTTAATTTTATTTTGGGTCAGAGACTTCAAAGCCTCACCTCCTTGTGTGTGTGTGTGTGTGTGTCTGTAAAACTCTCATTTCTCCTTATAGATCTGTCATTGATATGGGTCTATAAATACACGTGGCTTTGTTTATAAAGACATACAATATGTGCACCCCATTGCTATCTGTGTGCCCCAGGCTTATATTGGGAGAAACCTTTCAGAGCCAAATTTGATATAGTGCAGAGGCAGCTGGTGGGTTAGGAGACCCTGAGGGACAGTTACTGATTATCAGCATAGAAAGCCTGGGTGAGGCATGGATATTCCACATGCCAAGTCCAAGTCTTCACCAAGGACTGAGAGTGCAGGGGAAAAAATGAGAGAGAAAGACAGAGAGACAGAGGCAGACACACACCCATTTAGCCCCTCTTTTGTTTAGCTTTTCCTACCAGTAGGGACATGCTCAAAATCATTTTAGCAGAGGGACCTCACAGCCTAGCTCTGCCAGACGGTTGTCTCCTGGCGCCTTCAAACTTAGCTGCCTGAATGAGAGAGTCCTTACTCCTAAGCAAAGCCTGAGGACTAAGGGGCTTGTGGTGGGGGGGCAGGGAGGAGAATAATTAAAATAAATTAGAGGGTGAATGGGGGATGGGAGATCATGCCTGGTCCTGCTGCTCAGCCTGAGGCGCCAAGGCTTGAAAGGTGCAGGGCAGGGCAGGATTATTCCCAGGAGACGGGCTTCCCCAAACCCAGTCCCCCACCACCAGTGATGAAGATTCCTCCTCCCAGAACTCTGCTAGTATCCCCATGGTTTGTGGTCCTAGAATCTGGGAGCTTTGCACTAAGTAGCAGCAACTGCCAGTTTGTACCCATTTAAAACAGTTCCACATATTTTTCTCAGTCTTTCCTATTTTACAAGGATTTTTATTTATTTATTTTTATGAAGTAGATTAGTGGTTCCCAGATGAGGGTGACTTTTGCCTTCCAAAGGGCATTTGGCAATGTGTGGAAACGCTTTTGTTTGTTGTCCTTGGGGGTGAGGGTGGGTGCGTGCTACTGGCCTCCAGTGTAGAGCTGACAGATACAATGCAGGACACCTAGTTCCATTTACATTTCAGATAAAGAAAGACTCACTTTTTAAAATTCTTTTTTTTTTTAATATCCATTGATTATCTGAAATTCAGTTTTAACTGGGTTTCCTATATTTTTATTTGATGGATGCTGCTAAACAGCCGAAGGGCATAGAATAATGCCCCTGCCCCAAAGAAATAGCCCAAATATCAACAGTGCTGAGGTTGAGAAGCTTGAGAGTACGTGGTAGCAATGTGAGTACAGTTCAGATGCTAGAGTGCTGAACATATTTAATGTTGAATGAACACACATCCTTTATAGGGCCACTGTGTGTTTAGTTGCTCAGCTGTGTCCCACTCCTTGTGACCCCATGAACTGTAGCTTGTCAGGCTTCTCTGTTCATGGAATTTTCCAGGCAAGAATACTGGAGTGGGTTGCCATTTCCTACTCCAGGGGATCTTCCTGGCCCAGGGATTAAACCCACATCTCTTGTGTCTCCTACACTGGCAGGTGGAGTTCTTTTACCTCTGTACCACCTGGGAAACCCTTATTGGGCCATTAATATACACTTTTGTACATAAACTTTTTCAGCACTAATTTATGACATTCCAGAAAAGTTGTCATGGGCTGTGATCCTCCAGCTTTCTGCAGAATGGGCTGAGAGGTGTTTGCAGTAGGCTGGATAAAGGTGCCTAAAGATATCCTAATACCTAGAATCTGTAAATGTTATCTTATTTGGAAAAGGAGTCTTCACTGATGTGACTGAACTAAGGATCTTAAGATGAGGAGATTATTTTGGATTGCCCAGTAGGTCCTAAATGCCATCCCAAGAGTCATAAAAGAGAGGCGGAGAGAGAGTTGCCAGCCATGATGGAGAAGACGAGCTAGAAGCAGAGAAGGACATGGAGATGGTGACCTTGATGCTGGAGTGAAGGAGCCACAAGTCAGTGGCTACCAGCACCTGGAAAAGCAAGGAACTACTCTTCTTCAGAGCCTCTGGAGGGAGTGCCACCCTGCAGAAATATCTTGATTTCAGCTCAGTGCAACTCATTTCAAACTTCTAAAATTATAAGAGGATACATTTCTGTTGTTCTAAGTCACCAGGTTTGTGAACAATTGTTACAGGAAACTCATGCATGGTTCTCCTGAGGATCAAAGCCAGCATCCATTCTTTCCAGGAAGGCAATGATGGACCGGTGGGCCAAACAAACACAGCTTCCTGAATCCAGGACAGGGAATTAGAGATGATATGGGCCTTGTTGGTGTTTATGTCCTCACACAGGGTATTTCTAGTGATAGTCTGTGAGCTCTGTAGTGGTCTAGAGCTGGATAATAATTGACTCCTTAGATCTCCCTAGGATTATAGTAGGGAACATGTGTATGCCTAAGTACTGTGAAGCCCATGTCTAGGACTTTGGAAGAAAGTTGCCTAAATGGAGGGTTAGTTATGCCTGCTCCACAGCAATTGAAACAACTGAGCTATGGACATCGAGCTGGCTCCTGGGGGACAGAAGACTTTATGCCGTGCAGTTTCATCTTGGGCTTAGACCATAGAATTGGTGGAAATGAACTTTTGGTTCAGAAAGAAAGCTATCTTATATTGCAATGGTATGCTTGTTTGTTTGTTTTTTCTGAAAGTTAAGTCCTTTGGAGTCCTTGGGAAATACCTTGTGAAGAGGCTGAGCTTCAGGGGATATGCATTGCTTTGAAAGCCTCTGGACTTTTGGCTGTGCTGTTAGAAGGGTGGCCAACAGCAGGAAAATTACATACTTCTGAATGAAAAATAGAAAAACATGTGAAAGTGCCAAGAGCGATATGAATTTCTTATCTGTGGAGCAACTAGAAAACATCCCGTGGTTATTAGAGGGAAAAAAACAACCTGAGATTCTGTGGTCTGTTCTGAGTCTGCACCTCTGGCTGTCATCCCAACTCTTTCCTGCCTGCTATAGTCAAATCTGGGACTTGGATATTTTGAGAAAAACCCATGGAAGTGTGGTGGGCTTTAGCAGTTTGATATTGGGAGATCAGCAGTTGTCTCTTTGTCGCGCTCATTTCTGGAGGAGATGTTAAGTTACTCACTTTACTAGAATGCAGTAGAGAGAATGATCAGAGGTTGGGGAGTAGGGTGTGTAGACTTGAAATGGCTACAGCTCAAACATCTGTATCCGGCTGGCCTGAGTATTCCTCGAACAACAAGAAGATGGCCAGAGTTCAGTGAGTGGTCAGCCTTACCTCCAAGGGATAGGATGCTCAAGGGAAGTCTTGCTCCAGATGGCCTCTTGAAATCACTCATTCCTGTTGACCAGAAAAGCCAGGCTTTGGGTCAAACTTGAGAGTCTTGGGAAAAGTTTTCATTGCTGGGTTGCAATCTAGTCTCTGCATTCTCTTAACTCTGCAACTGTGGAACAAATTATTAAGAACCTCCCTAAACCTCAGGGTCCTTAAGTGTGAAGGTGAAAGAAAAATACGTAAACTATAGCATTGTGACGATCATGTGAGAAAATATACACAGGCGCTTAGCACAAGGGCCTGGTGAATGGCACGAGCTCAGTAAATACCAGTTATTAGATGGTCTGTTGTGGGACTAGGCAGTCATCAGGGAGGAGG
This sequence comes from Moschus berezovskii, assembly GCF_049115385.1. Taxonomy (NCBI): domain Eukaryota; kingdom Metazoa; phylum Chordata; class Mammalia; order Artiodactyla; family Moschidae; genus Moschus; species Moschus berezovskii. The sequence goes on from NC_142461.1 coordinate 31,054,619, forward strand.
TGAGTGAAAATTACTGTGCTTTGTCCTGGTCAGACAGATTTTCCATATATGTTATACTAGTCTTAATAATAGATACTATGAGTTTTTCCAAATTGGTCTGACAATATGGAACACATTATCACGCTAAGCAGCTGTCACTGTGCTGTCTTTAAAGGACCCCACCTGTCACAAAGAACGAAAAACATGCTCCACAAATACCTGGGATCATGCCCTGTGCGTGTATGCGTATGTGGGTGTGTTGAAAATATTGGGATGCTACCATTTTATGTGAAAGTCAGCTAACACTTTAATCCAAAAGCTTTTATCTTTTATGCCTTTCACTTGAGGACACCAAAATGGTGAGATATACACATGTGCAGATAAAAATAGTTATTTTACTTTCTTTTCTTTACAGCTTCCCATCCCTCATTAGTCAAGAAAGGATAATACATCAAATCTCCCGAAGTGGCCCTTTTATTCTGACATCACATGTGTTTCTGTGGCAGGTTCACTGGCTGAAGGGCGTTTTTCTCCTATCTCATCTCGTACCGGCAAGACTGCAATAAATTATTTTTCCTCACATGTGCTGTTTCCAACGCACCTTGCTCATTCACCTCCCTTTTAGAGTAAATGTTATAAAACAAAATCTAATCTCTCTCCTTTTGTAAGTCCTCTGCCCTAGAGGAGGGCTTCTCAACCTTGGCATGATTGACATTGTGTGTGTGCTCAGTTGCTAAGTCATGTCCAACTCTTATGACCCCATGGACCGTAGCTTGCCAGGCTCCCCTATCCATGGAGACTTCCCAGGCAAGAATACTGGAGAGGGTTGCCATTTCCTTCTCCAGGGGATATTCCCGACCCAGGGATGGAACCCACTTCTCTTGCATCAGCAGGCAGATTCTTTACTACTGAGCCACCAGGGAAGCCTCATGGTTGACATTAATGGGAGGATAAATCTTTGTTGCAGGAGTGGTCCTGTGTGTTGCACACTGTTTTGGTGTATACTTTGCTGTCCATAATAGATGCCAGTAGAACTTCTGGAGTTGTGACAACCAGTAATATAGAGAAATGTTGCTAAATGTCCCCCGGCAGAGCCAGATCATCCATAGTTAAGAATGGCCATGGTAGTACTTTCATCTTCTTACCTGGCTGACAATGTCCTGCAGGCTTCCAGGTCCCATTTCTTTGTGGGTTGCACTCTCATAACTGCCCCTGCACCCTGTGAGGTGGCCAAGTGAAAATATTTCAGGCCCCTGACCATGGTTCTTTCACTTTTTCTTCTAATTCTTCTGCTTCCTTTTTTTTTTTTTTTTAAGCTGCACTGGAGGTTTGCAGGACCTTAGTTCTCCAACTAGGGATTGAACATGGTGCTCTGACAATCAAAGTACAGAGTCCTGACCACTGGTGTGTGTGTGTTTGTGTGTGTGTGTGTATGTTCAGTCATGTCTGACTTTTTGGGATCCTGTGGACAGTAGCCCACTGGCTCCTCTGTTCATGGGATTTTCCCAACAAGAATACTGGAGTAGGTTGCCATTTCCTCCTCTAGGGGATCTTTTTGACTTAGGGATTGAACCTGAGTCTCCTGCGTCTCCTTCACAGGCAGACAGATTCTTTACCACTGAGCTACCTGGGAAGCCTCCTAATCACTGGCCAAACCCTCAGTATTTTTCCTTCCTTAGCACTTATTTCATTATAACTGCCTGTATGTTTTTCTATAACATAATCCCTTTCCGCTGCCCTCCCATAGCCTATAAGCAAGACGAGGGTAGGGACCCACCTCCTGTGCTCACTTCTGTATCATGGTAGCTTCAGTTCAGTTCAGCTCAGTTCAGTCGCTCAGTAGTGTCTGACTCTTTGCGACCCCATGAATCACAGCACGCCAGGCCTCCCAGTCCATCACCAACTCCCAGAGTTCACTCAAACTCACGTCCATCGAGTCACATGCCTATCATGACACAGATGCTCAATAAATATTTATTTAATGTGCTTCTTGAAAAATCTGTCTCTGGAAGAAAGGAATTTTTCCTTTGGAGCCCTTTAATTTGTGGAGACCATAAGTAGGCCTTGCTGACCTGTTTGTCCATACATTTGTGGACCTTAATTATAGGATAGATGTTCTGGATTTGGTGGTTGATTTCATCAATCCCCCTGACTTGATGCAAGTTTATGCTTGAGCATTCTGGGCAGATGATTGTCATTAGCTCTTAACATATGATCATCAAAACATTTTTAAAAGGAAAGAAGGGGGCCTGGAGCCAGCAAGTCCCACGTCTGGCCTCTGAGATCCTAAAAGGAGCAAAATCAGGAGGGCAATGGAGCAGGATAAAAACCCAGTTCAGTGCAAACACAATTAATAAGGGAGACCTAAAGTATGAAAAGTTGCTGACAAAAATCAGAACTATTTAGTCTAGGGGAGAAGATTGAGAAGCAATCTGATAGTGGTGCTTTAAACCACCTGTAGCCTGGGGCTGTTGCAAACTATTCAGATGGATGGTCTGTTTGAGGTGAGAGGACAGGCCCGAACTTGTGTCTACTGAGAGCAGATTGCTTGTTAAAGGAATTTAAGTAGGCACTTTCTAAGGTGTAATTTCAACTGAGCTTTTGGAGCAAGTCTGAGAGTAAAAAGTAAAACAAACTTTGCTTAGGGACTGTCCCCAAATTTCCCACTAATAGACTGTTTACTATGTATTTAAATTTAGGACTTAAATGAGAATTACAGGCCATCTGGCTTTTCCCCTTGGCTCCAGACAAGACAGTATTCAAACTAAGGCAGATGCTTGCTGCTTCTAAAACACACGCACACATGCACAAACATATGTATATACCCCCTACCTTTGCACACAAGTACACACTAGTTCGTGCTGTTCCCTAGGATACATAATATTACATAATCCTTTTCTTCCCAGGTCCATTTCACAATTGGTTCTTTTACTGTTATTTATTTATCTGGTTGCCTTTGTTTAGTTGAATTGCAGAATGCTGGACTAGAACTTAGAAGTCTTAGTGCAAGTTCTTTTTTAAAAAACTTTTGATTGTGTATTGGAGTGTAGCTGATTACCAATGATATGATAGTTTCAGGTGGTCAGCAAAGGGGTTCAGCCATACATATACATGTATCCATTCTCCCCCAAACTCCTATCCCATTCAGGCTACCACATACCACTGAGCAGAGTTCCATATGCTATACAGTAGGATCTTGCTGGTTATCCATTTTAAATACAGCAGTGTGTATGTGTTGATTCCAAGTTTCTTTACTATCTCTTCCCCCATTCTTCCTTTCCTGGAAACCATAAGTTTGTTTTCTAAGTCTGTGAGTCTGTTTCTGTTTGTTATTGTGTAGAAGATGAAGCTGAGGCACAGAAACGATAACGAGCTATTCCAATACTCAGAAAGGTTTAGAATATTAGGTCTGCTGCCAGTTTTTTTGTCAGCTCCCAGCAACATCCTCTACTTAAGAGTAATAAAAAGTCAGCATAGAGAACAGGAGGGCCCTAGAAAACTGGATCACAAAATAATCGGTAGAACACTTAGGGTTTCTCAGGTGCAAGCAGCCTTTCTTGTCCAAGGTTTTGTGCAAAAACTAGGCCCTACAGAAAGTGATTTAGCTATTTTCTCTGTCAGACCCAATAGTATGCACAGACAGAGTCCCTGCCCCTGTAGAACTTAATATATTGGGGGTAGGGTAGGGGAAATGGAGTCTAATTTAAATGCAAAATTATAATTTTGATAAATGCTGCAAAGTAGCAGGAGAGGGATCCATCATAAATGCAAGTAAAGGAGTTGTAGATACGATAACAGGAGTGATGGAAAGCTAAGGAAATAGTGATTCTGCTGAATCCAAAAGGGCAAATCTGAGTTAAGAGAAAGAGGGAGGAAGTAATGGGGAAGAGCATGCTCAGTGAAGGGAACAGCATGTTTATAGAGCATGTAGTGAGGGGAACATGAAAGAAGGCTGATGTGGCTAGAGCACAGAGTCAACATGAAATAAAGGTCCCCATGAGGCTGGGAAAAATGAAAGAGGCCAAAATGCACGGAGCCTTGTAGGCCCAGGTTAAAATTTTACCTTTTATCATAAGAATCTTAGGAAGCAGAGTGGGGAGCTAGTTCAGATTTACCAATGATGAAATTCCAATTGCAAAGTAGAAAATGGGAATTTGAAGGAATGGATAACAGATGAAGAGGTCAGTTAGTAACCTGTTGGTGAAGACTTCATTAGAGGTGATGGCTGTAGAGGTGAAGAGAAGACTTGATTAGAGAGAGGCATGAAGAGCAGAAGAGGTTAGAAGCTAATGGACTGAATGTGGGGAGGGGGAGAAGGAGGGAGGCGTAAATAACAATTTCTATGATTATTGGTGCCCAATAAATATTGATTGAATCAATAAGTGAATCCCTGCACCTAAGTCTGAACACATGGACATCCCTAAAATGTCATCCTTTTTAAAAAACATGAATTTAAGGTTTACTGATCACTTTACCAATTTACCATCAAATTAGTGCTCGAATAGCTCTCCTTCTCGGAAACTCTCCTAATCGCACCCTGTGACTTCCTCTGTGTCTATCATACGTGTTTATGAAGTGAAAATCAGTTGTAGAAGTCATGGAGAGATCATAAACCTTTTGTGGGCAAAGTATCTTATTCTTCCATGTTTTACTAATCCCATTTCTGGTACATAAAAGGGGCCAGGGGAGTTTGTTAACTTTGTTGAATTGAGTTGGAAATCTGCATCTTTCCTCTCAAAGCTACCAGTCTGGTTGGGTGAATGACTAAGTGACTGAGCATGATCAGGGGCTGAGGGATGTGATAGAGGTCACTAGTGAGTCTTAAGCATTTCCTGGGTTTACAGTTCCTTGAGGACACTTGGTGAGCATCACACTGAGAATTCCCCTTGGCTATTACCAATTGCAAAGTACCTTGTATGACACCATTTTGAATGGTTTTATAAACCCCTTGGGGTGGTCTTGAAGACTTCTCAGGGCTTGCATTGTTGAGGAAAAGGAGGCGGATTGGAGGAAGAGCTTCAGCAAAGACAGGAGAGTGGAACAGACACGTGCAAGGGCAGGTTTTGGGTATTCTGGCCTCTCAGAGCTCAAAGGGGAAGTGTGGAGTAATGGAAAGAACATCAAGAGGCTTCCAGGTCTTGTCTTTAATCTTGATTCTGTCTCTTCATGTAGCTAGGTACCCTACGGCAAGTTGCTAAACTTCTCTTAGCCCTGTTCCCTTATTTGTTAAGTGGGGATAATAATAATAACAACACCTGTGTTTGTATATTAACTAAGAAAATGCACTTGAAAGTATATGTTCTAAAAACTAAAATAGTGGTATATATTTTATTTTTCTGAGGCCCTCTCCAGAGAACTACTGAATCAGAATCTCTGGGGTGGGATCACAAAACTATATTTTTTGAAAGTCCCATGGGTTATTCTGATACATTGCCAGTTTTGAAAGCTATACCTCCAAGCATCTAGAAAAGATGTAATTTATGAGGTTGTTGGCAAGAAGTTGGAGAAAAGTGGTAGATGTTCAGTCCTAGAGGCTTTAGAGATGAAAGGGATGAGATGAAAATTCCCAATTACTTCGTATCCCTTCCCTCTTTTTTAATGCTCAATAGCACCTCCAGGGTAAAGCCTTTAACTTTTAATGCTTATTAATTGGAATCCTGGCTTCCAGTCTCTCTACCCTGCTTATCCCTCTGTTGCAGATCTGATTCCCTGGGAAACATATCTAGGTGATGAGGAGGTAGGTTATTGTGGAGTAAGCTCAAGGTCAACATCTGGGGAAGGAAAAGGTATATGATACGATGAGGCACGAAAAGTTGAGCTGTGGAACCATCAAAACAAAGACTTCAGCTGATCCCATGTGGAGCTCAGAACCTGGAGAGGCCTTGAAGATGTGCCCACATCGAGGTCCTGGGAGGGATGTGACCTCAGGTGAAGCAATTCCTAGAGGTCAGCTGAGTATGCTCAGGGGCCAGCACTCTTAGCAGGTGGGGGAATTCATTCTTCAGTCCTGAAAGGGTCTGGGCAGCACAACACAGGCTTCACTGCAGCCTCATTGCCAACACAGCCCTACTCTAAGTCCATGCTTCCTTTATTTAAAAACTATCTTTCCCCATTGTCCATCAAAGAGATCAGCATTCAGAATTCAGCACAGCTACACCTGAACTACACTTCTAGACTGATTTTTTGCTATTTTATTAGCAAATAAAATGATCCTTGCATTTTGGATCAGTCGGCCCTCCTCCCTTCTCATTAATTTCTCACCATGTTTCAAGGTACTTGGAATGGATAATTAAATCTTTTTTGACTGTCTACAGATTCCCATTTTCTTCCAATAATAATATATGGAGCTTCCTCCCCTCTTTTCAATCTCTCCGTCTATCTCTTTCTCCCTCCATCTCCCCATCTACACCCAGACACTCTTCTGTTTTGTGCATGGAGTATCTTGACCAGAGGTGTCTAACCAATTGTGAAAAGAGTGAAAGATGCATTTACTTGGAATATAAACTCACTAAGTCAAAATCCTGTGAAAATAATAAAAGGGTATAGATATAAGAAGTTAGATCATTCAACCTGATTTTCAATAAACTCAAGCCTGCCTGACCCCCATTTTCAATAGGTCTCTAGTCTAAGAATGCTAAGTCAAATGGGTTTCAACCATTTCCCCCAAAAAGGAAAGCAACCAGACCATAACAAGAACACACTGGACTTAAAGCATGGAACTGAAGTCAGCTTAGTGTATTCTTTCAGTTTGAGAAATCATGCCTTTGATCAAATGAGTTTCCCCTTCTAGACGTGTTCTCCCATTTCTAAGAGGAAGAGTTAGCAAGCACTAGTGTTCTCATCAGTAGTAATGGTCTAAAATGATTTTTAAAAAAGGGAAAGAAGAAATGGAAGCTTACTCATTTTCTGTCTCTTCCTATCCTCCTGCCCTCTTATCCTATAGGATGCAGTTTTATTGAATCCCTTACAGTCTCTCAGTGAGTCAGGGTCTCTGGCTCCTAGACCTTGAGACTTCTCCTTCCCTGAGTCAATTTCTCTTGCTCAATCCCTATGAATGCTATAAATATAAGTTCATATGTCAATTTCCCTAAAAGACTCTGCTTGACCATTTGGGTTAGGTTGGGAGTCCATGCTAGGTACTCCCATAACATTCTGTGCTGTCAAAACCTTCATCTCACTTCGTGTATTTATTCATTTAATTGTCTCTATCCTCTATGCTTGCTCTTTAGGCTGTGATTTTTGAAGAATAGGAACACATGGGAGGAACTAAAAATTGACCCTTAGATGAATCAATTAATAATGAACAAATGTGACATACACTGATGAAGAAACAGTGCAAGACCAGGGAGCATTTGCTTCTGGGTCTGCTGTTTAATTCAGATCCTTATTCATCTTTTTCCCACCAAGGGACAGATGTTCACATCCATCCCATGAATTGCCAGGGAGAAAGGTCATTAACTCCACCAGAGGGAAAATAATGCCGAGCACAGTTCTAACCTCCTTTGACTTTCCAAGAACTGCTTTGAGTACATTCTGTTTTCGAAGATCAGCCTCCCTCCAGCTTCCAAAATCCTGTTCCAGCTTGTCCAGCTCATCCCTGGCCCTAGTTGCAGTGGGGGATATTGAGTCCTGCAATTTCTATGCCAATTCTAGCTGAAAAGCAGAGATTGGGGGAAGCAGGATTTGATATTCTTGGCCTCTGAATGCTCCATGATTATTATTATTTTTTTTAACATCCTGAGAACAGATTAGGATGAAGCAGATTAGGAAAAAGTCATGAGACAGAAGTCATAACTGAGCTTTTTTTTTGTGGTAGACTTTCCCTTCAGGAGAGAATCTGGATATATACTTCCATATAACAGGTAGGACTTGGGATCCAAATTAATTGATGTCCATGAATAAGTTTTTCTTCTTCTTTTCACCAACCCCACTTATTAACGGAAACTAAAAGAAGTGAAACATATAGGAAAGATCCATAATGGAAACAAAATGAAGTGAAATATATAGGAAAGATCCAGTCTCTGAAGGCAACATTACCTTGTCATTTCCCCTCGCAATAAAGACAATCGTCCTCTTCATACTTGGAAATCTGTTCTAGGATCATAAAGAATTTCGCCTCTGCCCCCAGTTTGATTACTGTTAATTCTTGAAATCCCAAATCCAAGCTTTGAGCTTTCTCGGCTAAAGGTTGTCCCAAATGTGTCAATTCCTTCTCTCAGGATGTCATGGGAGTTCCTCTCTTGGCCTCACAAGGCTTTGGTGACTGTTAAACATGGTGACAGAGATGAGAGGCTGCAGAGACACAGCCTCTAACACAAAATGGGTTCTCAGTGAAAGCTCGTTCATCCACTTAGATGACTGACCAGAGGCAGCTCCAGTCTACGTTGACTGTCTAGAATAATTATAGCTAGTGTCCACTTTCCTCTAAAACGTATCTCGTTTGGTTGATAAATTTTATGACCACTCTAGTTATGACTCAGCAATTAATGTGATTCATTTTTAATTGTTCATTAGAGGATTCCTCCAAAGCAGTGGCATCTATTATAGACACGTTTCCCCAAAAGTACTCAGTGGTTACACATCTTTCTGTCCTTCTCGCCTCTCTTTCTTAAGCCAAAGGCAGTCTTGCATGCTTTCACTTATTTGTACTGGGAGGAATACTTCTGAGATCAGAAAGAAGTAATATAGAAACCACTCCACCCTGGATCTATTGGCAGGGCCCAACTAACTTTTATCTTTCCCCACATTTCTTTGTAAGAAAGTCATTAGGTTGCTTAAGACAAAGCTCAGAACATTCCAGAGTGCTCCAAGGTAACAAATGTGTGTCTCGAGAAGGAAAGGCACAGAAAATGGCAGGTTCCCAGGGAATCCAATATGGAATTTTATACAATAGGATTCAGGCATGATCTGTTGGGCTTCCCTGGTGACTCAGAAGGTAAAGAATCCACCTGCAATGCAGGAGACCTGTGTTCGATCCCTGGGTTGGGAAGATCCTCTGGAGAAGGGAATGGTTCTACCCACTCCAGTATTCTTGCCTGGAGAATTCCATGGATGGAGGAGCCTGGTTGGCTACAGTCCACGGGGTTGCAAAGAGTCAGACATGACTGAGAGATTAACACACATACACATGAATCAGCAAGTGCTAAAAGGAGAAATCCCCAAGTTAGGGAATTAGTAGATTAGTGTCAGTGCCAGTCCAAAATGATTAGCAAAGCACAGAAAATGCTTTGAATCTCTATCTGTCCAATGACCCCAGCCAGCTTAAGAGGAGTTTGGGTAGCAGAATGTGTTTTTACCATTTGGATGAAGCCAAGGAACCATTAGATTGAATAGGAAGGCCAAATGATACATTTTGGTGAGAAATATGGGAATTGTAATCAGTATAACACCATTCTAGAATATATAGCTAGATAGATGGAACGGTGATGTTTTAGCTTGCAATTCTAATCTTCTATAAAGTGCTTTACATATATCACTCTGATGCCCCATGCCTCATGCGTACAAACTTCCAGAATTCTATACCTTTTTTACTCATCATTTTTGATTTAAGCCTAGTTCCATGAGCTTCCTAATCTGGCTTACTGACCACAGTCTTTAGTGTCTTTTTCAATGAGCTGTCATGCACCAAATCTGGTCAGCACGCCTTCACTCACATGGCCCTGGATCACCTCTGGATGAGAGCACAGCAGGTGGAATTCAAAGTGTCCTGCCCATCCTGAGTCCCTTTTCCTCTGACACCTCCCTGAAGGAGAAGAGATCTGCCTGGCTCTCCATAAGCTTCTCTGGATGGGGGGAAAGCATCAGAGTCAATCACTACCAGATTTTAAAATATTAATAATAGTAATGAGTTTTTAAAAAAAAAGGAACGTCGGCAAAGAGCAGACCCTATTCATGATGTGGTATGTTTTCTAAGCAAGCGTGGAAGGAAAAAGGAGAGGGGGGAAAGCCCAAACCAAGAATAACATCCGACCTGGTGCTGCCAGCCTGTTCCAGGTCTTGAAAAACAGGAGGCTGTATCTAGGCTGGTTTCTGGGAAATAAAGTAGATCTGTGTATTTGCTTGTAGGTGCAGTAGGAAGCAACTGCCTGCCAGCACAGTGGGGAGCAGCCTGTTGCCTTTGGATCAATGGGACTGAAGGTGCAGCTGTGCTCTCACCAAGCGGGAAGCTAATTACTGAAGAAAGACACAAACTGCAAAGCGGTGACTTCACGTGGAAAGTATGACCTAAGGTGAATAAACAAGACTCCTGGAGATGAGGTGTGCAAGCTGGTGAGACAGACAAAGGAGAACCAAGGTCAGCATGTTTAGCCCCTATGGTTTGAAAGAGGCTCCAGAATTGAATGCAGAGCCAGGAGAATTTTAGAGGAAAAGAAGAGAGAAAAAAAAAAAAAATACCCCTCCGCCCCCCTCCCACACCAAAGTGTACACAATAAAGATCCAGTGCATGCGATCACCCAGGAGGTGTCAGAAAATATCCATCATCATATACATTCTTTTTATTCAAAGCCTCCAATGAGTCAACTGATTCTGGAAAGGTTATCTTTTCCTTTTAAACAGGAGCAAAATCATCCTTTCTCTGTCAGATACTATTTTCAATGCTCTTTCCTACCAATAAGCAAGGTGGTCACTACAACTTCAACAGTGTACTTTGAGATTTCCTAATCCCCATTAGTTGAAAGTTTTTTCTGATATCTGATCTCCTCTTAATTCATTCCATCACATCTTACTCAATTAACTGGAAAATAATAAAGGGAGAACACACTGTCCTATGACCACTTATAATTCAGAAAGATGCTGTTCAGAAACTACGAGAGTGAAGTGAAAATGTTAGTTGCTCAGTCGTGTCTGACTCTTTGTGACCCCATGAACTGTAGCTCACCAGGCTCCTCTGTCCATGGAATTCTCCAGACAAGATTACTGGAGACGGTTGCCATTCCCATCTCCAGGGGATCTTCCCAACCCAGGGATCGAACCTGAATATGCACTGCAGGCATATTCTTTACCGAGGGAAGCTCTTAAAAACTATAATATCTCACTATTACACTGTGCTTTGTCACTAACATGTTATGTGATTCATGACAAGTCAATTGACATCTCTGAAACTCCATTTCTCCATTTCCAAGGATAGTAAGAGCAATCTCATCTATCCTATATGGCTACTTGGAGACCCTGGTAAAAATAATCTAAAAATTATTTGAAAATTATAAAATGTGTTTGCACATGCAAATTGGTATCATAACCTAAGGACACCAAAGACTGGCTCTTCCTTGGTTTAATCTTTAAATTAAAAGATTCACGTTTCAGAAATTTAAGAAGTAGTAAAGGAATCTCCTGCAATTCTTTCTTTGCCAGAAAAAAATGCTTCCAGAGCATTTCCTTCGATTCACATTCCATCTTACAGACTCCTTGAAAATTACAAAAGAAGTTAAATTTCAGTTGTGGGATAAACATTTTGACTTTATCTGGAAGGGTAAATGTATGTTTCCTTTGAATGATCCCAATTTCAAAGGTTTTGTCTGAGGCATAAGCCATCATTCTCTACTTGGAAGGCAGAAGAATAAACTCTGACACAGGACGGAAACTCAAGAGGTTGGCAACTTAAAAAGATTCTTTATTTTTAAAAAACTATGATGAGAATTGAATTGGCAAACAACAACTCTGTGGGTGTGTTTGTGGGTATGTGCAAGTCTGTTTTTCCATTTTAGAATAAAAGTAAATAATAAGGTGAAAAAATTAAGTAATTTTTACTTTCCTGGTGTAGTTCCAGGGAAGGATGGCTGACTTTAGAAAGGGATACCAAGAAAAATCAAAAGAAAGAGGAGGAGACTCTGTAGCATTTGAGTTTAGTTATTGGCTTTAGTGTCTGTAGGTTTTGTTGGCTCCTCTTCACCAAGTCACCTCATTCCTACTTTCTAATAGAACCCTGCTGTAGATCAGGAATTCTCCTCTTCTCCCCAAAGCCATATGTTTCACATCACAAGCAGGGTGATCCCATTGACTTTACAGCAATTGGTTTTGAATGGGCATGTGCCCCCACGTTGGTTAGACATTGATATGTGAAAGGAAGTCTTTTGGGAGGTTCGTGGGAAAGATCTATTCATTTATATGATACAGCCTCTTGTTCTGCTGGAAGATGGCATGGCTGAAATGATACAACTTGCTTCTGATCCTGAGAGGAACTAGTTTAAGGATGTCAGATCAGAAGAGTAAATAGACTCCTACAGGAAAGTAAAGAGGTTCTCTCAGAGTGGCTGAATGAACAGTACTGAAATTGGTCTCCTCCTTGGTTTATTCTTGTTTAAGATACAAACATCCCTGTAACATAGGTCAACTTGAATTAAGCTTCTATAGTTGGCTGACAATATTATCCTAACTGATTCATTCTCCATCTACACTTAAAAGTTGATGCTGATATGGTGATGGTATCGAAATGACCCTGAATGAACGGGAGGTAAGTAAACTGAGTTGGTGCCATGGAAAGAAACAGTGATCAATTTTTGAATGACTTGAAAAATGGATTAAATGCATTTTCTGCCCTGAGCATTGTGCTAGATTCTTGAGTTAAAGACCCAACTTCTGTTCTTTGAAAGCCCAAGATCTAGTGCTCCCATAATTTCAAGTATTTGGCTCTGTCTTCTCACAAGACATGAAGTATATGCATATTGCTCTGAGCCATAATTTCTCCCACAAAAGAACCTCTGCTTCTTTATGTCTCAAATTGCTTATTTGCAATGATGTACTTGGTGTATATATATATTTTTCTCAACTCATTTAGAATAAAAAGGAATGTTTTAGAGTACTGCCTCTTGGCTCAATTAGGCACTGCTAAATGGATTATTGTTTTCCATAAAGCACCTGTTATGTACTAGGCACAATGCCAGTGGATTTAGGGGATATGAAATCTAAAAACACAATCTTTGTCTTCAAAACATCTACAATTTAAGGGGAAAGAACCGTAGATAGATGGTTACTGTAGAAGCCAATTTGTACTTTCAATAGCAAGAATGAAGAATTCACAGGAGTAGAGCGGGACAAGCCACTTCTGGCTATCAGGCAAGTCTCCATGAAAGACATGGGGTTTGAGCTGCACCTTGAAAAACTTTGGGAGTTCAGACATAAGCACTATCCATGGAAAGAAGAATGTCAACCCCAGTGATGGAAGCAACCTGCAAGGCATGTTCACCTATAGAGGACTGATCAGATGTTGAAATGGCACAGAACGAGGAGGGGCATGGCTGAAATATTTGGATGACAGAAACTAGACTCCAAAATGTCTTTACAGGCTGGAAAGATAGTTTAAATCTAGCATGATGGAAATGAACTGGTCTAAATATACCCTTTACATTTAATTATTAAAAGAGAGAGAATATTCACAATCACAGCTGCTTATATGAGAAAAGATCCTGTGTTTTTGTTAAATATAAGCACCATATAAATCAACACTAATCATTGCCAAAATAACTGAGGCACACCTAGATCATATTCCTCTTAAAAAATATGTGATGGCTTTACCTTTCTCTTCAAAACAAATCATAACAGACTGTATCGGTCTTCTATTGCAGTTATAAAACATTGCCACAAACTTAGCGACTTAAAAGAACATAAAATTGTTTTCTTACAGTCAGAAGTCCTGTCAGCTCTCACCAGACTAAAGTCTAGGTGTTGGTATTGTTTTCTAGGACTCTGTGGAGGAACCTATTTCCTGTTTGTTCAGGTTTTTAGTAGAATTCTATTCCTTGGGTTTGAAGGATAAAGGTCCCTATTTTCTTGATGCCTTTAAACTGAGGACCATCCACAGCTGCCAGAGACCACTACACTCCTTGGCTCATAGCCTGTTCTCCATCTTCAAAGCCAGCAATGGCAGGCTGAGTCCTTTGAAGGTCACATCTCTCTGACCCTTCTTCTAGCATTGCATTTCTCTCTTTGTTACCAGGAAATATTCTCTTGTTATAAATTGTTATTATATTTGGACAACCTGGAAAATCCAGGATACTTGCCTCATCTCAAGATCTACAACCTTCATCACATTTGCAATGTCCCTGTACATACAAGGCAATATATTCAAAGTACTGGGGTCTAGCGCATGGGGCTCTTTGTAGAAGGCAGTATACTGCCCCCTCATCTGTAATGTTCTGCTCAGTGCTGGGTGCCAACCTTAGGCTTTACATTGTTAAATTGGGGTGGATCTATGGGAGGGTGACCACAGTGGTTGGAAAACTCAAAGCTGTAGCATGTAAGGCATGTTTGAGAGAACTGGGAACATTTTCCCCCTGGGAATCTGGGAGTAAGAGGAAGCATAATAGCTGCTTAAATCTTCTTAATGCTTGTCATATAAAATGGACTTTTCTATGTTATATAGAATGAAGAGCAGAATTAAGGGAAAAAGAAATAAATTTTAGCTCAATATGGGGAATGTGACTGCTGGCCTCTGAAAATGACCCTGATGAGATGAGCTATTCCTCTTGGCATTCATGTTTTTATTAGCATCCCTTCCCTCTACATTGAACTTAGGTTGCCTAGGACTCACATTAACCAGTGGAATGCAGCAAAAGTGACCATGCAGGACATCTGAGTCCAGCCATTAAGAAACCCTGGAAATTTCCATTTTCACACTTTGGTGAACCATGAACCATCATGTTAGAAATCTAACTACCCATGTGGAACCATGCAGACATGCCAGATAAAGAGGAGAGGACCTAAGAATACATAGAGAGGGAGAGAATACTCAATGTCTAGTTGAATCTCCATTTGGCTTCAATCTCATGAGAGACCCCAACCAAAATCAGCAGTCCTGTCCAGCCGAACCAAACTCAAATTACCAATGCACAAATTTACGAGCTAAATAAATGGTTGTTGTGTTAAACCACTAAGTTTTAGGGTGATTTGTTATGCACCACAAGCTAACTCACACACCTGCTTGGCTAATTGTGTGTGTGTTGTGGGGGCATGACAAACACATTTTGAATTTTTCACCTTACAAACCAGAGCTTGTTTTTCTTTACTTTTGATTGCAAAACAACACCATTGGCTTTCACAAATTATTTCAACTTCCTGCCAGCCTTGTGTTTGTTTTAATGCGTTGTGTATAGACATATGCCCACGTATATTTGCTTTTCATGACCTGGTAATTTTCTTGATTACCCAAATGTATGGAACACTCTTAGTCATTTTGCTGTCACAATTCATCTACCTTTAAAAAAATTAGCTATATCTCAACTGCAACATAAGTCAGTAATTAAAACCAGATGGTTTAAAAAGTATGCTTGAAGCAAGTGAAAATATACAAGATAATGAAAAAGAAGCAGAGAAACCAGAAACCTTCCAAAGTTTTGTTGGACACAATGTTGTCACAGCAAAGATAAATTTGACAGCAGACATGATAGCACTTCCCCAAGGAAAACAGAAATAAACTGAGAATAAGCATAACTCATCAGTTTAAAGAAACAGGGACACACTTGTATCTTGGGTTTTATTTTTGTGGCAATTCAAGTTAGCCTGAACCTTGGTATTTTTCCTCTGAAATAACTGCATGAAACCATAAGCTTTGCAGTCACCCACAAACACACAGATACACATGCACACACACTTACAGACCATGCATTCCCAACATCAGTGTAAAGGGTTCCAATTTCTCCATGTATTCTTCAACAGTTGTGTTTTGTTTTGTTCTGATAATAGCTGTCCCAAGAGGTGCGATGGGATAATCTCATTGATTTGCACTTTCTTGATGATGAGTGATGTTGAGCACTTTTACATGTACCTGTTGGCCATCTCTATGTCTTTTTTAAAGAAATGTTTATTACAGAGGTTCCTCAAAATGTTAACACTAGAGCTATCATATGGGATCTTTCAATTCCACTTCTGAGTATATATCGAAAACAATTGAAATCAGGATCTTGAAGAGGTATGCTTTCATGTTCATTGAAGCATTATTCATAATTACCAAGATATGGAAACAACTTAACTGTCCCTCAGCAGATTAATGCACAAATAAAATTTTACATGGCTATATAAAAATACATATAAATACATACAATGAAAAATTATTCTTAGGACTATTCTTAAAATTATAGTCTTAAAAAAGAAAATCTGTACTGGATGATGAATGTTAACTAAATCTATTGTTTCACAATATATGACACCCATGAGATTAAAAAACACTTGTTCCTTGGAAGAAAACCTATGACCAACCTAAACAGCATATTAAAAAGCAAAGACATTACTTTGCCAACAAAGGTCCATATAGTCAAAGTTATGTTTTTTTTTCCAGTAGTCATGTATGGATGTGAGAGTTGGACCATTAACGAAACCTGAGCACTGAAGAATTGATGCTTTTGACCTGTGGTGTTGGAGAAGACCCTTGAGAGTCCTTTGGACTGCAAGGAGATCCTACCAGTCCATCCTAAGGGAAATCAACCCTGAATATTCATTGGAAGAACAGGTGTTGAAGCTGAAGCTTAGGCCACCTAATGCGAAGAACTGACTCATTGGAAAAGATCCTGATGCTGGCAAAGATTGAGGGCAGGAGGAGATGGTAGCAGAGAATGAGATGGTTGGATGGCATCACCAACTCAATGGGCATGAGTTGGAGCAAACTCTGGGAGATGGTGAAGGACAGGGAAGCCTAGCATGCTACAATCCATGTGTTTGCAAGGAGTCAGACATGATGAACAACGCCAACATGTGTAAATCAAACTATTATGCTGTATACCCTTAAACTTATATAATGATATATGCCAGTTATTTCTCAATAAATCAAGGGGGAAATGTAAGAAAAAAGAAGGAAATCCTGCCATATGAAACAACATTGATAAACTTAGGGAACAGTATGCTAAGTGAGCTTCCCTAGTGGCTCAGATGATAAAGAATCTGCCTGCCATGCAGGAGACCCAGGGTCAATCCCTGGGTTAGGAAGATCCCTTGGAGAAGGGAATGGCAACCCACTCCAATATTCTTGCTTGGAGAATTACATAGACGAGAGCAGTGTGTTGAGCTACAGTCTATGGAGTCACAAAGAGTCTGACGTGACTGAGCAACTAACACACGCATACACACACACACACACACACACACACACACACACACGCTAAGTGAAATAAGCTCATCACAGAAGGACAAATACTTCATAATCCTACTTATATGAGATTCCTAAAAGAGTCAAACTCATAGAAGTAGAGAGAAGAAGTGTGGTTACCAGGGGTTAGCAGAGGGTGGGGAGAAATGGAAAATTATTGTTCAAAGAATATAAAGTTTCACTTACGCAAGGTGAGTACTTTCTAGAGATCAGCCATATAGTCGTGACTATAGTTTACTGTTTGCAAAGTGAAAAATGGCATACACACCGAGGAAAACAGAATTGAAAGAGACACATGTACTCCAATGTTCATCGCAGCACTGTTTATAATAGCCAGGACATGGAAGCAACCTAGATGTCCATGTGCAGACGAATGGATAAGAAAGCTGTGGTACATATACACAATGGAGTATTACTCAGCTATTAAAAAGAATACATTTGAATCAGTTCTAATGAGGTGGATGAAACTGGAGCCTATTATACAGAGTGAAGTAAGCCAGAAAGAAAAATACCAATATAGTATACTAATGCATATATATGGAATTTAGAAAGATGGCAATGATAACCCTGTATACGAGACAGCAAAAGAGACACAGATGTATAGAACAGTCTTTTGGACTCTGTGGGAGAGGGCGAGGGTGGGATGACTTGGGAGAATGGCATTGAAACATGTGTATTATCATATGTGAAACAAATCGCCAGTCCAGGTTTGATGCATGACACAGGGTGCTCCAGGCTGGTGCACTGGGATGACCCAGAGGGATGGGATGGAGAGGGAGGTGGGAGGGGGGTTCAAGATGGGGAACACATGTACACCCATGGCAGATTCATGTCAATGTATGGCAAAACCAATACAATATTGTAAAGTAATTAGCCTCCAATTAAAATAAATTAATTAAAAAAAACCAAAATAAATAAAAACCTCTAACTAAAAAAAAAAAAAAAAGAGTATATCTCAGGTTAAATGTTCTTACTACAAAAAGGAGAGGGCAGAGGAAATTGTGGAGGTGATGTTCATTATCTTGATTGTGGTAATGGTTTCACAAGTATATGCAGAATGTTCGAGCCTATCATTCTGTTACATAAAATGTGCATAATTTTTTTTGTATATCAATTACACTTCAAACCTGTTAAAAAGTGCAACTTTTAATTACAATCTTCAAAATTTTAGACATTTGAAAAAAAAAAAGGAAGACATAAAGTCACCGAGTATTAACAACTACTCTTTTTGATGCAATAGTTATTATTACTGGGCCTTATCCAGAGTACTTTAGGCAGAACACATTTTTAAAGCTGACAATAATCTTGTAAGTTAGGTATTTTTTATATTTTACAGGTAATAACATCACCACTAAAGAAAAAAATTTTATTCCTTTTCTAATTGCGCACTTTTTCATGAACTTTTTAACAGATGAGTTCCAGAATCACCTTGGTTAGGAACGCTCAAACATTAAGAAAATATGATGAAATTCTATACCATTGGTATGCCAAAATCTATTTGGGATGAGGGAAGAAGCACCACGTTGAAAAAAGTGTCCTCATCAACTAACACTAATAAATATTCTAAAGAGACATGTTGACAGCCACTTGAAAAAACAAGTCTTTATCCTGAAGTTCAATGAATGCATTGATTTAATGATTTTACTGTTCCACTGAGTTTTTTATGCTTGGATATTTATAATGAAGATGTGTGTAAAGTAATGAAAAGAAACCTGTAGTCTGAGGAAAGGAATGGGAATGCTATAGCAGGAAAAAAGAGATGGTGCTCAGCTCTTTAAATGCTGCCACTTAATCTTCAAAAACTTTCTCTAATAAAGGTGCTATGACATCTACATTTTATGAAATCAGGAACTGTGCCACATAGATTGAAATCTTCAACTTCATGTATTCTTCTTAAGCGTCCCACAAGAGAGATGGCATCATTTTTACACACAAAGGCCATGGGCTCTATGAGATTCAGTGACACATTCAAAATCTTGCAGAGCAAATGAAGTGGAGCTGGCATTAGAGTTTGTATTTTCCCAATCTTGTACTTTTCACTACATTCTTCTATCTGAAAACTAATAAGAGGTACCAGTAATAGTGAGGAAAACAAAAATGGGTACCATATTACTCTCAGGGCTCCAGAACCTGATGGACCATTAACCATAGATAGTTGTTGATCATGCATCAAGGCTCAAACAGAATCTAATTACAGTTCTGCCATCATCTAGTTGAATATCTTTATATTGCTCAACCTCAAGTTCATGATGAGTCAAGACCCAAAATAAGACAACTTCTTAGACCTTTAGATTTGATGGAGTAGGTGTGATGAGGCAAGAAGTCTTCTAACATCAGTTTACATCACTATCAGTAAAAGAAAGCAGTACGGAAGTAAGAATTAGATTCACTTACGTAAACCCCATCAACTCTACCTCTGGGACTTCCAGAATGTCTTACACAGAGATGTTCATTACAACATTAATTTTAAGAACAAAAATTTGGAAGCAAATTATTGGCCAATAAATTCCCTTTTGCCAGATATCTATTAATAGATTATATCCATTTGGTAGAATACTATGCTGCATTTTAGAAATCTACTTATGGAAATACCCAAGTTATGTTTCTAAGTGGAAAAAATGTGCAGTCATCATATAGAAGGAATGATGACAACCAAATAAAAGTTCATGTCAAGAAAAGGACCTACACATAATGCCCCTACTCAAAGGCTGTCATAATTAACATTTTAATATGTTTTACCCATTTTTTGTCTTTCTATCTTTCTATATGTCACCTGAGATTCCTCAGATCTCATCATCTCCCACTTGTTGACTCATTTTGGAAGTGCTGCAAAATCTCAGGTGTGTTTACAATCCTGTCTTTCAGCTATTGTGGACAAAAAGAGCTCACTGTGCTCTCTGTTCCTAGCCCTTTGCTGATGTTTGATATCCAGAGGCCAATGAGTCACATCTCATTATGGTGGTACTGAACAGATGATCAAGGTAAATGTATTCTCCAGGATATTCGGCAAACCATCATCCTTAAAAATGTCTATTCAGGGCTGGGTTCTCTGAAGTAGAAATAGGCCCTTTCTTCATCTTTTGCTGGCTCTGTCTCTCCAGATGGGCCTGGGAGCTTAGGCAAAGGGCGCAATACCTGAGAGAGACAGTGGGCCACCTTCTGGATGGGCCAACACAGCTGCACAACAAGCCAAGTGAGTCTGTGATGCCACCAACACTCCAGGAATGGTTTACTCTCTTTTGATTATATCCTTTTAACTGTGCCTTAGACTCCTGTTACTCAAAGTGTAGAGTGCGGACTGGTAATTTCAGCATGACTTGGGAGCTTGTTGGAAATGCAAAAGTCCAAGCCCTATCCCAGTCATACTGAATCAAAACCTACAAGTGGTTCCTATGTACCTTGACATTTGAGAAGCACTGTTTTAGACACTGGTTTAAACTATGTTTCTCCAAGTCTTTTCCCTGCATTTCTTGGTGATAGAACATGCTCAAAATCCTATTCTAGACAAAATAGCTCCTCATTCTTCTCCATCTCTAAACTATACATGATTTTGATTCAATTTCTGGCTCTATTTTCATACATTGTCAACTCATCTTCTTTGTAAGCCACAGGGATAGATAACTGTGGATATCTATTGATGGATGGCTCTGTCTTAGGTGTATAGTCTTGGACAAGTTATTCATTTACTTTCTCCAAACTTAATTTTTAGAAATGAGAGAGATAGAGATAACTTGAAAAGTGAAACATTGGAATTTTATCATTCTTCTGCTTCTAAGACAAAACTTCAGTAAGGAGATATCAGTATTTCATAAATGAAAGCACCACTTAGGTGCAGGCTCAATTACCAGCACAGCTACAATCTGTTAATAGGGTATCATGGATGGACACCAGCTGGTTGGTGTACTTTTGCCATTTACCTTCATCTATCAACCATATCATTAGGTGAATTCACACTGCATCAACCATGTCCTCAGCACTTTGTGAGTCCCTGAAAAGGACAAAAAAAAAAAAGTAAGAAAGCTATAGTTGCCACTGATGAGATTAGGTCAAAGCATTTCTGAATAAAGTGGAGAGATATTGGCATCTGATTCAGATCCAGGGGTTGAGTCTGAGTTTTATGTTGTTGTTTATCTTTGTTTCTTAATTTTAGATTCTTAACTGACTAGGTACCTAAAACTTTACTTTTGTATTTAATTACTTAACCCTTCTAATTCTCTTTAGAGGCTGAATATGATCACTAACTCAGATTTAGTGGAAGCCAACTATGTTACAAAGAAAGAGAAAAAAATGTTCTGAGAGTAACTCTAAGACAGGCAGATGAGAAATGAACACATGTACACAACTACCTACGCTCATGTATGTGCAATACACGTATGCACACCACATATCGATAAGTTGCCTAGATTACTGTGGGAGTGTTTATTAATATTAACCAACTGCCATTGTTCTTTCCCTGCCTTCATGGCCTACCTCTCCATTACACCAACCTTCTCACAAGGAGTTACTGTAGGAATACTTGGTGAGTAGGAATAATCCCAGAGATAGTGAACATTCTGAGACAATTCACTGGAGCTCAGGACACCTTCCCACCAGGCTTTTCTTGTGAGATACTTTATTTGAGGTGTCTTATTAAAGAGAACTGTTGCCTGGAGAATCCCATGGACAGAGGAGTCTGGCAGGTTGCAGTCCATAGGGTTGCCCAGTCAGACATGACTGAAGTGACTTGGCATGCATACATATATGCCCTGATGAAGCATCCACTCAGCTTGGATTATTCTAGAAAAAAGAAAAGGAAGCTAGCTAACACAGATAACATATTTTGAACAGTCTGTGCTAATTGTTTTAAATATCATATCTTTTTAAATCACAACAACCCTAAGAAGTAGATAATAATACCCTTATCTTGTGAATAATATCCTTATTTTATGAATATGCTTATTTTAAGAATAAATTTTATAAAAATATCCTTATTTTATGAATAGTGAATAAAGATCAGGGTTTTACACACAGCAGAATAGATTCAAATCAAAGGTTTTTATGGTAAATCCATAGGCAGTCTCCTCTGTATAGACACAGCTTCTTTTGGAGCAAGTCCAAAGAGAGTTTTGGATTCTAAAACTTGGATTCCAAGAGAGTTTTCTCTGGCTAGTATTTAGGAACCACACATGACAGGGAAAGTTTTGAGATCCCTGTTTCCTTGGAAAGTCAATAGCTATGAAAGTTGCATGTCGATCTCTCCATGACACATTTTGTTCTTCTAGCTTGACTTTTTGAGGGATGTAATAACTTTCCATACATACTGAAGAACCAACAGTGGAGCACTCAACTTAGAGATTTGTTCTTTCTGTTGTTGGTCGAAGGGTGTGGCCTTTCTGTATCATCTGATGAACTTTCTGGCCAGGATGCAGGTCTCTAATACCAATGCTGAGCTTTGTCCTGCTGTCCCATATTTCACGTCATCAGTTCAGTTCAGTCGCTCAGTCGTGTCCGACTCTTTGTGACCCCATGAATCACAGCATGCCAGGCCTCCCTGTCCATCACCATCTCCCGGAGTTCACCCAAACTCATATGCATCGAGTTGGTGATGCCATCCAGCCATCTCATCCTCTGTCATCCCCTTCTCCTCGTGCCCCCAATCTCTCCCAGCATCAGGGTCTTTTCCAATGAGTCAACTCTTTGCATGAGGTGGCCAAAGTATTGGAGTTTTAGCTTTAGCATCAGTCCTTCCAATGAACACCCGGGACTGATCTCCTTTAGGATGTCATAGTGATGAATAAAAATGGTGGCAGCTAAGAAAAGAACAGAATTATCAATAGAAATGTTATCATTGAGGGGAAGTTAGTAAGGAACTCATAATTCTTCATTCATTGAATTTATGAGCAGTGGGTCAGAAATTTGGGGAAAAAACAGCATCAAATAAATGCACTATAAGGGAATTACTAGAAGAAAAAAGGATGAAAAGAACTGTGACCCACAAGAAGAGAATTAAGAATGGAAAATCTAGATATGAATCTTCGATGCTACAACACAGCTGAGAGGTCTTGCATAAGTAACTTTGCTTCTCTGGGCTCAGTTTTCAAGTGGAAAGTCAGCTGTGTGTTGGGGGGTGTTGATGATCTCTGAGATCCCTCTCCACTCTAAAATTCTGTGTTCTGTAGCTGTGCAGCAAGAGGTAGTTAAACACTGGCCTCTTCCCCCAGAAAAGCCTTGGGGTATTTTGCTCATTAAAGGGATTAGCTGTCCATTTGCAGGGATGTCTCTCCAATGAGGTAGGGACATAATGGCCCAACACAGCTTTAGTTTTGATTCACTTTATAAAGTACATATCCAATTGCCTGGCAAGTTAAGCCAAGCACGTCTTCTCATGTGTTTTAGGAATCAAGGCATTTGGCTGATACAGAGAGCAAATGCCTCTTATTAATGTGTGACAAACCCACATGGAGGAAAACCACTGTTTCTTTTCTCCCATATGGCACAGCTGAATAAGGCTAGCTTTTCTGGCCTTGAAATGGTTCCATGAACCAGGTGAGTAGTTTATTTCACAGGCTGGTGACAATCCAGTATGTCTCTCCCATGGAGCTGGGAAGGGATGAGAATTCCTCCACTGGAGCCCAGGGCTGTCGGCAAGGTCTGTGACATGGGTCATCAGCTTCTTTGTCAAGATGTCAGGTAGCTGAACTGCTGTGAGGTAGAAAAGAGGGCAATCTCATACCAGTTTGAATCCCTGACCTGAAATGTCCTTGAACCTCTAGATTTTTACAGTTTGGGTCAAGCAACTTTTACCTTTGAAAACCCTCAACCCCCTACAATCCCAATGCAGTGAGTGTGATAAGATCTTTGGGGGAGAGAGAGCAAGAGGTAGACAGCTATCTAACCTATCTTTACACTTGGTCTAAAGGATTAGACTCAATGGTTTCTCATTTTAACCTGACGTTTATCCTTTGCAAGACATGATGAATTAACTGCTTACCTTCTCTGACATTTAGGGTACAGGCAAAAAAGAAATAGAGACGATTTCATTGACTATATATGAAAAAATAATGCAAACAACAGCAGCAACAAAAATCTAACTCAATCAGTATCTTTAAAATAATTCTACCTTTTTAAGAGTGAGAGATAATGCTGGAAGCATACATAAGTCATGTCCTCTTCCTTCCAGTTAAGTCAACATGAACTAGAGAGGAGTGATGACTTGCATCGTCCCTACTCTTTGGCATAACAAAATCAAACTTTTATCTTTCATGAATAATCTTCTACTTTAATAAATAGTTACTCTTTTATTAGGTATATTAATTAGTATGTTTGGAGATCAATCCTGGGTGTTCATCAGAAGGACTGATGCTAAAGCTGAAACTCCAATACTTTGGCCACCTCATGCGACGAGCTGACTCACTGGAAAAGAGTCTGATGCTGGGAAGGATTGGGGGCAGGAGGAGAAGGGGACGACAGGGAATGAGATGGCTGGATGGTATCACCGACTTGATGGACATGAGTTTGAGTGAACTCCGGGAGTTGGTGATGGACAGGGAGGCCTGGCATGCTGTGATTCATGGGGTTGCAGAGAGTTGGACACAAGTGAGTGACTGAAATGAACTGAACTGATACTCATTATATGCCATATAACCTGAGTCAAGCAAAGGTGAATATTTTTTTCTAACATGTAAATTT
Source organism: Moschus berezovskii (assembly GCF_049115385.1). Classification (NCBI taxonomy): domain Eukaryota; kingdom Metazoa; phylum Chordata; class Mammalia; order Artiodactyla; family Moschidae; genus Moschus; species Moschus berezovskii. Next base: position 31,079,340 of record NC_142461.1, read on the forward strand.
CCATCACATACAATTAGGCATGAATGTAAAAAGTTTGCTAAAAACAAAAATCAGTTAAGTGACAGGATGTCAGATTTAGAAGAAAACATCAAAGATCTTACTACAGTCTAGAAAATCAGAACCAAGTAAGTTATTAGAATGGGTTTGGATAAATATACACTTGCACACACATTCACATATAGCTTGATTTCCTAGAAAGAGTGATATTAGGTATGAACTTCCTATGTACTGAGAAGGTTCCATATTGAATATTAAAGGACTTCTAAGCTATGAGAATGATTTGAATAGTCAAAAGAAGCTGTTTAACCTTTCTTGGATATATTTGTGAACTCTTTGCATTCTAAAACTCTAACATTTTTTTATTGAGGATCATCTAGCTCATTGGAGAAATTCCCTTGTAAAGTTTTCATATCAAATTAACCCTCCTTTCCTAAATTGTTTCAAGGAATGGAAACTTAACCACAGATATGATCCACAGCTATATATTTGCAACTACTTAAAAGTTCTTATAGTAAACCAATGTCTATAATCTTCTCTTGTGTTACTCTGGAGATGTGTAGAATATTTGAACTCTTCATATGACAAATCTTCATATTTTTCAGGTTGCTTTTTATGTCTCTCATAATTCTTCTTATAATAATTTCTTTCAGATTAAGCATACCAAATTATTTGAAATAAATTAGCAAGCATAACAGTAAATGGAAAAATTGGCAGGTTCTACCAGATTGGTGAAGGGATTTCAATCAACATTTACTAGTCATACACGATGTTTCTACAGTGTACTAAGTTCAAAGATTCCTTTTAAAGTCCAACACACACTTCAAAGTGTTCTTAGCTCAGAGTAAGATGGGTTTACCAACATTTATTGTGCTTTTCAGGAAGAGGGCAATATTACTGAGGGGTATTCCCTGGTGAAAATCTGTCTGCAATGCAGGAGGCCTGGGTTAGGTCCCTGGGTTGGGAAGATCTCTTGGAGAAGGGAATGGCTACCCACTCCGGTATTCTGGCCTAGAGAATTCCGCTGGGAGAGGAGCCTAGCAGGCTACAGTCCATGGAGTCTCAAAGAGTCAGACATGACTGAATGACTTTCACACACACACAGAAGACAAAAGTTTGAGTTAACAATGGCCTTCTCTAAGTCTGTGATTCCACTGCTGCTGCTGCTGCTAAGTCACTTCAGTCGTGTCCGACTCTGTGTGACCCCATAGACGGAAGCCCACCAGGCTGCCCCGTCCCTGGGATTCTCCAGGCAAGAACACTGGAGTGGGCCACAAATAGCTCTTAATTCTACTAAAGAGTTTAAATTCTTAGTTTGAAAGCCACAAGAGGGCACTAGACTACTACATGGACCTAACTCTACTTCTCATCCAAAGTATAAAGCAAGAGTCAGCGTTGACATTACACTGACTCAGGCAATTATAAATGGTTGCCTCAGTTGCATGCCCTAAGCCTGTATGTGAGACACAGTAGGTAATCATGAATGATGTACAGAGAAATTGCCTATGAAACAAGTATTCAGATACTAAGCTTGGGTCACACTAAACGCCATAGAATTCACATGCAATTTTAAAAAAATAAAAAGGAAGTTTACCCCCAACGTTCCTAGAAAAAGTAAGGTGGTTATTTAGGCTGTGAGCTCTGAAAACAACATGGGTAATAGGGTGATTGTCAGGGGCACACAGCAGGAGTTAGACAAATGGGAGAATTCCACATCTAATTTTGGAAAGCCTGACATCTGACAAGGTTCATGTTTGGCCCAAGATTTTCTCCAGACTGTGAGATTTACACAGAGGATCACCCAAGTTATTGTTTGTGCTTCAGAAACACTCTGTACTTCACAATATTTCAGGGAAATTAATCTCAGCTTAAGGTACACTGAAAAGCCTCTCACAAATACAAAAAGAGTCTATACCTTGCCGTCACTCCATTTGAAAAAGGCAAAAAATCTACCCAGTTAAGAGGCAGGTTACTCTGGGTACATTAAGCCACAGACTGTTTGGATCTATGAAGAAGTGTCTACAAAACAATCAATTAAGTTAACTCAGCCAAATGTGAATCAACACAGGGAAAATTGTCAATCAAGTATGTTGTTTGGAATCATGTAAATCAAACTCTAGGCTGAAGGGTTTGAATTTTTCACTTCTCAACAATAATGTTGAATATTGTGTGGAAAATGACTCCTTTAGTATCATAATTATGCATGAGGCATCTTTAGATGATAGATAGAAGACAGATACAGACATTGATACATTATTTTAATGAGTTATTTTAACTCAGATTGTTTCACAGAAATGAATTACTTGATTGGTTAAATCCAAGCTTCTTGCTACAATACAGCAAGGCAGATAGGAGAGGTTCATTTTTCTGAGGCAGAGTTTAGTTCTTTGAAAGTAGTGAACACCTACAAAAGCAATTAATCCTTGTGAAAGAAGTTTCTAGCCACAGAAGTGGTTTTTAGCAGATCTGCTTGAAATCACTAAGGAGGATGCTCTCCTTTTTTATCGCTTTTTAGTTTACCTACATGTGGAGTTCTGGATGCATGACTTTCTCTTTTTATTATGCCAGAACTTTCTGGTTTTGATCCTTCTGTGGACCTTTTGATACTTCTGTGGTCCTTCTATCTGTTGATCCATCTCTGTGTCTTCTTTCCTCCATCATGGACCAGTGAGAACTCTCATTTTTTTGCTTTCTAGTTTCTTCCCAACCATTTTTCCCTGGAACTGATCTATCTATGCCATTGCCTCAGTTTTTAGGTCTTCTTATCATCAGGAATATTGAGTCTGTGAAGGTTATCTTGGCTACTTGACTTGGCTTTGCTGAACTTGTTTGCTTGGCTTCTATCTTTTAAGCCATACTTTTTCTCATGATTTTTTATTTTGCTAAAGTTCCAGCCACCAGTTTCTGCATATTCTGTTTCTTGACTCTTGTTAGCTTAACATGGCACTTGAAATTCTATCTTGACTCCTTTAGGTTTGTTTTCAGAGCTCTACCATTAATAGCTAAACCTACCCGAAAATTGATGGTGGCCATCCCTTTTGCAAGGCTCCATTCGCAGCAGAGACCTCATTTTCTGGCATAGTCCCCAGCATTACAGGGGAGGTGAGTTCAGAAGAAAGTGTCCTGGGACCTTCTCTCTGCATTTTTTCCCCCTATCGTGGGACTTTGAAGCTGCTTTTCTGGCCTGTCTTCCTTGTTACCAAACAAACACTTTTTAAAATTAGGAAATGAAAATGATAGTTCTATTCCAAGCCAGGAGTTCGTCTAGTGTGCTCCAGGAAAAGGATGATTAATGGAGCTAAGGCTTTATGCCTGAGCCAGGGGGTGGCAACTTGTGGGGAGTAACTCAGATGTGCCAACCCAGCCATAGCCTCGGATCAGGTGAACTGCCTGGCCTTGGGCCTACTGGAGGCCCTTAAAGTTAAACAGTGGACCTGGCAGAAAATGTGTCCCAGTAAGGGCTGGTGACACACATGGCCCAAAGGAACATGGCAATTTTCCGATTTTTTGGTTTGTATGGAGAACCAACCTAGATAACCCTGGCCTACAGAAACTTGTCAGATGCTGGAATATCCAGACTGGTTGTCCAGGCCACCTAAATTATATGGATACTAGCAAAGATTTCCTTTTGCTGAATGTCATGTGAACTCATTCCAAAGTCCTATTTGGGTCTGAGGCCCTATGTGTACTAGTTCTTCACCAGAAGGGTGAAAAAGAAAGAAAAATGTAGGGAATTTGAGTCCTGCTTTGTCAAGAGCTCAGAACTGAGAGTAGGAAAATTCTGTATGGTCTTGACTGAGCAGTGATTTTACACTTCTCTCAATGTTGAAATTGACATGACTGCATGAAATACTCTAAAGTTGCATGCACACAACTTCGTTTCAGCTGAGGTGTGGGTTGCCAGACTTATGGCATAAGCCCTCAGATCATGCTGGTTTAATGTCATGGTGGTACGTGGTGGTACCCTAGGAGTTCATGGGTATGATCCATGATGATGACCACCCTTTCTCCATCTCTGCTTGCCAAGTTCTTATGCACTATTCCCAACCCAAATGCTATTTCTTCAGTGAGATCTCACCTGGGTCCTCTCTTATCCTTCTGCCCCTCTAGCAATTGGTATGGCTTTCCTTGATTAATTTGCTAAGTCTTATCTTACCATGTAAATTCATTTAGTTTCTTTCATTAAAAAGAAAATATCCTCACCGTGACCTCTGCAAAAATAAAATTCAAAGACATTTTAAAAAATAAAACCTATCCTTCACTCTCTGCTCTCAAGAGGAGAGAACTGCAGCTCTTATTCATCACAAGGAAGGTGAGTAGGAGGATCAAGGAAATGATATTAAGATTTGAATGACACCCTGAAAATAAAACCAATTGTGATTGCTTTAAAAGGCATGATCTCATTTGATTCCTACATGAGGCTCGTTCCTCTGTGGTAAAATGGGGATTGTAATGATGAGACCCGAAGGAAGAGGTAAAATCACTCAGCATATAAATGAGGAGATTGCAATCTGGCCTGGATTTTGCCCATTCCTTTCTCTCCACCATGTTGCATCCCAGGATACCCCAGCATCCTTAAAGACAAAGGTCTGGAGGAAACACAAAGGGACTTCTATTTTCATCTTTCAGTTCTAACAAGATGAGGATCAGCAGGCAGACAGACGCACAGGGGAATAATGGCTCTGCCCTCTCGACTGGGCCCCCTCCCCCTGCCTTTATCCCCACTCATGGTGACCTTGGCAGAACAAGCTTGCTCTGTAATGACCACTTCGTCAGCAGGGGCTGTGTATTTAGTAGCAGGAAATATAAGCTTTTGTGGTCAGTGTGACGTCACCGCACCCACTGAACAGGCCTTTATAATCTGACCACAAAAAGGCTTGAAAGGGATAGACACATACACGCAGAGCAAGAGGCGATAGCACTGTCAACAGTTGTCCGTGCAGTGAAAGGAGCATTGTGTCTTCCAAACGCTTCCCAAAGCCTGATGTTTGGTCTGCTGCAGACAAAACACCTGGATGATATATGGCGTCTGCTTTGTAGCTGAGTCTCTCAACTCATCCGTCTTCCTTCTCCTCTCTCCTTTCCTTCTCTCCTTCTTTCATCTTCTCCCTTCCTTATTCCCTCCTTACTTCTGCTCTCCTTCCCTTCTTTTTTCCCCTTTAACTCTCCCTTCATCTAAAGAATGCAAATATGTATATTTTAAATTCTTGTAGTTGCCTTCCAATATTTAGATGTAAGGCATACACACACACACACACATACCACATCCCAACTGTATTATTTATTCTTCCCCTGCACACTTCACCGTTAGACAGAAAAGAAAAAGAGAGAGAGAGCCAGAGAGAGAGAGAGTAAGCAGAGACAAAAGACATATATAAAAAGTGTAGCTGACATATTAACGTAAATATTGACATTTCCTTCCCATGAATGCTGGTTTTCAAACTTATTTTTATGGGAGTAAAGAACATGTTTTGTCGAGCGAAATGACCCAGTACCTTTTACTGTCATGGTGTGCAAGTTCAAGTTTACCTTTTGTTTTCATTTTTATTTTAGGAGAAGAAATGGCACAGCAAAGATCGAATAGATACTAAACCTCCAAAAGCAGACAACCTGAGAAAGAAGGACAGAAAAAAACTGTCGACACGGTACATCCACATTAGCTTTTTCCTCATCTGAAGCTAGAGACTCTCTGTCAGAGACTGAGAGAGCAGAGAGAGGAAGTCTGGGAGGTGACGGCAGATGTGTCTGACCTCTGAATTAAGGCTGGGTGAAACGTATGGCTTCCTGTGATTTGTGCTGCTGTGGGAACTCCCTCCTGGGGCTCTGAGCTCTCCTCGGAGGCACAGGTAGCAGGAAACACCTGCTTTACTTCTATGCTGAATCTTCTCCTGAGATCCTTCCTCCCTTCTCTGCAGGGCACAAATAGACAAGCAGGTTTTCCACATGTCCCGATCTTCCTTGAGAGAGGAAGTCTGGAACCATATATTAGTAAGTGATACACCTTGATGGCTTCCTTACCACTTACTCTATTCCTTTTTATTCTCTTCTGATTGGCTTCTATTACTGCTTTCTCAACCCAGCTTTTTCCCTCCTTGAACTAATACTTTTTCTCCCTGAATAAACTAGGCATAAGTAGTCTATCCGTAAAAGCTGACAAACAAGTGTGTATTACATTCATCAGAATTTATCATTTGGGGTTTTGCCATTCTCCTCTCCATACCAAAAGGGGAAGCAAATGGAATTCCACTTTGGAAAGGCATGAAAAACAGATGCAAATATGCATCACATCAAGATAGCAGCCTTTAAATAGCCTCCCAGCGAGAGGCACTACACAATTAGCGGCTTCTTAGAGTCACACTTATTCACCCCAGAAAACATCAGCCAAGATACCATCTACATAACTGGACAAAGAATATCAAAATTTTCTTTAAGTAAAAGATTATGAAATCCAAGAAATTTTCATCAGGCTTACAAAGACCTCTGAGTGTTACCATGTCTAATTCATTTTCTCCAAAGAGGAAAACATCTACGGCAATGTTTGTAACACTGATTTCTCCTCCTCTCTTCTTTTGTCTGTCCTCTAGTGAAAAGAATTCTTGGGTAGAAAAGGGCAAACAGCAGAGAAGGTTTAAAAAAGTAATTTTTTAAAAATAGTTTTTTATAGAAAGGACTCACTGATAACAAATCTCAGTCAATTTAGGAATTTATTTTGCTTTATGAGAAAGTCAGATTGGTATACTGGAAATACAAGTGATCTGAGTCAATAATCTTACTGAGTCACTGGAAAAATCGGAGGTATAACCATGAGAACTTGATGAGTCACTTCCTTTCTCCAGAGAGTTTAATCTGTAAAATGGGAGGGTTAAACTAAAGGATTTCTGAGGTTGCTTCTACCCATGTTTTATAATTTATGTGACTGAACAGAGGAGACTGTCTTCTCTAAATTGTTCTTAGAAATCAAGCAGAAAATGGGAAACTTCCACACAAGGAAATAGACAAAGGAATAAAAAGAGAACTCACAAAATAGAAAGGTCAGTGAATGTGTGAATGGATGTCCCACTGCATTGATGATCAAAGAAATTTAATTAAAAGATGATCTCTCATGATTACTTCTGAGCCTGGTCAAAGGAAAAGATGAATTTTTCACAGTTTATAATAGCATCGTTCATCATAGAAGAACACTGGAAAGAGAAACAACGTATATGTTTCATTATGTTATATCCATATTGGATATATCCATATAGTCCATACTGGACTACTATCACTATTAAAAATGGTGATTTGGATCTATATGTCTTAACAGCTACCATACAATGAGAAAAAAAGAGAAAGTTATCAGAAAGGTATAGCATTACGCAACTTAAAGAAAATGTATGTATATATGAGTGCATGTGCACAGGAAAAACTCTGAACGGACAACCTCACAGTATTAACAGTAGTTACCGCATGCTTTTGAAATCATTGTATGGTAATTTTCTTTCCATGTTTCCATATTGTTGGGATGTTTTACAGTGAATGTATGTCACTTTTATAATCAATAAATTTATCTCCATTTGGGAATAATATATAGCTAATAAAGTGCTGTGAGCATGCTGCACATAGGAGAATATCGTATAAAAACTAGAAATGAGCACGCTTTAGGCAACAGATGGAAAGGGAGATTCTTAACCTGTTCTGTTCATTCAGAGCACCAGAATTTTGGATACAATTATTATCTTGTCCTTTGTGTTTCAGATTCTTCTCTTTTGAAAATTGCTTATATTTTCTTTTTTTTTAATTTTTGTTTTTATTGGAGGTTAATTATTTTACAATATTATATTGGTTGGTTTTGTCATACATTGACGTGAATCCGCCCCGGGTGTACATGAGTTCCCCCTCCCACCTCCCTCCTCCCCTTATCCTCCCTCTGTGTCATCCCCACATACCAGCCCCGAGCATCCTGTAACATGCATCAACCGTGAACTAGCGATTCGTTTCACATATGATAATATACATGTTTCAATGCCATTCTCCCAAACCATCCCACCCTCACCCTCTCCCACAGAGTCCCAAAGACTGTTCTATACATCTGTGTCTCTTTTGCTATCTCGTATACAGGGTTATCATTTGCATCTTTCTAAATTCCATATATATGCATTAGTATATTGTATTGGTGTTTTTCTTTCTGGCTTACTTCACTCTGTATAATAGGCTCTAGTTTCATCCACCTCATTAGAACTGGTTCAAATGTGAAAATTGCTTATATTTTCTGAGCCTCACTTTTTTCATCTATAGAAAAAGGATAGTTTTCACCTTGCAAGGTAGTTGCAATAATTCAATGAAATAGCACCTATATATTGTTTAGACAGAGATCAATGAACATCAGTTATTCAAATTACACAAAATTAATACATTTAGTTATTCAAATTACACAAAATTAATACATTTATACTATAGCAAACAGTGGTTCCTGAGCCACACTGTAATGATGTGTCTATAAGTTACTTGTAATTGTGTGTTAACTACCAAGATTAGTCGTTAATAGGATGTTCCTAAAAGAATAGTGGGGAAAGCTTTGGCCTCGAGTGACTTGACTTCCTTCAATGGAGAGTCTTTTGAATTTTCTAATGTGCAGCTCCATGTCCTGCTTAGCCAGTTGGCCAGATAGAGAGACATATGGAGCTCCAAATATTAGCCAACCTTGGCCTAGAGGGGTATGAAGAGGAAAAAAAAAAATTCAAATTCTGCCTTCAGTGTGCTTACAACATAGTGAGAAAAACAAGCCAATGCACAAAATGCATTGTGAGAAAACGCTATATGTGCAACAAAACATACACACTTAAAAGCTAGAGAAGTTTACATAATTCACTCTGTAGGTGGAGGTTTCAGAGAAACTGTGGTACCAGAGAAATTTTTAAACAGGAATTTTCTACAGAGAAGATACAGGGAAGGGAATTCCAGGCAGGAAACAGGCAAAGGCACGGGAAGGTCATACGCGGGAGACACCAGGCATTTTCACAAAGAAGGTGGCATGGCCATTGCAGAAGATGTGTGCTGGGAATTAGAATGAGACAGAGCTGGAGAAGCCCCAAGATGGTGGAGGGAAGGGGCTCGTAAGTCAGGCAGAGGGGTGGAAACTTTATCCTGGGATCCGCAGGACATGACTAAGAAGTTTGAGATAAGAAATTGTCCATCTTGATCTCAAATCTGGTGTGGTCACTTCCCAGTGGGATGCACCAAACGAGGGTAAACACAAAAGCAGGAAGCGCGGGGAAGATTTTGCTGAGGCCCTATTCAGAGATGATGAAGGTTTGATCCAAGGCAGCGAGAGAGGATAGTGAGAGGCTGGTAAGTCCCAGTAATTGAACTAATGAGAGGTTCTCTATTAGCTCAACCATTGACTGGCTATTAGATTTGGGCAACAAAGCATTAACATCCCTGAGGCTCTGATATTTCAGCTTTAAAGCAGAAGGGAGTGTGGGGTATGGACTAAGTCAACCTACATGGCTCACCTGGTTATAGAAGTGGGACCTTAAGATATGGTGAACAGATCACCTTGGCTATTCTAGTAAGGTCCATTAGCTAAAAATGGAGCGGCGGGGGTGAGGAGAAGCAAGAAAGGTGCAGGAGGGACTTTTCCAGAGAAGGGAGTGGGCACGAAATGAAGAGAAGTTTCTCTCTCCAGAGAGATGCACGGGCCAGGTGGTGTTGGAGTCCTTAGTGACCTCACTTTCAATGACCTGAGACTGGAAGGGTCAGGAAGATGAGTTTAAGAACAAGCTGAGAAAATATGATACCACAAGAGAGAGCCGGGAAACAGCAGTCACCAGCAGAAAACTCTGGCACCTAATCCCTACCAGTAAAACAGGCCAGCTTAGGAGCTGGCAGAGCCCTTACAGGCTGGGCTCAAAGCAAGCAAGCAGGCTGGGACAACGAGGAGCAAAGGAGAAGGAGTCCTGCTCAGCCAGCAGCATGCACACTGCAGGACTCTCTATTTTTCTCCAATGCATCCCACACACATTCCTTGACCTGCCCTCCCAACCCCATCCAGGCTACTCCACCTTCCTAACAACCTAGGCTGGAAATCAGGGGAGAGGTTGGCTACGGGCAGAGAGCTGTATCACTGAACCCTGTGGCACTTATCTGTATAATGGAGATAATCCACACCCTGCCTTGCTTACAGAGTTTCCTTAAAGAGCAACTGCAGTAACGCAAAAATGCCTCATAATGTTAAAAAATACTCTAGGATTTGAAGTATGATCATCATCATATCAAAGCCTAAGTAACTTTAGCTTTTGAGTTCTCTTTAAGGCCAGGATAAGCTAAATTTTAAAAAGATCAGGATACCTGGTTTTATTTGGCTTTCTTCCCAATATTCCCTGGGTATCTTAGCTGGTACTAGTTTATAAAATCTTAGTAAAGTTTATAAAAAATTTATAAAATGAGAAATCTACTAACTCAGACTAGGAAACCAGCCCACATCTGAAATTAGCTGCATCTTTATGTATCTTTCTGTTGTCTGGAAAAGTCTGCAGACAAATATGGTTTTGCACAGAGTCCTTTACTTAAAAATAGCAAGCAAGGACTCTGCTTCCAGCCCAGCTGCTCTGTACCCTCTGAGCTTTGATTTCCAAGGAGAGGGAATTGGCCTGAAAAACCACTACCACACACGTGATTCTGAGCATGTACTTCTTTATTGAGTACTTCCAAGATTTCTCAGTTATTAGGGACTTATAGGCAGTGAAGGGAGGCCATGAGTAGTGTGTACTTGTAGTCTCTACCTCGAAGATCTTTGGATAGTTGAGGCAGTAAAATGTAAATGTGCAGATACAGAAACAGAAAATTGACAATAATCACTTCCATCTCCTACTCCAATCAGGTATTTTATATATTTGCATATTATGGCATACACAGATTCAAAAGTAATCTGTGAAGTGGGAAGGAACTGGCAGTGGAGGGGGAGGGTTTGCATATGCATTTGACAGAGAGAAAGACACCTAAGTCTCCCAAGATGAGTGCTGAGCTAGAATAGCGGCTAAGGTCTCTTCGCTCCCAGTACATCTGGATGCTGCGGCATTACTGGAAAGCCCATAGAGTGTTGAAGACAGATGGGCCCATATCAGAGTCTTCCTGTTGCCTGGGTGACTTTGGGTGAGATGCAACCTAATATGCCCATTTCACAGATGAGTCAGTGGGCTTAGGTGGGGTAGTGGTGGGCATTTAAAAAAAAATTTAATTGGATGATAATTGCTTTACAATATTGTGTTGGTTTCTGCTGTACAACAATGTGAATCAACAATAACTATGTATTTATATATATATGCATACATATATATCCCAGCCCCCTCGAGTCGCCCTCTGACCGCCCACCCCAACCTACCCCCCTAGGTCATCACATAGCACCAGGTTGGGCTCCGTGTGTTATATATCCACTTCCCACTAGCTATCAGTTTTACTCATGGTAGTATATGTATGTCAATGCTACTTTCTCAATTTGTTCCACCCTCTCCTTCCCCCACTGTGTCCACAGGTCTGTTCTCTAAGCCTGTGTCTCCATCCCTTCTCCGCAAAAAGTTCATCAGTGTGGTGAGGATTCTGAAGAGAGATCGTGCCTGTGAAGCATCTCACATGGTGCCTGGCACACTGTAGATGGAGGGAAGGGAGCTGACAGGTGTCAGCTCCTTCTGCAACCTCAGGACAAGGGGCTACAGCCTGCTGGGTAAAGGCAGCTCAAGCATACCCTGGCAGGCTTTGCCCTGCTCCCCTTTCAGTCAGGTGTATGTCTTGGGCCGCCAGGTCTGGAGTCCAGAAGTATGTCACTGGTGCCTTCAGCAAGCCCAGGCTGCCTGGGAAGCTCTCAATCTGAGGTGGCAATGACGTAGCTAACCTGATCCTGGGGATGGCCAGGGAAGGCAAGATGCAGAGCCTGGCTCTTTGGAAGGAAATGGAATTGAGCCTGGGGAACACATCCCCCTCTTTGGGAACCTGAAACAGCCTTGACCTCATTGTTCTGCAGCCTCCAGCTCTTCTGGTGCAGAGGAAAGGGAGAGGGAGTGTATCATTCCTCACCTCATCCCCTCTGAGGTGAAGCATTGTCAGGGCACCTTTAAATCAATGTGCATTCTCCTGGATGTTTGATCAACCAGCCAGTATTTATTGAGTACCTACTAAATGCACATATTTTGCTAAATCTCCCAGGAGTTTATGTGTATATGAGAGAAAAAAAGAAACAAACAAAGGATACTTAGGCACATTGGAATTGAATCTTGGCTCCATTATTTACTAATAGTATGATTTGAGATAATCCATGTAACTTCTATGGGCTTCCCTGGTGGCTCAGATGGTAAAGAATCTGCCTGCAATGCGGGAGACCTGGGTCCAATCCCTGGGTTGGGAAGATCCCCTAGAGGAGAGCATGGCAACCCACTCCAGTATTCTTGCCTGTAGAATCCCATGGACAGAGGAGTATGATGGGCTACATTTCATGGGGTTGCAAAGAGTCGGACATGATTGAGCGATTATGCACAGAACATGCAACCTCTGTGGGGCTTCCCTGGTGGCGCTAGTGGTAAAGAACCTGCCTGCTAATAAAGAGATGTAAGAGAAGTGGGTTCAAGCCCTGGATCGGGAAGATCCCCTGGAGGAGGCCATAAAAACCCACTCCAGTATGCTTGCCTGGAGAATCCCATGGTCAGAGGAAACTGGTGGGCTAGAGTCCATAGTGTGGCAAAGAGACAGGACTAAAGCAACTTAGCAAGCATGCACTCATTTAACCTCCATGAGCTTTAGTTTCTTAGTTGACAAAATTGGAATAATAATTTCTGCTTTGCAAGATTAATATGAGTACTTGTCATATTTAGGGCATAATAGAAATTGAATAAATTACAATTGTAGTTGAAATTATTAATGTTATTATGTGATACAATCAGAGACTAGCTACAGGCTAAAATGTGTAGGTAACTCAAGGCAGAGAAATTATTAGAAGAAAGAAGACATTGGTGTGAAGTAATTGCAGTAATTGGTGCAGTAATCAGTGGGAGAGTTCTTCTCAGATGATGTGTGATTAAACTAAGATTTAAGATTTGGAGTGGATTTGGATTGGTGGAAGAAAAGAGGGAACTTTCTGGAAGGACAGAAGAAATAAAGTCACAGAGGCAGAAATACAAAAAATATGTACAAAAGGCAGAATGGAGCTGGAGCAGAGCTGAAGTTGGAACATACTGGGGTTGATAGAAAGGAGGGACAAGGTAGAGAATGTTCGTGAACATAGTGTGAGGTCCAGACCTGAAGCTATAAGCAAACAGACAAGAGAGGTAATGAAAACAATTTCAGATCTGAGGGCAGAAGAAGGATGGATTGGAGCAAAGACACATGGCAGAATGGAAACCAATGAAGAGTCTGCTGGCTTCCCTGGTGGCGCAGATGGTAAAAAAAAAACTAGGCAAATGATAATGAAGTCACAGGTGGCAGGGAGATGGAGAAGAATGAGTCTTGCTGTTCAGTCACCAAGTCATGTTCAACTCTTCATGACTCTTTGGACAGCAGTATGCCAGGCTTCCCTGTTCCTGACCATCTCCCAGAGTTTGCTCAAGTTCACATCCACTGAATTGATGACGCCATCCAACCACTTCATCCTTTATATCCTCTTCTCCTTCTGCCTGCTACCTTTCCTAGCATCAGGGTCTTTTCCAATGGGTCAGCTGTTCACATCCAGTGGCGAAAGTGTTGGAGCTTGAGCTTGAGCTTCAGCATCAGTCCTTCCAAAGAGTATTCAGGATTGATTTCCTTTAAGATTGACTGGTTTGAGCTCCTTGCTTTCCAAGGGATTCTTAAGGGTCTTCTCCAGCACCATAGTTCAAAGGCATCAATTCTTCAATGCTTCTTTATTGTCCAGCTCTCACATCCATATGTGATAGCTATATGACAGCTTTCTTCTCACCATCACAACTGCCTGACCAAGTGTTTGTGGTTCCACCTTTCTTCGCATGGGGCTTCTTGTACTCTGAGTTACCCCACTTGCTGGGCAGGAGTCAGAGTGGGGGTGGGGGAGATGTCAACTCAGAGTAAGTTGCATTGAAATATACATAATATATATATATATATATATATCTGGCTGTGTCCAGTGGGTCTTAATTGCAGCACTTGGTATCTTCACTGCATCATGCAGCATCTCTCATTGTGGCATCAGGCTCTCTAGTTGTGATGAGTCAGCTCCAGAACACTGGAGCTCAGTAGTTGCTGTATTCGGTCTTAGTTGCCCTGTGGTCTGTGGGATCTTAGTAGGAATCCAACCTACATCCTCTACATTGCAAGGCAGATTCTTAACCACTGGACCACTAGGGAAGTTTCCAGAGTAAGTTCTATCTAAGTCTATCAAGGCCTTGAAGCATAGATGAACCATACTCCTGCTAGAAAAATCACTCATTACCTTTTAAAAATACATATATGGAGTGCCATAAACATATCAGGCATGGCCAAAGCATAGCCCCTATTGAGTTACTTTTAAGTTCAGGAGAGACAAGAAATAAAGCAGTTAGATAGAATCTGTTAGATTATAGTAAGTGATTTCAAGACAGGTAAAGCAGGTAAGAGGTATAAAATGTGCTGGAACAGATAGCTCTTATTTTATATAAGCTGATGACCTTGATAATACTGAGATTTTAAAATTGATTCTTGAAAGTATTGAGGATACTGACCTTGGGTTTATCTGGGGAAACATGTTCCTTAGAGAAGGACCTGAAGCAATGAGGTCAAAGTAGCCAGAATACAGGGACCTGAAAGAGAGGGTGGTAGGAGCTGTGGTCAGAGGAGGAAGAGCGGGTGAGAGGTCTTTGTGAGGATTTTGGCTTTTGGTCTGAGTGAAATGGAGAGTCATTGGAGAAATCTGAGTCAAGCCCTGATATGATCTGAATCATGTTTTTAAAGGTCATTGTAATGAGAATTGACAACAGGGGAGCATGTGGAGTAACATGCTTCATCTCTTTGAAAATCAGTTAAGTATCAGGATAACAAAAACTATTCATTGACTACTGACAGTGTGCCAGACTTTATGTTAAGCACTTTTTAAACAAATCTCGGTGAAAACATCAACAAATCTATGAAGAAAGGTTATTCCTTCAGGTTACAGTTGAGGAAACAGGCTTAGAGGCGGTAAAATATTTACCCACAATAGTACAGCCAGTAAGTGACAACAGGATGATCTGATTCCAAAGTTTATTCCCTGTCCAATGTCGTATACAATGTCTGGTTTTACTTTGCACTCAAATTTGAGATCACCCAGATTCAACTAGAATTTGAATGGACCCCACAGAGGCCTCTGATAAAAGGTGTCTAATCATCAGCTAGGACTTTTCATAAAATACTTGAGAACCTTTTCAGATGATGAGTAGGCAAAGAGAAGCCCTTATTCCAGTTAATTGTTTACCGGAACCATGCAGGGAGTTGATGATTGAACCTGCCTCTTGAGAGCCATCATATCATGGAAAAAGCATTAGGGTGTATGCATGTAAACACAGGCAGCCTAAGCTACAGCTGAAGCCCAGCAACGGGTCAGTGATCTTTTTTTTTTTGGTTGCACAATAGTCTTAGTTGTGGTATGCAGGATCTTTGGTTGTGGCATGTGGGATCCAGTTTCCCAACCAGGGACTGAACCTGGGCTCCCTGCACTGGGAGCGTAGAGTCCTTGCCACTGGACCACCAGAGAAGCCCCTGGATCAGTGATCTTCATCAAGCAGAGAGTTGTTTATTGTCTAGTGTAAATCAGAGTACCAGTACCAATTAACGTAGACCGATATCATCATGGTAGCCCTGTGAACAGACTGGACAAACTAGAGATTCACTAAGTGGAAAAAAATCTCTTGTTTTCATTTTACATTGAATCGATTAGTGGTAGCCATTTGTTAATCAGTTCAGTTGGAGAAATTAGCTGTTGGAGTGAGGTCACATTTTGTATAAGAGTTAAGAAATTTAGTTGTGAAATGTTTGCCATTATATGGGAAAAAATGTATAAAGTAAAATTAGCATAGAAAATCCTCTGGGAAGGTTCTACATTGGAGAGCAGTGTGTCATCTCTCAATAAACCCAACACAGTTTGCATTTAAATGTGCATATAATGGAACCATGATCATTCCCAAAGGAACAGATGCTTGGGCATGTCATAACTAAAGGATGGACCTAGAGTCTGTCATAAGGAGTGAAGCAAATCAGAAAGAGAAACATGAACATGGTACACTAACAAATCTATTTGCAGGGCAGGAATAGAGATGCAGATGTAGAGAACAGACATATGGACTTGGGCAAAGGTGGATGAATGAGGAGATTAGGACTGGCATAAATACACAACCACGTGTAAAATAAATAGCCAGTGGGAGCCTGCTGTATAGCACAGGGAGCTCAGCTCTGTGCTCTGTGATGACCTAGGGGGTGAGATGTGAGAGGAAGGCGGAATGGAAGGTAGATATATATGAGAAAGGGTATATATGTATACATATAACTGATTCACTTCATTGTACAGCATTGTACATAACATGTACAAAACAATTCAGCATTGTGTTGTACATGACACAATTGTACATAACATTGTACATAACATGTACATAACAATACAGCATTGTGTTGTACATAACACAACATTGTAAAGCAACTTTACCCCAATTAAAAAAATAAACTCTTGCCATGCTAAGCCAAAAAAAATTTTTTAAAGGACACTTCCAATTGTAAATGACACATGATTCAATTGCTTTTATTACTTATTCTCTATCTTGAATCTCTGGGAAGCTATGTCACAGTTTTTGCAAATCACTGCTATCCACTGGACCATTTCTCTCAATTGGTTCTTTAAAGCAAGAATTTAATTCTACTCCTTTGAGACTAGATTTCTCGCTACTCTTCCTCACCCTGGGTAAAAACAGGCAGGATTTTTAATGCCTTCCCACCAACCTTGAAGCAGTCTTGTGACCTCAGTTTATTCCAGCCTCTGTGACTCAGCTTCCTTATCCATCAGACAATTTTCAAGGTGTTTTCAAGCCAGTCCAGTTTATAATTCTGGTTTAAGTCTGTTTTTCTTTAGTTATTACTAAAATTCATTAAGAGAAAATTCAAAACTGCCCACATCACACACATTTTGTGAGGGGAAAGAACTGTGATCATTGTTCATTTCCAAGGTGAATTTTTGTGTCTTTCAATACATGGTGTTCATGTAAATAACTGAAGTATGAGCCACATGCACTTTTCTGTAAAGAAATCACACCTTTCTTCCATGAAAGTTCCCTTCACTCTTCTCTCTTTTTTTAAGAGAACGAAATGAAAAGAAGACATCTTCAAAATCATGGTGGAATATCTACATTTCCTTCTCAGACTGGAATGGGATTTAAAATAAATATTGCCAGACTGGAAAGCAAGAATTCAGGCATCAACTGTCCATTCTTCTCTCTCTGGGTAGCACTGCATTTATATTCTGCTGGACAGATGCATTTGAAGGGCCCTGGAGAAGGGCATTTCACCCCACTCACAGAGCACTTGGTCAAAGGTTCCAGTGTCCAAGGAACTTGTCAGTTATGAAATTCATTGCGTATCCTAGATCCCCTCAGCCACGTTATTAACCAGTATTCCCTTGCTCATTCCCAGTGGACAAGGAGAACAGATAACCATTATCCTCCCTAGAGCAGAGCATTCAGAAGCACAGGAGTCTTTACACACAGCTCGTCAGTTCCTTCCTTCCATCCAGCATCAGTTGTCTTAATAACATCCGCTATCCTGAATCCACACCACATAAATTCCCATCTAGATAAAATATGCAATGGAAAATACTTCACTATGGAAATGTTCCATCTCCTGGTTTTGCTGTCACTGCAACAATTCCTTCAAATAGAACGAAGAGACCTGTATCCACATTTGTTTCTCTTACTGTACTTGATATATGAAAGCAACTTTGAAGTTAAATCTAACAACTTATTATCAAGATACAAAATAAAATCTATTCCTGGGATATAAAAAGGAGAGTAGCAATGAAATACATGTCTGTTGAGTGAATTGCTTGTTTTTTGTTTGTTTCAACTACATTAAACAATTGTTGTGTGTCTGAGATTTTATCAGCTTTTTGGAAAAAGTGGATTATATTGTTAAAAAAATATCTGGTCTAGATTTCATCAGTATGAATATTTGGTAAATTTTTTAAACAAATACTTATTTTTAAGATTTTCAGACTCAAAATTATGACTTGTTGCTAAAAAGAAATAAATTTCGATTCCAGCTTAGTGATATTGTTTTCTGAATACAAGAGCATAATTCATTCCTAGAACTTCTTATAGTATATACAATAGATTAAAAGAAATTACTACAAGTATTTCATTCTTATTTGTTCAGAATGACTCAGCTAAAGAGGTGATAGAACTCAACTATCTGACAAGCATTATCAAGTCATTTTCAGTGGGATTTTCCTGCAGAAGTAATGAATTATAAATCATATATGGATTTTATAAGAGTTTCTATGTAGATGCCAAGTAAATTCCTAGATATTGAGAAAATTACATTTATTCAAGGTGGAAGGAGATATCTAAAATTGGTTAATAATGAAGCACATGTCTGTTGAGTGAATTGCTAAAAAGTAAGAGTAATATTATACTGAAATATACATTCTTAAATAAATGATTAGCATGTATATTACCACTAGATAAATTCTTTCTCTTATAAACTCCAAAATCTACATTTGAAAGCAGTACTTGAGATATTTCACAGAGACATGATGCTGGCTGATGAGGCTCTGTAATAAAATTTTACCAAATACATAATTCAAGGAAATAAATAATGGAAATAAAACACAAAGCCTGTTAAATCTCTTTAAGATCTATCACTACTATTATTTTGCCTGTGGCCAATGAGCCTGGGTTCTAACCTAGTACAATATCTAATTGTCCTTTCAGACAACATGCAATATATCATAGAGACCACAAAAAAAATCTCCAAATGGGAATATGGTTAGACATTCGAAACAATTGAAAGCAAAAACTTTAATGCATAAGCTTGCCTTCCTGTCTTTAGTTTCTGGTTTTTTTCCTACACATCTGTTTCCT
The DNA here is from genome assembly GCF_049115385.1 of Moschus berezovskii. Taxonomy (NCBI): domain Eukaryota; kingdom Metazoa; phylum Chordata; class Mammalia; order Artiodactyla; family Moschidae; genus Moschus; species Moschus berezovskii. The sequence continues at coordinate 31,098,386 of NC_142461.1, forward strand.
TCTTCTCTCATTTGGTGGATAACGTTTTCTTTTCTTCTAGACACAAAGCAAAATAAATAAAAAGAAATAGACACACACTTATGATTGTCAGCCAACAACCTTCGTGTGTAATGAAGAGAAGACTGCTCAGTTTCAGTTCCTATGGGCTGTGTTCATGTGGCCACCTCTAAGGCAACTGCTCCAGCCTAGAGGCCAAGTTCAATCACATCCATATGATGCTTTCATGGTAACCCTTTAATTAGTGAATCATCTGGAGAGGATGGGAGATAGGATGGGTGGAAGGGCTCATTCTCCTGAGGTGTGCGAGCAGACAGAAAAATAGCATCGAGGATATACCTGTACCCTATAATTGTTCTAATTCTCCTCACTGTTAAGACCTAGAATAGAGTCAAGAATTTTTGAGGTTAGGAAAAGACTTCCAATGGTGATCCCTTCTGTTACAGAAGTTAATATTTCTTTTCACAGCACAGCATAACCTCTAGACACCATTTACTTGAGAGTGAGGAGACTTACATTTAGGTCTGACTCTGAAAGTGAATTACTAGATGAACTTTCTGGAACTTTGCTTCCTCATATGTAAAGTATGTGCTTTGAAAGTATAAGATACCTTCCACCTCCAGAGTCCTATGATCTGAATATGATAGCGTTGGCACTATCTGAGGGTAGTAGCATCCATGTATTGACTTTCCATGTATCTTTCATGGCATCCACTAGAGAGTGGAGTTCAAAATAAGCTCCGTAATTATTTGTTTATTGAAGATGGTTGTGGTGTAGTTATTGTGGAATATCTATCTTAAGACATTGAGGAATACCCCACACACACATAAAATTTCCCAATTCCAAAGGTGCAAGAAGATGAAAAAGATATGCTTAGACTCTAAGCACATTTTTGAAATGCATTTATTTCTGAGCTAAAGATAAGTTAAACACTTTAACACTTTTCAAAGGAAATGGTTTCCTGAAAGTAACTGGACAAACCATTTTCACACAAGAGAAAGAAAGAGATACAAAAAGAAAACTAGGATTAAAAAAAAATCTTGTGCAACCTTGAAGTCTTATTGTACCTTGGTACCCAGGCTCTGAAAGCACTTCCTTCCCTTTTGGTTATGGTTTACACCTTAGTCACAGGATTGAAATATCTTGTGACCTCACTCCAGAGGCAGGTTAAGGATGTGAGAATCTCAGCTACTGTGCCGTTTATGTGAGGGCTGGGTCGGGGACCTTGGGGTCTCTCTGTGCTCTGAAGGGGGAAGAAGAGTCACTCTAGAGTCAACTCAGAGTCCCAGAAAGGTCAGAAGCAGTGGTTGGTGAACAAAGAAGCTGCTGGAGGCAGAAGAACTTAATCACAATGTATACAGTTAATAAGATCTGAGTCGAACTTTCCCCTTTGTCTAAACCACCCCTGTGCCAATTCTAACAGAGGCAGATGGCTGGGACTCAGGGTTCAAAATCATCCAAAGAGAAACCTTCAACATTCCAGTATGAATTTCTGTACTTAGTGCTTTTTTCTAACCACGAGATCATTTTTACCACCTAATCTAATTCCTTCTTGTATACTTAAGTACATCATGGTCACATCTTTTGATCAATAAACTAGAGGGTAGATTCTTATAGGTGCCCCACTCTTCTACATTTGGTGCAGTATACTATATTCAGAGTAATGTCCTCTCCCACCCCCAATATACACATATATACTTCTAGATCCCTCTGAGACTCAGTTCTTTCTATTATCCACATAGGGAAACTGGGGGCCAAGATGGGAAGCCCTAGACTGAGTAAAGAAAGTCTGTGAGTCAAAAAGACTAGTTCTGTCACTCCTAAGTTAAGAGCGTCTCTTCTCCAGATGAATCCTCTGGGGTGCAATCTAGTATGTGGTCAAAGGTAAGAAGACCCAGGACTAACACCAGTTCAAGGCTCATACACTTGTCCACCCACAAGGGAATACTAAAGACTTACTACTTCCACCACCTCCCTCTTCTGCCCCCCACCAACCGACGAGGCTGAGTTGAGTCTCAGAAAAACACACTGGCATTGAGGTGTGAAAAGAAACCACCCCAGGAATGAAAGAACCAGATGAGCACCATCAAGGGCAAAGATAGAACTGTGGATCATTCAATAATACGAGAAATAATTCAATGGAAATTTTTTAAATCCCCACAATTTTATAGAACTAGGGGGATAAATTGCATAAGTCTCTAGTTTTTCATTATAACCATTGTGGGCAAGATGTTCTAACTAGCCTCTTTTTCTGGGTTTAGCCATGTGACTTGTTTTGGCCAGCGGGAGTTAGCAAGCAAGACACCAACAGAGCCTTGCAAACACTTCTAAATTGGTATTTGCTTTCTTGTCACTCTTGTTCCTTGGCCATGAACATGAAGCTATCCCTGGGCTAAATTGCTGGAGGAATGTGAGAGATGGACGGCGGGAGGCTGAGTTTTCTCAGCCAGGATCATCCTAAGTGTGATCTGAAGCTGATTACAACTCTATGAGTGAGTCTAAGGGAACTTAGTTGAGAGTGGCTCAGATCGACAGAACTGTCCAGCTAATCCATAAACTCATGATCCATAGTAAATATTTATTGTTTCAAGAAACTGAGTTTTTCTGACAAATGATAGCTAATGATAGAACTTCTGAAAATGATGAGATGCTGCTGCTGCTGCTGCTGCTAAGTCGCTTCAGTCGTGCCCAACTCTGTGCGACCCCATAGACAGCAGCCCACCAGGCTCCACCTTCCCTGGGATTCTCCAGGAAAGAACACTGGAGTGGGTTTCCATTTCCTTCTCCAATGCATGAAAGTGAAAAGTGAAAGTGAAGTCGCTCAGTTGTGTCCAACTCTTAGCGACCCCATGGACTGTAACCCACCAGGCTCCTCTGTCCATGGGATTTTCCAGGCAAGAGTACTGGAGTGGGGTGCTGTTGCCTTCTCCGATGATGAGATGAGGTTGAAAAGAAACACTGGGGAGTAAGCCCCAATGCTAGCAAGACAGCTTGCCTCAGTGTCTGTGACAGAAGGAAATTGGACAATGTGGTACTAGAGAAAACAGATCCTTTTGTTTCCTTTCTGCTTATCCACTCTCACCTCATCCTATACAGCATATTTGCTGAAATAAATCTTTATATGCTTCAGTTTGTGTGTATTTGAAGGTAATGATGGCCAGAGGTATGGTGAGAGTTCCCTATGTACACTTGCAATCAGGCTGTGGGCTCACCCTAAAAGGATCTAAAATTGGATTAGAGAATTTATCCTGGCCTGTCAGATCTCTTTGATCTTATTTTGGGGGCTTATAAGCCTCATGCCCCATTTCAGATAAAGCAGCAGATATTTGGCACTTTTCCTAACCATTTACAGGGACCACATCCAGGACAGTCAGTGGAAGGCTTTTATAAAAGACATCAAATGCTTTGGAGAGTAGGGTGGTTGAAAAAAAGAGGAAGAAAAACAGAGGAAAGATAACAAAGCAAAGTTTATATTTCTGCTATCTGGAGAATCAGATGCTTTTCTAGCAGCTCTAAGTGGAATGTATTTGTTGATTTTCCAGGAAAACTTTTCACAGATTAAAGCCTTACCTGGACGGTGATGTAGGGTGTGTCCCAACCATCCTGGCACATGGCATGACTTTTTTTCACACCCTGGAGCTACTGGTGAGAAACACCTTCTTCATGGCCTCATATTCCTTCTACTGCATCCAGCACCAATGCAGTAGATGATAAAAAATGGCCAAAATTCTTCACAGTTGTCTCCAATCAAGTGGTGGAGTACATTCTTCAGCCCTTAAATTAGGATTGGCCAGGTGACCTGTTTTCACCAATGAGACACTGCACCAATCAGCTACTAGCAAACATGATACAAAAGAAACTTGATTTTAAAAAAAACGAAACAAGAATTTGCATATAGGAGCTTGCTCTCTTAGACTCTGAGGCTGCTGTATGAACAAACCTGGGTTATCCTGCTGGAAGATTAGAGACAAGTGTCACAGTCTCCATCACTGTCACAGTGAACAATCAGCCAAACCCCAGAAGCAGACTAACTTAGCTTACCAACAGTTGACTGAAAATTCTGAGTAAACACATCTAAGACAGAAGTACAAAACCTAGTTGGGTTTAAGCTAAACTGCTGGACCATAATTTAGTTAAATAAGTAGTTATTGTTTTGATCTACCAAGTTTAGAAGTGAAAAGCTGACAGATGTAGCTAGCTTACAGAAAGCAGAGTTTTCCCAAAGAAAGAGATTTTCATGACAATTATTAAACGAAAAGAAGACAGAGTCATTTTGAACTACAAGTTGATGCTTGTTAAACTCTCAGTATAGTTTCCTTGATGGCTCAGATGGTAAAGAATCCGTATGCAATGTAGAAGATGTAAGAGACACAGATTCAGTCCCTGGGTTGGGAAGATTCCCTGTAAGATGGCATGGCAACCCAACCCAGTATTCTTGCTTGAGAATCCCATGGACAGAGGAGCCTGGGAGGCTACAGTTCATGGGGCCACAAAGAGTTGGACATGACTGAGTGACTAACACTTTCACTTTCATAGTTTCCTTAAGCATCCTGGTATCTAGAGAAAAGATAAATAATAAAGAGTATTTATAAACGCTTTTGGGAAGTTTTTCATCTTAGGAATTATTCCCATCATAGATTAGACGTACTTGGAGTATATACAGTTGGGTTACATGTTAAATAAAAGCTATTGTCAAACAGGCTGCATAGACAATGAGGGACATCTATGACCCTGAGGTCAATCATCAGAGAATGCCCCTGCATTCCAGGTACTTCACCTAAATTTTATGTTATCACTATTATCCTATCCTATGTATGAAAAAAGTGAGGAAAAGAAAGGTTAGATAATAGGTTTGCAATGTTTGGATCCAAGATCAGAGGACTTTCCAGTATATCACATTGCTTCTCCATGTCCTAAACCAAAGAAAGTGACAAACAAAAATGATTCTGCAGGAAGAAGTGAGGTGTAATTGTACTGGGTGGAGCAAAGTTTATGCTGGAAATTCATGTAGGGTTGTCTAGACAATGAACCAACGAAGATCCAGGGTCCCTCCATTTAGTGAAAGCAAAAAGAAATGGAACAAATAACACATAAACAAAAGATAAAATAATCAAAGCTAAAAGTTTATCCTTTAAGATATAGTGAAATTGGTAAACCTTTGACCAAATTGATGAAGGGGGAAAAAGCCACAGATTACTAAAATCAACAGAGAAAGAGATGACATCCTACAGATGTTGCAAATGTTAAAAAAACAATAAGAATATAGTGAACAAAGGCATGCCAATAATTTTATAACTTAAAAGGACAAGTATCTTTACAAATATATCTTGCTAAAAATTGACAAAAAGAGAAATAAAATTTTTGAATAGCTTCTGTCTATTAAAAAAAGATGAATTCACAATAAGATAACTTTCACCAAAAAATCCCCATACCCAGATTCTTTTACTGGTGAATTCCATCAAAAATTTAAGAAATAAATAGTATCAATATCACACAAACTATCTTAGAAAACAGATAAAGGGAAGCATTCTCTAATTTGTTTTATGAGGGTAGTGTAACTCTGATATCAAAACTGTTAAAAGTGTCAAAGACTTTGATAGGAAAGTCTACTAACACCCAATCTCAAATATAGATACAAAAATCCTTGAAACAGGTAAATTAAATTTAAAATTAGTAAACCAAATAAGAAATATACAAAAATAACAAGTGATCTTTATCCTAGGAAGGCAAGGTTGGTTTAACATTCAGATTTACCACATTAGCAAAAAAATAGAAAAAAATTATATGGTCATTTCAATAGATGAAAAATTATTTGAAAACATTGAACAGCTGACTCATTAGAAAAGACTTTGATCCTGGGAAAGACTGAAGGCAGGAGGAGAAGGGGACAACAGAGGACAAGATGGTTGGATATCATTACCAACTCAATAGACTTGGGTTTGCGTAAGTTCCAGGAGATGGTGAAGGACGGGGAAGTCTGGTGTGCTGCAGTCTACGGGGTCACAAACAGTTGGACATGACTGAGTGACTGAACAGCAACAAATTACTTATTTAAAATTGAAAAAACAACTCTTGGAAAACTAGGAAAAGAGAGAATTTCTTCAACCTGATAAAGACCATCTCCTCATCCAATATTCCCAAAGAAGGTAAAAAACAAACAAAAGAAAAAAAATTTTCCACTACTAATGCCTTATCAATTATGATATAGTGTATGTTTCTCCTTAAGATTGGAAACAAGGCAATAATGTCTGCAATAGCTGCTTTCATCCAATATTATACTGAAGGTCCAAGCAAGTATAATAAGACAAGACAAAGAATTTAAAAACACACAGATGGAAAAGAAAGGAGTAAAACCCACTTCATCTGCAGGTGATGGGATTGCCTGCATTTTTTAAAAATACCCTGAGGAATCTATAAAACAAGTACCAGAACTAATAAGCAAGCTTAACAAGTTCGCAGGATACAAGGCCAATGCAAAAAAATCAACTACAGCACAACAAAATAGGGAAATGTAAGTCCGAAAATCCTTTTCCAGCATCACATAAAAGCATAAAATATTTTGATGTTAATTTGACAAAAGGCATGAAAGACCACTATTCTGGCCACTGTGCAACAGGGATGAGGAAAATGAAATGAAACCTAAAAAACATGGAGAGATATTCTCTATACATAGATTGAAAGACTTAGCATTTGATATCAATTCTTTCCAAATTGATTTCCAAGTAAAGAATTTCAAGAGCCTTTGTATAGACATTAATTTCATTTCTAATATACATATATATGTATATATATGTATATGTATATATATGTGTGTGTGTGTATATATATATATATGATACAAATAGCTAGAATAGCCAAAAAAAACTTGAGGTAAAAATAAAAAGGTAACTAACATAGCATTATTTCAGGACTTACTGTGTAGCTTTGGTAATTAACACAGTTGGGTATTTGATGAAAGGATGGTCAATTCAATCAATCAGAGTGATTAGAGAGCACAGAAGGAGATCAATACACATATGTCAATTTATATTCACACAAAGTACCAAGGAAATTTAATGAAAAAGGAATAGTATTATAAAAAACATGGTGGTGAAACATATAAACAAGTATGTGGAAAATAATGAATTACTACAACTACCTCACAAGCGTGCAAAAGTATTTGAATTGCATCATAGACTTGAACATAAAAACTAAATGGTAAAATTTCTGTAAAGAACATAGTAGAATGTCTTTGTAACTTCTGGACTGACAATACATTTTTAGGATGAACACAAAAAAATCTAAGTATAAAGGAAAAAAAATGATCATCTGGACTTCATAACACACCACCAACAAAAGACAAATAAACAAAAGACCTCTGCACTTTGAGTCATCATTAATCAAAGAAAGCAGGATAAAACATCTGCAATGCATATATCCAATAAAGGACTCATTCAGAATATATAAAGAAATTTTACAACAGAATTGAAATACAAATCACCCAATAAAAATGGGAAAATAATTAAAGACTAAATTAAAACATACTGACAACAGTAAATCTTGGAGAGGATGTGGAAATCCAGAACACTCATACATTGCTAGTGGAAGTGTAAAAAGATACATCCCCTTGAAAAAATTGTTGGATGTTTCTCATAAAATTACACACAGAGAGAATGATGCAGAAAAAGTAGCAGAGTAATGACCTTTGAAAATTCTCTCCTTCATAAAAGCAAAGAGAAAACTTTCAAAGAATATCAGGATCATTCACAAAAAATAGCTCAATCCTGGTTAAGAACAATGAAATTTGTCCTGTTTTCACTTGCCATGTGAAACTGTTAGTTGCTCAGTCATGTCTGGCTCTGCATCCCCATGGACTGTAGCCCACCTGTGTGCATGGAATGTTCCAGGCAAGAATACTGCAGAGGGTAGCCATTCCCTTCTCCAGGGGATCTTCCCAACCAGGGATCGAACCTGGGTCTCCTGCATTACAGGCAGATTCTTTAGTCTCTGAACCGTCAGGGAAGTCCTACTCCTTTCCCTGCACCTATTCTTGTCTCCCTAGCATAACAGTAGCCATAAAGATCAACACATTACACTCATGGTAAAAACTGCTAGCCTGTCAGCAACTAGAGAGGGCAGAACAGAGATAGAATTCCTTCACACCTGATCCCAAAGAAGTGTCCTTAATGTACCTGGGTGATTTCCTGGAAGATTCCACTTGCTAGGTTGAGTGTTTTTTACTTGACTTGGAACTTTTATAGTACAAAAAGCCTTTCCCCAAGGGTGTTTTGTTGAAAAAAATTAGAAACAATTATTTAGCAGTTCCACTAGGTCAGGAAGCAACAGTTAGAACTGGACATGGAACAACAGACTGGTTCCAAATAGGAAAAGGAGTACATCAAGGTTGTATATTGTCACCCTGCTTATTTAACTTCTATGCACAGGACATCATGAGGAACGCTGGGCTGGAAGAAGCACAAGCTTGAATCAAGATTGCTGGGAGAAATATCAATAACCTCAGATATGCAGATGACACCACCCTGATGGCAGAAAGTGAAGAGGAACTCAAAAGCCTCTTGATGAAAGTGAAAGAGGAGAGTGAAAAGATTGGCTTGAAGCTCAACATTCAGAAAACAAAGATCATGGCATCTGGTCCCATCACTTCATGGGAAATAGATGGGGAAACAGTGGAAACAGTGTCAGACTTCATTTCTGGGGGCTCCAAAATCACTGTGGATGCTGATTACAGCCATGAAATTAAAAGACACTTACTCCCTGGAAGGAAAGTTATGACCAACCTAGAGAGCATATTAAAAAGCGGAGACATTACTTCGCCAACAAAGGTCCATCTAGTCAAGGCTATGGTTTTTCCCGTGGTCACGTATGGATGTGAGAGTTGGACTGTGAAGAAAGCTGATTGCCGAAGAATTGATGCTTTTGAACTGTGGTGCTGGAGAAGACTTGAGAGTCCCTTGGACTGCAAGGAGATCCATCCAGTCCATTCTAAAGGAGATCAGTCCTGGGTGTTCATTGGAAGGACTGATGCTAAAGCTGAAGCTCCAATACTTTGGCCACCTCATGCGTCGAGTTGACTCACTGGAAAAGACTCTGATGCTGGGAGGGATTGGGGGCAGGAGGAGAAGGGGACGACAGAGAATGAGATGGCTGGATGGCATCACCGACTCGATAGAGGTGAGTTTGAGTGAACTCCGGGAGTTGGTGATGGACAGGGAGGCCTGGCATGCTGTGACTCATGGGGTCACAAAGAGTTGGACACGACTGAGTGACTGAACTGAACTGAACTAAATATCCACTGTAGTGGATAAGAGTTGGGGCAAACCATAGGCTAATCCAAACATTTAAAAGAAAAATCTGGGGAATGAGATGTGCTTATGAGACTCTGAAAATCTCTGACACATTCTCAGAAATCTAGAAAGTTGAATGCATGTGTATAACTGTGCATGTGCAGAGAACTGTGTGCATGTTCAGGATAGACATAAGAAGGCCATAAACTCTCACCTCTGACTGAGCTTGAGGCTCTGAGCCTGGAGGAAGTGAAAACTGGGGTAGAGCTGCAATTTTCCAGGTTGTGTATGGAAGGCATAGCCCAATAGGCATGCAGAGCATCTTGGCAAACACTGGGAGGCTCCTTGGTTCTAGGCACTTAAATAAATCTGTCTAATCATTAGTTGACCAAGGAGATCCAACCAGTCCATTCTAAAGGAGATCAGTCCTGGGTGTTCATTGCAAGGACTGATGCTAAAGCTGAAACTCCAATACTTTGGCCACCTCATGCGAAGGGTTGACTCACTGGAAAAGACTCTGATCTGGGAGGGATTGGGGGCAGGAGGAGAAGGGCATGACAGAGAATGGGATGGCTGGATGGCATCACAGACTCGATGGACATGAGTTTGAGTGAACTCCAGGAGTTGGTGAGGGACAGGGAAGCCTGACGTGCTGCAGTTCATGGGATCGCAAAGAGTTGCACACAACTGAGTGACTGAACTGAACTGAATTGAGATATGTAAATTATTTTTTTATAATAGAGTCAAGTAGAAATTCTGAGCTTGAAGATTAAAAAAACCGAAATAAAATAATTTACTAGAGAGCCTCAGCAGTATATTTGATCAGGGAGAGCATGGAATCAGAAACTTGAATATAGGTCAATTGAGATTATCTGACCTAAAGAAGAGAACAAAAAGAATGAAAAAAAAGGAACCAGACTGAGAGACCCATGAGACGCCAGTAATAATATGAACTGCAAAAGGAGATTATGTATATAGAGAGGCAGATATAATAATAATGCACACAACCAAGGAACTTAATGAACTCCAAGAAGGATAAACAGAAAGTGATCCACACCAAGACATATAATTAAACTGTGGAAAGCCACAGCCAAAGAGCAAATACTGAAAGCAGGAGGAGGGAGAAGTGGTCCCTCATGCACAAGTCATCTTCAGTATAATTAACAGCTAGTTTCTCATTGGAACCAACGGAGGCCAAAAGTCAATGGGATGACATATTCAAAGTATTGAAAGAAAAAACTTTCAACAAAGAATGCAATATATTATACACTATGATTAAATAGGATTTATTCCTTCAACTCAAGCTTTGTTCAAAATATGGAAATCAGTAAACCTCATTGGAAGGACTGATGCTGAAGCTGAAACTCCAATATTTTGGCCCCCTGATGTGAAGAACTGACTCATTTAAAAAGACCCTGATGCTGGGAAAGATTGAAGGAGGGAGGAGAAGGGGACAACAGAGGATGAGATGGTTGGATGGCATCACCGACTCAATGGACATGAGTTGAGTAAACTCCGGGAGTTGGTGATGGTCAGGGAGGCCTGGTGTGCTGCCGTCCGTGAGGTCACAAAGAGTCAGACACGACTGAGCGACTGAACTGAACAAGATATTAATAGAATAAAGCACAAAAATTTCATACTATGTAAATAAATGAAAAAAATCATTTGACAAAATCCAACAACTTCATGATACAAACCCTTAACAAACTAAGGGTAAAAGGGAACTTAGTCAATTGAACAAGAGCATCTAGGAGAACATTAAGATTATATTAATATCACACTAATAGTGAAACCTGGAAGATTTTCTTCTCAGGTTAGGAACAAGACAATGATTTCCATTCTTACTACTTCTGTTAACAATGCACTGGAAGTTCTGGCCAGGAAAATTAATCCAAAAAAAGAAATAATGAAAAAAAATACATTTAGACTGGAAAGAAGTAAGACTCTGTTTGCAGATGACATGATGCTGTACTTTGTTGCTGTTCAGTCACTCAGTCGTGTCTGACTCTTTGCAACCCCACGGACTACAGCACGCCAGGCTCCATGTCCTTCACCATCTCCCGGAGCTTGCTTAAACTCAAGTCCATTGAGTCAGTGATGACTTCCAACCATGTCATCCTCTGTTGTCCCATTCTCCTCCTGCCTTCAGTCTTTCCCAGCATCAGGGTCTTTTCCGATGAGTCAGTTCTTCGCATAAGATGGCCAAAGTATTGGAGCTTCAGCTTCAGCATCAGTCCTTCCAATGAATATTTAGGGTTGATTTCCCCTTTAGGATTGTTTGATGTTGTACTTAGAAAATTTTTAAAAATCCACACATACACCCCAAAATTATTAGAGTTAATGAACTAATTCCTTCAAAGAGTGCATGATATAAGATCAGTACACAAAATTAATTGCAGTGCTAAACACTAGCAATAAACAATATTAAAATAAAATTAGGAAAATGATTCTATTCATGGTAGTGTTATAAGAAGCAAATTCTTAAGAATATATTTAACAAAATAAGTGCAATATTATACACTGAAAACTACAAGATATCACTGAAAGATAAAAGACAATTTGAATAGTGAAAAGATATCTATGCTCCTGGATTGGAAGATAATACTGCTAAGAGGTCAATGCTTTCGAAATCGATCTGTAGATACAATACAATCCCTATCAAAAGGTTATTTTTTGTTGAAATTGACCAGAAAATCCCCAAATTCACATGGAAATAGAAGAGACCTAGAATATCCAAAACAATTTTGAAAAAGAACAAAACTAGAAGACTTACACTTACCAACTAAAAATTTTACTACACAAGGTTGTGTGGTAAGGGCATAAGGGGTGTCACATAAATAATGAAATAAATTTAAGAATTCAGAAATAATACCATCAGTTTATGGCCAACTGGTTTTCAACAAGTCAATGGGGGGGAAATGGTCTTTCTAACAAATAGTATTGGGACAACTGGACGTTGTTATTTAGTTGCCCTGTTGTGTCCGGCTCTTTGCGACCCCATGGACTGCAGCACTCCTGACCTCCCTGTCCCTCACCATCTCCCAGAATTTGCCCAAGTTCATGTACATTGCATTTGTGATGCCATCCAGCCATCTCATCCTCTGATGCCCTTCTCTCCTTCTGCCCTCAACTTTTCCCAGGACTTTTCCAACCAGTCATCTGTTCACATCATATGAGCAAAATACTGGAGCTTCAGTTTCAGCATCAGTCCTTCCAGTGAATATTCAGGGTCTGTCTCCCTTAAAATTGACTGGTTTAATCTCCTTGCTGTCCAAGGGACTTTCAGGAGTCTTCTCCAGCACCGCAGTTCAAAGGCATCAATTCTTTTGTGTTCTCCTTTCTTTACAGTCCAGCTCTCACAACCTGTGTGACCACTGGGAAGACCATAGCCTTGACTATACGGACCTTTGTTGGCAATGTCTCTGCTTTTCAACACAGTGTCTAGGTTTGTCATCACTTTCCTACCAAAAATCAATTTTCTTCTGATTTCAAGACTACAGTCACTGTCTGCAGTGATTTTGGAGCCCAAGAAGAGGAAATCTGTCACTACTTCTACCTTTTATCCTTCTATTTGCCATGCAGTAGTGAGGCCAGATGCCATGATCTTAGCTTTTTTAATATTTAGTCTTAAGCTGGCTCTTTCACTCTCCTCCTTCACCCTCATCAAGAGGTTCTTTTGTGCCATTGGAGTGATATCACCCACATATCTGAGGTTGTTGATGTTTCTCCTGCCTATCTTGATTCCAGCTTGTAACTCATCCAGCCTGGCATTCCTCATGATGTGCTCAGAATATAAGTTAAGCAGACAGTGACAGCAGACAGCCCTGTCGTACTCCTTTCTCAATCTTGAACCAATAAGTTTTTCCATAGAGGATTCTAACTGTTGCTTCTTGACCTGTATACAGGTTTGTCAGGAGACAGGTAAGATGGTCTGGTATTCCCATCTCTCTAAGAGCTTTCCATGGTTTGTCATGATCCACACAATCAAAGGCTTTCGTGTAGTCAATGAAACAGAGATAGATGCTTTTCTCAAATTATCTTGCTTTCTCTATAATCCATTGAATGTTGGATTCCTTTTCTAAACCCAGCTTGGGTATCTGGAAGTTCTTGGCTTGCATAATACTGAAGCCTAGCATGCAAGATTTTAAACACGAGCTTACTAGTGTGGGAGATGAGTGCAACTGTCCAATGGTTAGCACATCCTTTGGTACTACTCTTCTTGGGAACTGGGATGAGGATTGACATTTTCCAGTCCTGTGGCTACTGCTGGGTCTTCCAGATTTGCTTACATAATGAATGCAAAGCCTTGATGGCATCATTCTTTATGGATTTGAAGAGTTTTGCTAGAATTTCATCTGATCCACTAGCTTCATTAACAGCACTGCTTCTTAAGGCCCACTTGACTTCAAACTCCAGAATGTCTGACTCTGGGTAATTAACCACACCATCATACTAATTCAATTCATTAAGATATTTTTCATACAGTACTTCCATGCATTCTTTCCATCTCTTCTTAATCTCTTCAGCATCTATGAGGTCTCTACTATTTTATCCTTTATTTGCCCATCTTTGGGCGGAATACTCCCTTGATGTTTCCAATTTTCCTGAAGAGATTTGTAGTCTTTCCCTTTTTGTTATTTTCTTCTATTATTAAGCATTGTTCATTGAAAAAGAGCTTCTTGTCTCTTCTAGCTATTGTTTGGAAATCTGAGTTTAATTGGATGTACCTTTCCCTCTCTCCCTTGCTGTTCACGTCTCTTCATTCTTCCACTGTTTGTAAAGCCTCTACAGATAACCACTTTGCCTTCCTTATTTTCTGTTTCTTTGGGATGGTTTTGTTTTCTACCTCCTGTACTATATTACAGACCTCTGCCCATAGTTCTTTAGGTATGCTGTTAACTAGATCTATTCATTACCTTTATTGCAAATTCATACCAGATCTGATTTAAGTCATGCCTGACTGGCCTATTGTTTTCCCCAGTTTTCTTTAAGCCTGAATTTTGCTATGAGAAACTTATGATCTGAAAAATGGTCTTTTTAACAAACAGTATTGGGACAATTGGATATCCACATGCAAAAAAAGTAAATCTGGATCTCTGCCTCACAACATATCCAAAAATTAATGTAAAATGGATAATAATTTAAATATAAGAGCTAAAAATTAAAAACTTTAAAAATATGAATAAATCTTAATTACCTTTGATTACTGAAGTGACTTAGCAGCAGCAGCAGCAGGAATATTTACTTATATATGATGCAAAAAAGCACAAGCAACAAAAGAAAATGGTAAATAAACTGGACTTCAAAATGCTGCTTCAAAGGAGGTAATTTCTCAGTCATGTCTGACTCTTTGCTACCCCATAGACTGCAGCCTGCCAGGCTCTTCTGTCCATGGGGATTCTTCAGGAAAGAATACTGGAGTGCATTGCCATTCCCTTCTCCAGAGGATCTTCCCAACTCAAGGATTGAACCCAGGTCTCCTGCATTGCAGGCAGATTCTTTACCGTCTGAACCATCAGGGAAGCCCAAGAATACTGGAGCGAGTGGCCTATCCGTTCTCCAGGGGATCTTCCCAACTCAAGAATTGAGACAGAGTCTCCTGTATTTCAGGTGGATTTTTTACGAGCTGAGCTACCAGGGAATCCCACTTCAAAGGATAGTACCAAGAAAATGAAAATACAATTCATATGGTCAATGGAAATTTGCTCTATGACTCAGGGAACTCAAACAGGGGCTCTGTAACAATCTAGAAGGGTGGGATGGGGAGGGAGATAGGAGAGAGGTTTGGGAGGGATAGGACATGGGTGTACGTTTGGCTGATTCTTGTTGATGTTTGACAGAAAACAACAAAATTCTGCAAAGCAATTATCTTTCAATTAAAAAGTAAATAAATTTAAAAATACAGTCCATGGATTGGGAGAAATTTTTGCAAATCACATATCTGATGAGAGTCTAATATTCAGAATATATGAAGTACCCATAACAACTTAACAACAGAAAGGCAAATAACCTAATAAAAATATTTGAATAGACATGGCTCCAAAGAAGATTTGTAAAAGGCCAATAATCATGCAAAAAGATGCTTAACATCATTAGTCATTAGGGAAATACAAATCAAAACCATAATGAAGTTCTATTTCACACCCAGTAGGCTGGCTATTACCAAAATATTGTAGCCCTCATACAATGCTGGAGGAATGTAAAATGGTACAGCTGCTTTGAAAAACAGTTTGGCATTTCCTCAAAAAGTTAAACATAGAATTACCATATGGCCCAGCAATTCCCTTCCTAGTTATATATACAAGAGAAATGAAAAAATAGATTTCACACAAAAACTTGCACATAAATATTCATTTCAGTCCACCTCAAAATAGCCCCAAAGTGGAAACAACCCAAATGTTCGTCAACTGATGAATGAATAAACAAAAGATGGTTTATCCATGCACTAGAATCTTATTCAGCCATGAAGTGAATGAAGTGTTTATACATGTTACAACGTGGATAAATCTTGAAAACATTATACCAAGTGAAAGATGCCAGACACAAAAGGGCGCATACTGTGTTATTCCATTTATATGGCACGTCCCGAAAAGCCAAATGCATAGGGAAAGAAAGTAAATTAGTAGTTGTCTAAAGACTGAAAAAAGAAGGGTCTACTAGGAACTGAGGGAAGAAGGGATGAAGACTGACTGATAAAATGTGTGTGTGTGTGTTAGTCCCTCAACTGTGTCTGACTCTTTGTGACCCCATGGACTGTAGACCTAGGTAAGGGGTTATTTGAGATCAATCCTGGGTGTTCATTGGAAGGACTGATGCTAAAGCTGAAACTGCAATACTTTGGCCACCTCATGCGACAAGTTGAGTCCCTGGAAAAGACTCTGATGCTGGGAAAGGTTGGGGGCGGGAGGAGAAGGGGACGACAGAGAATTAGATGGCTGGATGGCATCACCGACTCAATGGACATGAGTTTGAGTGAACTCCGGGAGTTGATGGACAGGGAGGCCTGGCGTGCTGTGATTCATGGGGTCGAGGAGAGTCGGATATGACTGAGCAACTGAACTGAACTGAACTGAACTGAAAATATTCTAAATTAGATAGTGATGATCATTTTACAACCTTGTAAATATACTAAAAACTACTGAATAATTCATTTAAAAGGGTGAATGTTGTGACTTGTAAATTACATCTTGGTTAAAAAAAAGAGTTAACTGTACATCTTTCCTATTACCCAGCAATTCCACTCTTACATATTCATCCAAGATAAAATAAAGCATGCATCTACAAAAAGAATTGAGGATTTTCATGGCAGCTTTGATCATGTCATCCAAAAACTA